>NC_064626.1:1195890488-1196515488 GCF_023864275.1 Schistocerca cancellata
GAAGTGCACCAGGCACAAGAAAATGCTGACGTTATAATTGTAACATCTGCCATTTCAAGAACCAAAGATTTTGGAAGTGTTGTCATTGTAGGAGAAGATGTTGACCTGCTTGTGCTCATGACCGGTTTGGGGCAAGGCATTGAAAACTTATTTTTCTTAAAGCCAGGAAGAGGAAATGCAGAAGACAAGTGGTTTTCCACTGCATCTTACAAGTTTGACTCTGAATATATTCTGTTCACTCACGCCTTTAGCGGACGTGATACAACATCTACTTTTTTTGGTCAAGGAAAAATTAAGTGCTGCAATATTGTTGGGAAAAATGAACACCTAACCTCAGCGCTTTGCACGTTCAATAAACCACATGCTACCCGTGAAGAGATAATAACTGCAGGAGAACAGGTTACTATCGCATTGTATAGTGGAGGTGTCAGCAGTTTCCACACCCTATACCATTTGCGGTATCAGCTATTCGCCAAGTCTGCCACAAAAAGCAAACTGAATCTTGCACGGTTGCCACCTACACAAGATGCTGCACAACATCATTCGTTGCGGACTTACCAACAAGTCCAAAGTTGGGTGGGAAACTGGGAACCTCCTGAGAAATGGGGCTGGAATCACAGTGACCACGGTCCAATACCCGTTATAATGAGCCAAGATCCAGCACCTGAAGCACTTCTTCACATTGTTTCATGCTCATGCAAGCTGAACTGTGGCGGAGCGTGCTCCTGCAGAAAAGTGGGTTTGAAATGTTCATCAATTTGCAAGAAATGTATTGGGGTCAACTGTGAAAACGTGCCAAAATTTTTATGTGAAGACAGTGAAGAAGATGTTATGGAGGATGTTGAGGAAACCGCTGACGAAACCAACGAACTTGCTGAGGCTGACTCGCTGTTTAAAGAAGAGGTCAATCTGGGATCAACTCTATGTACAGACACTGAATCCGTAACTCAAGGTATTTCTGGTGACACTGAGGAACCTGGCCCATCAAAACATTGGAAGTGATGCTCATATCTGTCCCAAGTGCGCTTAAGTGCAATATCGCAAGTATTACACACCCAGAACTGTCAACATTTTTTAGTAACTGAGAATGCATTTTAATTGTAATAAAGCTACTTATTTTTACTGTCGACTGTGTGGCTTTTATACACAAGAATAATTACCTACCGAATTAGGTTGCCTATTGCAGCTAATAATAGTTCAGTTTCCGGAGACAATTTATTTTGTAGGCGTGTGTATGTGTGTGCGTGTGTGTGTGTTTATGTCGCTTTATGATGTATTTTTATATTTATAGTTTTACAAATACCAGAGCTGAGGTGGCCCATAGTGAACTTCAGTTAGTGATGTAAGAATCACAATAGTTGGATGCCCAGCAGTCCTCATGTTGCATACAGAGAAGTTGAATACCTGAAAGTGAGGTGGTAAATTCCAACTTATAGCATGATGTATAATGTATTTATACTATACATACAGAAACTGAAAAAATAGTGTTCAAAAATTAGGTATCTTGTCACTATGCTCAAAATTTGAAAAATTGGTATTTTTTGAGGCGCTGTAGCGCCTTAGATATTGGGAGTAGAAAAAAATGGTAAGAATCAAATTTGTAGAGAATTTTGTGCTCTTTAAAAAAGAAACTAGACGTCAAAACGATAGGAGCAAATGAAACTGCGATATTTCGAAAAAACTGAAAAAGTCCGAAATTTTCGAAGATTTTTGACTGCAGAAAGTTTTCCCAAGCGAAATTTTGTTGGCAAAACTCGTTTTTCTAATCTTTCCAACCATGTGAACGAGTTGAAAAAATAAACTCTTCTACCCCACCTTTTGCAAGGTATATCTACTATTTGACTGGACTACAAGCAAAGATTAAACATTATAATTCAGTTATTAGGACACAAGCAACGAATGGATCAGAGTACCTAACATTGAATAAGAAAGGCGAATTAAGGGAACTAGAAAAAAGAGAGAGAAAAATATTAAGAAAAATTCTAGGTCCTGAGAAAAACAAGGAAAATAGGTGAATTAAAAGGAGAAATGAAGACCTATACAAAAATATAGAAAAGATCACAGATACAATGAGGAAGAGACGGCTAAAATTTTATGGACATTTAAAAAGAATGGAAGAAACACGGATTACAAAGAAAAGTTTTAATTACGTTTGTAAGCTGAAAAAAACTGTAGGGAGGATAGAAGCAGTAAAGAAAGACGCCAACAAAATAGGTGTTACAGAAGAAATAATACGTGACAGGAATAACTTTCGGCTACTTATAGAAACTATGAAGAAGATGAGCCAAAACCTCGACCCAAGAGAGTGTGGACAGATGAGCAGAGACGAGCAGTTGGCGAGAAAATGAAGAAGTACTGGGAAGAACGGAAGGAAAAAAAAAAAAAAACACTATAAGTCTTAAGTTGTGTGCGGTCCATAGCTGGCCAAATTCATAAATAAAAAAAAAAGGTACATGAGTTCTAAGAATCTCCGATCACTGCACCTGTGAAGGGAAGGCGTATATAAGGCGGTGCTGGACAACCTGTACAGGACGGAAAACTGGGCCAAGCAGTGGCGCATCTCAATAAATTCTGAAAAGACACAAGCCATGCTGCTCACCAGACGCTATGGGAAACGCCGACCCCCAAGAAGACCATACCAACTGCTACGATTTCAGGGGCAGAACTTGCCATGGAGAAATTCTGCGAAGTACCTCGGTGTCACACTTGACAGACGCCTGACATGGAAGTGCCACATAGAGGAGCTTCGCAGAAAGGCTCACGCCAGGATGCAGATTCTGTACCCTGTCTTGAACAGCACCAGTTCCCTCGACCCCGCAACAGGAGTAGCGATCTATCGATGTCTAATTCGACCGATACTGGAATATGCGTGCCCTGTATGGGGCTACGCAGCCAGATCGACGATAGATCGCTTACAGAAGACTCAAAATAGAGCGTTACGACGAGCCTTACACGTCCCCACGCCCTTCCCCGCGGCAGACCTGCATGAAGCCGCAGACATAGAGCCGCTCACAACACGATTCCGCGCCCTGGCAGAAGTGTTCTACGCCACGGCGCGGAAATCAGAAAACGACCTAATCAACACCCTTGGGCAATACGAACCCCATAGGGACAGATATAACAGACCCAAGTCGCCACTCCTGCAGTAGCACAAAAAGAACAACTAAAGAAAACTCTCAACAAACAGCAACCAACAAAAGCACAGTAACAAAAAAAAAAAAAAAAGCACACAAGAAAAGAGGAGGAAATGTCCGAAGGTGACAATAACCTCCACCAACACCCCCTCTAACGGTAGAGGACTAAAAGAGAGAAGAGCAGCAGCCTGTGGTGGCAGACAGCCCGTGGACGGCGGGCACTTGCGGCCTGAGCGGAGCGGCGTGGGCAGGACTCGTGTAGTCGCCTTTGTTGTGTTATCCCGACAGTGGGAGGCCGGGCCGGCTCTTCTCGTGAGAACAGGACGCGGGGCAGACGGATTCCGTGCCGCATTTTTTGTGGCGCCCTGCGTGGTGTGCGACCTGCTGTCGGCAGCGGAAGGGAAGGTCGCGGCAGAGGGAGCTGCGCCGCGGTAAGCCACCAGCCGGGCTGTCAGCGGCGGCCCCGCGCCAGCACGGGGTGGGCAGCGAGCGCCTTCAGATGTGGGTCTGTCCACCACAGTACGTCTGGTGAAGTACTGACACACCAGCGACCGAAAAGTTATTCCTACCTACCGTCAACTAATGGAGAAATCGTGGAGTACCGGTTTTAGCTAGACTTCAACACATCTTGACACAACAATGTCGCACTTAACCCCAGATGGACTTATACATGCACATGTAACCGTGGGCGGATTTGTGTTAAATAATCCACGTTTTACTCTACAGATAGTGTACCTATTAATTTAACGTCACATTTAACCCCCCTCCCCCCCCATGAACCATGGACCTTGCCGATGGTGGGGAGGCTTGCGTGCCTTAATGATACAGATAGCCGTACCGTAGGTGCAACCACAACGGAGGGGTATCTGTTGAGAGGGCAGAGAAACGTGTGGTTGCTGAAGAGGGGCAGCAGCCTTTCAGTAGTGGCAGGGGCAACAGTCTGGATGATTGACTGATCTGGCCTTGTAACACTAACCAAAACGGACTTGCTGTTGTGCTACTGCGAACGGCTGAAAGCAAGGGGAAACTACAGCCGTAATTTTTACCGAGGGCATGTAGCTTTACTGTATGATTAAATGATGATGGCGTCCTCTTGGGTAAAATATTTCGCAGGTAAAATAGTCCCCCATTCGGATCTCCGGGCGGGGGCTACTCAAGAGGACGTCCTTACCAGGAGAAAGGAAATGGCGTTCTACGGATCGGAGCGTGGAATGTCAGATCCCTTAATCGGGCAGGAAGGTTAGAAAATTTAAAAAGGGGAAATGGATAGGTTAAAGTTAGATGTAGTGGGAATTAGCGAAGTTCGGTGACCAGAGGAACAAGACTTTTCGTCAGGTGAATACAGGCGTAAGCATATTCAGAAGGATGTGGGCTGCGGTGGGTAGGACATGTTCTGAGGCATCGAGGGATCACAAATTTAGCATTGGAGGGCAGCGTGGAGGGTAAAAATCGTAGAGGGAGACCAAGAGATCAATACACTAAGCAGATTCAGAAGGATGTAGGTTGCAGTAGGTACTGGGAGATGAAGAAGCTTGCACAGGATAGAGTAGCATGGAGACCTGCATCAAACCAGTCTCAGGACTGAAGACCACAACAACACATATAAAACCAGATAGCAACCTAGAATTCGCTCCTCAGGGCGAAACTGCTTTTTCTGCCTTCCCTCCCGATGAAGTACACTACTGGGCATTAAAACTGCTACACCAAGAAGAAATGAAGGTGATAAATGGGTATTCATTGTACAAATATATTATACTATAACTGACATGTGATTACATTTCACGCAATTTGGGTGCATGGATTCTGAGAAATCAGTACCCAGAACAACCAACTCTGGCCGTAATAACGGCCTTCATACTCCTGGGCATTGAGTCAAAGAGAGCTTGGATGGCGTGTACAGGTACAGCTGCCCACGCAGCTTCAACACGATACCACAGTTCCTCAAGACTAGTGACTGGCGTATTGTGACGAGCCATTTGCTCGGCCACCATTGACCAGACGTGTTCAATTGGTGAGAGATCTGGAGAACGTGCTGGCCAGGGCAGCAGTCGAACATTTTCTGTATCCAGAAATGTCCGTAGAGAACCTGCAACATGAGGTCGTGCATTATCCTGCTGAAATGTAGCGTTTCGCAGGGATCGAATGAAGGATAGAGCCACGGGTCGAAGCAGATCTGAAATGTAACGTCCACTGTTCAAAGTGCCGTCAATGCGAACAAGAGGTTGTAAGGGATCCGTAGGCCCTTACTATAAGTCTGCACTCGGCACAGGTCGATAGGGCAAACAATCGATTGTGTCGCGTTGCGAGAGCGAGTGTGGAGTTGAGTCAGTCCCATGTTGCGGGCCGAGGTGTGTGGAGGCCAGTTGTTGTAATGCAAGGCTTTGCCGACAAAGGGAGTGGCCATCGCCGCGGTTTAACCCCTTTGTGCTAGAATAATACTGGGAAAGTGAAGAAGTATAATTACAAGAGTGATCAGTGATATTTCTAGTGCCGATATTTTGGTTTCGCGTCTACCGCGCCGGCATCATTTTGGATTGCAGTGTTGGATTGCAGTGATTGGATTAGCGTGTGACGATAATGAATAACGGAGAAGCCTGTGCTGAGATTAGCCGTAATTAGATGTGTATGACGAAGGCAGTGGCTTTCTCCTTCTTTTTTGTGTTTTTGAGACGAATATAGGTCCTTGATTAGTGAAACTGTGTTGGTGTTCTTCTTGTTACCAAACATTTCATTATTACAGCATTTGAGAAGGACAAACTGGAAAGTAACAACTCCGTAGCAGTCAATTCCGATTGCCAGCCCCATTAGGTACACGGTCACATTAATTAATAAATATTGGGCTGCTATTCGATCAGATCAGATCGGGTCGAATTAAATCGAGGGTGTTACAAGGTGACCAAGACTTGTAATCAATGGCACCCCATACCATCACGCCGGGTGATGCGCCAGTATGGCGATGACGTATACACGCTTACAATGTGTGTTCACCGCGATATCGCCAAACACGGATGTGACCATCATGATGCTGTAACCAGAACCTGGATTCATAAAAAAAAAATGAGGTTTTGCCATTCGTGCACCCAGGTTCATCGTTAAGTACACCATCGCAGGCGCTCCTAATGAGGTTGGATATTCGGCTTCATTGTGCTCTTTCCACTTATACGGTCTTTCTTGTGCATTTATCTGTGCAGTTCCTCTTTCACTCTTAATGTTGAGATGATGAGGCCTTTCATTTTAGTTTCAGCGTAGGTTTACTTGACTTTTCTGCGTGTTAAATCTGTTCTTCCAACGACAATTTCTTTTTCGGATTCGTCACATTTTTCTGCATCCATTTTGCTTTAGTTTCCCTGCACTTCCCATTTATTTCATTCCTCAGTGACTTTTAGTGCTGTTCTGTTCCTGAATATTTTTGTGAAATGCGCCAAGTACTTTGAGTGTCGGTCTCATTAACAATCCATATTAATATTATATGGTTTCACGATTAAACCGCTTGGTCTATTATGATAAAATCTGGTATGGAGTAGCTTGAAAGCTGAGGAAGAACATCGGCTACTTTAGAAAATATGTAGTGCAATATATTTATTGATTTTAAAAATATAACGCGAAATATGGGACAGTAATTACTCTCTGAAAAAGCTATTTGCTCTCTGGCTTTTTAAATGTATCACATTTGTGAAAATGCTTTCATTGTTTGATATGTTCTACATAATACCATTCAACGTAATGACTACAATGTTTATACAATCCTCTACGTGTTTAATCCATACTTCCGTACTAATACCTTTATTATTAACTGCGAAAATAACTCATTCTGTTACTTTTCACGACTCTACAGCTGAACCGATTACGATGGTGTTTAGTATGGAGGTAGCCTGAACCCTGAGAAGGACCATTAGGTACTTAAGAAAGTCGTCTGTCTTTGAGTATTATTAACATCTTTAAATATTGTATATGTGAGTGGCATGCAGAGGACGTTGGCGTGATGGCTTAATGTCTACAGATTATTCCGGGACACTCTAAATACAATGTTATTGTGTGTTTGGTTTATGGTGTCGAGTTTCTACCTGGCATAGCTGTAGAGTGTTGGTGAAAACACATCAACAAAATCGGACGGCAATTCTGTGAACCATATTTAAAACTGCAAGGCATTTTCGAAAAGCAAGGTTCGATCGGTAGCAAAATTGGAAACCACTGTGAAAATCAAAAATGTTTTATTTACAACAGTTAGCTACACATTCCAGCGACTTCTCTGCATAGTCGCCACTCCGATTTAGACATTTGTCGTAGCGTTGTACAAACTTTCCAATACCTTCGTCACAGAAAGCAGCCGACTGTGCTTCCTGTCAATTGTCTGCGCTGGTCTACAGCTCGTTGGCTGTGTCAGAACATTGTCCTCACTGTCAGCGGTTCATGTGAGCAGGGATGAAAGCGAGAGAGAATTACGAGCTCTATTGTTGGTGATCAAACACTTCTCATCGAAAACGCTGCAGGAGCATATTCACTGCATCTGCAGAGTGCGGCCGAGAATTGTCATGAAGAAGGAAACGCATGACAGATATGTTATGTGGGCTGCATGGCATCAGGCGAATTCTCACACCTATCTCTCGTACTTGTCGTGAGACACTACTGTTGTAAGCATCTTTACGTGTTCACTGGATGCTGAGAACTGAAAGATCTACGTGACGCGATCGATGGGCGTACTAGAGACACTGCCCAACGCATCTGTGCAAAACTTCATCCGATTTTCACTGTGGTTTCCATTTCGCACCCTGTCGGACCTTTCTTTAAGAATAGCCCTCATATTACTGTAAGCCTCACTACTGTATGGCTGACTCAGTGCATAGTTCTAAGTGAGCCCAAGCTGCGAAAGTTACTCGAATCGCCGGCCGCTGTGGCCGAGCGGTTCAAGGCGCTTTTGTCCGGAACCGCGCTGCTGCTGCGGTCGCAGGTTCCAATCCTGCCTCGGGCATGGATGTATGTGACGTCCTTAGGTTAGGTAGGTTTAAATAGTTCTAAGTCTAGGGGACTGATAACCACAGACGTTAAGTCCCACAGTGCTTAGAGCCATTTGAACCATTTTTTTACTCGAATCTAACAAACTCAGATCAGTCTCATCTCCGCTGGAACAAAAGACATTACAACAGTCGCAAGCTCGTCGCATTTTACACACTGAGCGTCACGTGTCTCTTACTGCCTCCAAGACACTTGATGAAATCTTTTGATGACGAAGTCATTTAAAGGCCGTGCCACAAACAGAGAGTCGTACCTTAAAGTATGCAATGTGGGTGGCTTTTGGTGAAGCTACATTTGATTGCAATCTATTAGCTGATTATGTTAATTGTAAATTAGACTTCATAGGAGGATGCTTAAAAAATGTAGACGGATTAAAATGGAAGGGAGAAACGGCTGGTACATGTTGCACTGGTGGCATAATCTCACATCCAATACTTCGTGAGCCAAAGACACCCCTGAAAACTCTACTTCTGCACGAATATAATGAATAGAGGCTTATTTTAAACATAAATAAATGGAAATGTCGTGTGGCTAGGGCCTCCCGTCGGGTAGACCGTTCGCCTGGTGAAGGTCTTTCGATTTGACGCCACTTCGGCGACCTGCGCGTCGATGGGGATGAAATGATGATGATTAGGACAACACAACACCCAGTCCCTGAGCGGAGAAAATTTCCAACCCAGCCAGGAATCGAACCCGGGCCCTTAGGATTGACAGTCTGTCACGCTGACCACTCAGCTACCGAGGCGGACATTTTAAACATAATTAGACAATATAATACTAGCTATTAGATTCGACATACAACAAAATAATAGAAACACTTTTATAGTGCATCTTCACACCGGCCTGCATATGTTTTTTCTATAAATACGTCTCTACACCACTATATACACAGACATCTCCTAAAATCACTAGCTTACTTACCATCACTCATCGTAACAAAACTGCTGGCAGCGGGTCACCGTTAGTTAGAATATATTTATGACTCTGAGGCCAACGAAGCTCTTATGAGGCAGACTGAATAGCTACTTGATTGAGAAGTCGCGGCTCCGGTCTCGGAAACTGACATACGGCCGGGAGATTGGTGTGTTGACCGCATGCCCCTCCATATTCGCATCCAATGACGCCTATGGGATGAGGATGACACGGTGGCCGGTCGGTAGCTTTGGGCCTTCATGACCTGTGTGGGAGGAGGAGTAGAGGCCACTAAAGGGGAAATTCTGTATGTACAATGTTACTGACACCATAAAACACGGTGGATGGCAGTAGCATGTCATGTGTAACATGCATTTCTCTCATTATTAACTCGTCGACGGCTTTAAATTGATTATGAATGTTTGGAGAGCGTGCGAATGTGCAGAGGATTCGATACAGAGCGACGGGAGACGCTCGGCCGAGCAGGTCAGTGACCAGCCTAAAGGCCCGTCCACACGCAACGATCTGTCTGCGCAAATGTCTGCGCACATCACATCTGCGCAGACAGATCGTTGCGTGTGTACAGAAGATTTGCACCAACCTGAGGTGTGTGCAAACCTGGAATTTGGAGTTGGAGGTTTGAGCAAAACCTCTCAAATCTGTGGGTTCAAACCACATCTGCGCAGACAAGTTGGAGCGTGTGGACAGGAGATCGCCGCAAATCTGGCGCGAAACAGTTGTTTCCTCAGTCTAGTGTTTGTATTTGTGCGCACAGGGCATTAAAGTGGCTGATACTCGTCAGTGTTCTCGAGAGTTTGTAAGTGAATTCATTGAAATATATAGAAACAACCCATGTTAGTGGAAGATTAAAAGTAAAGAACATAGTGACCGAGACAAAAAGACAGCAGCATAAAATGCTCTAATTGAAAAATTGCGGGCAGTTGACGCCTCAGCAAACAGAGAAACAGTAATAAAAAATAAAAAAAATTCGTTGCGAACTGTTTCCCGAAAAGAGTTATCCAAAGTTCAGAAATCTAGGAGATCTGGTGTAGGAGTAGATCAAGTATACCAGCCAACATTATGGTATTTTGATTTGCTTGGCTTTCTTTATGATCAAGAAACGCAAGACCAACCAGGAGTACAATTGAAGGTAAAACTGGAGTGTCAATGTGCGAAGAAATGGAACACTAGGTAATGTAAAACAATAGTATAACTATATTAACTATAGTATTCACAATCACAGTACTACAAGTAAAACTTTTGAGGCGGATAACGAATCTCTACCTAGAATTCAGAGTGGAGTTTTGTATCTTGGAACAAAAGTTTGTAACAGGTTGCTTCTACACAGTAGCGAACTGAAAATGCCTACTCAGAAACAAAGTAAACCATAGCTCATTGGCCATGTAGGTATATAATCTCTAATAATATAGGTCAACTGTGTTTCAAACACGTCTACAACACCAAAAATATTATCTGTAACTTGACAGACTTAATTTACTTGACTTGCCTTCATGACCTCATCCTTCAGGACAGCGTAAATAGCTACACAAGTCTTGGGTATTATTTCACTTAACGCTTGTTTCGATATTGCAGTTGAAAATTCCAAATCCTTGTAGCTCCTTCCTGTTGCTAGGAATCTTAATGTTACCACCAGCCGTTCATGAGGAGAAATTGCCCTTCTCATACAAGTATTTTTTCTCATAATATGAGGGGTTACAAGCTTTAAGAGATAATTATAAGTTTCGACATCCATCCGCAAATAATTTCGCCAGTCGTTAGGTTCGCCCTGCAACTCTCGCAGTAAATTTACGTGAGAAAACTGCTCTCGCTTTAGCAGCCACTGTCTACACCATTTTGACCGCTCTCTCTGTTTCCTGCGGTTGGTCTGAATGTTTTTTGCAACACAAGTTGCGAACACAGACCATAACAGAACTTCCTCCATTTCTATATTTCAAAATAACTGAATTAAATTTTTGACGTTTACAGGGAGCGTAGTCGCTTGCCACTAATATTTCTTTTCTACACCGACAGATGGCGGGCGTGTAGTAGATTGGGATTTGTGTCGTGTGAATACACCACATTTGCAGCGATCTTTTGCATGTACAGACATCTGCGCCGATGTCTGCGCAGACAGATCGTTGCGTGTGGACCGGGCTTAAGGGACAGCAACCTGGGTGGCGTAAATTCTGGGCGGTGAGGTCGGGGAGAACCCACAGGGGACAACAAGCATTGTCCTCCCACAGCGACTCCCGTCTGCTAAGATCCAGCCGCGGGCGGTACGACGCCGCAAGCAGGAGTCGGGGGCCGATTTTCCATGTTTTACTGACTCATTTTGAGGATCAGTATTTGCCGCTCGTAGGAAGCGCTGGACACTGGAAATAAAATCTAGTCTCTTAGCGGTCCTATCTGAGTTTACTGAACCCGGTTGCGGGTTATTGACATTGGCGGCAGAATGTGCGGTTGGCGTAAAAAAGTGAGACGTCAGATCGCAGCCTTCAGACGAATACTTTTGTCATTGGCGGAGAGTTTCAGGTTACCATTGGAGGCTAAAAAGACACGCTATGTTTGGCGGGATTCTCTGTTGGAGGGAACCGTCGTAGTCAGTTCACAGTAGTTAGTAACTTTGCGATTAGCGATTGGCACCGTTTCGGCGGCAGGGACTAAGCTGAACGTAAGTGAGCGCGGCGTGAGAGGATCTGGTCGACTGTCCGCATCGGAGAACTTTTGGCGGGCTTGGACGCGAAAGTGTCCAGATCGACTTGGCGTAGCAGCGTGATAGAGCATACTGCATCTTGCGGTCCTGACGATTCCGTCTTCGCGAAGCGACCTGCGCGCCTGCAACGTGCAGCTCGGTGCATCCCAGTCTTACTAATGATGAGCATAACTGGCAACACCAACAGAATAGTTAAGGGGCTCCGGAACGCCCTATACTTGCAATCTTAAAATAACGCTTATAAATTACATCTTTCCTCACAAAGTATTTGAGGTAGGAAGTTGAACTTTTTACAGATTATTTATTGGAATATGGGCTACAACTTAACACAGGGATTTTACAAAATTTTAGTTCAGTTATTAAAGATGATTTTTTTTCAATTGTAATGAAAATTCACAACATTTTTTTGCAATTTTTTATTTATATATTCAAAAATATACAGTTTTTTGGAAAAAGGCTGTGTTAAATTACGCAGAAGGTACTGTGTAACATTTACTGAAAGTTTGAAACAAATATGTTTGGAAGATCCTTAGAAAACATGTAATTAGTATGAGAAAATAAAAGTTTTGGGAATCGAGCGACAAAGATTGGATTAACTTTTTAGTGCATTCCAGGTCCATAGGATGGATTATCTTCATCCTCTGCAAACTCCTCCTCCAGCTTCCTCTTGTTCCTCCTCCTGTTTACTCTTGCTTGTATTTCTAGACTCTTTACAGCCCTGTCTGCAGCCCGAAGGCGTTCCTTGTCTAAAGCAAGCATCGCTCGTACCATGTTAGAACCTACCTTCATTCCCATATTTCTAAATAGCTTGCACCTTACAATGTTGCCATCATTGAAAGTCGCAACAGCATCATACACACCAAAGTGAAGTGTTTCTATTCCAACAAATACAGTCTTGGGGATTCTCGACCATATAACACTATTTACACTTTCATTGGGGTTTTGAGTTTTTCCGTGAAGACACTTTTTCAACAGTTCAGGTGCTGCTAAGTCTCTGAAAATAGGTTTAGCCACAACACATACTTTATCTCACATCACTAAAATGTACCTGATGTACACGGACGTTAATAATAACACCATTTGACAGCAGTTTAAAAGCGCCACAGTGGGTCACGCCCATGTAAAACACATTTCAAAAAAATTTAAAAATAGTTGTAGTCTTCGGAATTGAATAAATTATATATCTATTAAAAGGTAATAGTCTGCAGATTCAGAAAACGCAAAAAAGTAAAAATTGAACTTTTCATGATTTTGAGCCTTTCCGGAGCCCCTTAAACTGGTTTCGCACTTGTAGGATCCAGAATGATCGCGTGTCTCATCTCCTTTGTGCTCGTAATGATTGCGTAGTGCTTCTGTCACTGTTCTGGTCGAACATTACTTGTCGGCCGGTGTGGCCGTGCGGTTCTAGGCGCTTCAGTCTGGACCCGAGTGACCGCTGCGGTCGCAGGTTCGAATCCTGCCTGGGGCATGGATGTGTGTGATGTCCTTAGGTTAGTTAGGTTTAAGTAGTTCTAAGTTCTAGGGGACTGTTGACCACAGACGTTAAATCCCATAGTGCTCAGAGCCATTTGAACCATTTGAACATTACTTGATTTAGTAGCTGTCAGAGAGTAAATTCTTAGGTGGGCAAGAAGTAATAAATGATAGTGGAGTGACACGGCTTTTAATTTAATCTGTAGTGTAAATCTGGATAGAGCCAATTGTCGTACATTGTGATTATTCATTGTTATATTGATCTCGTAAACGTGTTTATAAATAAATGTGAGCAATCACTTTAATAATTGTTTCTGTTCGACCGACACAAATACATTAAATTATAGGCTTCCAGTGTATATCCTGGAAGATATTAGCAACCAGTCAGAGTTAGATATTTCTTTTGCAAATTTCTACTTCAATATGTATGTCCAGGGCCGTAATTTTCGCATTCTCCATTTAACTTTGCGCACGAGCATTTACAGGTTAATTCTGAAAAGGATTGCCTGGGCACAATCAATTTTGGACGGTTAAGGAATGTTCATCACCAAGCGGCTCAGCACCTTCCAGGTTGATTAGCTGAAATACTTCTTCTGCTACTCAATGTTCCTTCGCAGTCACCTCTGTACCTACATTAATTTGTGCAACTTCTGTGGTGGCCCTTTTTACAGGTGTCCATTCCTCTGCCGCCTACCGTAGCACTCATTACTGTGCATTATGCACAACTTTAGAGAAGTTCAAATGCATATCATCAATTCTCGGTAGTTTAATAACTCACTTCTTCTCACACTGATTCTTGCAAACGATTCTCTTTCACTTAAGCATTAAACTGTTAATCAGTTTAAATCTGTTCCTATGTACACTTTGTAATCGGCTATCTAATTTCGGAATTTTTCGTTCACAGTAGTTTAATCCATTTGGAATCTTCCCGTGTCTCCTGGCCGTTTCCAAGTAATTTTCAAGTGCCTGTATTCGCTAATTGCTGTATGTAGTTCCGCACTGTCGCTTGCTACAAAAAGTGCGCGCTTACGGTCTATCCGATGACATATGCGGATTGATAGAAAATTTTCTAACAGACAGGGAGCAATATGTCGTCCTGAACGGGGTGACTTCAACAGAAACAAGCGTAGCTTCAGATGTGCTCCAGAGCAGCGTAATAGGTCCTCTGCTTTTTACGATTTACATAAATGGTATGTTTGATGGTATTGACACCGGCCTTAGACTGTTTGTCGATGATGCTGTAGTCCACAAGAAAGTAGTATCACACGAAAGTTGTGAACAAATCAATGAGGATTTGCAGAAAATAAATGCGTGGTGTAATTACTGGCAGTTACCTCTCAATGTTAGTAAGTGTAGCCCATTGCGTACAACAAGGGGAAAATCCCCATTAATGTACGAGTACAAAATAAATGCCCAGTCTTTGGAAGCGGTAACGTCCGTCAGGCATCTGGGTGTGACTCAAATAGAATGATCAGATTACACAAGTAACCGGTACGGCAAACTCTAGATTGCGGTTTATTGGTAGAATCCTGAAGCGATGCAGTTCTTCAACAAAGGAAATAGCTTACAATACGTTAGTTCGTCCAGTCTTGGAGTATTGTTCGTCTGTATGGGACCCTTACCAGTTGGATCTGATTCAGGAGATTGAGAAGGTCCAAAGAAGAGCGGCAAGATTCGTGATTGGTACATTTAGCCATCGCGAGAGTCTTACAAATCTCACAGAAAGTTTGAAGTGGGACACACTTGCAGATATACGACGCGCTAAACAGCAGGTGTTACTCACTAAATTCCGAAATCCAATCTTCACCGAGGATGTAGAGCATATATTATTACCACCAACTTTCATACCGCGTAATGATCATCATTCAAAGATAATGGAAATAAGAGCTCGTACTGAGGCGTTCAGACAGTCGTTTTTCCCTCGCGCGATCCGCGATTGGAACAGAGGGAGGGGGGGGGGGATATGACTTGGGCGCGAATTGTGCCCTCCACCACACACCGCTTGGTGGCTAGCGGAGTATATATGTAGATGTAGATGTAGATGAACATTATGCTGCCACCACCGTGTATTTCCTGTAGGCGTCTCGACAGTAACAGAGGTGTATATTGGGGCGAATGATATGAGAAAGAAAACATATACGAGTATTCCAGAATGAGATTTTCACTCTGCAGCGGAGTGAACGCTGATATGAAACTTCCTGGTAGATTAAAACTGTGTACCCCGACCGAGACTCGAACTCGGGACCTTTGCCTTTCGCGGGCAAGTGCTCTACCAAGTTCGAGTCTCGGTCGGGTACACAGTTTTAATCTACCAGGAAGTTTCATATACGAGTATTACTGGTTCGATGTAACCTGCCCCATAAATAAAGAGTGAATTGCAGAAAGATTGCATTGGTGAGCCAGCACATTATGAGCACATGTTTAATAGCACGTTGATTCGCAGATGTTACGTAATACAAGTGCTATTCTAGGTGGCACAGATCCATGACAGGTTTCAAGATATATGTGGCACCAGATGTCTGCATACAGGCCACGGAATTCTCGTAAACTACGGGCCTGTGGTTCGTGGCTGCAGATGCCATACGATAAGAGTCCCAGGTGTATTCCCTCGGGTTCAGATCAGGCGAATTTGCTGCCAAGGCATTAATTCGAGTTCACTAACATGCTCCTCAACCATTTTAGTACGATTCTTGCCTTGTCAGAAGAGTGTCCGGACACGACCATCGACCTGTCAACACGAGTCGTGGTTCGTTCCACCAGGGTACATGTTTCCATCGACCCACAGTGCAGTCTTAATGATTCCGCGTGCGCTGCAATACTAACTGACGATATCGTTGGAAAAACATGGAACATGTAGTGGTCGTCTGTTGGAGAGCTACATGTCCAACGAAGCGCCAGCGTCGTGCTCTCTCGTGATATCTTTCATAGATTGTCGTCTGTCATTCTTTACAGAGCAGACAAGCCTCCAACGTCCACGTTGTTTGATTAGACGTAGACGCTCAACAACTGGTCGACTAGTCATGATTCCACATAACGCTCACGACAGTAGCACATGAACAGCTGATCAGCTTCGCCGTCCCGAGAAACCAATTCTATGGCGCCGGGCCATAACAATTGCCTTTTGTCGAAGCATATTATGTCGGTGTGTTTCACTGTCTGCTGCCCACATCATGGCGATAATAATTCTCTAGTCAGTATGCTCATCATATATAGGGTGAGTCGGTTGCTCCTACCGTGTAGTTTTATCAACCAGCAATGATGTAGCTGACCTTCATAAAACAAGCACGAGGTTTTCATAATCTGTCACCTTGAGGGGGCTGTTAATCCTACAGTAAAAAATTATCAAGACCCTTTTCTTAAGAGACTGAATGTAGTTAAATTTTGTAGTGAGGTACATTTTCGATCAAGACTGTAATTTACGAGTTACTCAAGACAAACGTACTAAAGTGATCTTCAAACGCGCCTCCTCTCTACATGAAGCCCCCACTGGTCAGGATTTCCACTACGTTGTTCATGGCACTCCTTCCTGCCACTGTACAAATATTTGTGACTGCACGAATTATGTCCCACATTCGATCTTTTCTGGTCTTCATTGACTGGCCTTACTGCGCCATTGGCTTAGTCGATCTCTTACAAATTGTGCAACTGACGTTTGTATAAATTTTACCTAACAAGTTTGTAAATTTTAACAGGATAAAACAAACAAGTATACCGTTGTTTTGGTCAGGCCCTCTGAGCACGAAACTACTGTGCTTGTAAGGCTTAAGTTTGGATCGAATTGTCACCGTGATTGGTTTTTGCGTAACGTTTACGAAAGTCGTTTTTTGTTCATTACTCCCACTGCACGTTTAAATTAATAATGTTAACGAACTAAACAGCTATGGTGTTGGCGTAATAGCCCAGTCAATAGAGACCAAATAAGGTCTAATATCGGATGTAGTTTCGTGTAGTGGGAAAGGTTTGTACACTGGTAGGAGGGAGTGCCGCGAACAACATGCTAGAAATCCTAATTGTTGAGGGATGACTGTTGGGTGGAGGTGCATTTGAAGACGACTTTTGCACGTTCCTCGTGAATAACTTAATAAGCGTGTCCTCCACCGAAAATAATTCCCAGTACAAATTTTAGCTACATCTCTTACAAAAAGGTCTTCATCCGTAGGACTAATAGCTTGGGCGTAGCGAACGACAGAATTTGAAAATCTCGCGCGTGATTTATAAAGGCAAGTTACGAGGGTCACTCCAAAACAAATGCACACTATTTTTGTAAAAATACAGTTTTCATTCTGCGTGTGTGAAAGTTTTACGGTGTGTAGATACATCCTTCCCGCGTGTTTTCAAACTTAGTTCAACCTGTTGCAGTGAGTGGCGCCGTCACAGCACGTCTTCAAGATGGCTGCTACGCTTGACGTTCGTCAGAAGCAACATGCTGTCATAGAATTCCTGTGCTGTGAAAACGAGACAGTGGGAAACATCCATAAGAGGTTGAAAAAGGTGTATGGAGATGCTGCTGTCGATCGCAGTACAGTTAGTCGGTGGGCGAGCAGGTTACGTGATGAAAGCGTGCACGGCATTATTGAAGATTGTCCTCGCAGCGGCAGGCCTCGTACTGCACACACTCCAATGTGCAGAGAGTTAACGAATTGGTGACTGCTGACAGACGCATCACAGTGAACGAACTGTCACGCTACGCTGGGATAGGGGAAGGAAGTGTTTGCAGAATACTGAAAGTGTTGGCGTTAAAAAAGATTAGTGCCAGGTGGGTTCCCAGGATGTTGACAGTGGCTCACAAAGAAACAAGAAAAACGGTATGCAGCGAACTTTTAGAACAGTACGAGAATGGTGAGATGAATTTCTAGGAAAAATTATGACAGGTGATGAAACATGGCTGCATCATTTTTCACCAGAGACGAAGAGGCAATCAGTGTAGTGGCATCATGCAAATTCACCTAAGAAAAAAAAAAATTCAAATACCACTTCTGCTGGAAAAGTTATAGCTACGGTGTTTTTCGATTCCGAAGGACTCTTGCTTGTGGACATCATGCCAAGTTGAACCACCATAAATTCTGATGCGTATGTGACGACACTGAAGAAACTTCAAGCTCGACTGGGTCGCGTTCGACCACATTGGCAAAAGCAGGATGTTTGGCTGTTGCACGACAATGCACGGCCACACGGCAGTCAAAAAACCATGGAAGCGATCACAAAACTCGTATGGACAACACAGAAACACCCGCCTTACAGTCCTGACCAGGCTCTATGTGACAATCATCTCTTTGGGAAACTGAAAGACTCTCTCCGTGGAACAAGGTTTGAAGGTGATGACTCCCTTGTGCACGGTGCCAAATAGTGGCTCCAACAGGTTGATCCAGAATTTTACCGTGCGGGTATACAGGCGCTGGTTCCAAGATGGAGTAAGACAGTTGAGAGGGATGGAAATTATGTGGAGAAATGGAAATATTGTTCCTAAGGGATGTATCTACACACTGTAAAACTTTCAAACATGTACAATAAAAGATGGATTTAAGAAAAATAGTGTGCGTTTCTTTTGGTGTGACCGTCATATAACATTGTGGGTTGTATAAAACGACAGCGGTAGGGGCAGCGAATCACTCTGTGAACAACGCCACCATTCGCCATTCAATCTCGCTTTGGGCAATGCTCATAATGTTTTGGTTGTATGTGGATGTTGAATTTTTGGTTATAAAACGTAAAAAACCAATGCTTCCAGACCTGTAGCTTTTATTTACATCCGCTCAGCAGGGGAGCTATCAGCGCTGTTGACATTCATGTTGAGCCACTGTATTTTTTGTGCTTAGACAATGGAGCTGCACGTAGCGCCGAGCTGAAGGCTATGGATGCCGTGCGATAGAGGAGTTATGTTCGAGGCACTACTGAAAAAGTTTTGTTTGATCGTTCTGCGTTAGATAATTGGGTGGGCTTAGAAATATTAAGCTACACGATTGCAGACGAATTTTCTTTGCGTTACGTTAGGTTAGATGTGAAGCTGTCAGAATTGGCTTCATCACCGTAGTGATTTAGTAGGCATGGGTGTACTGCCGTCCTCTAAAAACCGAACTATTTACTCACCCAGTTACAATAGGAGCATAACGTGGACTCCGAACCTCGGTACAGTGAGACTTCTTCCACATTAACATTGCCAGAGGTGGAAGACTTATAAATGCGGAATAAAGTTCCAGCAAAAGCTCGGCTACAAAATAAAGTAAGGAATCTAGGAATATACTGCTGAGCTGATGCATAAGTTCGAGGGGGTTTCTATAAGTTTAATAAACACAGATACATATACCAGAGACTTTAATAATCAACAACATATTTTGCTTCACTAGTAACTACAGCAGTCTACCAAAGCTGGGGTAACTTTTCGGCTCCACGACCGTAGAAATCACGTGGTTTTTGAGGCGAAGATCTCGTTGATCCGTGTTCGGAGAGCATTTTCCTCCTGAAATGATGTTCCTCGAAAGTTGTTCGCTTGAGAGCATAAAAGGTGAAAATCTGAGGACGCAAGATCAGATGACTAAGGTGCGTAGGGAATGACTTCCCAACCCAATTCGTGTATAATGTTTCTCGTCAGTCTAGCAGAATACAGGCGGCCGTTATCTTGGAGTAGCATCACTCCCGCAGTCTTCCTGGTAGTTGTTCTCGTATTGCGTCTCCAAGACGACTCTGCTGTTGACATTAAAAATTAGCAGTGATGGTTACACTTCCGGGAAGCAATTTGTAGTATTCCACACCGTCGCCGTTCCACCAGATGCGTAACATTATCTTTAGTGGATGTACGCAGGTCTTTGTGCAGGGAGTTGTTGTTTTGTTTTGGCTCAACCATTCCTTCTTTTCCTTGTATTAGTATAAATATGCCATTTATCGTTACCAGTAGGAATGGTCGGTGTTGTTCACGAGCCAAATGACGCTGAGCAAGCAGAGATGCACGTATGACCACCCGATGATCTTTATGGTCTTGATTTAGAGCATGCGGTTCTCATACACCCGATTTTTGAACATTCCCCACGGAAATGGAATGATCTCAGTTCACCCCATTTGCCGGTTCTCGAGTACACTGACGTGGGTAATTTTGGATTAATGCATTTAAAAGATCTTCATCAAAGCTAGAAGGAATTCCTGAACGTGGAGAGTCACTAATGTCAAAACTACCTTCCTGTCCAGTGGCATTACGCCCATACAAGGCACAGATGTTCCTGAATGCCACTGCTGCTGTCACACCTCTGTTTAACTCAAACAGACGAATAAGTCGGATATGTTCCGATTTCTCCACTTCGCAGTTCATTTTCTAGCATCCACAGCTACAGTCACTCTCTCCAAATAACAAAATGGCAATATGTAAACTCAAGTAGCATTAGTGAACTACAAATAACAAATGGCAATCGATAAATAAACCTATAGCAACCGGAGTACCAACACGCAAAACGAAAACGCAACGAACTTGCGTACCAACCTAACACAACCCCATACTGTACCTTTCCTGTAGGGCACTGCGAAGACAAGGTTAGATTAATTATAGTATGAACATTGGCAGCACAGAAAACAAACTTTCCGGGCTCCATACGTATTGCAGAACTTCACAGAGTATGCCCCATTCTGCACTAGCAGCTTTTCCTAAATCTAAAAATTGCGATAAAACTGATTTTGTCTTTTTTAAACCTATCTTCTAAGATAAGCCGTGGGGTCAATACTACCTTGCATGTTGATATACACTACTGGCCATTAAAATTGCTACACCACGAAGATGACGTGCTACAGTCGCGAAATTTAACCGACAGGAAGAAGATGCTGTGATATGCCAATAATTAGCTTTTCAGAGCATTCACACAAGGTTGGCGCCAGAGGCAACACCTACAACGTGTTCACATGAGGAAAGTTTCCAACCGATTTCTCATACACATACAGCAGTTTAACCGGCGTTGCCTGGTGAAACGTTGTTGTGATGCCTCGTGTAAGGAGGAGAAATGCGTATCATCACGTTTCCGACTTTGATAAAGGTCGGATTGTAGCCTATCGCGATTGCGGTTTATCGTATCGCGACATTGCTGCTCGCGTCGGTCGAGATCCAATGACTGTTAGCAGAATATGGAATCGGTGGGTTCAGGAGGATAATACGGAACGCCGTGCTGGATCCCGACGGCCTCGTATCACTAGCAGTCGAGATGACAGGCATCTTATCCGCATGGCTGTAACGGATCGTGCAGCCACGTCTCGATCCCTGAGTCAACAGATGGGAACGTTTGCAAGACAGCAACCATCTGCACGAACAGTTCGACGACGTTTGCAGCAGCATGGACTATCAGCTCGGAGACCATGGCTGGGATTACCCTTGACGATGCATCGCAGACAGGAGCGCCTCCGATGGTGTACTCAACGACAAACCTGGGTGCACGAATGGCAAAACGTCATTTTTTCGGGTGAATCCTGCTTCTGTTTATAGCATCATGATGGTCGCATCTGTGTTTGGCGACATCGCGGTAAACGCACGTTGGAAGCGTGTATTTGTCATCGCCATACTGGCATATCACCCGGTGTGATCGTATGGGGGGCCATGGGTTACACGTCTCGGTCACCTCTGTTTCCCATTGACGGCACTTTGAACAGTGGACGTTACATTTCAGATGTATTACGATCCGTGTCTTTACCCTTCATTCGATCCCTGCAAAACCCTACATTTCAGCAGGTTTATGCATGACCGCATGTTGCAGGTCCTGTACGGGCCTTTCTGGATACAGAAAATGTTCGACTGCTGCCCTGGCCATCACATTCTCCAGATCTCTCACCAATTGAAAACGTCTGGTCAATGGTGGCTGAGCAACTGGCTCGTCACAATACGCCAATCACTACTCTTGACGAACTGTTGTATCGTGTTGAAGCTGCATTGGCAGCTGTACCTGTACACGCCATCCAAGCTCTGTTTGACTCAATGCCCAGGCGCATCAAGGCCGTTATTACGGCCAGAGGTGGTTGTTCTGGGTACTGATTTCACAGGATTTAAGCACCCAAATTGCGTGGAAATGTAATCACATGTCAGTTCTAGTATAATATATTTGTCCAATGAAAACCCGTTTATCATCTGCATTTCTTCTTTGTGTAGCAATTTTAATGGCCAGTACTGTATTTCTCCGTAATACGAACTGATATTTCCCCTAGGATACGTAGGTATGGGAGAGCTATTAAAGCTAGATGTCATGGAGTGTTAGATAAGTTCCATGTTCACAGTGTCTCGTAGTGGTGTGTGTGCTGACTTTATTAAAATATCTTTATTTATTTATTTATTGTTCCGTGGGACTAAATTAAGGAGAAGTCTCGATGGTCATGGAACGAGTCAATACATGAAACTATAAGCCGATAGTAGAAACAGATAAAATGAAATATAAGTAACATATTCAGGCGACAATTCGGAAGTTTAAATTAAGAAAATCAACAACGTAACACTGGAATTTGCTTAATTTTTCAACTCTTCCAGGAGCTCCTCGACAGAATACACTCCTGGAAATTGAAATAAGAACACCGTGAATTCATTATCCCAGGAAGGGGAAACTTTATTGACACATTCCTGGAGTCAGATACATCACATGATCACACTGACAGAACCACAGGCACATAGACACAGGCAACAGAGCATGCACAATGTCGGCACTAGTACAGTGTATATCCACCTTTCGCAGCAATGCAGGCTGCTATTCTCCCATGGAGACGATCGTAGAGATGCTGGATGTAGTCCTGTGGAACGGCTTGCCATGCCATTTCCACCTGGCGCCTCAGTTGGACCAGCGTTCGTGCTGGACGTGCAGACCGCGTGAGACGACGCTTCATCCAGTCCCAAACATGCTCAATGGGGGACAGATCCGGAGATCTTGCTGCCCAGGGTAGTTGACGTACACCTTCTAGAGCACGTTGGGTGGCACGGGATACATGCGGACGTGCATTGTCCTGTTGGAACAGCAAGTTCCCTTGCCGGTCTAGGAATGGTAGAACGATGGGTTCGATGACGGTTGGGATGTACCGTGCACTATTCAGTGTCCCCTCGACGATCACCAGTGGTGTACGGCCAGTGTAGGAGATCGCTCCCCACACCATGATGCCGGGTGTTGGCCCTGTGTGCCTCGGTCGTATGCAGTCCTGATTGTGGCGCTCACCTGCACGGCGCCAAACACGCATACGACCATCATTGGCACCAAGGCAGAAGCGACTCTCATCGCTGAAGACGACACGTCTCCATTCGTCCCTCCATTCACGCCTGTCGCGACACCACTGGAGGTGGGCTGCACGATGTGGGGGCGTGAGCGGAAGACGGCCTAACGGTGTGCGGGACCGTAGCCCAGCTTCATGGAGACGGTTGCGAATGGTCCTCGCCGATACCCCAGGAGCAACAGTGTCCCTAATTTGCTGGGAAGTGGCGGTGCGGTCCCCTACGGCACTGCGTAGGATCCTACGGTCTTGGCGTGCATCCGTGAGTCGCTGCGGTCCGGTCCCTGGTCGACGGGCACGTGCACCTTCCGCCGACCACTGGCGACAACATCGATGTACTGTGGAGACCTCACGCCCCACGTGTTGAGCAATTCGGCGGTACGTCCCGCATGCCCACTATACGCCCTCGCTCAAAGTTCGTCAACTGCACATACGGTTCACGTCCACGCTGTCGCGGCATGCTACCAGTGTTAAAGACTGCGATGGAGCTCCGTATGCCACGGCAAACTGGCTGACACTGACGGCGGCGGTGCACAAATGCTGCGCAGCTAGCGCCATTCGACGGCCAACACCGCGGTTCCTGGTGTGTCCGCTGTGCCGTGCGTGTGATCATTGCTTGCACAGCCCTCTTGCAGTGTCCGGAGCAAGTATGGTGGGTCTGACACACCGGTGTCAATGTGTTCTTTTTTCCATTTCCAGGAGTGTAGAAGGAGTGAGCCATGAGGAAACTCTTCAGTTTAGACTTAAAAGTGTTTGGACTACTGCTAAGATTTTTGAGTTCTTGTGGTAGCTTCTTGAAAATGGATACAGCAGAATACTGCACTCCTTTCTGCACAAGAGTCAAGGAAGCGCATTCCACATGCAGATTTGATTTCTGCCTAGTATTAACTGAGTGAAAGCTGCTAACTCTTGGGAATAAGCTAATATTGCTAACAACAAACGACATTATGAAAATATATACTGTGAGGGCAATGTCAGAATTCCCAGACTATTGAATAGGGGTCGACAAGAGGTTCTCGAACTTACACCACACATAGCTCGAACAGCCCGTTTTTGAGCCAAAAATACCCTTTTTGAATCAGAAGAATTACCCCAAAAAATTATACCATATGACATAAGCATGTTAAAATATGCGATGTAGACTACTTTTCGTGTTGAACTGTCACTTATTTCGGATACTGTTCTAATGGTAAATAAAGCAGCATTTAGTTTCTGAACAAGATCCTGGACATGGGCTTTCCACAACAGCTTACTATCTATCCGAATGCCTAGGAACTTGAACTGTTCCGTCTCGCTTATAATACGTCCATTCTGTCTTATCAAAATATCGATTCTTGTTAAATTGTGAGTTAGAAACTGTAAAAACTGAGTCTTACTGTGATTTAGCATCAAATTATTTTCCACAAGCCACGAACTTATTTCATGAACTATATTATTAAAAGAAGGTTGTATACCTGGAAGAATCCTGGAGATACTAGTAGGTATCAGATAGATTATATAATGGTAAGACAGAGATTTAGGAACCAGGTTTTAAATTGTAAGACATTCCCTGGGGCAGATGTGGATTCTGACCACAATCTATTGGTTATGAACTGCAGATTGAAACTGAAGAAACTGCAAAAAGGTGGGAATTTAAGGAGATGGGACCTGGATAAACTGAAAGAACCAGAGGTTGTAGAGAGTTTCAGGGAGAGCATAAGGGAACAATTGAAAGGAATGGGGGAAAGAAATACAGTAGAAGAAGAATGGGTAGCTCTCAGGGATGAAGTAGTGAAGGCAGCAGAGGATCAAGTAGGTAAAAAGACGAGGGCTAATAGAAATCCTTGGGTAACAGAAGAAATATTGAATTTAATTGATGAAAGGAGAAAATACAAAAATGCAGTAAATGAAGCAGGCAAAAAGGAATACAGACGTCTCAAAAATGATATCGACAGGAAGTGCAAAATGGCTAAGCAGGGATGGCTAGAGGACAAATGTAAGGATGTAGAGGCTTGTCTCACTAGGGGTAAGATAGATACTGCCTACAGGAAAATTAAAGAGACCTTTGGAGAGAAGAGAACCACTTGTATGAATATCAAGAGCTCAGATGGCAACCCAGTTCTAAGCAAAGAAGGGAAGGCAGAAAGGTGGAAGGAGTATATAGAGGGTTTATACAAGGGCGATGTACTTGAGGACAATATTATGGAAATGGAAGAGGATGTAGATGAAGACGAAATGGGAGATAAGATACTGCGTGAAGAGTTTGACAGAGCACTGAAAGACCTGAGTCGAAACAAGGCGCCGGGAGTAGACAACATTCCATTTGAACTACTGATGGCCTCGGGAGAGCCAGTCATGACAAAACTCTACCATCTGGTGAGCACGATGTATGAGACAGGCGAAATACCCTCAGACTTCAAGAAGAATATAATAATTCCAATCCCAAAGAAAGCAGGTGTTGACAGATGTGAAAATTACCGAACTATCAGTTTAATAAGTCACAGCTGCAAAATACTAACGCGAATTCTTTACAGACGAATGGAAAAACTGGTAGAAGCCGACCTCGGGGAAGATCAGTTTGGATTCCGTAGAAATGTTGGAACACGTGAGGCAATACTGACCTTACGACTTATCTTAGAAGAAAGATTAAGAAAAGGCAAACCTACGTTTCTAGCATTTGTAGACTTAGAGAAAGCTTTTGACAATGTTAACTGGAATACTCTCTTTCAAATTCTGAAGGTGGCAGGGGTAAAATACAGGGAACGAAAGGCTATTTACAGTTTGTACAGAAACCAGATGGCAGTTATACGAGTCGAGGGGCATGAAAGGGAAGCAGTGGTTGGGAAAGGAGTAAGACAGGGTTGTAGCCTCTCCCCGATGTTATTCAATCTGTATATTGAGCAAGCAGTAAAGGAAACAAAAGAAAAATTCGGAGTAGGTATTAAAATTCATGGAGAAGAAGTAAAAACTTTGAGGTTCGCCGATGACATTGTAATTCTGTCAGAGACAGCAAAGGACTTGGAAGAGCAGTTGAACGGAATGGACAGTGTCTTGAAAGGAGGATATAAGATGAACATCAACAAAAGCAAAACGAGGATAATGGAATGTAGTCAAATTAAGTCGGGTGATGCTGAGGGAATTAGATTAGGAAATGAGACACTTAAAGTAGTAAAGGAGTTTTGCTATTTAGGGAGTAAAATAACCGATGATGGTCGAAGTAGAGAGGATATAAAATGTAGACTGGCAATGGCAAGGAAAGCGTTTCTCAAGAAGAGGAATTTGTTAACATCGAGTATAGATTTAAGTGTCAGGAAGTCGTTTCTGAAAGTATTTGTATGGAGTGTAGCCATGTATGGAAGTGAAACATGGACGATAACTAGTTTGGACAAGAAGAGAATAGAAGCTTTCGAAATGTGGTGCTACAGAAGAATGCTGAAGATAAGGTGGGTAGATCACGTAACTAATGAGGAGGTATTGAATAGGATTGGGGAGAAGAGAAGTTTGTGGCACAACTTGACTAAAAGAAGGGATCGGTTGGTAGGACATGTTTTGAGGCATCAAGGGATCACAAATTTAGCATTGGAGGGCAGTGTTGAGGGTAAAAATCGTAGAGGGAGACCAAGAGATGAATACACTAAGCAGATTCAGAAGGATGTAGGTTGCAGTAGATACTGGGAGATGAAGAAGCTTGCACAGGATAGAGTAGCATGGAGAGCTGCATCAAACCAGTCTCAGGACTGAAGATCACAACAACAACAATATTATTTGATACTGTTTCAATATTATACGCAAGATCCTTCACTCCCAAGCTGGTGTCATCAGCAAACATAAATATTTTTGAATCACCTGTAATACTAGAAGGCATATCATTTATATAAATAAGAAACAGCAGTGGCCCCAGCACCGACGCTTGGGAAATGCCCCACTTAACAGTGCCCCATTGGGACTGAACATGACTACTACTCTCAATATTGCGGAGAATTACCTTCTGCTTTCTGTTATTAAAGTCAGAGGCGAACCAATTGTAAGCTACTCCCCTTACTCCATAATGGTCCAACTTCTGCAGTAATACTTTGTGGTCAAAACAATCAAAAGCCTTCGTTAAATTAAAGAAAACACCTAGCGTTCGCAACCTTTTATTTAATCCGCCCAAAACCTCACAGAGAAAAGAGAATATAGCATTTTCAGTTGTTAAACCATTTCTAAAACCAAACTGTACATTTGACAGCAAATATGTGAATTTAAATGCTCCAGTATCCTTGTATATACAACCCTCTCGATAACTTTAGCAAACACCGATGGCATAGAAATAGGTCTATAATTGTCAACATTATCCCTGTATCCCTTTTTATAAAGTGGCTTCACTACCGAGTACTTTAATCGGTCAGGAAACCGACCACTCCTAAAGGAAAAGTTACAGATATGGCTAAGTAGTGGGCTAACATACATAGAACAATACTTCAGTATTCTGCTAGATACCCCGTCATATCCATGAGAGTTCTTGGTCTTTAGTCATTTAATTATTAACTCAATCTCCCTCTTGTCAGTATCATGGAGGAGCATTTCAGGTAACAGTCTCAGACACTTTTTTCTACGATCGGTATATGATTCCCTGTTGGGACTAGGTTTCTATTTAGTTCACCTGCTATATTCAGAAAGTGATTATTAAATACTGTACATATACGCGACGTATCAGTAACACGGACATTCCCACTACGCACTGATCTTATAACCTCGACCTGTCTCTGCAGACCAGCCACTTACTTTACGACTGACCATATGGTTTAATTTTATCCTGAGACTTAGCTATTCTATCTGCATACCACATACTTTTTTCCTTCCTAATAACTTTTTAAGCACCTTACAATACTGTTTGTAATGGTCTGCTGCATTTAGATTTTGACTGTTTTGGTATAATTGCCACTTTGTTCTACAGGATATTCTTACCCCTCTAGTCAGCCACCCAGGCTGTTTGTGCTAGTACCCTGTTTTGAACGTTCTAACGTAAAGCAACTTTCAAAGACCACGAGAAAAGTCTTGAGGAAAGCATTATACACTCCTGGAAATGGAAAAAAGAACACATTGACACCGGTGTGTCAGACCCACCATACTTGCTCCGGACACTGCGAGAGGGCTGTACAAGCAATGATCACACGCACGGCACAGCGGACACACCAGGAACCGCGGTGTTGGCCGTCGAATGGCGCTAGCTGCGCAGCATTTGTGCACCGCCGCCGTCAGTGTCAGCCAGTTTGCCGTGGCATACGGAGCTCCATCGCAGTCTTTAACACTGGTAGCATGCCGTGACAGCGTGGACGTGAACCGTATGTGCAGTTGACGAACTTTGAGCGAGGGCGTATAGTGGGCATGCGGGAGGCCGGGTGGACGTACCGCCGAATTGCTCAACACGTGGGGCGTGAGGTCTCCACAGTACATCGATGTTGTCGCCAGTGGTCGGCGGAAGGTGCACGTGCCCGTCGACCTGGGACCGGACCGCAGCGACGCACGGATGCACGCCAAGACCGTAGGATCCTACGCAGTGCCGTAGGGGACCGCACCGCCACTTCCCAGCAAATTAGGGACACTGTTGCTCCTGGGGTATCGGCGAGGACCATTCGCAACCGTCTCCATGAAGCTGGGCTACGGTCCCGCACACCGTTAGGCCGTCTTCCGCTCACGCCCCAACATCGTGCAGCCCGCCTCCAGTGGTGTCGCGACAGGCGTGAATGGAGGGACGAATGGAGACGTGTCGTCTTCAGCGATGAGAGTCGCTTCTGCCTTGGTGCCAATGATGGTCGTATGCGTGTTTGGCGCCGTGCAGGTGAGCGCCACAATCAGGACTGCGTACGACCGAGGCACACAGGGCCAACACCCGGCATCACGGTGTGGGGAGCGATCTCCTACACTGGCCGTACACCACTGGTGATCGTCGAGGGGACACTAAATAGTGCACGGTACATCCAAACCGTCATCGAACCCATCGTTCTACCATTCCTAGACCGGCAAGGGAACTTGCTGTTCCAACAGGACAATGCACGTCCGCATGTATCCCGTGCCACCCAACGTGCTCTAGAAGGTGTAAGTCAACTACCCTGGGCAGCAAGATCTCCGGATCTGGCCCCCATTGAGCATGTTTGGGGCTGGATGAAGCGTCGTCTCACGCGGTCTGCACGTCCAGCACGAACGCTGGTCCAACTGAGGCGCCAGGTGGAAATGGCATGGCAAGCCGTTCCACAGGACTACATCCAGCATCTCTACGATCGTCTCCATGGGAGAATAGCAGCCTGCATTGCTGCGAAAGGTGGATATACATTGTACTAGTGCCGACATTGTGCATGCTCTGTTGCCTGTGTCTATGTGCCTGTGGTTCTGTCAGTGTGATCATGTGATGTATCTGACCACAGGAATGTGTCAATAAAGTTTCCTCTTCCTGGGACAATGAATTCACGGTGTTCTTATTTCAATTTCCAGGAGTGTATTTATCGTCTACTGTATCAGCACTATAAACATTTTGCCACTCTTGTTCCTTGATAAGGTTTACAAAGGTCTCTACAGCAACTGGATCAGCTTTCCTAAAAAGTTGATAACTATATGTAACATGTGTTGCAGCACAAAAATCTTTTAGAGTTAAAATTTGTGCATCATGATCTAATAGGCCATTCACCTCTTTGCTAACAGAGTGCCCTTCTAGTAATGAGGAATGAACAAAAATATTGTCTACGGTTGTTCTACTGTTCCCTTGCACTCTCGTTGGAAATAATACGGTTTGCATAAGATTATATGAATTAAGGAGGTCTACCAGTATCCTTTTCCTTGCACAATCACTTATACAATTAATATTGAAGTCACTACATATAACTAACTTTTTGTATTTCCTGTAAAGTGAACCAAGAACCTCCTCTAGCTTTAGCAAAAATGTTGTGAAATCGGAGTCTGGGGATCCATAAATGACAACAGTTAGAAGTTTAGCTCCACTTAATTTAACCACACCTGCACAACATTTGAAACATCCCCTTAGGAAAATTATACATGACTGTGCTTAAACTGACACTCAATATTTTTTTAGCGAAACGCAATCTGACTTTCAAAAATCTCTACAAAAGAATGGCCCTGACTAACATTAACCTATACGCTTCACAGATCACTTACCTCACAAAAATCTTGGTTACTCGAACTACTGCAATACAGCGAACGCCACTACTGCCAGCTAAATAAAAGATTTAAAGTACTGAAGGCACTAACTACTGATAGGCATAGTTAGCAAATGAAAGATTTTAATAGAGAACAAACAATGTATTTATCTTAATAGTCTTCAAAAGTCATAATATATATAGCAGTTCATGACATCCAGTCTTACAAATTTCAAAACTCCGCCATTTCTCTGCCCACGTCCACCACTGCTGGCGGCTCACCTCCAACTGCGCAACGCTACGCGCTGTTCACATCCAGCTGCCCAACACTACAATGGCAGACAACAATGCAAACTAGCCACAGACTGCACACAGCACAGCCAGTGATTTTCATACAGAGTGCTACGTGGCGTTACCAATATAAAAATCTAAACAGCCTACTTACACATTCAAACACCTTTTCAGTGCAGTACTTTGAAACATCAATTGACTCAAAAGGGATACCGTTTTTCACATACATGGCTACTCCCCCACACCGCAAAGAACTCCTAGAAAAGCTGCCAGCCAACCTTTATTCTGGTAAAGGAAGCCTCTAAATTATCTCCTTATTTAAGAAGTGTTCAGATATACCAATAATTTCAGAGTCAAGATCTATAAGCAGTTCACTATCTTTATCTCTATTACCTTGTATATTTTGATGAAATATACTAATTCCCTCATTAATCGGATACCTAAGCTATGTCGAAAGTGGTTTCTTTGTTAGAGAGACTTCCCTTAAGCAGGAATACCTATCACTTGACTTCAATCTAAGAAAGGTACAGCTCTAACACCCACTACTACAGGAATTTCCCCATGAGTGATCCCAGCACCCCCACCCAAGCTCTCACCTATAAGCTTTGCCAACCTCCCCTGCCCATACCTTTTGAGGTGCAGGCCATGTCTAGTGAAACTTGTCCTGCTGATAGACTCCACCGACACCACTGAAATGTGACCCATGCCTTCTGTCATCAGCGCACCCCCAAGTCTCATGTTATTACGCCTGACGGCTGTATTAAGATGAGGCCGATCGTGATGCTGAAACAGTTCCACGAAATGCACAGTCGTGTTGCCAGTCTGAGTGGCTATCTTTTCCAGGTCACCATCTGTGCCATACTCCCCATCCCTGTCAATACTACTACCAGCCCCATCCACAATCACTACATGATCCTTTTTAGTAAAATCCCTACATAACCCCCCTATGTTAACAGTCACCTGAGCCAATCCTGCATTAGGCTTCACAATGCTGGTGACCTGGTACTCACTCCCCAACACTTCCTGCAACTGCTGGCCTACACCTCTACCATGAGAACTACCCAACAGCAGAACCTTCTTCTTTCTCTCAGACTTTGCAACTGTCCTAGCCACCGTAACTGCTGAGGTCTGCTGCATAGTTCCTACATCTACAGCTACTAGAGATTCCTCTCCACTAGACTCTGGCATTTGGTCATATCTATTGCAAACACCAACAGTAAAACTATCTGAAAATCTTCTACTCCTAGCAGATCTGTTGCCAACAGCCATATCCCATTCCCCAACCCCCTTCTCCCTCCTCATCCTATCTAGCTCCTCCTGTGCGTTTTCAACTGCACCTGAAGGGCACAGATCTTACGCTCCTGCTCCTCTATCAACTTACTCTTGTTACATAACTTGCAGTTCCAGGAGAGGATCTCACCAGAATGCCCAATGGCTTCCCCACTGCATTCCTCCCAGTGAAAATACTTCGAACAAGTCTCACACTGCAATCTACTACTCGCGAACCTAAGGAAAACAAGAAAACTACTTTATCTAAGTTCCGCTACTACAATATGAAGATGTTAAAAACTGACTACAATAAAACTTGCTCTACAAGGGAAGTAACTACTATTATTGACAGTATTAATCAACAACAAATGAGAATATAACAAAAGACTTTACTGTGTAATTCTACATAAAGCGCTGTTATTCTTCTTGATTTTGATGTCCAGTATTATTTACTGTTGCAGAACCGCAGTGGCTTACAACTTGGCTTTACTTATTACACAGATTGTGCGGTATGGTGTAATGGAAATTACGTTCGGAGTAGAACGGGAATATTGCATTTCTTTGCCTGAATGCGTGTGTGCTTTCCATCATCGCTAGTGGCAATGCCACGAAAGCCATGCGCGTGTATCATAATTTGTGGAAGGGTCATTTCAGACGTTAACTACACTTTTGCGATCGCTTCTATCAGCTGTGTATTTTGCAGCTAATGCATGACTGCATACGTATCATTTACCGATACCCGGAATGATGGTTTGCAGTAACTGCCGCAGGAGCTTGGAGTGATGCCGTTCTGTAATACTTTCTGCGTCAGTAAACGCTTGAGTAACTCAGGTCGTTGTGTGTAATGTGAAGTAATAATCACAGACCCGCGTTCCCACGAATGCACTGCAGTCCATGTAAACGCTACGTAAGGAAAACGATCGACTGGTCGATTCAGTGACGATATTTCACTAAATTTCACTCCACCATTCACTGACGTGAAAGAAGCCCACTATGATGCAAATCCTGTTTACCAAATAAAAACCGCCAAACAGCAGTATGTTTTCGGCAGCTATTTATTTAAACGACCAGTTTGGCATCTCATCAATGCCATCTACAGACCCATATGCACTCCACGTATAGACTATCAGAGACATCGATGCATGCGTGACTGGATCCATCAGTATAAGAATTCCGTGAATTTTTTGTGGAATGTGTACTTCGAAGATTTGACAATAATTGAGCTCACCTGCGGTCCCTTTATCTAGGTAGTGCTTTTTACACATCACTTTCCTCGCCGATTCTGTAGAGACTCTTCTCATTTCTAGTCCTATCAGTTCTCTTAATTTTTAACAACAGTTAGTAAAAATCACATCTCATACACTTTGAATCTCTCCTTCATAGTTCTGCCACAACGCATAATTCACTGCAATACGATAGTGCAATGTTGCAGGCGCCAAATGCTACACTCCTGTCTGAACAGCACTGAAGGAATACCCGTGCTCGGCAACGAACAATCCTCTCTTTGGATCACTCATAACACTGCGTGTTCTAGAAGTCATTTCCTGTATCAGGAACCCAACTTTGTAGCAACCTTCGTTAAAATATCAGATAAATTAAATTTATTTCGAACTACAGAAGACAGCTAATGACCCACCTTCTATAATTCTCTTTTCCATATACTTGTGTGCAGCTCACGCTCGTCAACCTGCTCCCTCCCCCTTATCTTTCGTTATCCTTTTCGATCGTGATAATCCTAAGCACTATTTCAAATGTGCTAAACTAAGCAATGTCATTCATGTCATTTATTATTATTGTTACTAGTTCCAATTATTATTATTATTATTTGTTATTGTTAGTATTGTGAATATTTTGTAATACAGGGCTATTACAAATGATTGAAGCGATTTCATAAATTCACTGTAGCTCCATTCATTGACATATGGTCACGACACACTACAGATACGTAGAAAAACTCATAAAGTTTTGTTCGGCTGAAGCCGCACTTCAGGTTTCTGCCGCCAGAGCGCTCGAGAGCACAGTGAGACAAAATGGCGACAGGAGCCGAGAAAGCGTACGTCGTGCTTGAAATGCACTCACATCAGTCAGTCATAACAGTGCAACGACACTTCAGGACGAAGTTCAACAAAGATCCACCAACTGCTAACTCCATTCGGCGATGGTATGCGCAGTTTAAAGCTTCTGGATGCCTCTGTAAGGGGAAATCAAGGGGTCGGCCTGCAGTGAGCGAAGAAACGTTTGAACGCGTGCGGGCAAGTTTCACGCGTAGCCCGCGGAAAATTGGCTCATGCCAGAACTGGAGACCGACAGCGCCGACTTCATCTTTCAACAGGATGCTGCTCCACCGCACTTCCATCATGATGTTCGGCATTTCTTAAACAGGAGATTGGAAAACCGATGGATCAGTCGTGGTGGAGATCATGATCAGCAATTCATGTCATGGCCTCCACGCTTCCCGACTTAACCCCTTGCGATTTCTTTCTGTGGGGTTATGTGAAAGATTCAGTGTTTAAACCTCCTCTACCAAGAAACGTGCTAGAACTGCGAGCTCGCATCAACGATGCTTTCGAACTCATTGATGGGGACATGCTGCGCCGAGTGTGGGAGGAACTTGACTATCGGCTCGATGTCTGCCGAATCACTAAAGGGGCACATATCGAATATTTGTGAATGCCTAAAACAACTTTTTGAGTTTTTGTATGTGTGTGCAAAGCATTATGAAAATATCTCAAATAATAAAGTTATTGTAGAACTGTGAAATCGCTTCAATCATTTGTAATAACCCTGTACATTTGGTATGTGTTGTACCTGGTCAGATTCCTGACACTGTCGATCTCGGAATATTGAATTCCCTAACAATTTTCTAAACGGAATGTCTTATGCGTCTAGCTCCAACTACCCTTCCACATTCAGTCTGTTAATTTCCGTCGTGCGACCATAATCACTTCGGGAACCTTTTCACATGACTCACCTAAGTACAGATGACACTTCCTCTAATACATTGTCCTTTTATACGTTGCGTTAGCGATGCTACTGCCATCTGTATATGTGCATGCCGCTATCCCATGACTTTCTTCACCTCAGTGCATGCTGTCAAAAGCATGTTCCGTGTCGTTGATGTGTGTAGCTAAGGCAGATTTATTGGGGATGTTGTATCTAAATAAATGCGTTCTTTAAATATAGTACTCGAACTTCGTACGGTCTGATCTACGTACTGTACTGGGTATTCATTGCATGTTTCCTTGTAAACACCTGAATTGGAAAATTTATCTGTTGTGTATTACGTTACATGGCAGCCTATTACATAAATTATTGGTGGTGGGGAAAGCAACTCTTACATTATATAGCTTCAAGTCATCAGCAGTCTTCTGTGAAATGACTAACGTAGGGAATGCATACTGTCCTGAATGTTGTCCTTAGTTTTCTATCTGTTCCTTTCTTTTCTTAGACGGTTCGCCTAAGAGAGTAGTGCAGGTAATGTCTGAAGATGAGAGTATAAGCCCTCGGAATGAGGTGTGGAGGAAAATAAAAAGTGACTGACTCGGTTAATAGTTTTAACTTATCTTTTATTGACATAAATAGACGCGGTTCCGAAGCAGGTTCCAACACGGACGACGTGATGATGATGATGATGATGTTTGGTTTGTGGGGCGCTCAACTGCGTGGTTATCAGCGCCCGCACAATTTCCCAACCTTTGCTCAGTCCAATTTCGCCACTTTCCTGGATGATGATGAAATGATGAGGACAACACAAACACCCAGTCATCTCGAGGCAGGTGAAAATCCCTGACCCCTCCGGGAATCGAACCCGGGACCCCGTGCTCGGGAAGCGAGAACGCTACCGCGAGACCACGAGCGGCGGACACGGACGACGTGTGGATAGACTGGTTACACCATTACTTCAGCTTTAAGAAACTGCTTTCCTCTATAGACGTTCTCTAACCACCACTGTGTGTTACGTTTCTTTTACTTTAGCACCAGTTTTAATTATTTCTGTTGGAATACCACCATCATCAGCGCTTTCCCGTACATGAGGCAAGGAGGAAGCTCCCTACAGAGGTAGAACTGAATGATTTATGGGAATGCCTTCGTCGCATTTCTTTATACCCAGTTTTCAAGGTGCGTTTGAAAATCATAGTTTTCACTTAAATGTTACGTCAGAGAATAGCAGTGCTTTCATTCATATCTTTCTCTTCAGGCCTTTAGATACTTTGCCTGGGGTACTTTTTCGATTTCATTTGTTTTTTTTCCCTTTTTCCAACTAGTAAGCCGAATTACACAAACACTGGTAGAAGTCTGCGGTTACATGTACAATTTTTTCACCGTGGTCTAGAATTAGTCTTTCATTACGAAGTGAAACACGCTCTGGGTCCTAATTATGATCCCACCAACTGCTTAAATTTTGAATAAAAGTCATCAGCAATGGGCGCTAAGGACTTCGAGCATTAGGAGTCACCCTCGTTCCTGTAAGGGTGGTAAACTGCCCTTCATAGGCAGAAGAATCAGCAATGATAAACGGCATGCGGGAGGAGAAGGCAATGAAATCCACTGCACTACAGACAAATGATGTGTGTCAACACGAAATGTGGCCTGTAATTGAAAGACTATCGCGATGATCAGCTCACTGACAAAAGATTCCGGATTAGTCTCCCGTTCGGATCTCCAGGGGTGCTACCACGGGAGAGGTGACCAAGATAAAAAGGCTCAGTAACCAACGAATAGGTAACATTATACCGCCCGGAACGTCGAATGTCACAAGTATGAACGTGGTAAGGAAGGTAGAGAATTTGGTAAGGGAAGTGTAAAGGTTCAGTCTAGAAGTTGTAGAGATCAGTGAAGTGAACTGGAGAGAAAGATTTATAGCTTGACGAATATAGTGTAATATCAACAGCAGCAGATACCGGTGTGGCGGTTATATGATTCATCATGAATAAGAAGGTACGGCAGGGAGTGAGATACTGTGAACCATTCAATAATAGGCTTAATCTTATAAGAATCAAAAGGAAAACGACGCCAGCCACAGTAGTTGAGGTGTACAAGCCGACATCAGAAACTGAAGACGAAGAGATAGAGAAAGTATACTGAACGTATAATTCGGCAGGTAAAGGGAGATGAAAATATTATAATATGGGTGACTGAATTTTTATACCAGAGGAAGGTTCAAGCATGCCGTCCAGTTAGGTGATGTGTGGGTTACACGAAAAGCACTTAAATGCACTACTGGCCAAAAAAATTGCTACACCATGAGGACGATGTGCTACAGACGCGAAATTTAACTGACAGGAAGAAGATGCTGTGATATGCAAACGATTAGCTTTTCATAGCATTCAAACAAGGTTGGCGCAGGTGGCGACACCTACAACCTGCTAACATGAGCCGGCCGTGGTGGTCTAGCGGTTCTAGGCGCTCAGTCCGGAACCGCGCGACTGCTACGGTCGCAGGTTCGACTCCTGCCTCGGGCATGGATGTGTGTGATGTCCTTAGGTTAGTTAGGTTTAATTAGTTCTAAGTTCTAGGGGACTGATGACCACAGATGTTAAGTCCCATAGTGCTCAGAGCCATTTGAACCATTTGAACTGCTGATATGAGGAAAGTTTCCAAACGATTTCTCATACACAAATAGCAGTTGACCGGCGTTACCTGGTGAAATGTTGTTGTAATACCTTGTGTAAGGAGGAGAAATGGGTACCATCACGTTGTTAAAGGTCGGATTGTAGCCTATCGGGATTGCGGTTTATCGTATCGCGACATTGCTGCTCGAGTTGGTTGAGATCCAATGACTGTTAGCAGAATATGAATCGGTGGGTTCAGGAGGGTAATACGGACCGCCGTGGTGGATCCCGACGGCCTCGTATCACTGGCAGTCGAGATGATAGGCATCTTATCCGCATGGCTGTAACGGATCGTGCAGCCACGTCTCGATCCCTGAGTCAACAGATGGGGACGTTTGCAAGACAACAACCATCTGGACGAACAGTTCGGCGACGTTTGCAGCAGCATGAACTATCAGCTTTGAGACCATGGCTGCGGTTACCCTTGACGCTGCATCATATACAGGAGAGCCTGCAATGGTGTACTCAACGAGGAACCTGGATGCACTAATGGCAAAAGGTAATTTTTTCGGATGAATCCAGGTTCTGTTACAGCATCATGACGGTCGCATTCGTGTTTGGCGACATCGCGGTGAACGCACATTGGAAGCGTGTATTCGTCACCGCCATACTGGCGTATCACCCGGCGTGATGCTATGGGGTCCCATTGGTTACAAGTCTCGGTCACCTCTTGTTCGCATTGACGGCACTTTGAACAGTGGACGTTACATTTCAGATGTGTTACGATCCGTGTCTCTACCCTTCATTCGATCCCTTCGAAACCCTACATTTCAGCAGGATAATGCACGACCGCATGTTGCAGGTCCTGTATGGGCCTTTCTGGATACAGAAAATGTTCGACTGCTTGAAAACGTTTGGTCAATGGTGGCCGAGCAACTGGCTCGTCACAATACGCCAGTCACTACTCTTGATGAACTGTGGTATCGTGTTGAGGCTGCATGGACAGCTGTACCTGTACACGCCATCCAAGCTCTGTTTGACTCAATGCCCAGGCGTATCAAGGCCGTTATTACGGCCAGATGTGGTTGTTCTGGGTACTGATTTCTCAGGATCTATGCACCAGAATTGCGTGAAAATGTAATCACATGTCAGTTGCAGTATAATATATTTGTCCAATGAATACCCGCTTATCATCCGCATTTCTTCTTGGTGTAGCAATTTTAATGGCCAGTAGTGTAATAGAACTCAGTACGTTATCCTCGAAGGCGAGTGTTCATCAGAGACAGGCGTATCGTTTAGAGTGCTCCATGCAACTGTGGTAGGACCGCTCTTATTGCCTACACACTTGTGTGTTCTGACGGATAGGGCGAGCAGCAATCTGAGGCTGTGATGTGCAGGAAGGTGTTGTTGTTGAGTGACTATGGGAGAATACAAGATGACTTAGACAAAATTTCTAAATGGTGCGATGAAAAATGCAAGTTAACGCAGGTATATAACAACAGTTCCCTTACCTTCGCGTACGGCATTAGTAGTTTGGCACTTGACACAGTCACTCCGATTAAATGTGTTGTCATAACGTAGCAAAGCGACATGAAATGGAACGGACACGTAAGGACGGTAGTACAGAAGACGAATAGTCGGCTTCGCTTTATCCGGAAAATTTTAGCGAAGTGTGGCTCATCCATGAAGGAGACCGCTTATAGAACACGACGTGCGACCTATTCTTGAAAACTGCTTCGAGTATCTGGGATTCGTACCTGTTCGGTTTAAAGGAAGTCATCCCAGAAATTCGTTGGTGATTTGCTACGCTTGTTACCTTGGGTTCGATTATAGATTTTGAAGGTGCTTCATGGATACAAATGGGAATTCCTGCGGAGAAGACGACGTTAATTTCGCGACACTTTACTGAGAAAATTTAGAGAATCGGCAAAACGCATCTGCTGCCGCCGACGCACATTTGGCCTAATGACCACGAAGATAACAGAACGCAGCTCATAATTGTCAGTGGAGAGAAGTCTTCCTTAGTGAGAGTGCTTTCAGGTGTGCCGCAGGGGAGGTTCGTAGGACCGTTGCTATCCATAATATATATAAATTACCTTGTGGATAACATCGGAAGTTCACTGAGGCTTTTTGCGGATGATGCTGTAGTATATCGAGAGGTTGTAACAATGGAAAATTGTACTGAAGTGCAGGAGGATTTGGAAACAAATTGACGAATGGTGCAGGGAATGGTAACTGAATCTCAATGTAGACAAGTGTAATGTGCTGCGAATACATAGAAAGAGAGATCCTTTATCATTTAGCTACAAAATAGCAGGTCAGCAACTGGAAGCAGTTAATACCATAAATTATCTGGGAGTACGCATTAGGGGTGATTTAAAATGGAATGACCATATAAAATTAATCGTCGGTAAATCAGATGCCAGACTGAGATTCATTGGAAGAATCCTAAGGAAATGCAATCCGAAGGCAAAGGAAGTGGGTTACAGTACACTTGCTCGCCCATTGCTTGAATACTGCTCACCGGTGTGGCATCCGTACCAGATAGGGTTGATAAAAGGGATAGAGAAGATCCAACGGAGAGCAGCGCACTTCGTTACTGGATCATTTAGTAATCGCGAAAACGTTACGGAGATGATAGATAAACTCCAGTGGAAGACTCTGCAAGAGAGACGCTCAGTAGCTCGGTACGGGCTTTTGTTGAAGTTTCGAGAACATACCTTCACCGAGGAGTCAGGGAGTATATTGCTCCCTCCTACGTATATCTCGCGAAGAGACCATGAGGATAAAATCAGATAGATTAGAGCCCACACAGAGGCATACTGACAATCTTCCTTTCCACGAACAATACGAGACTGGAATAGAAGGGAGAACCGATAGAGGCACTCAGGGTACCCTCCGTCACACACCGTCAGGTGGCTTGCGGAGTATGGATGTAGATGTAGATAAGATAAATTGGTTTACGTAGGCATATAGGTAGCCGTTTATTCTTCCCTCTACTGGCGAGTGGAACAGAGAAGAAAATGATTAGCAGTGATACAAGGTACCCTCCGCCGCCCACCATGCGACGGCTCGTGATGGATGCATGTAAATATTGATGTAAATGAAAGAATAATAGACAGAGTTACAGGAGAAAATCGGTTTAGTAGTAGTTGTGAGACAAGAGAAGCTAATAGAGTACTGCAGTAAAATTAAACTGATAAGAGCTAAAACAAAGATCAAAATCACAAGGAGATGTACCAGGAAAAGCGCTGGAGTCACAGGAAGATACTAGCTTGATTACATAGACGTTAGACAGAGATCCCGATATCAGATACTGGACTGTAAGGTGTACCGAGGAGCAGGTATACGAAGGCGTGGTGAAAACTAATGCCTCCGAAATTTTTATGTCAACACTCTTAAAGCTTTTTAAATGAAACAAACGTTATTAACATTATACACCTGAATTCTTCATTTGCACATATTTCTCAACATAGTCACTCTGGAGACGAACTCACTATTACAACGAGAGACCAGTTTGTCAATACTGTCACTGTAGAATGTTTGTTGACAGATCCAGAAAATCATCCATGGCTCACTGCTTCATCACTGTCAGGGTGAACTCCTCGGAGGCGATCTTTAAGTTTCTGAAATCCGAAACAGATGAAAATCTAACGGAACTAAGACGGAAACTGTATGGAGGATAATCGACGACAGTGACACCGAGGCGTCAGATTGTTGCAGACGTCGCAGCGCTCTTGTGTGGTCTGACCGTTGTCATGTTGAAGGAGAGAATACCCCACGTGCGTACGAACTCTCCGAATTCATGCTTTCAGTTCTATGCGAGACTCGCAGTACCTTGCAGAGTTTATGGTGGTAACTTTAGGCATGAATTTCAAATGCATCACACCTTGGGCATCAAACACCATGACCGTGACTCTGCCTTCTGGTGGCGTGGAGGTGAACATTTTGGCGTCGGTGGTTCTTTATGGCGGAATTCCGTCGACAAAGGTCAAAAGGTGAACCCAGCTTTCATCACCTGTCACAGCGTTGTTAAGGAGCCCAATTGCCTCACGCTCAAAACGCAAAGGGAATTGCTGACAAATGTCAAGTCGACTCTGCTTCCTGTCAGGCACCCTATAGCCACTTACAAGGGGACCCTCCATACTGTAAATCACGGACTTTGATGCGCTTCGAATACGTTGTAGAGGCACTCACCCTGAGTGCCTTGGTTTTTGAGAAAATCGATTTCGTAGTTCATTGTGCTTTTGTATACCCATGTTGCTGTTATTGTGGTCTTCAGTGCTGAGACTGGTTTGATGCAGCTCTCCATGCTACTCTATCCTGTGCAAGCTTTGTCATCTCCCAGTACCTACTGCAACCTACATCCTTCTGAATCTGCTTAGTGTATGCATCTCTTGGTCTCCCTCTACGATTTTTACCCTCCACGCTGCCCTCCAATACTAAATTGGTGATCCCTTGATGCCTCAGAACATGTCCTACCAACCGATTCCTTCTTCTAGTCAAGTTGTGCCACAAATATCTCTTCTCCCCAATTCTGTTCAATACCCCCTCATTAGTTATGTGATCTACCCATGTAATCTTCAGCATTCTTCTGTAGCACCACATTTCGAAAGCTTCTATTCTCTTCTTGTCCAAACTATTTATCGTCATCGTTTCACTTCCCTACACTCCACGAAAATACTTTCAGAAACGACTTCCTGACACTTAAATCAATACTCGATGTTAACAAATTTCTATTGTTCAGAAACGCTTTCCTTGCCATTGCCAGTCTACATTTTATATCCTCTCTACTTCGACCATCGTCAGTTATTTTGCTCCCCAAATAGCAAAACTCATTCCATTATCCTCGTTTTGCTTTTGTTGATGTTCATCTTATATCCTCCTTTCAAGACACTGTACATTCCGTTCAGCTGCTCTTCCAGGTCCTTTGGTGTCTCTGACAGAATTGCAATGTCATCGGCGAACCTCAGAGTTTTTATTTCTTCTCCATGGATTTTAATTCCTAGTCAGAAGTTTTCTTTTGTTTCTGTTTGTATACCCATAACATTACATATAATCCGAGCAAGTCAGCGTAGCACAGCAGTAAAAGTTCACGGCTGCCGCTCTAGAGGTACCGTGTTCGAATCTTGCTCGTGTACTTTTTTCGTTCAAACTCGGCAGAATTTTTCCTTTTTATTTCAAAGAATATCAACAATCAGTGTAAGCTGTGTGAAATTATGAAGATATACTCCGTTATTAATTCTTTCAAATATTCAATCCGTTTGTGGTTAGCAGTATGAATTCCAAATGTTCGTACAACGGTCGCTTCTTGTATTACCTGAAATCGATCTACGCCCATTATCGTTCCCTCTCCTGTCAATACCGTAAACCGTAAGGGGAACCCCAGCTCCTAGTTGGGCCAATGAGGATACGAGTTGTATTCCTTTACGTTCGCATCTAACTACAGCGTCAGTTGCTGGCAAAGCGCCTCTAGTGCTGTCTTTTAGAAAAATTCTGTGAAATGGAAGGACCAAGTGTTTCTGCAGTAGTGGAGCCAGAAGAATATCCACAAGTAGAGGAGTCACAATTGCCATTAAATATGCCGAAAATCTACTCCGCCAGCAGGATTCGGACACGGTTCCTTCACCGCGGTAGCCGTGGAGCTTTACCTCTGCGCTCCGCTGACTTGTTCGCATTGTACATAACGTTACGGGTATACAGTGCGCAATTAACTTCAGAATCGATTTTCTCAAAAACGCAGGCCCGTCGCTAAAAAAGCGGATAGCCAGGTACTCAGTATAATTGCCACTACAACATATTCGAAGCGCATCAAAATCGGTCATTTACAGTATGGAGGGTCAGTTCTGCAATCATGGACTGTCCACTCTCTCGTGATGTGCAACGTCTGCGTTATCCGACAATTTACCCTGATCAGTCCATCAACCTGAGCCAGACGAGTTTCGTCAGGATCTATACGCGGCCGTACACACCTAGCTACGTCACACGCGAAGAGGTTAGCACTACCGTTTCCTTCATTACGAGCGCTAACAACCAAACGTCGCATATTGTTGACGTCGATACAGTCATCAACGTACACAGCTTTCATTCTTCTATGGATTTCATTAGGAAGCATATTTTCTGCGTTTATAAATGGCTACACAGGATAATTGAAATGGCCTGGGAGTCGGGACAGGTTCCATCAGACTGGACAAAAGCAGTAATCACACCAATCTTTAAACATGGAAACAGAAAAGATTGTAACAACTACAGAGGTATCTCTCTAATCAGCGTTGTGGGTAAAATCTTCTCAGGTATTGTTGAAAGGAAAGTGCGAGTATTAGTTGAGGACCAATTGGATGAAAATCAGTGTGGGTTTAGGACTCTTAGAGGTTGTCAGGACCAGATCTTTAGCTTACGGCAAATAATGGAGAAGTGTTATGAGTGGAACAGGGAATTGTATCTATGCTTTATAGATCTAGAAAAGGCATATGACCGGGTTCCTAGGAGGAAGTTATTGTCTGTTCTACAAGAATATGGAATAGGAGGCAAACTTTTGCAAGCAATTAAAGGTCTTTACATGGATAGTCAGGCAGCAGTTAGAGTTGACGGTAAATTGAGATCATGGTTCAGAGTAGTTTCAGGGGTAAGACAAGGCTGCAACCTGTGTCCACTGTTGTTCATATTATTTATGGATCATATGTTGAAAACAATAGACTGGCTGGGTGAGATTAAGATATGTGAACACAAAATAAGCAGTCTTGCATATGCGGATGACTTACTTGTGATGGAAGATTCGATTGAAAGTTTGCAAAGTAATATTTCAGAGCTAGATCAGAAATGTAAGGACTATGGTATGAAGATTAGCATCTCCAAAACGAAAGTAATGTCAGTGGGAAAGAAATATAAACGGATTGAGTGCCAAATAGGAGGAACAAAGTTAGAACAGGTGGACGATTTCAAGTACTTAGGATGCATATTCTCACAGGATGGCAACATAGTGAAAGAACTGGAAGCGAGGTGTAACAAAGCTAATGCAGTGAGCGCTCAGCTACGATCTACTCTCTTCTGCAAGAAGGAAGTCAGTACCAAGACTAAGTTATCTGTGCACCGTTCAATCTTTCGACCAACTTTGTTGTATGGGAGCGAAAGTTGGGTGGATTCAGGTTACCTTATCAACAAGGCTGAGGTTACGGATATGAAAGTAGCTAGGATGATTGCAGGTACTAGTAGATGGGAAAAATGGCAGGAGGGTGTCCACAATGAGGAAATCAAAGAAAAACTGGGAATGAACTCTATAGATGTAGCAGTCAGGGCGAACAGGCTTAGATGGTGGGGTCATGTTACACGCATGGGAGAAGCAAGGTTACTCAAGAGACTCATGGATTCAGCAGTAGAGGGTAGGAGGAGTCGGGGCAGACCGAGGAGAAGGTACCTGGATTCGGTTAAGAATGATTTTGAAGTATTAGGTTTATCAGTTGAGGCACCAATGTTAGCACTGAATAGGGGATCATGGAGGAACTGTATAAGGGGGGCTATGCTCCAGACTGAACGCTGAAAGGCATAATCAGTCTTAAATGATGATGATGATGATGATATAAAGTCGATTATAGCATGCTGTTTCTCACGTACCGACATAGTTACGTCACACACCGCCATGTTACACACTACAGTTCGGAGCCCACTTACGGCAGAGGGTTGCAACTTGAGTAAGCGAAGTGGGAAAACAGACCGAGTAATATGCATGACATGTGTACCTCGACTGACACTGAGAGAGCATTAAAAAATTCTGGGGTATTACTTTTCAGCACGTCCTAGTTGGTTCCCACCACAAATCTGTAATGTTGAAGGGTAGAATGAAGTCTGAAAGAATCGTACGAAATATTCAACGTGGAAATAAGTGCGATTCTGAAGTACTGACGAATGATTGGGTACTGTGTTCAGATGTGATTAATCGAGTAACAGCTTCGTCATGTTGTTTACAAACTCCAGTTATGCACTTTCAGCATCATGAAGTCGTATAGAATATGTCAATGAATGATACAACATGTCGTCACACAGGAAAGTACAGCTTGGCAAAAGAGAGGTATTTGCGGCAATCCGCATCAAAATGGTCAAAAGCCGGATGACTAAAAAATTTGATCTTTCTGCCGTCCTATCTTCGGTATTTGATGTCTATCCGTTATCCCTTCAGTGTAAGTCACATTACACGAGCAATAAAGTAACAAAGTGGTAACCGAGCATTAACCTTTCTTTGTAGAACGTGGGAACGGCTGCACAAGTCGGCGCAGGTTTGGGACACAGGATCCTGGGCCCCGTATCATCTGGTAGTTCGGACTCAACTTTCATTCGCTTCTTAAACTCCTTATGTGAAAACCGATACGATTCCGTAACAGAAGTCCCTCCGCCTCGTTACACAACGGCAAACGGGAACGCATGGCGCGTCGTGTCTGTCTCTCTCTCTCTCTCTCTCACCTCATCTCTTTCACTCCTGTTCGTAATCGGTGATGAGAATACTGGAAACATTTTTTCCCGCAAACAAGTATTACGTCAGCTAATGAGCCAGATGTCAGGACCAGAAAACAGAAGCTTACAGTCTCGTTCAGATTTTGCATTTGATGTGGTGGAATAAATATTGAAAGAAATAATCAACACTGGCCAATAGTACTCGGCAACTAAGTGTAGAAATGTGGAAAATGAAATGTCATTGCTGTGTTGGAGTAAACTCGTATGGAGTGTCATTATGAGTTTTGTTAAAACGGAACGTTATTTTACTAAATGCAGAAGCGGCGAACAGAGCTGTGGTACACTATCTGATCAAACGTATCCGGACATCCGTATACACTCATGTTCAGAAAAAAAGAAAACAGAACACTTTGAACGACAAGAGATACGATTTTCATATTCACAGGACATGTACATTAGCATGCTCTGCAGAAATGATCAGCATTTCAGTCATCTCGGTTCATCATGTGTACTATCGCCTAGTAGAGACAGGGTCCACGAATGGGTCGTGATAATATGTTCCTTGGTTCTATGAGTGATGGCATCGATGCGTATAAGGAGCGAATGGTGTCCTGTGGTATAGCCATCCACTCACCTGGTATCAAAGTTCATCTGTGGTGGTTGGCATTGGGTCACAGTGTTGCATCCGTCGTTTCACCATATCCTACACATTTTGGATTGGCGAACAAGTCTGGTGATCTGGCAGGTCAGGGCAAAAGGCTGACATTCTGTGACACCAAGAAGGCACGTGTTCGTGCAGTAACGTGTGGTTGTGCATTGTCTTGCTGAAAAATGGCGTATGGAGTGCTTTGCGGAAAGGATATGGCCGCGGGTCACAGGGTGTCATTTGGATGTGATTTGTGGTTGTAGCTAGTAGCAACCCGCACTATAAAGCCTTGATTTGGCACTGTACATCTTGTGCGAATACAATCACTGTCATTGCGCTCTCCTGTCTGCGGCCAGCCAAAATGCGGCCATCATTTTCAGATAAACAGAATCTGGATTCATCCGAAAACACTATATGATGGCCTTCCTATCCCCAGTGACGTCGCTCCATACACCGTTAGGCCTAGCATGTTTCTGCACGTTCGTCACAGCTCGGCAGAGAAGTGGACGAAGCGCATGTAACCCATGCCATAATAAACGGCGACGGACTGTCACCCCAGATAGTGTACGATGTGTTACACTGTTCCACTGTTGCGCCAGGGCTGAGGAGGCGAAGATATGTCCTGCAATGCCATTCGGATGAGGTGAAGATCTTCCCTGGGTGTGGTCTTGGTTGTGTGACCTGACCAATCTCGTCGTGTTCTACGGCATTCTGTGAACCATTCTGCCACACCCGTTGCCACTTCGTCCCACGTGAGCAGCAATTTTCCGGATGGATGCACCATATTATCTCATGCCAATAATGGGCTCTCTTTCAAACTCACTGATTATCGGTACGGTTCGCCCATACGTCTGCGAAGAATTCTGCATGTCTGATCAAGTTACTGTGATACATTATCTTCGTTTTATAGCGGCAACGAGAACAGCGTCAATAGATTGTGTTTTGTCGCGACAGCAATTTTGACCTTGATCCCGCGGGCCGACATGGTTCAAACGCTAATCATTTCTGCACAACATTCTGATGTGCGTGTCCTGTGAATATGAACGTCCTGTCTCCAGTCATTCAAGGTGTTCTGTTTTTTACTAAACATGGGTGAACAGTGTAGAGCTGGCCAGTTGTTCTCACGAGAGGCAGACCCACCGGTTTGAAAGAGAGTGGGGAGGGGTGCGGTGCTGCGTTGTCAGTAGAGAAGCAGTAAGGTTCGCGCATAGATCTGACCTAGTTACATTGCTTAGAAGGGCTAAGTAACTTCAGACGTGCACCACGCATCGAACGTCACCCTAGCGTCAATTACAACACGGACATATCACTTCTTCTAAGGTCGACCGTTGGTCATGTGACTGTAAAGAGAAAAGACAAAGGAACAAGCACAGCTAAACCAGGCAGAACTCATGTATTGACTGACTGTAACTCCATCTTCTGTCTAGAGTATGGGACAACGGCTGGTTAATATCCAATAAAACAATACCAGTCGCCGCTATTTAGCTTTTATTTCGAGGCTAAAAGTTTCCACGATACACTACGTCATCTTCAGGCTTCCTTCAATCGAGTAACCTTCGTGTTACAAAATCCAGCAGCACTTTTAACTGGTCTCGTAACGATTATTACGGGCATGCGTGCTCCTTGGACAACTATCAGCAACTGCTGTATTTTTTAACACGAAGGTTACTCGATTGAAGCAAACATGAAGATGACGTAGTTTATCGTCGAAACTTTTAGCTTACAAACAGAACCTAAATAACGGCGATTGGTATTGTTTTATTGTTCATATATTGACGGACGGGACAGTCGAGCACAGCGGAGGTTGGTTGTAAAACATGGAACGGGTTGAGCGGAAGAATCACTCGCTAGTTCCAAAGGGCTTTTAGCAGTTCAGCTACCACGATGACTGTGCGTAGAGGGATAAAAGGAATGGCGTATCATTTTCGAGCAGCTCCTCTTAAGCCGCACGTTTCTGCAGTCAGAGCTAAGCGAAGCTTGACGAGGTGTAAAGAATGACGCTACGGGGCATTGGATGACTGAAAACGGGTGATTTGGAGTGATGTAACAGGTAGTACCCTGTGACAATCCAATGGAAGGGTTTGGATTTGGCGAATATGCGGAGAACTTTTCCTGTCGTGTTGTGTGGTGCCAATAGTGCAGTACGGAGGAGGTGATGTTAGTGTATAGGTGTGTTTTAATTGTTAGAGTATGGTTCCTTTGTTGCGCTTAACGAAACGCTAAATGCGGAAGCTTATGGTCGCATTGGAAACACTGAGTACCGAGTACACCAGAGAAACAATTTGGAGATGATGATTGTATCAGCTTGACAATGTGCCTTGTTGTAAAGCAGCATCTGTGAAGCAATGTTGACAATATCATTCCTGAAATGGACTGCCCTGCACAGAGTCATGACTTGAATGCAATGAAAGCCTAAAGGCTAAATTAGAATGTCGCCTTCGCTCCCCACCACAGCGGAAACTTCTCCAGTTTTGTCTCTTGAAGAAGAAAGGGCTGCCATTCCTTCACAGACATTACGCACCTCATCGAATGGTCTCCCAGCAATTTTCTTTGCCGAAAAAGAAAATTTATAATTTATCGTTGGGCTGCTGACCATGATAATAACCGATGAGGATATAATAATTTTATAGTTCTATTTATCTGCGCAATGTGACAACGGCTCATTCGCCACCGTTTTTCAAAGTAGCGTCCCCTTCTTCTAAGCAGGAAAGACATCGTCAAACAAATGGCTGTCATACTCATTAGCGTAAGAGCTGTGTCGTTACTGCTATGTTACAGACAGCGAGCATATTAACAATGACATCATCTTCAGCCTCTACAAGTGTCTGTGAAAAAAAAAATCGTTGGAACGCAAGAAAAAGGAACTCAATGAGGTTAGATCTGGTGAACGAAATGACCACATAAAAGGCCTCTCGTCCACATCCATCTAGCAGTGAACGTCTGACGCAGGCGTTCACGAGGAAGATGTGCAAAGTGAGATGGGGCCATATCATGTGGAACCGCACACATGCGTGAAGATAAAGAGGGTTATCTTCCAACAACACTATCTTTCGGAAACGCAGTATACACTTGAGAGGAGTCTAGTCAGTTTTTTTTTTCATTCTTTCCATCGCCCCACTCATTTTAACATCCTACTAGATGTAGGAAGTTAAAGTTCGATAACAGCCGGTCCACAGCGACGCAGTGGCCGCTATAACGACTGGTATATACACTCCTGGAAATTGAAATAAGAACACCGTGAATTCATTGTCCCAGGAAGGGGAAACTTTATTGACACATTCCTGGGGTCAGATACATCACATGATCACACTGACAGAACCACAGGCACATAGACACAGGCAACAGAGCATGCACAATGTCGGCACTAGTACAGTGTATATCCACCTTTCGCAGCAATGCAGGCTGCTATTCTCCCATGGAGACGATCGTAGAGATGCTGGATGTAGTCCTGTGGAACGGCTTGCCATGCCATTTCCACCTGGCGCCTCAGTTGGACCAGCGTTCGTGCTGGACGTGCAGACCGCGTGAGACGACGCTTCATCCAGTCCCAAACATGCTCAATGGGGGACAGATCTGGAGATCTTGCTGGCCAGCGTAGTTGACTTACACCTTCTAGAGCACGTTGGGTGGCACGGGATACATGCGGACGTGCATTGTCCTGTTGGAACAGCAAGTTCCCTTGCCGGTCTAGGAATGGTAGAACGATGGGTTTGATGACGGTTTGGATGTACCGTGCACTATTCAGTGTCCCCTCGACGATCACGAGTGGTGTACGGCCAGTGTAGGAGATCGCTCCCCACACCATGATGCCGGGTGTTGGCCCTGTGTGCCTCGGTCGTATGCAGTCCTGATTGTGGCGCTCACCTGCACGGCGCCAAACACGCATACGACCATCATTGGCACCAAGGCAGAAGCGACTCTCATCGCTGAAGATGACACGTCTCCATTCGTCCCTCCATTCACGCCTGTCGCGACACCACTAGAGGCGGGCTGCACGATGTTGGGGCGTGAGCGGAAGACGGCCTAACGGTGTGCGGGACCGTAGCCCAGCTTCGTGGAGACGGTTGCGAATGGTCCTCGCCGATACCCCAGGAGCAACAGTGTCCCTAATTTGCTGGGAAGTGGTGGTGCGGTCCCCTACGGCACTGCGTAGGATCCTACGGTCTTGGCGTGCATCCGTGCGTCGCTGCGGTCCGGTCCCAGGTCGACGGGCACGTGCACCTTCCGCCGACCACTGGCGACAACATCGATGTACTGTGGAGACCTCACGCCCCACGTGTTGAGCAATTCGGCGGTACGTCCACCCGTCCCCCCGCATGCCCACTATACGCCCTCGCTCAAAGTCCGTCAACTGCACATACGGTTCACGTCCACGCTGTCGCGGCATGCTACCAGTGTTAAAGACTGCGATGGAGCTCCGTATGCCACGGCAAACTGGCTGACACTGACGGCGGCGGTGCACAAATGCTGCGCAGCTAGCGCCATTCGACGGCCAACACCGCGGTTCCTGGTGTGTCCGCTGTGCCGTGCGTGTGATCATTGCTTGTACAGCCCTCTCGCAGTGTCCGGGGCAAGTATGGTGGGACTGACACACCGGTGTCAATGTGTTCTTTTTTCCATTTCCAGGAGTGTAGTTGCGAGCGGACGGGGACGACCAAATACACTCAGTGACTGGCCGTTTAGAAACGGAGACGAACATAGAGGAATTTCGTCATAAGGTTACATGATCGGTCCAGTGTGAAAACCATAAGAGAGAAAACCGTCAAGTTATCAATAGTGGCACTTCTTATCAAATGATGCTTTTCGAAGGCTTTGTGTGATAATAGGCAAGTGGCAGAGCACGAACATTGTTTATCGTACGTATTAATAGGATCGGCTGGCTATACACTTAGGGGACATCTCTCTCTTTGTTTGACTTCGCGTTAGCGGGAACTATTCTCTGGTAGGTTAGTTCAATTGTAGCTCACTATCTATTTAATAGTGCCGTGGCCACTTACAGGGCTCTTAGTTGTCATCTGCCCTTCCTAGATGCCAAATAAATGGGTTTGTTGACCCTCTTATCTGCTTGTAGAATTTTACAGCTGTCTTCTTAAATCTTTCTGTGGCTTCTAGCAATTCGACAGTATCGTGTAAGTAGCCGTGGTCTCGGGGTAGCGTCTTTGATTCATAATCAAAACGCCTTCGGTCCCGGGTTCGACCCCCACCACTGCCTAAGTTTTGCTAAATAATCAACATTGGCGGCCGAAGACTTCCGGCATAAGAAATCAGCCAACTGCCTTGTCAAAGAGGGTGGAGTAGCGGATAGAGGTTCAGGGCACTCTCTTGTCCTAGGGGTGGGAAATTGCCCCTAAAGGCGGAAGAATACGCAATGATCAACGACATGAGGATGCAGAAGGAAATGGAAACGTGTATCCACAGGACATGTGGCCTGTAATTGAAGAAGTGTCATGATGATCTCTCCATTGGCAAAAGATTCCGGAATAGTCCCCCATTCGGATCTCCGGGAGGGGACTGCCAAGGGGGAGGTTACCATGAGAAAAAGATTGAAAATAATCAACGAAAGGATAACGTTCTACGAGTCGGGGCGTGGAATGTCAAAAGCTTGAATGTGGTAGGGAAACTAGAAAATCTGAAAAGGAAAATGCAAAAGCTCAATCTAGATATAGTAGGGGTCAGTGAAGTGAAGTGGAAGGAAGACAAGGATTTCTGGTCAGATGAGTATCGCGTAATATCAACAGCATCAGAAAATGGTATAACAGGTGTAGCATTCGTTATGAATAGGAAGGTAGGGCAGAGGGGGTGTTATTGTGAACAGTTCAGTGACCGGATTGTTCTAATCAGAATCGACAGCAGACCAACACCGACAACGATAGTTCAGGTATACATAACGACGTCGCAAGCTGAAGATGAACAGATAGAGAAAGTGTATGAGGATATTGAAAGGGTAATGCAGTATGTAAAGGGGGACGATAATCTAATAGTCATGAGCGACTGGAATGCAGTTGTAGGGGAAGGAGTAGAAGAAAAGTTTACAGGAGAATATGGGCTTGGGACAAGGAATGAAAGAGGAGAAAGACTAACTGAGTTCTGTAACAAGTTTCAGCTGGTAATAGCGAATACCCTATCACAAGAGGAGGAGGTATACTTGGAAAAGGCCGGGAGATACGGGTAGATTTGAATTAGATTACATCATGGTCAGACAGAGATTCCGAAATCAGATCCTGGATTGTAAGGCGTACCCAGGAGCAGATATAGCCTCAGATCACAATATAGTAGTGATGAACAGTAGGCTGAAGTTCAAGACATTAGTCAGGAAGAATCAATACGCAAAGAAGTGGGATACGGAAGTACTAAGGAATGACGAGATACGTTTGAAATTCTCTAACGCTATAGATACAGCAGTAAGGAATAGCGCAGTAGGCAGTACAGTTGAAGAGGAATGGACATCTCTAAAAAGGGCCACCACAGAAGTTGGGAAGGAAAACATAGATACAAAGAAGGTAGCTGCGAAGAAACCATGGGTAGTAGAAGAAATACTTCAGTTGATTGATGAAAGGAGGAAGTACAAACATGTTCCGGGAAAATCAGCAATACAGAAATACAAGTCGCTGAGGAATGAAATAAATAGGAAGTGCAGGAAGCTTGTAAGACAAGGCCTTTCGCTCCTACTCTTAAATCTGTACATCGAGGAGGCAATGATGGAAATAAAAGAAAGGTTCAGGAGTGGAATTAAAATACAAGGTGAAAGGATATCAATGATACGATTCGCTGATGACATTGCTATCCTGAGTGAAAGTGAAGAAGAATTAAATGATCTGCTGAACGGAATGAACAGTCTAATGAGTACACAGTATGGTTTGAGAGTAAATCGGAGAAAGACGAAGGTAATGAGAAGTAGTAAAAATGAGAACAGCGAGAAACTTAACGTCAGGATTGATGGTCACGAAGTCAATGAAGTTAAGGAATTCTGCTACCTAGGCAGAAAAATAACCAATGACGGACGGAGCAAGGAGGACATCAAAAGCAGACTCGCTATGGCAAAAATGGCATTTCTGGCCAAGAGAAGTCTACTAATATCAAATACCGGCCTTAATTTGAGGAATAAATTTCTGAGGATGTACGTCTGGAGTACAGCATTGTATGGTAGTGAAACATGGTCTGTGGGAAAACCGGAACAGAAGAGAATCGAAGCATTTGAGATGTTGAAAATTAGGTGGACTGATAAGGTAAGGAATGAGGAGGTTCTACGCAGAATCGGAGAGGAAAGGAATATGTGGAAAACACTGATAAGGAGAAGGGACAGGAAAGGACATCTGCTAAGACATGAGGGAATGACTTCCATGGTACTAGAGGGAGCTGTAGAGGGCAAAAACTGTAGAGGAAGACAGAGATTGGAATATGTCAAGCAAATAATTGAGGACGTAGGTTGCAAGTGCTACTCTGAGATGAAGGAATTCGTGGCGGGCCGCAAAAAAAAAAAAAAAAAAAGCGTGCTGGGACGTTGTCCATGGAGTACCCTCCGCAGCGCCTTGTTTTGTAGTGTTGCCCTACATCATAACGGCCTAAACGAATATCCTGTAGACAGGAGGCAGCTGATAGGCAGCTCAGACTTTGCTTTTAGGTTCTTTCTTTTTTTGCGCTCTACAGCGCCCTCTACTACCATAGAAGTAGGAAGTAATTCCCTGGTGTCTTAACCGATGTCCTGTCCCTTCTCCTTGTCAATGATTACAACATATTCCTTTCCTCTCCCATTCTGCGCTGAACCTCCTCATTCTTTACCTTAACAGTGTATCTAATTTTCACCTTTCGTCTGTAGCACCAATTCTCAAATGCTTCGATTCTCTTTTGTTCCTGTTTGCCCGCAGTTCATGTTTCACTATCATACAATGTTGTGCTGCAAATGTACCTTCTCAGAAATTTCTTCCTCAAATTAATGCCTATGTTTGATACTAATATACTACTTTAGGTCAGGAATGCCGTTATTGACCGCGCTAGTCTGCTTTTGGTGGTCTCCTTGCTCCGTCCATAATTGTTTATTTTGCCGCCTAGGTAGCAGAATTTCTTAACTTCATGTACTTCGTGACATCAATGCCGATGTTAAGTTTCTCACTGTTCTCATTTCTGCTACTTCTCATTGCTTTCGGCTTTCTTCGGTTTACTCTCAGTCCATATTCTATACACACTAGACTTTTTATCCCGTTCAGCAGATATTATACACTCCTGGAAATTGAAATAAGAACACCGTGAATTCATTGTCCCAGGAAGGGGAAGCTTTATTGACACATTCCTGGGGTCAGATACATCACATGATCACACTGACAGAACCACAGGCACATAGACACAGGCAACATAGCATGCACAATGTCGGCACTAGTACAGTGTATATCCACCTTTCGCAGCAATGCAGGCTGCTATTCTCCCATGGAGACGATCGTAGAGATGCTGGATGTAGTCCTGTGGAACGGCTTGCCATGCCATTTCCACCTGGCGCCTCAGTTGGACCAGCGTTCGTGCTGGACGTGCAGACCGCGTGAGACGACGCTTCATCCAGTCCCAAACATGCTCAATGGGGGACAGATCCGGAGATCTTGCTGGCCAGGGTAGTTGACTTACACCTTCTAGAGCACGTTGGGTGGCACGGGATACATGCGGACGTGCATTGTCCTGTTGGAACAGCAAGTTCCCTTGCCGGTCTAGGAATGGTAGAACGATGGGTTCGATGACGGTTTGGATGTACCGTGCACTATTCAGTGTCCCCTCGACGGTCACCAGTGGTGTACGGCCAGTGTAGGAGATCGCTCCCCACACCATGATGCCGGGTGTTGGCCCTGTGTGCCTCGGTCGTATGCAGTCCTGATTGTGGCGCTCACCTGCACGGCGCCAAACACGCATACGACCATCATTGGCACCAAGGCAGAAGCGACTCTCATCGCTGAAGACGACACGTCTCCATTCGTCCCTCCATTCACGCCTGTCGCGACACCACTGGAGGCGGGCTGCACGATGTTGGGGCGTGAGCGGAAGACGGCCTAACGGTGTGCGGGACCGTAGCCCAGCTTCATGGAGACGGTTGCGAATGGTCCTCGCCGATACCCCAGGAGCAACAGTGTCCCTAATTTGCTGGGAAGTGGCGGTGCGGTCCCCTACGGCACTGCGTAGGATCCTACGGTCTTGGCGTGCATCCGTGCGTCGCTGCGGTCCGGTCCCAGATCGACGGGCACGTGCACCTTCCGCCGACCACTGGCGACAACATCGATGTACTGTGGAGACCTCACGCCCGACGTGTTGAGCAATTCGGCGGTACGTCCACCCGGTCTCCCGCATGCCCACTATACGCCCTCGCTCAAAGTCCGTCAACTGCACATACGGTTCACGTCTACGCTGTCGCGGCATGCTACCAGTGTTAATGACTGCGATGGAGCTCCGTATGCCACGGCAAACTGGCTGACACTGACGGCGGCGGTGCACAAATGCTGCGCAGCTAGCGCCATTCGACGGCCAACACCGCGGTTCCTGGTGTGTCCGCTGTGCCGTGCGTGTGATCATTGCTTGTACAGCCCTCTCGCAGTGTCCGGAGCAAGTATGGTGGGTCTGACACACCGGTGTCAATGTGTTCTTTTCTCCATTTCCAGGAGTGTAGTTCTTCTTCACTTTCACTTAGGATAGCAATTTCATTAGCGAGTCATGTCATAAATATCTTTTCACTTTGAAATTTAATCCCAATCCTGAAACTTTCTTTTATTTCCATCATTGCTTCTTCGATGTACAGATTGAACAGTGGGGGTGAAAGAATACATCCCTGTGTTACACACTTTTTAATCCAAGCATTTCGTTCTTGGTCGTCCGCTCATGCTTTCCCTCTTAGCTTTTGTACACATTGTGTATTACCCGTTTCTCCCTATGGCTTACCCCTCTTTTTCTCAGAATTTCGAACATCTTGCACCGTTATACATCGTCGAACACTTTTTCCAGATCGACAAATCCCATGAACGCGTCTTGGTTTTTCTTTAGTCTAGTTTGAGTTATTAACCGCAACGTCAGTATTGCCTCTGTGGCCCTTTACCTTTTCTAAAGCCAAACTCATCGTCATCTAACAGATCGTCAATTTTATTTCACATCCTTCGGTATATTATTCTTGTCAGCAACTTGGATGCATGAGCTGTTTCACTGATTGTGCGCTAATTATAACACTTGTCACCTCTTGCTGTCTTCAGAATTGTGTGGATTTTTTTTCCGAAAGTCAGATGGTATGTTGCCAGACTCATACATTCTACACACCAACGTGAATAGTCGTATTGTTGCCACTTCTCCCAATAATTGTAAAAATTCTGATGGAATGTCATCTATCCCTTCTGCTTTACTTGATCTTAAATTCTGGACCCCTACCTCTTCTAAATCGACTCCTGTTTCTTCTTCTATCACATCAGACAAACCTTCGCCCTCATAGAGGCCTTCAAAGTACTCTTTCCACCTACAGGCTCTCTCCTTTGAATTTAATAGTGGAATTCCCGTTGTACTCTTAATTTTAGCACCCTTGGTTTTATTTGTTTGGTTTTAGTTTGTTTTGACTTTGCCACATGCAGCCGGTCCTTCCGACATCATTTGTTTTTCGATTTCTTCACATTTTTCATGCAGATTTTTCGCCGCAGTTTCGCTGCACTTGCTATTAATTTCATTGCTCAATGACTTGTCTTTCTGTCTTTCTGAATTTCCGTGAACATTGTTGTACTTCCTTCTTTAATCAATCATCTCAAGTATTTCTTCTGTTACCCATGGTCTCTTTCCAGTTACCTTCTTTGTACCTACGTTTTTCTTTCCATCTTCTGTGATTACGCATTTCAGAGATGTCCATTCCTCTTCAATTGTACTGCCTACTCAGCTCATACTTATTGCTGTACCTGTAGCCTTAGTGAACTTCAAGCATATCTCGTCATTCCTTAGTACTTCTGTATCACACTTCTTTGTGTATTGAGTTTTCCTAACTAATGTGTTAAACTTCAGTCTTGTCTTCATAACTGCGTCATTCTCATCTGAATCTGTGCCTGCTCCTGGGTACGCCTTACAATCCAGTATCTGATTTCGGAATCTCTATCTGGTTATGATGTAATCTAACTGAAATCTTCCCATATCACCAGGCTTTTTCCTAGTGTACCCTCCCTGCTTTCTTGTGATTCTTGAACAGTGTATTGGCTATTACTGTCTGAAATTTATTATAGAACTCAATTAGTTCTTTTCCTTTCTCATTCCTTGACCGAACACTCATCATCATCATCATCATCATTTAAGACTGATTATGCCTTTCAGCGTTCAGTCTGGAGCATAGCCCCCCTTATATCTTAGGAGTCCCTGGTTTGTCAGTTAGAGGTGGGACTCCGTCACCTCCAAAGGTCCGAGGCATTTTGCTCTGATTGTTGCCAGCATCATATTTAAAGTGCCAGGGAATCAGGTTGCTAGCCTTACTTGCCCCGAGTCCCATTGGGTTTTACCCCTAACGGCTGAGGGACTAACCGGTGGATTTGGTAGACTTTGCCGTATGAGCACAAGGGTGACCACGACTCAGAATATGACCGAGATGCCCAGACTTATTCCAAAGTAACTGGTATCCCGACTGTCGGGACCACTTACTTGGCCGCTCATACATTGCCCGTGGTTCGTGAACTAGGACATGACTACAGGAACCCACACCATGACCGAACACTTACAGGACATAATCGAGAGGTCGCTTCGTGCACAAAATCCTGCACCGACAATGCTCTCACGGGTGGCTATAGAGGCAGCAGGGCTCAATACTAGAAGGCATTCCATGATTCTTGTCACCTCAATGCAGTGCGTCAGGTGTCCCTGAAAAGCCTCTGAAAGTTTTTCGGTGGTGCCTGTCGTATTAACTCTCCTTACAACATACCCTCTATAGTTACAAAAATCCTTCTTTTCTCCCCTTACTTTTTTATATGGGGAGTTTATTATTTATTCCCGTCTACAATGTCGTCTCAATGATTTATTACAGAAGATAAAACCTTTTAGCCTGTTAGACAGTGCCATGTTCCTCTTCAGTTTCATCTTATGCAATCAACGTTTCGAGCTGTCTGCTGAGACCTTCTTCATTCATCCTTCTTCAATTCATTCTTCATTCCCCCTCTACCTATTCAGTGACGGAGTTACACCAATATTAGCTGAAAAATTTCTACCCAGTAACCACAGTTAATCAGAATAAGCACAAGAAAACTATTGTAAGTGAATCTAATGCTGGTATTTCACAGTGTTCAGCTGACTAGGAACGCCAGAAGACCCTGAAAAAGATAGGGATCGCAGCATCGATTGTGTAAGAAGGCATTGAAGAGGAACATGGTGTGGCCTAACAATCCAGAAGATTTTATCTTGAACGATAAGGTTTACCGGCATACGTACTTGCTAAAGAGGTTCATGACAAGTGTATTCTTGACCGATTCTTTAGTAGCTTAGTAAGGATGGCTCGAGGTCCAGAAGTAAGCAAGGTGGCACACTGGTCCAGCATTCGAGAGGACGACGGATCAAATCCCATTCTGGCTATCCAAATTCAGCTTTCCAGACTGTTCCCTAAATTGCTCTTGGCGTATATCACAATGGTTCCTTTGAAAAGGGCCGACTTCCTTCCCTATCCTTTTATAAATTGAGCTTGTGTTCCGTCTCCAACGACCGCGCTCTAATATTTCTTTTCTTTTTACAGGTCCAGCGGCATTGTGTTTTCTGTCTTTTCACTTTTACCGTTTCTTCTGTACCAGTTGTGCGCCTGGCTTGCACATTGCCATTATTTTTGACATTTTCGTTTTCTCGGTGATACTTTGGCCGCTTTCCCGTCATTTGTTGTTGTGGTCTTCAGTCCTGAGACTGGTTTGATGCAGCTCTCCATGCTATCCTATCCTGTGCAAGTTTCTTCATCTCCCAGTAGCTACTGCAACCTACATCGTTCTGAATCTGCTTACTGTATTCATCTCTTGGTCTCCCTCTACGATTTTTACCCTCCACGCTGCCCTCCAATGCTAAATTTGTGATCCCTTGATGCCTCAGAACATGTCCTACCAACCGGTCCCTTCTTCTCGTCAAGTTGTGCCACAAACTCCTCTTCTCCTCAATTGTATTCAATACTTCCTCATTAGTTATGTGATCTACCCATCTAATCTTCAGCATTCTTCTGTAGCATTTTCCCGTCATACGTTTGCAATAATGAAGCTCCCATATTTTCCAATTATTGACACTAATCCACGATTGTGTTATTCTGTTCTGTTGGTCAGTTTTTTTATATATATTTTCTCTATGTATACAAGTTCGGTTACTCAAGCAAATTTGTTCTAGTCTTTTCTTCCAAATGTGGTTTTTACTTAATTCCTTCACTATTTTTATCTCTTCGTACACTCTTAAATACAGAGTGAAGAAGCTAAGAAAAGCAGCCACGAACTTGTAAAAAACGACAAGATATTTCAAGATGCGGTCCAATGAGCCCATTTTCTGTAGCACACAAGCAGTATTTATTCATTATGGCTGCTGAAACAGAAAGCCAACTCATAAAAGAATGCAACTTTACACTTTATCTACGGAACGAGTAAACATCCTGCGAAGAGTACTTCCACAGCATAGCAGGTCTGGAATTTTATCTGACACCGATCAAATCAAGAACAGCATATCACTGCACTACTGACAGAAGAAGACGCTCCACAAAAATCTCCCCTATTGCACAAAATGTAAGTAGCTTAAACACTCGACACACCTGTCACTAAGAAGCTCCTTCAACGTATAGAAGTGTTCTGCGAATAATGTTTTGCAACGACTTTCGTCGTTTTCACATTCGCCCTATCAGTATTTTCACAGCAAACACTTCCAAAGCTTCCGTAGGTTTGGCCACGGATTAACATTATTCATAAATCGTGACAACTCTGTCTTTACGACATTCACTACTAGTCAGTGGAAAATATAGGCCCTGAAAAAACCTTTTTGTCAATATGTAGCCGGCCATTGTAGCCGAGCGGTTCTAGGCGCTGCAGTCCGGAACCGCGCTGCTGCTACGGTCGCAGGTTCGAATTCTGCCTCGGGCATGGATGTGTGTGATGTCCTTAGGTTAGTTAGGTTAAAGTAGTTCTAAGTTGTAGGGGACTGATGACCTCAGATGTTAAGTCCCATTGTGCTTAGAACCATTTGAACCATTTGTCAATACGTAGCGGGGCAATTGCACGTATACCACTATCGGTGCTACTTTTGTTGATGTATCTACAGTTTCTAACAGTTACACTGCAGCAGTTACTGCCTGACATCCCGCGAGACATGAAGCAGGTACCAACATGAATGAAACCTCACTCATTCCGCAAGGTAATTACAGACATTGACAGAATAGCTGGAGATCGTTGGATTTATCATCTTTGAAACTCAAAATGGGGTGCACTCTCACCAGACTTCAAATCTCTGGATCCGTGGGATGGAAAAATCCGAGGTCTACAAGGAAACAACGACAACTAACGAGGGCCTGTGCTGCGATAAGTCAAAATGAAGTTCAACACCGAGTATTGTCGGTTTGGAATCAATTTTCAGCGTGTATCACTGCACAGTTTCAACATTATGACCACATAATATGACAGTGATAATTATAGACAGATGAAAATGCGTAAGTTCCGTACACTAGGGCAGACTTATGTGAGACAGATCTCTGTTCCAGACGCATGGAAAGTGGTTTGCTGTGTTCATTTTGTTACTGTTTTGTCAAATTCAACACATGTTATGAGGAAGTCCTATTGTAAGGCTCTTTCCCCTGATACGAATATACGGTTCCATTTAAAATGAAGTCGATGTCATAATTCGTCAGCTGTGAACGATAAAATTTAGATCTATGCGTCAGAATATTCACGACATTTTTCTCTATAGCTCAATGAAATTCGCATCTTGATTTTACTCTTCTGGATTATTCTGAGGTAGCCTGTCTTAGCCATCTCAGTCTAAATGCTTTCCTGTTTTCCTCGCCTTTCGTCTGGAGAAAGATATGTAAACACGGCGAGAAAAGCATGCTTGAACATAAATGCAGATGCTAGCCAAGCCAACATGTTACGCCGAGTTCTTTGATCACGAACGATACCTTTGAAATTGCCTCAAAAGTTGCAAGTGTCAGCCGTGGTCAGAACAATGTTCTGTGTAGATATGAGGGCGTTAGGTCGGCGCTAAGTGATCGAATGTGGGCAAATTTTTGGTGATATTGTGGTGGGTGCTACCGTAACCAAGGGAACCGAAGTATTTGGTGTTTCAAGAGGCACAGCATCGACGACTTGTAGCGCTTACAGGTAAAGCGGAGAAGCACCTTCCGTTACGTCACAACGCGGACTAAAGTGTATGTTGACTGATCGTGCGGACAGCCATTCAATATGACTGTGACGAAAAATAAGAGGACGACAGCTGGAAAAGTCACTGCTGAATTTAATTTCGCTCTTCCGAAAGGCCGGCCGGAGTGGCCGTGCGGTTCCAGGCGCTACAGTCTGGAACCGCGTGACCGCTACGGTCGCAGGTTTGAATCCTGCCTCGGGCGTGGATGTGTGTGATGTCCTTAGGTTAGTTCGGTTTAAGTAGTTCTAAGTTCTAGGGGACTGATGACCACAGCAGTTAAGTCCCATAGTGTTCAGAGCCATTTGAACCATTTTTTTTCTTCCGAAAGCAGTCAGCAACAAAACAACGCGAAGGGAGTTCCAGATGCAGGAAATAGCAAACGATTAAATGACCATTTTCGCTGATCAGGTCAATCCCAAGGTACAATATTTGTTCCCCAACGGTGATGATATGTTCGCTCTTGTTGACACAGCTCGCATAGACGATGGCTGGTTTTGTGAGTACGAGGATGAAATGTCGCATCACCCCTGGCCAAAACAGTCAACAGATCTCAATACTGTTGAATCCTTGTGGTCTACTTTGAAAATAAAGGTGCATGATCGCAGTCCACTCCATCGTTGTTACCTGCACATGCCAGTGTTTTGCAGGAAGAACTGTATAAGGTTCCCTTGAAAACCTTAGAGGGTCTGTATTTAACCTGTCCGAGACGACTGGAAGCTGTCTGAATACCAGCTGGTTTTGTACACCTTATTAGGTATGGTGAGGCGTTGCGTTTCTGGGGTTTCCATAATCTGTCCTGCACTTCTGATATGCTTTCATATGCTCCTAGGAAAATTCAGTGTATTTAATTGGTGTGTACATGATATGACAGCTACCAGAAAGCACGACCAGTACTCATTACTGTCAGGTGGTTTATCGCAAATGCAGGGACGGACTCCAGAGGATTGTGAGCTTAGGAGTGGGACGTGACCTACTAAAGTCGGTTCTAAGTCAAATCGATAAACTAAAACTGATTATGTAATTTGGTACGTATAACACCGGCAACTGAGGTACATGATTCATTAATTTAAAGAGATACGCTGTATTTTTCTTGTTATTTATTCGAACCACGAACGGTTTCGGAATTTTAAAATCCCATCCTAAAGCGTAATAAACTGTAACATACAAAAGAGAGAGGGGAAGAAATATAATACAGCATATCTGTAAAAACCAGAGCAGCCTGCTGAAACAAGGCGACTCACTTATTGTATCTGGTCGGGCCAGTTAGTGCAGCGGCTCCAAATCAATGCATCTTGGCGGAACTAGAAAAAAAGAGAGGGCCTAATAATGAAATAGAGCGAGAAATTTAACGTTCGGGCGCGTAGGACGAAGGGAAGAGAAACCGAGAACAACAAACGCTGTACTCACACTGTCCGTCGTTGTGCGGTGGGGGATGGGGGGGGGGGGGGGGGCAAGCGCGTGATAAGTACGCCAGGTGTTTGGAGGCGAGATGTGGTGCAGGCGCCAACCGTGTTAAAGCAAGTAAACTGACTTTATTAGAGAAGAAGCAGAGAATCTGGACTGACTGCAACGAGCACTTACAATACTTCATTTAAAGGCGTAACAGAATATGAAAGTGAAAATTACTCCATTCCTTATTGGCGTAGTGATACGGCTTCTATATTACTACTACTTTTAAAAAAAAGAAAAAAAACAATCATAGGTTGCACATCGTTCTTTATAATCTGAAGAACGACATGTTTCACCCAGATACGGATTCTACAGGTTATCTAAGAAAATGAGGGGCGACGACAGCACAACTAATCTTGTGTGGTCTCCAGGGCTCCAGACACTGACAGAACAAAATTACATAGAGACAGGTAATGCGATTCACGATAAAAAATAAAAAGAAATCTGCAAAAGAGCATCTGTCAGAGAAGATATCGTACCGAACAAAATATTCTAAAAGGCAATTTATAGAGAAAACTATTTAAAAATAATAAATAAAAGCACCGGGACCAGGCATGAGTAGAGGACGAAGTAGAATCCGAAAAATGTGTGGTGCCTCATGGAGATGACGACAGGCATAGCAGTACAGAGCAAACTATAAACGTAGTTGTACAGTAGAGCAGCGCCGGACGCCCGTCCGTATTCACATAGAGCATGCGTATGAATGATAGAAGCTCAATCGAAATATTGGACTATCTGTAATTACAGGCGTAATGCGGCGTTACCGTCGAGCGTAGTGTGATATAAGCGTGAAATTCAAACAGTAATGGACAAATTGAGAAACAAATACAACCTAACAGGGCACACACGGATATCCAAAATGGAGGACGTGCTAGATCGAAAAGTATATACACAGAAACACATGAAACACTTATGCTTAAAAGGAGTGTAAAACAATAATGAATTAGAATACCCAGAGCAGTTAAATAAAGATTAGACTAAAAAGAGGGAATACAATAGCATACACGTGACAACCGACCATGGCCCTGACAGTAAAAACATAAAACTATATATATTGTTCATAAATGGGAGACATGCGATCACAGAAACCCTGATTTTTGCTGGGGAATTGATCATTGAGTAACACATCCTTCTTAGCGTGGGAATGTTGAACAATTTTGATCTCTTCAACCAGATCGAGTCTCTTTCCTTCGGAAGCATGGTGCAAAACCTTTAAGTTCCGGAGTATAGGTAACTGGTGGCCACTGGATGTAATGTGCTCAACAAAGACGGAATTGTGCTTAACCTGCTTCTTCTTGCTGAGAAAATCCTCCTGAAACATTATTTTAAAAGCAGTTCGCGTCTGGTCAATATAAACTGCTTGTCATTCACAGCAGTCGATCATATACATGCCGGAGGCAGCATATTTATTTTTCTAGGGACGCTCATTGCGAATACACGCCGGCCGCTGTGGCCGAGCGGTTCTAAGCGCTTCAGTCCGGAACCGCGCGACTGCTACGGTCGCAGGTTTGAATCCTGCCTCGGGCATGGCTGTGTGTGATGTCCTTAGGTTAGGAAGGTTTAAGTAGTTCTACGTTCTAGGGGACTGATGACCTTAGAAGTTAAGTCCCATAGTGCTCAGAGTCATTTGAACCATTTTTTTGCGAATACACTGATATTGTGTTTCATTAGAGGTGGTATATATTCTTATTATATTTTGAACACGGAAGAGTTTAGCTGTAGCGTAGCACACGTTACCTGAAGATGGAAGCTTAGGAAACCTATAATTTTGAGGTGCAAGACTGAGAATGTTATCTAGGTCGAGTGGCGATGCTTTTGGAACATGTGATTTGTCTATGATGGAGGCCCTGCAGCCACTACAAAGAGCGAAATATTTAAGGCATTCCAATTCCTTTGTAATAGATTCTGCGCTAAGTAGTTTGAGTGATACAATGTATCATAGATTGAAACAGATGAGTTAGTTTAGATCTATTGATACATCGTATCCCCGAAATTCCACTTAGCGCACAATCTATTACAATCCATCTTTCCACGACATTCCTGCTTTGTTTAATGTAAGGCGATCAGTCTAATCATTTTAATTTTTCATTCCGCTTATAACACTCCTGTCTGCTACCGCTACACCATAACCTCGAAGCTGGAGGCAGGTTGTGAAATAAATCAATCTTATTAAAGCAATTATGGTATAACGCAACAGAACAGTGTTACCCTCTGAGAGGAATTTTGTTATGTTGACCGTGTCGTACCTAACGGAGGTGGCTTATCGGAAATGAAAGTCAGAATTACGTAAATATTTTAACTGTACGAACAAAATTTTGCATATCTGCACTGTAAAACTGACAAAGGAAACGGTCGCCAGCCTAACTAGGCAAGAGAATGATTAACATTCTCGTTCAAGAAAATAGTTATGAGTAACTTTAACGTACAATCACAACCTATACTTGGCCACACGCGAGTGCAATGAACTCTGACACATACATATGTTTGCGGTAAGATTGAAACTAACAGTTAGAGAAGCACAAACTATTTGCAAAATTATAACAGATACCGAAACACACTATTACTTTCAGGGCTTACACAAACTGAATGGTCTTTATAACATTACTATTACCATTCCCTGCAGGATCATAAATTGGACATAGGTTAAGTCTCTCTCAGTTAAATACTATACTATTTGAAATGGAAGTTAATTGGAATCCACTAACAGGTTGCTTCTCACTATCATTTGAATGAAGAAATTATGGTTTTCATAATTAGTGGTCTTTCCTTTACTTGTTACCGAGCGTTAACATAATAGACAAACTGTGGATCCTTTTATACTATTAATATGCACTTCTAATACACAAGAGAGACAAACACTTAGCAAACATGAGTGTACAACGTTTCACAACCGCAGTTTTCCACTTTTACTACATTGAGAGACAAAATTAACATATACGGAAGATACTGACTCACCTTCTGCAATTTACAACAGGCAGTAATGTGATCATTTACTAAGCAAAACTTTATAAGCCTCAGTCTTAAGAACTTTTAATTTGAAGTTGGCAACAACACATTAATAAGCAGTTTTACTAGGAAAATTATTTTCAGCAAGCAGCATTAACTTTAACTCACTCTCTTGCCACATTAACTTTCTTTTTTCTATGTTCAAGAGGCATCAATTAGCAAAACACTGGGCTTTAATGTTCTTTCAGTAAAGACACTCGGAAATCACTTTAGTTCAAACGGAGAGGAACCTGAAAGGTATTATGATAAGGAGAAAAATCAAGGTAGGTACATAAATTCAGTTATAAATTACCTTATATTTGAGCACACTAACACATCCATTAAGCTGATCCTTCACTGTACATTACAATAGTGCTCCATTACAGTGATTGCGCAATGAGGTGGCGATTGCGTGTTGGTAGGTGGAATTGCAGGTAGAATTGCTGGACTCTCATTTCTTGGTGGCGATGATAGATACAAATTCCAGAATAGTTCCAGCTATTTATCCATCCATCCGAGGCATTGGAAAGCGGCAGGAAAAGCCTCTCTCGGAACCAGCACAATATGCAACATTTACATGGCTGTGCACAGTTTGGTAGCTCGTCCCCGACTCGCAGCTCGTCCCCGACTGACTCTTGTTCCACCTTTCCTACCTAGCCAACCACAATTTGCGCGCGCTACACAGTTCCGTTCCCGAGAGGAACAACAACAACTTTTACATACAAATTAACTAAGAACCCTAAGTGAGGATCAGCAGTTTACATAACAGCAACCAAATATTTTAAATAAAACAGAACATTTGCACATATTGACATTTCTACAAAAAATTATTCACACAAAATTACAATTATACACAGTAAGTTTTGTTCCCTCCAAATGGGGCAAAGAATTTAAATGACAGGCATAGAAACAAACCACGACATCAAAGTTTTAACAAAGAAAAGAGTATACAATTTTGTGTTATCTATTCGATCAAAAACATTTACATGAGCTTAACGATGAAATATTAAATGAAACAAAAGCAAAATAAATCAGTAGAGTACTAGAGTTATGGCGTTACACGCTGCCTACATTACTACATTCACGTCTTAGGTTTGTGATGGTTTTAAGTATTTTGTTTCACATTACTGGAGCCCATAATGTACGAGTATCATACATATAACAATACCATCAATTTTTGCAACCACTTTTACTGTTTATTACCCTCTGTACATTCATTTTGCTTATGTTCCATTGCCTCGTTGCCGGAAACTTCACATGCTGTTGCGAAGTGCCGGGGCTAGCAGTGTATTTAACACTAAATTCTTCTAGAATCTACATATGTAAATGATGCTCTAAGCCCCCCCTACTCTAACTCCGACTCTTGCTGTTGCACAAGGATAAAAAAAAAACGCGAACTGACTCTAATCAACCCTGCCAGTGGAGTAGAAGAGAGTTTGGCACCTGCAATAATTTAATTTGATAAATAAGTTAAATAAACGAAGGCTTCATTAACATAGTGAGGAATGATAGGGTTGCTCTACCGATTAACAGAATGAAAGTTCTGTCCAAAATAACAATATGATTTATTAAGACTAAACACAAAATAATAAACAAAAACACATGAAACATTTACAATACATCAAATTGGCTCAAATTGGATACTCAAACAAACGCTGTGAATGTGAAATTGTCCCTAAACTAGATTGTGAGGATTATGACGAAGTGGTATGTGCAGCCAATTCCTTGCAACTCATATTTTAGAGAAAACACATAGCCAACCCAACATTAATTGCTGCTACCCAAGACAGAACAAAGTTAGAAAAAGACGAACAGGCGCGCTATGCTGAGCTCTGATTATCACCTAGGAAAATCTCTGTCTGCCGGTGCTGCCGACATACCTTACCAAACTGTCTTCTTAACTGCCAGAACACGATCTGGTGTACCGGAGGCGATGGCTGGTTGCTTCGACGTCCTCGACCGAAAGGCGAGAGCCGACTACCTAGAGCACCCGTACAGGCCGAACACACAACATTCCCGCCCCCACGACAGTGGCCGTGGTTAAACGTTCCAATCAGCAACTCGAAAACCGGCGGAAAATTCCCCTCTATTGCCGGAGCACTACCATTCCACCAATGGAGATTCTTGGCGCCAATTTCTGCGCTGATTTTGCTACGTCACGGAGCTATGCCCTGAGCAAGCCAATCACAGTTACTATTTTGCAGAAAGCGCAGGAATTTTCCCGCCACAGCTGCCTGGGTACACAAGTCATTCCCACGCCTCGCTGGTAGCCCGCCAGAAAGTGTTTTCGCTAAGTTTCTGCGAAGTAACGGAACCTCTAGCCCAGATTTTTACTGTTTATTACCCTCTGTACATTCATTTTGCTTATGTTCCATTGCCTCGTTGCCGGAAACTTCACATGCTGTTTGAGTGTTCTGTACCCTAATGGTATGCCACCGCTCGCTGATATTCTGTTAAATTCATAATTGTATGGTAAGCGCTCTCACTAATCAGCCCAGATTTTCTGTATCTTCGCTAATAACGTCAATTTACTTGCTTTTACACAATTGGCACCTTCGCCACACCGCGCCTCCAGACCTCCGGCGTGGCCCCCCACTGAATCGTGGTTGGCATTTATACCGTGCGTCTGCTGCACTACGGCGGACACTGTGAGCACGGTGTTGGTTCTCGGTTTCTCTTTCCTTCGTACTGCCCGCCCGGACGTTATATTTTTAGCTCCGTTCGGTTATTAGGTTCTCTCCTTTTTTCTAGTTCCCCCAAGATTCAGTGACTGGAGCCATTGCACTGACACGCCCGACCGCAAGTTATGCGATTCCAAATTCGATAAGTGAGTCGCCATGTGTCAGTAGTCTGCCATTCTGTTTTTTTTACAGATATGTTTCATTTCATTTCTTCCCGCCTCTCTTCTATACGTTACACTTTTATACATTTGACAATGGGAATTTAAAATCGCGAAATCAGTCTTGATTTGAATAAATAATTAGTATACCTAAAGCGAATGTCTTCAAATTAATTGAAATTTAATATGGTACACATCAGAGACTGTACAGAAGAAGTAAGAATCAGCAGTATGACTGCCCGCGTAAGGGAATTTTTTGGTCGAGGGCGGGCGTTTGGTGGTGACTGCGCCTCACCTCTGCCCTCTGGTTTTGAACTCCCACGTACCTTCATTTCCCTAAAGCAAAATGATGGCTGCAAGGGTTGCGTTTTTAATCAACACAGCCCACAAAGGGAAACACGTCGTGGGTCGATAACGACTCGAAAGGTTAATGCGAGCAATATTAATTACAGCGCGAGCTGATAGCTGAACACGAGAAGGACTGATAGGTCGATGTCCTAAATTAACTGATTCTGTCATAGGAGAAAAAGCACCTGTTCAACACTTGGTAACTCTTAAACAAGGATAGATTCTTAGAAACGCCAGTTGAAACTGCACAACTGATAATATAAATCTGTGCAATATGAAACAAAAATTACAAGTAATCACTTTGTAATTTATTTTTGTCTCTATGTATTTCAAACCGGACTGGTTTCTTTTCAAGTGAATGTCCTACAGGGTGACTCGAGTGGAAACTATAACTGAGGGAAAAAAAAAAAGCCGCGCGGGATTAGCCGAGCGGTCTGAGGCGCTGCAGTCATAGACTGTGCGGCTGATCCCGGCGGAGGTTCGAGTCCTCCCTCGGGCATGGGTGTGTGTGTTAGTCATTAGGATAATTTACGTTAAGTAGTGTGTAAGCTTAGGGACTCATGGCCTTAGCAGTTATGTCCCATAAGATTTCACATACATACATTTTATTAAAAAAAAATAAAATAAATAAAAAGAACATGTCTAAGAGGACAGCCTTGTACAAGGCTGACAAAAGCTGTGTGCAGTAGTTGTTCCAGAATAGCGAGGTATTCTCTACCTTGGTATGTTTGGAATCGAACTGCTAAAATTAAAAATATATATATATATATATATATATATATATATATATATATATATATATATATCAGTTCTGCACTGCGTAGGATAGGGAGGTTCACAATTTCAGTCATGGATTTAAATTTTGTCTTGATTTTCGTATAAACTGTCATTCCTTAATCCTGCTATAGTTTGAAGCTATATAGATAACCGCCGGCCGCTGTATCCAAGCGGTTCTAGGCGCTTCAGTCCGGAACCTCGTTGCTCCTACTTTCGCAGGTTCGAATCCTGCCTCGGGCATGGATGTGTGTGATGTCCTTAGATTAGTTAGGTTTAAGTAGTTCTAAGTTCTAGGGGTCTGATGACCTTACATGTTAAGTCCCATAGTGCTCAGAGCCATCTGAACAATTAGTAGATAACCAAAACACGGCGCTTAGGTCGGCCTTCGTTATGTAGTTTAAGAAGAAAACACAGTTTAGGGCCTATTGCGTCCATGGCGATCATATACACTGGTGTTCAAAATTTAAGAAAGAAAATAACTTTCGCATCATCTGTCACAGTGAAGTACCATATTTCGATGAAACTTGAACCATGCATAGAAATAACTGCTACAATATGGTGCAGAAGGTTGAGTGGGTTCCATGAGATGCCTATGCCGATGTGATGGTATCCGTCGCCTGTGTGCCACTAGTCTCTCAGAAGAATGTATGTCGTTTACATTGATATATTGCGAGGATCATGGCACAATCAGCTTAACACCTCATGCATCCAAGTTGCTGACAAGAATAATATACAGAAGAATCGTAAGAAAACCGAGGAGCATTCAGATGACAATATGTTTGGCTTTAGGAAATGTAAAGGAACCAGAGAAGCTGTTCGGACGTTGCGGTTGATAATGGAAGCAAGACTGAAGGAAAATGAAGACACGTTCATAGGATTTGTCGACCTGGAAAAAGCGTTCGACAATACCAAGTGGTGCAAGATATTCGAAACTCAGAGAAATGTAGGAATATGCTATAAGGTAAGACGATTATACAGAGAATGTACAACAACCAAGAGGGAGGAATAAGAGTGGAAGACCTAGAACTAAGTGCACGGATTAAATATGGATGTAAGACAATCTATACGTCGAAGAAGCAATGTTGGAAAGAAAGATTCAAGAGTAGGATTAAAACTGAAGGCAGAAGAATACCAGTTATAAGATTTTCTGATGACATTGCTGTCCTGAGAGTTGAATGGAACGAACAGTCTAATGAATACAGAGTATGGATTGAGAATAAATCGAAGAAAGACGGAAATAATGAGAAGTATCAGAAATGAGAATAACGAAACAACAGCACCAATTGGAAATCAGGAAATTCATGAAATTAACGAAATCTTCTGCCTAGGCAACAAAATAATCTTTGATGGACGGAGCACAGATGACATCAAAGGTATACTAGCACTGGAAAGAAGGGCAGTCCTCGCCAAGAGAGGTCTACAAGCATCAAACACAAGCCTTAATTCGAGGAAGAAACTTCTGAGAATGGACTTTTGGAGCACAACATTATATGGTAGCAAAATATGGACTGTGGGAAAATCTAAACAGAAGAGGCTCGAAGCATCTGAGATTTGGTGCTACGGGAGAATGTTGAAAATTAGGTGAACTGATAAGTTAAGGAATCAGGAGATTCCCCGGACAATCGGCGAGCAAAAAGAATATATGGAAAACTGGCTATGATATTTGTTTGAAGTGTGGCCTCATACGGAAGTGAAACTGGATGATACGGAATTCAGAAAAGAAGAGAATAAAAGCTTTTAAATGTAGTGCTACAGAAGAATATTGAAAGATCGAATAAGCAATGTGGAGGTACTGCATTTAATTTGTGAGAAGAGAAGTTTGTAGCGCAAACTGACTGAAAGAAAGGATCGGTTTGTAGCACAACCTGACTAAAAGAAAGGATCGATGGATAGGACAAATCCTGAGAATCAAGGCATCATGAATTTGACACTGGATGGAAGTGTGGAAGGTAAAAGCTGTAAGTAGACGCCAAGGCTTAACTATGATAATCACCTTGAAATGGGTATAGGTTGCGGCAGTTACGCAGAAAGGAAGAGACGTACACAAGAAAGGCTTTTGTGGAGAGCTGTTTCAAATCACTCTTCGTAATGGAGACCACATCACGAACACGCCTACGCAGTAAAATTTATTTAAGTCAACGATCTCTTTCGAATTTCAGTGAACCTTTCTAAAATTACCTCAACAACGAAAAAAAATTAAGTGCACTGACATTATTCTCCAACCTCTATAAGCAACCTACTTAAAGAATGAAACCAACGAAAGTCTTGAAAATAACGTTAACTGTCACCAGTCCAATAGCAGTGGACAGCTAGACGTTGTGCGAACAGATACCCTGTTCCCAAAGTAGAACTCTGTAAATGACATAATATTTAAAATAATTTATATTACAACGTTGTATCTGAAACTGCAGTCGTCAAAAAACAAAACTGCCAGTAAGCAATCTTAATCATTCGAATCTTAATCATCTTGTGGTGTTGCAATTCTTCTTGTTATGTCCGTGATTGCTACGAAATGGGGAGAGGAATACCGCCTTATGCAAGACAACTTTTTTTCTGTTTTGTTACACCTAGACATGTTTCAGCACATTTTGTGCTATGTACAGTGTGTTTTTTTTATTTTTCATCTTACGTTATACTATTGGACAATTATTTTGGTAGCTATTCTGCTAAACAATTCCACATCTTCTCATGGTTTTGATATTCTGTTGCTTTCTCATATGTTGTTGGTGAAGTGAACAGGCAGACTTCGTGACCTACTGTCGCTTAACACTGCACTTTTCTCAGATTTTTCAAGACATAGGAAGAGTTTTCGCCGCCATTACGTTATGTAAATGTCCAATAGTATCATATAAGTTAGAAAATAAAAATAACCCACTGAAGATAGCACAAAATGTGCTGAAACATGTCTGGGTGAAACAAAACAGAAAAAAGTTGTTTTACATATGGCGGAATTCGTCTTCCCATTCTAATCTTATTGTACGTAATAACTTCCACTGTGAAATATGTCCTCTATCAATGATAGCAACGGATCCCATTCAACTTCGAGACGATGTAAGAGGGCAAGAACTATGCCCCTTACATGAAGTCATTAAAGATCACCTAACTCACGTTGAGCGAACAGTAGGGCTGAACAAAATGACTGACAAGGCACAATGCATCTTGTAGAGGGTATAGTATGGACGTAGTGGAATAATTAATGTCGGGTGATCGTTTTAAAGTAATTCACACGACATGAAAACTTTGTGGAAACGAGTCGATTTACTGGACGCTAGTTTACCCCAGAGAGGTATTTAGAGTTGACCATGGCCGGCCGGGGGAGCGACTAAGGGTGGCTCAAGCGCTGAGAAAGTGGTAACGGTGCGCGGCCTCCAGCCGCCTTAAGATGAGTGACAGTGAGTGGGTGGTTGACCCCAACTCCATGCTGGCATACTGGGAAACAGACGGAGAACTTTTATGCCTGTTGATAAATGTCCGTCATCCCGTTTGCTGTGAAACATGCGAGAAAGCCGCGCAAAGCTACGGTGGAGCGGTCAACAGAGGTCAAAATATGTGTGTTCGTGACTATAGCAACTTCACACTGAATTCAGGGTCCACAGATCTGAAGTAAATCAGGTGAAGAGCGACAGAACGAAATACGTCGGTCTCCGATGGGAACATTGGACCAAGGAATTTGAAGTACTCTCCTGGGAGTCAGAATTCCAGAAAACTTGGTGTTTGTGCAGACGCTAACCTTGATGGGTGGCCTGGGGGGAGGTAAATAGAAGAAGTTGAGAGGAAGGGAAATTTTGTGGGAATTTGTTCACTTCCCAGAGCAGGCATTGCTTGGCGCTGGGAAGCGACGCATAATTAATGCGACTTGTGCTGCAATTTGCGTAAGTGATTTTGCTGGAGGGGAAACCGAGGCGAAGAGCAGACTGGCAGAAGTCTCAGTAGGGGTCTTCCGTTCCCAGCTTGCCTAGAGTGCGGACGTGGCGTTCTTTACTCAGCTTGCCTGAGAAAGAGCGAACATCTTTGCAGTTTAGGACTTAGCAAATGGAACGATTGAGCTTGGAGATAGAAAGTTTTGGTTCAGCTATGTACTGAGCAAGATAGCTAGGAGTGAATAGACGAGCGCAGCCTTCCAGCACCACGAGGTCGGCCGACGTCCACACAACGACGCCGCTCCTCCACGCTGTATTCGGTGATATTGCGCCCGCTCCGGCCACTGATTAATTTGTTGGATCACGTTGGCAAAGTTTCCTCGAGGGTTTCAAGGGCCGTGTACTGTAGAATTCTTCTCGCACTTCGCATTACGCCTGGGTCAGTCGATAGGAATTAGTTTTGATCTATCGCGCTTTACTCCACGCAAACGCAATTTATTACCACTGCCTGTTAGGAGAGTCGTGTAATGTGATGATTGAAGGTCGTGAGTTAAAATAAATCTGTGCTAATCGACTGCATCTGTTTTCAATCAAGTAGTTGAAATCCCAAGTCACTTTCTTAATTAATTTTATGTTCAACATTTGCATCTGGTGTTCAATAGCTGAATATAACATCAATGTCCACCCCTTTTTAATTAAAAGGGATCAATTCTGAATCAATTAATGTCAACACTGCCACCGCAGTTCAATCAGGAGTCACAGGGCCTTATTACTTACTTTGCGTTATCCGACATTGCGGCAGTTTTGCACTCTCTGTTGAAATGTTAGTCAATTACCTGGGGTGAACACACACCAAGTGACGGGTGGGGTGTTACAAGGATTAGATCCCTAAGACGTGCCAACAAAAGACACAGGAATGCCACTTCTCATGAGGCCTTTAAACGTCATAGTCAAACTTTTCTGTAAAACAAGAGCAGAGATTATGCAGTGTCTTCGTTTACTGAACATCCACACAGATGTCTCCCGGCCTCGATGGAAAACTGGAACCATTTATAAATCGATCAGCTGGCCATCGACGGACATTGGAGATCTACAGACAAGCTGAAGAAGAGGGACTTCCTAAAAGAAATAAAGATCTATTGTGAACGTGGGGAACCTCAGGCGACAGCAGACGTGATGGATAGCCCTCTGTGACTAGATTGATGTTCTCAGCTCAGCCGAGCATTGGATACTGCTTGCGCCCTTTAACTAACTAACCCTCAAGGTGCTTCGGTGTAACTATATCATAAATATTTAAACAAGAACTAGTAAAATTTATTCTCATTCCATTTAAATGTTGTCGCGTTAAAAGGTGGCTACTTTCCGCGTAGGGTCGCGACCTGACAGATATTTATTCTTAATCGTACTTACATCGAGTCTTCACGGCAGCGTCGTTTCCTGCATATAAAAATACACTGAGCACCAAGAAGGAGTAGTGCAACCTAAACGAAAGTTGGTAGGCGTGTTTCTACAGTTGGTTGGTTGGTTGGTTGTTTGGGGAAGGAGACCAGACAGCGTGGTCATCGGTCTCATCGAATTAGGGAAGGATGGGGAAGGAAGTCGGCCGTGCACTTTCAGAGGAACCATCCCGGCATTTGCCTGGAGTGATTTAGGGAAATCACGGAAAACCTAAATCAGGATGGCCGGACGCGGGATTGAATCGTCGTCCTCCCGAATGCAAGTCCAGTGCCTAACCACTGCGCCACCTAGCTCGGTGCGGTTCGAACATGTCTATTCAAGTTTAGCGCCATTCGCGTAAGAGACGCGGTAGTAGCGGCACTATGAGGATGCATATGAGGTTTGCTTTAAATACATGCTTTATTGGTCGTGATTGTTAGTTATCTTTGAAATTGGAAGTGGTGAGGTGATCTTAATCAAGAAAGCCTGTAAGTCGACAATGACGCCATTATCAACAACACCTCACTGAGTTTGAACGAGGTCTTGTAATAGGGCTACGAAAAGATGCAGAAAGACATGGCAGGAATTTAGCCACTATACATGACTGCTGGCAGTGGTTTCCACGAGAATGTAGATTCGCCAGAAGACCGAGCTCTGGAGAGGCACCTGGCGCTACCGAGAGGAAAGACCGTCATGTTCGGTGTATGGCTTTGACGCATCGTACTGCATCTGCAAGAGTTATTTGAGCAACAGTTGGACACCAGGCGACGCAATGAAATGCTGCAAATCGGTTACTTCTAGGGCAGCTCCGAGCCATATGTCCTGTAGTGTGCGTTCAGCTGACTAAATCCACCGCCAATTGCGACTTTTGTTGTGTTAAGCGAGAGCATTGGCGGCCGAAGACTTCCGGCATAAGAAGTCAGCCTCATTCTGCCAACGGCCTTGTCAAAGATGGCGGAGGAGCGGATAGAGGTTCAGGGCACTCTCTTGTCCTAGGGGTGGGAAAATTGCCCCTAAAGGCGGAAGAATCAGCAATGATCAACGATATGAGGATGCAGAAGGCAATGGAAACCACTGCATTAAAGGCACGTAACGTGTACCCACAGCACATGTAGCCTATATTTGAAGAAGTGTCATGGTGATCTCTCCATTGGCAAAAGATTCCGGAATAGTCCCCCATTCGGATTCCCGGAGGGGACTGCCAAGGGGGAGGTTACCATGAGAAAAAGATTGAATAATCAACGAAAGGATAACAATCTACGAGTCGGGGCGTGGAATGTCAGAAGCTTGAATGTGGTAGGGAAACTAGAAAGTCTGAAAAGGGAAATGCAAAGGCTCAATCTAGATATAGTAGGCGTCAGTGAAGTGAAGTGGAAGGAAGACAAGGATTTCTGGTCAGATGAGTATCGCGTAATATCAACAGCAGCAGAAAATGGTATAACAGGTGTAGGATTCGTTATGAATAGGAAGGTAGGGCAGAGGGTGTGTTACTGTGAACAGTTCAGTGACCGGGTTGTTCTAATCAGAACCGACAGCAGACCAACACCGACAACGGTGGTTCAGGTATACATGCCGACGTCGCAAGCTGAAGATGAACAGATAGAGAAAGTGTATGAGGATATTGAAAGGGTAATGCAGTATGTAAAGGGGGACGATAATCTAATAGTCATGGGCGACTGAAATGCAGTTGTAGGGGAAGGAGTAGAAGAAAAGGTTACAGGAGAATATGGGCTTGGGACAAGGAATGAAAGAGGAGAAAGACTAACTGAGTTCTGTAACAAGTTTCAGCTGGTAATAGCGAATACCCTATCACAAGAGGAGGAGGTATACTTGGAAAAGGCCGGGAGATAGGGGTAAATTTCAATTAGATTACATCATGGTCAGACAGAGATTCCGAAATCAGATACTGGAGTGTAAGGGGTACCCAGGAGCAGATATAGACTCAGATCACAATATAGTAGTGATGAAGAGTAGGCTGAAGTTCAAGACATTAGTCAGGAAGAATCAATACGCAAAGAAGTGGGATACGGAAGTACTAAGGAATGACGAGATACGTTTGAAGTTCTCTAACGCTATAGAAACAGCAATAAGGAATAGCGCAGTAGGCATCTCTAAAAAGGGCCATCACAGAAGTTGGGAAGGAAAACATAGGTACAAAGAAGGTAGTTGCGAAGAAACCTTGGGTAACAGAAGAAATACTTCAGTTGATTGATGAAAGGAGGAAGTACAAACATGTTCGGGGAAAATCAGGAATACAGAAATACAAGTCGCTGAGGAATGAAACAAATAGTAAGTGTAGGGAAGCTAAGACGAAATGGCTGCAGGAAAAATGTGAAGACATCGAAAAAGATATGATTGTCGGAAAGACAGACTCAGCATACAGCAGTCAAAACAACCTTTGGTGACATTAAAAGCAACGGTGGTAACATTAAGAGTGCAACGGGAATCCCACTGTTAAATGCAGAGGAGAGAGCAGATAGGTGGAAAGAATACATTGAAAGCCTCTATGAGGGTGAAGATTTGTCTGTTGTGATAGAAGAAGAAACAAGAGTCGATTTAGAAGAGATAGGGGATCCAGTATTAGAATCGGAATTTAAAAGAGCTTTGGGGGACTTACGGTCAAATAAGGAAGAAGGGATGGATAACATTCCATCAGAATTGCTAAAATCATTGGGGGAAGTGCCGACAAAACGACTATTCACGTTGGTGTGTAGAATATATGAGTCTGGCGATATACCATCTGACTTTCGGAAAAGCATCATCCACACAATTCCGAAGACGGCAAGAGCTGACAAGTGCGAGAATTATCGCACAATCAGCTTAACAGGTCATGCATCGAAGCTGCTTACAAGAATAATATACAGAAGAATGGAAAAGAAAATTGAGAATGCGCTAGGTGACGATCAGTTTGGCTTTAGGAAAAGTAAAGGGACGAGAGAGGCAATTCTGACGTTACGGCTAATAATGGAAGCAAGGCTAAAGAAAAATCAAGACACTTTCATAGGATTTGTCGACCTGGAAAAAGCGTTCGACAATATAAAATGGTGCAAGCTGTTCTAGATTCTGAAAAAGGTAGGGGTAAGCTATAGGGAGAGACGGGTCATATACAATATGTACAACAACCAAGAGGGAATAATAAGAGTGGACGATCAAGAACGAAGTGCTCGTATTAAGAAGGGTGTAAGACAAGGCTGTAGCCTTTCGCCCGTACTCTTCAATCTGTACATCGAGGAAGCAATGATGGAAATAAAAGAAAGGTTCAGGAGTGGAATTAAAATACAAGGTGAAAGGATATCAATGATACGATTCGCTGATGACATTGCTATCCTGAGCGAAAGTGAAGAAGAATTAAATGATCTACTGAACTGAATGAACAGTCTAATGAGCACACAGTATGGTTTGAGAGTAAATCGGAGAAAGACGAAGGTAATGAGAAGTAGGAGAAATGAGAACAGCGAGAAACTTAACGTCAGGATTGATGGTCACGAAGTCAATGAAGTTAAGGAATTGTGCTACCTAGGCAGTAAAATAACCAATGACGGACGGAGCAAAGAGGACATCAAAAGCAGACTCGCTATGGCAAAAAAGGCATTTCTGGCCAAGAGAAGTCTACTAATATTCAATACCGGCCTTAATTTGAGGAAGAAGTTTCTGAGGATGTACGTCTGGAGTACAGCATTGTATGGTAGTGAAACATGGACTGTGGAAAAACCGGAGCAGAAGAGAATCGAAGCATATGAGATGTGGTGCTATAGACGAATGTTGAAAATTAGGTGGACTGATAAGATAAGGAATGAGGAGGTTCTACGCAGAATCGGAGAGGAAAGGAATATGTGGAAAACACTGATAAGCAGAAGGGACAGGATGATAGGACATCTGCTAAGACATGAGGGAATGACTTCCATGGTACTAGAGGGAGCTGTAGAGGGCAAAAACTGTAGAGGAAGACAGAGATTGGAATATGTCAAGCAAATAATTGAGGACGTAGGTTGCAAGTGCTACTCTGAGATGAAGAGGTTAGCACAGGAAAGGAATTCGTGGCGGGCCGCATCAAACCATCAAGCAGCCATGTCCGGCCAAAGATCAGTATCAGCCGGAGACAGAGCCTGAAACCGGTTCGTCATCCAAACTGCAGAGGCCTTCCGTTCAGCCCTCCGGAATGTCTTTCGCCCCCTGCCACACCTCGAGACGACCTCCCACTCTACCACAGGTGAGGGATCAGCCTCAATGTGGGCAGTATCCCGGGCAGCCACAGTCGTAGTCCGATCGGGGGATGCGTGGGTCGAGCTGGCCGTCCCAGACAAACCCCCATCCGGAACCCCACAGTGATGCCCATTGGCAACAGCCTCAAGCTGTGTGACCGAATCCAACACTGCCTGAAGCTGGGAGCGAAGGGATGCCAACTTAGCCTGCATCCGAACACAGCAGTTGCAGTCCCTATCCATGCTAAAAACTGTTGTGCAAAGAACGTCTGAACTAATCTACAGAGAGCACAAACAATTCGACACAAAATTTAAACGGTTATTAAAATACAAGATTGCCTAATAGATGCAGTAATGCTGCTACTTGCGCACTGCTGACACACTGCTCGGCGGCGGAAGGAGACTACGCGATTTTAACTATTCAGGTACTAAAACGTGATACTACACTCTCAAATACTATAATACGCCCGAAATTTATGAATTAAACAATGCAAGTACCAAAAATACGCAAAGAAATTAAAAATTAAACTATGTAACAAATAAGTGAGCTAAGAGTATACGACTTGCTGCTGCAGCTGCTTATACAACGGCGACAGGGAGCACACTGGCTGTGACCAACCGACATTGGCCGTTAAAAACAAACGACTACGCGATTTTACACTATTCAGGTACTAAAACGCGATGCTACACTCTCAAATACTATAATACGCCCGAAATTTATGAATTAAACAGTGCAAGTACCAAAAACACGCAAAGAAATTAAGAATTAAACTATGTAACAAGTAAGTGAGCTAAGAGTATACCTGTGAACTTGTAATGTTATCACATAAATATGATACCTAGACAAATGTATTCCCGAAATTTCTAAGTTTCTTTATTCTACATTGTATTTTTTGGTGCTGCGTTTATTTCCCGTTAATGTAATCACATGTATCCGATTTCTATACAAAAACATAAATCAGCCGGAAATGTGAAGAGGTGGGGGGAATCAGTAGCTACTTTGCCGAAACTCGGGCATTCAGACATGAAATGCGCATCTGCGCAATACATTACGTCTGAGACAACGTTGTGCAACATGCACATATACACTGATCAGCCGAGACGTCGGAAAAACCTGATTCATAGCACTTTGGCCACATCTGAAACGCAGTACAGCAGCGATTTTCAGTGTTGTGCATTCAGCATGTCCCGAGAAGGTTTCTGATGATACTCGTATCTGGCGCCTAGTGCCATGTCACGCAGTTATAGAAAATTGCGGGCTGTGGTTTCAAGCCACAGAGCTGGCACCAGATAGCGTCAAATACACTATGTGATCAAAAGTATCCGGACACCTGGCTGAAATGACTTACTAGTTAATGGCGCCCTCCATTGCTAATGCTGAAATTCAATATGGTGGTGGCCAACCCTTAGCCTTGATGACAGCTTCCACTCTCGCAGGCATACGTTCAATCAGGTGCTGGGAGTTTTCTTGGGGAATGGCAGCTCTTTGTTCACGGAGTGCTGCACCGAGGAGAGGTATCGATGTCGGTCGGTGAGGCCTGGCACGAAGTCGGCGTTCCAAAACATCCCAAAGGTGTTCTACAGAACAGGACTCACTGAATGCCAGTCCATTACATGGATGTTATTGTCGTGTAACCACTCCGCCACAGGCCGTGAGTTATGAACATGTGCTCGATCGTGTTGAAAGACGCAATCGACATCCACGAATTGCTCTTCAGCAGTGGGAGTGGGAAGCAAGAAGGTGCTTAAAACATCAATGCACGCCTGTGCTGTGATATTGCCACGCAAAACAACAATGGGTGCAAGCCCTCTCCATGAAAAACGCGACACACCATAACACCACCGCCTCCGAATTTTACTGATGGCACTACACACGCTGGCAGATGGCGTTCACCGTGCATTCGCTATACCCATACCCTGCCATCGGATCGCTACATTGTGTACCGTGATTCAGAATCTGAACTTCACACGAGAATTATACTGCGCTGCAATTTAAGATAACATCGGATATTTTAGACCTAGACCCGAAATAAAGGTGATTAAATTTTCAGTTAGGCTGAACTTAAGAAATCCATTGTCCTACGGACTTAACAGACACGCGCCTAGCCGGAGATCTTACCACTTCAGACGCTCGCCACGGCCACACTGCAACTGCCCTACTGCCGAGCGTGCTTCCTGAGGGTGGCTCACAAAGACCAACGGAAGTGGCCAGAGGGGCAGCTTCCTATACCAACATGACAACGGACGGACAGGACCATACTAAGGATAGAAACCTCTTTGCTTTTAGAAAGCGTAGCTACCTGTTCCGACGTTGGTCCTACAGTTCTCTAGCAGACAGCCTTGTCTGCTACCCTCAAGCATGCAACTAGAAATACATATGCTCATTCATCCTCTCACACAAAAGGGAAGGGGGATGACAGTATCTTATCGTATACAGTATATAAAAGAAAGCGGATGTAGGTTCCGTATGAGACTGTGTGACATGAATTACATATAAGAATTACATATAAACTGTGCTTTAAAGTGTAGTAGTGTGACAGATCGTTCTTGTTTATGTGTAAAAGTAACACGTTCCACTGCTCAGTCTCCTCCCAGATAGTCAGAAACGCCACAGTACATTTAGAAGAGGAATTTATTCCATAAATGGCAACAGATTTAAGAAATTAAACATGAAAGGAATCCAACAGAGACCTTTCAAACTGTATGTTGCCACTTCACTATCACATCGGAAACAGTGGACCAAAGGATGTTTAAGAGTGTGGAAATCTCGCGTACAGACGTATGACACAAGTAACACCAATCACCTGACCACGTTCGAAATCGGTGAGTTCCGCGGAGCTTCCCATTCTGATCTCTCACGATGTCTAATGATTACTGAGGTCGCTGATGTGGAGTACTTGGCAGTTCGTGTCAGCACAATGGCTCAAATGCCTCTGAGCACTATGGAACTTGACATCTGAGGTTATCAGTCCCCTAGAACCTAGAACTACTTAAACCTAACTAACCTAAGGACATCACACACATCCATGCCCGAGGCAGGATTCGAACCTGCGACCGTAGCTGTCGCACGGTTCCGGACTGAAGCGTATAGAACCGTTCACGCACCGCGGCCGGCGCAGCACAATGCTCCTAATATGAAAAACGTATGATTTTGGAGGTGTTCGCATAGTTTTGATCACATAGTCTATAACAACTATAGACTCCGGTAACATCAGTTGAAACGTCCCCTTAGAACAATTATACACGACTGTGCTTAAACTGACACACAATATTTTTTAGCGCAACGCAATCTGACTTTCAAAAATCCCTACAAAAGAATGGCCCATACTAACATTAACCTGTACCTTTCACAAATCACTTACCTCACCAAAAATCGTCGCTAATCGAACTACTGCAATACAGCGAGCGCCACTACTGCCAGATAAATAAAAGATTCAAACTACTGAAGGCACTAACTACTAATAGGCATAGTTAGCAAATGAAAGATTTTGATAGAGAACAAACAATGTATTTACCTCAATAGTGTTCAAAAGTCATATTATATATAACAGTTCATGACATCCAGTCTTACAAATTTCAAAACTCCGCCATTTCTCTCCCCACATCCACCACTGCTGGCGGCTCACCTCCAACTGCGCAACACTACGCGCTGTTCACATCCAGCTGCCCAACACTACAATGGCAGAGAACAATGCAAAACTAGCCACAGTCTGCACACAGCACAGCCAGTGATTTTCATACAGAGCGCTACGTGGCGGCGGCGTTACCAATATAAGAACCTAAACAGCCTACTTATACAGTCTGAGTTCCACAGAATTATTTTGGGCAATTAAGCGAGCCTCCGAGAATACGCACTTAGAGAGAGTTAAATCCACAATTGCTGTGGCTTATGAGCAGGCTCTCGATCATGAAATCCAAGTTTTCTCACCTCCCGCCTAACTGTCATAGTACTTGCAGTGGATTCTGATGGAGTTTGGAATTCCTGTGTCATGGTCTGCATCGATGTCTGCCTCTTCAACTGTCGGCGGTCTCTGTGAGTCAACAGACGAGGTCGGCCTGTACGCTTTTGTGGTGTGCATGTCCCTTCACGTTTCCACATTACTATCACGTGCGATACAGAGAACCTAGGAATGTTTAGGAGTGTGAAAATCTCGCGTACAGACATACGACATAAGTGACAACCAATCACCTGACCACGCTCGAAGTCCTTGAGTTCCGCGGAGCGCCCCATTCTGCTCTATCACGATGTCTAATGGCTACTGAGGTCGCTGATATGGAGTACCTAGCAAGAGATGGCAGCACAGTGCGCCTAATATGAAAAAGATGTATGTTTTTGGGGGTGTTCGGATACTTCTGATCACATAGTGTATATTCTGCAGCGGCGTTTGAGTACCAACGTACGAAGTCTGAAGCCGGACGCATAGCCTCTTCAAACGATTTGAAGGCAAACGCACCATTACATTCCTCATCTCAGCCTTGAAAATGACCTTTCTGCTGGATCTCTTTTTATCTGCAATGGATCTCTAGTCCGGGCGCTTAATCTCGTCAATTCACATTATATGCGCCTATAAGGGATGCGTACGAATGACTAACAAAATACTGCTCTGCAATGATAACTCTTTACTCTTGGAGAAACGACGTGGTTACCAAGCAACACTACAGGCGTCATTTGTACTGTGCCCGCTACATTGGTGTTTTGTTTGTTTTTGGTATTGCCTGTGGTGCAGTCTTGCCGTGGCTGATGGAACGAATGCTTTTTTTTTGTCATCAGTCTACTGACTGGTTTGATGCGACCCGCCACGAATTCCTTTCCTGTGCTAACCTCTTCATCTCAGAGTAGCACTTGCAACCCACGTCCTCAATTATTTGCTTGACGTATTCCAATCTCTGTCTTCCTCTACAGTTTTTGCCCTCTACAGCTCCCTCTAGTACCATGGAAGTCATTCCCTCATGTCTTAGCAGATGTCCTATCATCCTGTCCCTTCTCCTTATCAGTGTTTTCCACATATTCCTTTCCTCTCCGATACTGCGTAGAACCTCCTCATTCCTTACGTTATCAGTCCACCTAATTTTCAACATTCGTCTATAGCACCACATCTCAAACGCTTCGATTCTCTTCTGTTCCGGTTTTCCCACAGTCCATGTTTCACTACCATACAATGCTGTACTCCAGACGTACATCCTCAGAAATTTCTTCCTCAAATTAAGGCCGGTATTTGATATTAGTAGACTTCTCTTGGCCAGAAATGCCTTTTTTGCCATAACGAGTCTGCTTTTGATGTCCTCCTTGCTCCGTCCGTCATTGGTTATTTTACTGCCTAGGTAGCGGAATTCCTTAACTTCATTGACTTCGTGACCATCAATCCTGATGTTAAGTTTCTCGCTGTTCTCAATTCTACTACTTCTCATTACCTTCGTCTTTCTCCGATTTACTTTCAAACCATACTGTGTACTCATTAGACTGTTCATTCCGTTCAGCAGATCAAATAATTCTTCTTCACTTTTACTCAGGATAGCAATGTCATCAGCGAATCGTATCATTGATATCCTTTCACCTTGTATTTTAATTCCACTCCTGAACCTTTCTTTTATTTCCATCATTGCTTCCTCGATGTACAGATTGAAGAGTAGGGACGAAAGTCTACAGCCTTGTCTTACACCCTTTTTAATACGAGCACTTCGTTCTTGATCGTCCACTCTTATTATTCCCTCTTGGTTGTTGTACATATTGTAGATGACCCGTCTCTCCCTATAGCTTACCCCTATTTTTTTCAGAATCTCGAACAGCTTGCACCATTTTATATTGTCGAACGCTTTTTCCAGGTCGACAAATCCTATGAAAGTGTCTTGATTTTTCTTTAGCCTTGCTTCCATTATTAGCCGTAACGTCAGAATTGCCTCTCTCATCCCTTTACTTTCCCTAAAGCCAAACTGATCGTCACCTAGCGCATTCTCAATTTTCTTTTCCACTCTTATGTATATTATTCTTGTACGCAGCTTCGATGCATGACCTGTTAAGCTGATTGTGCGATAATTCTCGCACTTGTCAGCTCTTGCCGTCTTCAGAATTGTGTGGATGAAGCTTTTCCGAAAGTCAGATGGTATATCGCCAGACTCATATATTCTACACACCAACGTCAATAGTCGTTTTGTTGCCACTTCCCCCAATGATTTTAGAAATTCTGATGGAATGTTGTCTATCCCTTCTGCCTTATTTGACCGTAAGTCCTCCAAAGCTCTTTTGATTTTCGATTCTAATACTGGATCCCCTATCTCTTCTAAATCGACTCCTGTTTCTTCTTCTGTCACATCAGACAAATCTTCACCCTCATAGAGGCTTTCATTGTATTCTTTCCACCTTTCTGCTATGCAGCTACTATTTGCAGATGGATTTATTCGCATATGCGTGACTTTTCGGTCACACTGTGGTACAGAACGACACGCTGGGGACATTCCGGGCGCGCTGACAATGACGGCGCGCTCTCCAGAGCCGCGCGCCTGCCCCGGGCCCGCGGCGGACCCCGGCTATTGGGGCCGAGGCGTCCGCTCCACACTCGACAGTGTCCGCCGGTATTGTCTCCGGTGCCAGCGCCGGCGAGCCGTTAGCCAGGGCTGTACAAGCGGGCCGGATTCCACGGCGCGTCTTCCGCACGCGCTGCGGCTGGACCTCGGCGCTGACTCGGCAATACTGGGAGCGGCCGAGCGCGGGCCAGCGACACGCTCCAGCGGCTGCGCAAGCAGGGGTCAACGCCCACCGCCCGCAGGTACCTCGTGAACGCCCGTAACGCAGCCGCAGGCGTCCCGGAGTCTACACTGCTTAAACAGCCAGGTAGCTTCCTGATTCAGTGGTGTCAAGAACTTGTTCACATCCTTCCTTTACATTTACTGCAGCCAAACTATTGTAAGTAGGCTGTTTAGGTTTTTATATTGGTAACGCCACGTAGCGCTCTGTATGAAAACCACTGGCTGTGGTGTGTGCAGTCTGTGGCTGGTTTGCGTTGTTGTTTGCTATTGAAGTGTTGGGCAGCTGGATGTGAATAGCGCGTAGCGTTGCGCAGTTGGAGGTGAGCCGCCAGCAGTGCTGGATGTGGGGAGAGGGGTGGCGGAGTTTTGAGAGCGGATGATCTGGACGTGTGTCCATCAGAGACAGTGAATTTGTAAGACTGGATGTCATGAACTGATATATATATTATGACTTTTGAACACTATTAAGGTAAATATATTGTTTGTTCTTTATCAAAATCTGTCATTTGCTAACTACGCCTATCAATAGTTAGTGACTTCAGTAGTTAGAATCTTTTATTTAGCTGGCAGTATTGGTGCTCGCTGTATTGCAGTAGTTTGAGTAACGAAGATTTTTGTGAGGTAAGTGATTCATGAAAGGTATAGGTTATTGTTAGTCAGGGCCATTCTTTTGTAGGAATTATTAAAAGTCAGATTGCGTTGCGCTAAAAGTATTGTGTATCAGTTCAGTGGATCAGAATAAGTAAAGAGAGTAATGCCTGAGTACGTTCAGTTTTGCTCAGCTGTTTGAAAAGCAAATAATGTAAGAGGTTTATCAGCACAGTCATTCATAAATTTTTCTAAGGGGACGTTTCACTGGTCTTTACCTAACACAGAGGCAGTTCGGAAATTTGGATTTAGATTCACATCTTCAGACCGTAGCGTTAGTTACGTGCCTATTTGGCAGGTCTGGATACATTAGTAACAAGGGTATCGTCAGGAGTTCGCCAGGGAAGTGTGACAGGACTCCTGTCGTTGTGACAGGGTCGGCAGCAGTCTGCGGTTGTTTGCTGATGATGCCTTGTGTACGGCAAGGTGTCGAAGTTGAGTGACTGTAGCAACATACAAGAAGACTTCGACAAAATTCCAATTTGTGTGATGAAAGGCAGCCAACCCTAAATGTGGAAAAATGTAAGTTAATGCGAATGAGTAGGAAGATCAACCTACCGGCCAGGTTAGCCGAGGGCGCTTATGCGCTGCTTCCTGGACTCGGGTAGGCGCACCGGCCCCGGATCGAATCCTCCCAGCGGATTACCGACGTCAGTCGGTGTGCCAGCCAGCCTGGATGTGGTTTTTAGGTGGTTTTCCACATCCCACTAGGTGAATACCGGGCTGGTCCCCACGTTCCGTCTCAGTTACACGACTTGCAGACATCTGAACACGTTCGCACTATTCCATGAATTACACTACATGCAGGCAGCATGGGGGACACTAATTCCATCCCAGAGGGTACGGGGTGGGGGTAGGAAGGGCATTCGGCGACCCCTTTACACTAACCTTGCCAAAATCCGTTCCTAACAATGCCGACCCTACGTCAGAGGGGGAAATGGCACCAGTGAAAGAAGAAGAAAGAAGAAGTAGAAAGATCAACCTGTAATGTTTGGATACAGTATTACTAATGTCCTGCTTGACACTGTCAAATAGTTTAAATATCTAGACATAACGTTGCAAAGTGGCATGAGAAGGAACAAGCATGTGAGAACTATGGCAGGGAAGGCGAATGGACGACTGAAGTTTATTGGGGGAGTTTTAGGAAAGACTTGTTCATCCGTAAAGGAGACCGTATGTAGGATGCTAGAGCGACCTGTTTTTGAGTACTGCTCCAGTGTTTGGGATCCGCACCAGGTTGGGCTGAAGGAAGACATAGAAGCATCTCAGAGGCGGGATGCTAGATTTGTTATCGGTAGGTTCAAACAACAAGTAAGTGTCACGGAGATACTTCAGGAACTCAAACGAGAATCGCTGGAGGGAAGAAAATGTAATGAGAAAATTAAAGAACCGGCATTTGAAGCTAACTTCCAAACGATTCTACTGCAAACAACATACATTACGCGTAAGGACCACGAAGATAAGATGGAGAATTTAGGGCTCACACGGAGGTATATAAACAATACTTTTAGCGTCGCTTTATTTGCGAGTGGAACAGGAAAGGAATTGAGTAGTTGTGGTACAGGTTACCCTCCGTACTCGTTGCCCATGTGCGTCTTTTTGGTGGTTCATTATGTCCAGACTTCATATTCATGGATGACAATGCGTGACTGTGTCAAATAGATAAGGTGGAGGGGATCTTGGAGCGGAAGGATATTCAGCGAAGGGGCTGACCTGTCCGTTACACCGACTTAAATCTCATGGAGCACATGTGAGATGCGTTGGCGAGACGTAGTACAGCACGTTCACATGCCCCAACGAGCATCCACCAATTGTCGACTTTGCTGGTCGAGAAATGAAGCCGAGCGGTTCTAGGCGCTTCAGACTGGAACTGTGCCACCGCTACGGTCGCAGGTTCGAATCCTGCCTCGGGCATGGATGTGTGTGATGTCCTTAGGTTAGTTAGGTTTAAGTAGTTCTAAGTTCTAGGGGACTGATGACCTCATATGTTAAGTCCCATGGTGCTCAGAGCCATTTTGAACGTGTCAGAGAGGCCACAGTTCGTAGTAACTGACGGAAAGCCATCGAGTAAAACAGAAGTGATTTCTGGTGTTCCCCAAGGTAGTTTTATAGGCCCTTTGCTGTCCCTTAACTATATAAACATGTTGGCATACAATCTGAGCAGCCGTCTTAGGTTGTTTGCAGATGACGCGGTCGTTTATCGATTAGTCAAGTCATCAGAAGATCAAAACAAATTGCAAAACGATTTAGAAAAGATATATGTACCATGCGAAAATTGGAAATTGATCCTAAATAACGAAAAGTGTGACGTCGTCCACATGAGTGCCAAAAGGAATCCGTTGAACTTCGGTTACACGATATATCAGTCAAATCTGAACCTAAATACCTAGGAATAACAATTACGAACAACTTAAATTGGAAGAAACACACAGAAAATATTGTGGAGAAGGCTAACTAAAGACACCGTTTTACTGGCAGAACATTTAGGAAATGTAACAGATCTACTAAGGAGACTGCCTACACTACGCTTGTCCGTCCTCTTTTAGAATACCAGATAGGATTGACATTGAAAAAGTTCAACAAGAGCAGCCCGTTTTTTACTATCGCGAAATGGGGGAGAGAGAGCCACTGAAATAATAGATGATTTGGGATGTGCATCATTAAAACAAATGCGGTTTTCGTAGCGGAGGAATCATTTCACGAAATTCCAATCACCAACTCTCTCCTTCGAATACGAAAATATTTTGCTGACACCTACCTACAGAGGGAGAAACGATCACCGTGATAAAATAAGGGAAATCAGGGCTCGTACGGAAAGATATAGGTGTTCGTCCTTCCCGTGTTTTACACTAGATTGGAATTGTGAAGATGGTTCGATGAACCCTCTTCCAGGCACTTAACTGTGATTTGCCGATTAGCCGTGTAGATGTAACGTCTAGCTTTCTCTGCACGAGTGGGAGAGCTCTGGAAACAAGCTTCCGAACTCTCACTCATTTCCACCAAGTGGTTAACATGTAATGTTACTTTATCTATCTCGCCCTTAAGTCTTCCAGAGCAGTGCAGATCGTTAGTCTGTCGGAGCTTCCAACGTTTCTCATGATTTCCTCTGTTTTTTTAGAGTTCTGTTGAAAACATTGATTCGAATCTTTGACAACCAATTTTCCATGCATAAAACACTTTAATCAGCTTTGTGTCTCATGTACTGATACTGCATTATTCTCAGAAACATCGGAAATCGTTTTTAACAACGTGAAACGCATAATTCATTTTGATGAAAGGAATTAATTATTTATCGACTCTTTACTGCGTTTTAACTCGGGTTCAAAATGTATGTTCTCGTGAACAGTGTACTCAGGGGAAATCAGATTGGAAAATATATTTCGTAAGTATACGAGTACAAAGTCATCTACTGCAGACTCCAACACTCTTTGTCCAACTTCATACGTTGTAATCGTTATCTCCTTAAACTTCGGTAGTAATGACTAATGCGTGTAAATTATTTCCGCCGGAAATTTATAAAATCCTTAGTACATTTTGTTCTTAGTTTTCTGGTTTAGTAAAATTTTACTTAAATCACATTCAGTTACTTTGTGTTACTATACGTGTTTAGTTTTTAGTGAGTTTCTGACAGTGTTACTAGCAAAATAAATAATATAAAACCGATAAGTTGTAGACAATTTCTTATTCAACACCAATAAAATATTAAGTTGGAAACATATGCGGCCCGCAGGATATTCAGACAATGCTACCCGCGGGCACGAAACCATTGTCAAGCACTGCTGTACATCATATTGTACAGTGATAGACACAAATTCTCACAAGATCGCTGATCCTGCACTGAGAAAAGTAACATACTAACAATCCAAATGAAAAAATAATTCTGCTCTCAATTCTACATTTCTCTGTTACTTGATACACGACGCTTCATCGCTTGCTTTATTTGTCCGTCCTTGGCCTTCCCCAGTTTTTGCTCATCCGAAAATTTTTAGCTGAGGATGAATTGAAGCTATAAAAGAAAATGATGCCCCTCTGTTATTCTTTCTTTATTCTTGGAACTCAACCTGTTATATTACTTGTGGTCAGTAGCAGCACGCAACGACCGACGATTTTTTTTACGTTTCATTTCCCAAGTACTGCGCTGCCTCCAGAAAAAAAAGCTGAAGCCAAATTGTGATGACAAAATTTAAATATCATCTGACAAATATTTTATGTAGTGTTTTCACTGGTCTTTTAATGGGTTGATGAAATGTTTTGAACACAACGGATCCCTAAATGATTCCAAGAAGGGCCAGACAGGATAACTAGCCTCAGTGGTAACGCTGGAGTATGTGGAACGAGTGAGACTCTTGTTCAATAAGGAGCCCACTACATCGAGAAGTCCTGCGGAACAGCAACTCAAAATGTCACGACGGTCCCTCCAGAGGACACTGAAATTGACTGTGACCACCGTTGAAAGACAAGTATGTGGAGTAGCGACATTATTTTCGAAATGTGATGACTGAGGCCTTAGAAAATGGAATAGTCGATACGGAACAGACCTGCTTCAGAGATGAATCCCACGCCCATCTACAAGAAATCATCAACAAACAGAATTGGCGCCGCTGAGCTACTGAGAATCCACATCAACAAAAAGTCACTGTTTAATGCGCATTCAATGTAAAATGCATTATTGAGCCCATTGTTCTTCAGGGACCTGTCACAGCAGTCAAATACAGGTAGGTACCGGAACGTGAATTTGTACTGGCTGCACAACGCTACCGAATGATCCGGAACTACTAGTTCACGCAGGATGGAGAACGTCTCCATCGTAGTGCGGACGTCTTCAGTTTCTTTCAGAAGACGTTCAGAGATCAGATTATTGCCCTGGACGCCTTTACGTTTACTGAATATGGTGTGAAATATGTGCCCGATCTCATCCCCTGTGATTTTTTTCTCTTGGGGGGTCGTCTGAAGGACAGATATAGCATTCCCTGCCTACTGCTGTTATACCATAACTTCAAAGACTGGAGGCAATACATACTACCAAATGCGGTATCATTAACTTTTACGTTTACTGATCTTTACAACACAATTTACATGCAGTACTGTTCCAGAAAGCATAACTACGTATAACACTTGTGCTGCCTCTTATTTGCTTAATGACATTATTTTGTTAAGCAAATATGCTATAAAAAAGCAGTGCAATGTTACCCTTTGAAAGGAGTTTTTTTTGTTTCGACTGTGACGTGCCTAAAGGAGGTTGCCTATCGGACGTGAAAGTCAGGATTACGTAATTATTCAAAAAGTAGTAGATAATGTTTTACCTATTTAAACTGTTCAACTAATAAAGAAAAACGGTCGTCAGCCTAATTAGGCATAGGAATGTGTGATATTACTGCTCAAAGAATAAAGTACAAGTAACTTCAGTGGAAAGACACAGCCTGTATTTTTCTCATACGAGAGTGGAATGAACCCAGGTCCTGTCAGGGTAGCCTTCCTGGACTCGGGAAGGCGCGCCGGCCCCAGATCGCATCCGCCCGGCGGATTACCGACGAGGGTCAATGTGCCGGCCAGCCTGGATGTGGTTTTCAGACGGTTTTCCACATCCTCCTAGGTGAATACCGGGCTGGTCCCCATATTCCGCCTCAGTTACACGGCTTGCAGATATCTGAACACATACGCACTATTCCACAGATTACACTCGCCGCAGACAGTTGGGGTACACTAATTTCGTCCCAGGGGGTATGGGGTGGCGGCAGGAAGGGCATCCAGCCACCCCTTAAACATTAACATGCCAAATCTGATCAACGATAGCTGACCCTGCTTAACTGTGGGACAAGGCTCAAGCGACAGCGATAGTGCAATGAACCCAGTCACAAACATATGGCAACGTTAAAGAAAGAACTGACAGTTATAGCAGAACAAACCTATTTGAATAACACTACAGATAATGATACACACTTTCATATTCAAGGCTTAGTCTAACTGAATGGCTTCAATAACATTATTATTAAAATTCACTGCTAAGTTATAAATATGGGCATGGATTTAGCCTCACTTTAACAAACTTTTTTTTTTCTACCTGACATGAAAATTAAATATAGTTCCGTGGTAAGCAAATTCTCACTGCTATTGAAAGAAAAGGAGTTACTGCTTTCATAGGTAATGATCTTTCTGTTAATAATTTTCTCAGTAAGCACAAAAGTCAAGTTATGGATTCTGTTGCACTGGTAATATGCCCTTTCAACAAATATAAGGATCAAAAATTTAGCAAGTATAAGTATATAACCTTCAACAGTGATAGTTTTTAACTTTTACTGAACTGAGACACAAATTGACATAGTTGTAAGACAATGACTCACCTTTTTGCAATTTTCAACAGGCTGCACTACGATTATTTAATATGCAAAACTCTATAAACTAAAGTTTTGAAAACATTTACTTTTGAAGTTGCGAGCAAATTCTTTTAATGCCTGTTTGTATTACTTCATTACTTTAAATTCTATTATTCAGTTTAGGTTTTCGAAAGCCCACAAAAATTTAATAAGCAGTTTTAATTGCAAAATTATTTTCAGCAAGCATCATTTGCTATATCACACACTTTTGCCACATTAACGTTAACTTTGATTAGTTTCTTCTTACTATATTCAAGTGGCATTATTAAATTAATAATTGGGCTTTCCTATTTTCACAACATGGTCACTCGGCAAACATATTTAGCATGGGAAGACCTTAAGTGGTTATGTGACTGGGGATAATCAAGGTAATTTTCAAAATTAGTTTTTAATTTACTTTATTATTGGAAACAAATAACACATCCACATAAGCTGATCCTTCACTGTACATTTCTACGATTCCTTCATTCCGTTGCAGTTATTGCGCAATGTGGTGGCGAGTACGTGTTGACAGGTGGATCTGTAGTCGGTAATGCTGAGCTCTGACATTTCTTGCTAGCGATGATCTTCAGATTAATACGTATCATTTATCCATCTATCCGAGGCTTTGACACAGTGGAAACCAGCACAAAAACACCCTCTCGGCACCAGCACAACTCACTGTTAGAACGTAAACTGTTGGTGGCTCGGTAGATCGTCTCCGACTAACTCGTTGTCCCAGCTCCTTTATGCCAACCACATTTTGCGTGCGCTGCATGATTCCGTTCCCGAGGGGAACCACAACATCTTTTATACATACGAAGAACTAAGAACCCTAAGTGAGGATCAGTATATGCAAAGCAGCAACAAGACATTTTGAACAAAACATATCGTTTGCACATATTGACAATTCTACAAAAAATTATTTAAACAGAACTATTCAATCTTAAAGATAACCAAAGAGATTATGTGAGGAAGACAGAAGATATCATTTGCTCATATTGTACATTTTACATAGATTACACTTCCTACAATCTAAAAGACAGCGAAGTTTTTATCAGGAAAAGAGTATACACTTTTATACAGTATTGAATTAATCATACCATATTTACAGAAGCTCAACGATGGGATATTGAACAAAACAGAAAGCAAAATAAATCAGCAGAGTATTAGAGCTATGGTGTTACACAGGGTCTTCAAAGATGCAGCTGGAACACTCCAGGACAGGCCATTGGTATTGAAATTTCCGGAGAGTCGTGCAGTCTAAAATGTTATTCAGAAAATCATCACGGAATTCAGCTCAAGGCTCCCCACACTCACTGCCGCAGAAGAAAAGCACTCTGCAAACCTCCTGTATTAAATTTTAGATTGTCTGCTGTAGCATGTATGTGGTAAGAATAATCTATCTCTCCCAATTACGTCGAAGTAGGAAAAAACTCTATAACACGTATTTTGCGCCAGCCTCCATTTGCTACTGAGCTAACGTCACACCGGGATCTTACAGAGTGTACTTTCATCCCGCTCGTAAGAGCCAGCTTGTCGCTACATGACTGATTGGACGGTGTCAGTGGTGAGACATGGATTGTTGCTAGTATTCATTTTAATTCCTATTGGCTGCTGTCGACGAATGAGGAAGCCTACGCTCGCACTATCAGTGGCAGATATGGAAACGTTGCCCTATTTCGTCCTCGGTGAGCTCATGGCCTCCCACGAAACACGTTACGCCACGTGTTGTTCCGAAGGTCTACCAGGAAACGTTTATTTGCGGGTCAGTTTACTATACTGCAACACTTATGAAAGTAGTCTCAATGTCGCTAGCCTCGCTTTGACCCGCGAGGCAGTGTTAAACTTGTCATCGTTCCGAAAACACCCTTCCAGCTATCTACAGGGAGGTTTAGAAGGTAGTTAAACATTATTATGGCAGGCCCAGTAAATTTTATGGAACGCTTGACCATACGTGAAGCTCACACGGATACATGATGCTATTTTTCAATATGGACACGAAACCATTCGAGAACAGCTGTGTGGACGCCTTGTCTCCTTCCATATGTTCTTTCAGCTAGACGAAAAGATGGAAGTGGCATGGTTCAGGATGTGGCGTCACCCGCCTCTGCATTGTTGGTATTCCACTGCAACTGGCCGCGACGTCGTATTTAGTCCATACACCGATAGAATTTCAAGGTGAATCTGTGTGCAACCTAGACTTTTTCCCACAAAAATCGTCCTGTCCCGAGTACTTCACCTTTGGAGTGCATTCCCAGCCGCCACGCCCATTTCACCCCCACACCGTGATGCATCTGTTTATCCGTGTCACAGCAGAACTACATCTGTAGGAAACGTGTGCTGTCTTCTGACAACAGGCCACTCTTGTTGTGCGATGATATAGAGTGGGAAGATATGTGTAACTTACTTTCTGAAGTTCAGAAAGATTCAAAGATTCGACCAGTGGACTGCAAAACTATCCCGCTATCGGTACACTGGCTCCCTCTGATTCCTAGCAACAACTTCCGATGATTTCCACAAAGACAAAATAAATTTAATTATCTGGCTTAGATTAATACGCCGCCAAGTCCGTCTTCTTTACCAAACATCTGCAGCTTAGAGCGGACTTCAAAGCGAGATGCTTATTATAGTTTCTACAACGAAACTTTATCTCTAAACCTGGCAGAAAATTCAAAAAGATTTTAGTCATATACGAGGGTCAAAAGAAATGTACATTACTTTTTAAAAAAATACATCTTTTATTCTACATGTTTGAAACTTTTACAGTGTGTAGATACATCCTTTAGGAACAATATTTTCATTTCTCCACATAATTTCCATCCCTCTCAACTGCCTTACGCCATCTTGGAACCAGCACCTGTATACCCGCAAGGTAAAATTCTGGATCAACCTGTTGGAGCCACTGTTTGGCAGCGTGCACAAGGGAGTCATCACCTTCAAACCTTGTTCCACGAAGAGAGTCTTTTAGTTTCCCAAAGAGATGATAGTCACATGGAGCCAGGTCAGGACTGAAAGGTGGGTGTTTCAGTGTTGTACATCCGAGTTTTGTGATCGCTTCCATGGTTTTTTGACTGACTTGCGGCCGTGCATTGTCGTGCAACAGGAAAACATCCTGCTTTTGCTGATGTGGTCGAACACTACTCAGTCGAGCTTGAAGTTTCTTCAGTGTCGTCACATATGCATCAGAATTTATGGTGGTTCCACTTAGCATGATGTCCACAAGCAAGAGTCCTTCGGAATCGAAAAACACCGTAGCCATAACTTTTCCAGCAGAAGGTGTGGTTTTGAATTTTTTTTTCTTGGATGATTTTGCATGATGCCACTCCATTGATTGCCTCTTCGCGTCTGATGAAAAATGATGGAGCCATTTTCATCACCTGTCACAATTTTTCCAAGTAATTCATCTCCACCATTCTCGTACTGTTCCAAAAGTTCGTTGCATATCGTTTTTCTTGTTTCTTTGTGAGCCACTGTCAACATCCTGGGAACCCAGCTGGCACAAACATTTTTTAACGCCAACACTTTCAGTATTCTGCAAACACTTCCTTCCCTTATCCCAACGTAGGGTGACAATTCGTTCACTGTGATGCGTCTGTCAGCAGTCACCAATTCGTTAACTCTCTGCACATTGGAGTGTGTGCAGTACGAGGCCTGCCGCTGCGAGGACAATCTTGAATAATGCCGTGCCCGCTTCCATCACGTAACCTGCTTACCCACCGACTAACTGTACTGCGCTCGACAGCAGCATCTCCATACACCTTTTCCAACCTCTTGTGGATGTTTCCCACTGTCTCCTTTTCACAGCACGGGAATTCTATGACAGCACGTTGCTTCTGACGAACGTCAAGTGTAGCAGCCATCTTGAAGACATGCTGTGACGGCGCCAGTCACGGGGACACGCTGAGCTAAGTTTGAAAACAAGCGGGAAGGATGTATCTACACACTGTAAAACTTTCACACATGCAGAATGAAAACTTTATTTTTACAAAAATAGTGTGCATTTCTTTTGGAGTTACCCTCGTATAAAGTATGCTAGCGGCAAGACACAGTCAAGTCCTTCTCCGCGCGATAGCAATGGACATACTATAGACAACAGTGCTGGGAAAGGAGAATTACTAAGAACAGCCTTTCGAAATTCCTTCATCAAAGAAGTCGAAGTAAATATTTCAGAATTCGAGTCAAGAAGAGCTGCCAACATGAGTAAATTAGAAGTATATGTTCTCAGAGTAGTGAATCAACTTAAATCACTTAATATAACCAAGTCCTCTAGTCCTGACTGTATGCCAATTACTTTCCTATCGGAATATGCTGATGCAATATGTCCATATCAAACAATCATATACAATTGCTCGCTCGTCAAAAGATGCGTATTCCAAGACTGGAAAGTTGCACAGTTCACACCAATATTCAAGAAAAGTAGTAGGAGTAATCCACTAAATTACAGACCCAGAACATTAACGTCGATATGGATCAGGATTTTGGAACATATATTGAGTTCAAACATTATGAATTACCTCGAAGAGAGCGCTGTATTGACGCACAGTCAACACGAGTTTAGAAAACATCGTTCTTGTCAAACGCAACTAACTCTTTACGCACACGAAGTGTCGAGTTTTATTGACAACGGATTTCAAATTGATTCCGTATTTGTAGATTTCCTAAAGACTTTCGACACTGTACCACACAAGTGGCTTGCTGTGAAATTGCATACTCATGGAATATCGTCTCAGTTATGTGACTGGATTCGTGATATCCTGTCAGACAGGTCACAGTTCGTAGCAACTGACGGAAAGTGATCGAGTAAAAGAGAAGTGATTTGTGTCATTTCTCATCTAGCGTTACAGGATGTCTGCTACTCCTTATCTGTATAAACGATTTAGGAGACAATCTGAGCAGCCGTCTTAGGTTATTTGCGGATGATGCTGTCGTTTATTGTCTAGTAAACCCAGTAGAAGATCAAAACAAATTGCAAAACGATTTACAAAAGATATCTGTATGGTACGTAATTTGGCAATTGATCCTGTGTAATGAAAAGTGTGAGGTCATGCACGTAAGGAATCCGTTAAACGTCGGTTAATGATAAATCAGTCTAATCTAAAGGCTGTAAATTCAACTAAATATCTAGGAATTACGATTACGATTTATTTAAATTGGAAAGAACACATAGAAAGTGTCGTGCGGAAGCAAACCAAAGTCTGCGTTTTACTGGGAGAACACTTAGAAAATGTAATAGATCTACTGAAGAGACTGCCTAAACTACGCTTGTCCATCCTCTTTTGGAGAACTACTGCGCGGTCGGGGATTCTTGCCAGATAGGATTAACGGAGTACGTAGAGAAAGTTCAAAGAGGAGCAGCATATTTGGTATTATGGCGAAATAGGGGAGAGAGTGTTACGGTCATGATACAGAATTTGGGATGGACACCATTAAAAGAAAGGCGTTTTTTGTTGCGGCGGAATCTTCTCATGAAACTTCAATCACCAATTTTCTCCTCTGAATGCGAAAATGTTTTGTTGACACCCACCTACGTTAGGAAAACGATCATCATAGTAAAATAATGGAAATGGGAGCTCGTAGGGAAGGATATAGGTGTTCGTTTTTCCAGCGCGCTATTCGAGTGTGGAATAATAGAGAATTATTGTGAAAGCGTTTCGATTAACTCTCTGCCAGCCACGTAAGAGCGATATGCGGAGTATCCATGTAGATGTACAGGTAGATGTAGGTAGCTAATAGCTCTACGTTCTGATACGAGGCTTTTTCCTATCGGACACGTGCGCGTTCGTTAAACCGCAACATCAGTCTCAAAAACTGACCAGAATATCATGCTCGCACTGGAAACGCACTTGTGTTCCTTGAACGTTCTCTGTGTAGAAAAAATATTGCTGTTTAGATCACGAAAGATCACCAACTCCTGAGTTCGGAGATGTTAAACACTGTTAATCAACACCTCCGACCCGATTCCACAAGCTACCAACTGTCAAAACTATTACATCATTCTAAACTTTCAGCCACTCGGGCTCAGAATCAGGTTGCAAGTATTCTCACTGGCCATTTCTTTCTCTTATTAGTACCACTCTACTGGGAAATACCGTTTCGAGCAAGTGCTGGAAAAAAACCTGTCATCATGTGGAAGTTAGTAACGGCTTCCTCGACCTAGTAGGCTTCGATCACAATCAACTTTATACCTCGAGTCTGGGCACGATCCATACGACGGAAGCCAAGTCTTGCGTCCTTAACTACCAAGTGGACGAGCTCACGACTTTGTCGGAAATAATATGTCACAATGTCTATTTACTACGCTTTTGGAGGGTACGGTCAATCGCCTTTCCTTGTGTTTCTTTGTGGTTAACCTTCTTTCCTCTCAGACTTCCTTCTCCGCCGAGACTGTCGCTCTTTTTCTTCCCAAGTCCATTTCCTTCCATTTGCTGACCTCTTTCTTTTCTGAAGTGCTGCCTTTTGTGTTTCTTCTCTAGAAAGGGTTCTGTCACCTGTTACGTCCTTTCTAATCACAGTGTTTTCGTATCATTACGAATTTCAGTGAAACATAATGATTTGAGATTGTAGCTGTTTATTAAGGAGAAGATTTTCTTGGTTACTCTGTTGTCAGGAGAAAGAAAACTGGCGTTCTACGGATCGGAGCGTGGAATGTCAGATCCCTTACTCGGGCAGGTAGGTTAGAAAATTTAAAAAGGGAAATGGATAGGTTAAAGTTAGATATAGTGGGAATTAGTGAAGTTCGGTGGCAGGAGGAACAAGACTTTTGGTCAGGTGATTACAGGGTTATAAATACAAAATCAAATAGGGGTAATGCAGGAGTAGGTTTAATAATGAATAAAAAAATAGGAGTGCGGGTTAGCTACTACAAACAGCATAGTGAACGCATTATTGTGGCCAAGATAGACACAAAGCCCATGCCTACTACAGTAGTACAAGTTTATATGCCAACTACCTCTGCAGATGATGAAGAAATAGATGAAATGTATGACGAGATAAAAGAAATTATTCAGGTAGTGAAGGGAGACGAAAATTTAATAGTCATGGGTGACTGGAATTCGTCAGTAGGAAAAGGGAGAGAAGGAAACATAGTAGGTGAATATGAATTGGGGGGAAGGAATGAAAGAGGAAGCCGCCTTGTAGAATTTTGCACAGAGCATAACTTAATCATAGCCAACACTTGGTTCAAGAATCATAAAAGAAGGTTGTATACCTGGAAGAATCCTGGAGATACCAGTAGGTATCAGATAGATTATATAATGGTAAGACAGAGATTTAGGAACCAGGTTTTAAATTGTAAGACATTTCCTGGGGCAGATGTGGATTCTGACCACAATCTATTGGTTATGAACTGCAGATTGAAACTGAAGAAACTGCAAAAAGGTGGGAATTTAAGGAGATGGGACCTGGATAAACTGAAAGAACCAGAGGTTGTAGAGAGTTTCAGGGAGAGCATAAGGGAACAATTGACAGGAATGGGAGAAAGAAATACAGTAGAAGAAGAATGGGTAGCTTTGAGGGATGAAGTAGTGAAGGCAGCAGAGGATCAAGTAGGTAAAAAGACGAGGGCTAATAGAAATCCTTGGGTAACAGAAGAAATATTGAATTTAATTGATGAAAGGAGAAAATATAAAACTGCAGTAAATGAAGCAGGCAAAAAGGAATACAAACGTCTCAAAAATGATATCGACAGGAAGTGCAAAATGGCTAAGCAGGGATGGCTAGAGGACAAATGTAAGGATGTAGAGGCTTGTCTCACTAGGGGTAAGATAGATACTGCCTACAGGAAAATTAAAGAGACCTTTGGAGAGAAGAGAACCACTTGTATGAATATCAAAGCTCAGATGGCAACCCAGTTCTAAGCAAAGAAGGGAAGGCAGAAAGGTGGAAGGAGTATATAGAGGGTTTATCCAAGGGCGATGTACTTGAGGACAATATTATGGAAATGGAAGAGGATGTAGATGAAGACGAAATGGGAGATAAGATACTGCGTGAAGAGTTTGACAGAGCACTGAAAGACCTGAGTCGAAACAAGGCCCCGGGAGTAGACAACATTCCATTTGGACTACTGATGGCCTCGGGAGAGCTAGTCATGAAAAACTCTACCATCTGGTGAGCACGATGTATGAGACAGGCGAAATACCCTCAGACTTCAAGAAGAATATAATAATTCCAATCCCAAACAAAGCAGGTGTTGACAGATGTGAAAATTACCGAACTATCAGTTTAATAAGTCACAGCTGCAAAATACTAACGCGAATTCTTTACAGACGAATGGAAAAACTGCTAGAAGCCGACCTCGGGGAAGATCAGTTTGGATTCCGTAGAAATGTTGGAACACGTGAGGCAATACTGACCTTACGACTTATCTTAGAAGACAGATTAAGAAAAGGCAAACCTACATTTCTAGCATTTGTAGACTTAGAGAAAGCTTTTGACAATGTTAACTGGAATACTCTCTTTAGAATTCTGAAGGTGGCAGGGGTAAAATACAGGGAGCGAAAGGCTATTTACGATTTGTACAGAAACCAGATGGCAGTTATAAGAGTCGAGGGGCATGAAAGGGAAGCAGTGGTTGGGAAAGGAGTAAGACAGGGTTGTAGCCTATCCCCGATGTTATTCAATCTGTATATTGAGCAAGCAGTAAAGGAAACAAAAGAAAAATTCGGAGTAGGTATTAAAGTTCATGGAGAAGCAGACAGCAAAGGACTTGGAAGAGCAGTTGAACGGAATGGACAGTGTCTTGAAAGGAGGATATAAGATGAACATCAACAAAGGCAAAACGAGGATAATGGAATGTAGTCAAATTAAGTCGGGTGATGCTGAGGGAATTAGATTAGGAAATGAGACACTTAAAGTAGTAAAGGAATTTTGCTATTTAGGGAGTAAAATAACCGATGATGGTCGAAGTAGAGAGGATATAAAATGTAGACTGGCAATGGCAAGGAAAGCGTTTCTCAAGAAGAGGAATTTGTTAACATCGAGTATAGATTTAAATGTCAGGAAGTCGTTTCTGAAAGTATTTGTATGGAGTGTAGCCATGTTTGGAAGTGAAACATGGACGATAACTAGTTTGGACAAGAAGAGAATAGAAGCTTTCGAAATGTGGTGCTACAGAAGAATGCTGAAGATAGGGTGGGTAGATCACGTAACTAATGAGGAGGTATTGAATAGGATTGGGGAGAAGAGAAGTTTGTGGCACAACTTGACTAGAAGAAGGGATCGGTTGGTAGGACATTCTTTGAGGCATCAAGGGATCACAAATTTAGCATTGGAGGGCAGTGTGGAGGGTAAAAATCGTAGAGGGAGACCAAGAGATGAATACACTAAGCAGATTCAGAAGGATGTAGGTTGCAGTAGATACTGGGAGATGAAGAAGCTTGCACAGGATAGAGTAGCATGGAGAGCTGCATCAAACCAGTCTCAGGACTGAAGACCACAACAACAACAACTCTGTTATTAACCATTCGGTATATGTATCGACAAAACTGTTGTCTTCTTTTCCTTCATTGCACCAGATACTTTTTCCATTTTCAAACAGAGCTTAATGACCTCAATATATATTCAGCATTAGTACTGGGTTCCAGTATTTTCTTTAGATATTTTCTGTCCCCTTCTACAAGCTTCCCAAATCTTGTTAGTTTAGTTGATTCTGCTACTTATAATGTTTCAGGCCTTACCACTGTTTGCGTTCCGGGATAAAAGTTTTTACAATTTTTTGTTAATGCCTCTTTGATTTTACATGCTATATTTTCTATTGTTGTCTTTATTTCGCATAATTCGTTATCCAGTTCAAAAATGGTTCAAATGGCTCTGAGTACTATGCGACTCAACTTCTGAGGTAATTAGTCCCCTAGAACTTAGAACTAGTTAAACCTAACTAACATAAGGATATCACACACGTCGATGCCCGAGGCAGGATTCGAACCTGCGACCGTAACGGTCTCGCGGTTCCAGACTGCAGCACCTAGACCCCCACGGCCACTTTGGCCGGCCGTTATCCAGTCCTCTAGGTACAAATAATTCACACAATTTGTTTTACATGTTGTGTTACTATGAATTTTAAGACTTCTTTTAGGTAGATCACTGACATTCGTCATGAACTGCATTATTTCAGATGATAACTTAGTTTTATTCTGATGTCATTTTCATGTAGTTTTGCAATTTGTTCTTCGTTACTTTCCAGTGAGTCAGGAATTAACGCCATGTCGTCTGTGAATGCCAGGTAGTCTATGGTGATTTTAATTTTATTTCTTCTTAGTTGAACACTCTTAGTATTGACGGATTTCCTCTATTGTCTTACTACTTTCTCCAATGCCTTGTATGCTATGTGCCGACAGGTTATTATTATTATTTTTTGTTTGTTTGTTGGAACAGAAGTGTGAAAAATACTTGTGGTGTGCAGACGGCAGCTGTACTGGGAAGTTCACCTCGGTGGGGCAGGCTAGGCGGTGACGTAGAACGGAGGCGAGTCACCAATGTATGTTCGACTCTATGACTGTTTATGCGACAACCAATTAAAAGAGTGAAGAGGGCATAGATGTGTGTTCGGGCTGGAGCTTAATTGAGTCAGTCCGTGTTATGCATGTGCTGGGTTCCCAAGGATGGACTGGCGAGAGGTATTACAACAGCAGTGGGTACGCTGATTGAAGAAAGAGGATGGGAGCTCTCTCAGTAACTCAAGGTACGCTGCTGAAGGGGATGCGTTGTAGTTTGTTTACAGGTGTGAGGTAATCAAATGGAAAATTCATAGTTTTTGTTACTTCGACTAGTTTTCAGGAGAACCTATGAGTTTCTAAGTGTGTTACTGCGACAGCAAAGTCTTAACAACTGCTTGATTTGTTCGAAGCTAGGAATATCTGTGCATTAAGTTAACAGCGCAGCTTTGTATTGAAATGTTATAAAAGGACATCATGGAACTGTCGAATATGCACGAATCTTCCATGGGATAGATATGAACTCCGATCTTTTTTTGGTGGATTTCAAACTACGCATGAAACTGTATGACTAGGGACGAAGAAATGCTGAAAGAACGATTACTTTGACAAGGGAAGATGTTGAAGTGAGACAGCGCTATCAAGATAAAATTACATAACAACTCATAACATCGGAGAATCCTAACTACTTGGAAGGTTCATGATTGGCATTACGGAATGCAGTGTCAGTGAGTGCGAATAGAGAGATTGTTTGCAACCCAAACCGCAGAAGTAAGCCTTTGTTCGGTGACAAATATTGGGAATCTGTAGAGACCAGACCAGCGAAGAGGCTAAAATGGCTTGATCAAATTTCGGAAGATACAAGGATACCTTATTACGAGGCAAGGCATAACACAGAAGAATAAACGGGACCACCTTGAAAGTCTGTTGATAGCAGCCAAAGAATCGAAGTCGTTAGGCTCCTTTTTCTCGGACTCAGGATTTGTCAGAGGTGTCTACTGGCAACATACCTTGGTTCTGACGAACGAGACTGGTGAAGTGATACCTCCATTAGAGCAGGCCTTAAAAAAACAATAAAAAATTGAAAGCTTACTGAATCATAGCGTTCTAACAGCGGTGACAACACAGATGCAGGCCCAATTTGATAGTGTGTGTTGTGTATGACTTCTTACATAACGGTAAGGGGAGTTTGGCTACGGAGTGATGAGCCAACTGTCGTTGTAGCAAAGCTGGACAAGAGCACAAATGATTAGCGAACAAGTTATCAGATAAATATGAGATTTACTTAACCTGTATTTCTCTCAGTATATGAAGACTTACTACAAATAAGAAGAAACAGAGTCCAAATGCCAACAAGGATGAGGGTTCGTGCTCTAATCAGCTTGGGCTTGAAAAAAGTAAATCGGCTGTTAATATTTACCATCTGAAGAGCAGAAATAAATCATGAACTATGAAATGGACCAATTATATGTCCCATCTTCAAGAATGGAGATGCTACACAAGTGTCCAACTACGCTGCTGCTGAATCGCCTGAAACCATTGGCTGAAGTAACTTCCGGCGTGGCTTCATCCCTGTATGGTGACTCTTTGAAACGTCCCCTTAGAACAATTATACATGACTGTCCTTAAACTGACACACAATATTTTTAGCGCAACGCAATCTGACTTTCAGTAATCCCTACATAAGAATGGCCCTGAGTAACATTGACCTATATCTTTCTCAAATCACTTACCTCACAAAAATCTTCGTTTCTCGAACTACTGCAATACAGCGAGCGCCACTACTGCCAGCTAAATAAAAGATTCAAACTACGGAAGGCACTAACTACTGATAGGCATAGTTTGCAAATGAAAGATTTAATAGAGAACAAACAATGTATTTACCTTAATAGTGTTGAAAAATCATAATATACATAGCCGTTCATGACATCCAGTCTTACAAATTTCAAAACTCCGCCATTTCTCTCCCCCCATCCACCACTGCTGGCGGCTCACCTCCAACTGCGCAACGCTACGCGCTGTTAACATCCAGCCGCTCAACACTACAATGGCAGACAACAATGCAAACTAGCTACAGACTGCACACAGCACAGCCAGTGATTTTCATACAGAGCGCTACGTAACGTTGCCAATAAGAAAACATAAACAGCCTACTTACATAGCCCCCATGCTCCCCACAAAAAATTTTACAAAATGTTTTGGGCACTGGCCAATACAGATCTGAAAAAATTTTTCATAATTACAGTAAGAAAGTTATCAAATGCACACACTTATTAATACAATGTTGGTCAAAAGCTAAAATTTTCTCACAGTCCATAAAGACAGTCCTGATCATTCATCACAGTAAAACTGCCGTTTCTTTTCTCAAAGTCTGAGCAGTAAAAGACAATGCACATGGAAGTAGTGGATTTCCATGTAGTCTTGAAGAAGTAGTGTTGTCCTTCCAACGGAAAGACAGTGCTGACTATTGACATGCTGACAGGTAATGGGCCACAACAGAGCAAACCCACAGCAGAGTCAGTCCAAGTTCAAGAATATTGGTGGGTAGGTCATCACAGAGCAGACTCACTGTAGTCCTGGTAGTGAGTATGGTATTGGTGAGCCACCAGAGGTGCAGACCGACTGCAGTCCTTGTGGAAATAATGGTATTGGTGGGTCATCAAAGATGGAGACCCACTGTAGTCCTTGTAGAGACGGCCAGCAGCCATCGGTTGCAACTGTGCAGGTGCACAATCACCATCAAAGAGTCTTGTGGACGATATAGCAAGTCCATAAACCACCACTTGTGCACTCAAAAAGTTTTTGGAATTGTCCTTAGAACCAGCAATGCTGTTATCCAGTCCCTTGCTGAATTATTAACACACATGCAAACACTAACAGTCCCTACTTCTCACATATTGTCCATATACTATGACCAACAGAAACGTGTGCAGTGAAATGTAACTTACAAGTTAATAATATGATGAACTGGTGTCAATTACAATTTTATAACACAAGAATACAATTACAAAGGTACAAAATACATCATTAAAGAACATAACAATACAGATAACATTCGTAGTACAGGCTTTACAAAAGAATCGAAATAACATATACATCAGTGTTACAGGAATTATGACAAAAGTATATACATAAAAGATCAGAATAACTTTCGAAACATCAACTTCACACATGAGCATTAAAACAGAACAGAATACATAATGTCTAAACATCTTTACAAAGAAAATAACATATTATCAGAAAAATTCTACAACATAACTCTTATTAGCTAAACACATAAAGACAGGAAAAACACAAATATCTCGTACAAGAGTACACAAACACGTAGGGGGATAACACAATGGAAAGGATAGGGTTCGTTTTCAGTGTAACATTTGGTACTGCAGTCCAACCCAAAACTTCGTTCCATATATCGTCCCTCTTATTTCAACATTTGCTCCAGCCAAAAAAAAAATCCTATCCAAGCATGCTCTCTGTATTCTGTTCACATCCTCTTTCAAAAATAGTTTTTCTCCACTGTGCACTACTTTTTTTTGGCCAAACTATTTTCTTATAGCTTATTAATGCATTTCTTCCAATTCATCATAGTTAGTTTCTTATATAGTCTACCCCCTCTTAAGCTAACTTAAATCTACTGAGCTCAGATATATATACCAAGGGACAAGGCAATGCAGCAGCACATAACAAATTAACACAAACAGCAAGGACAAAAAAAATACAAATTGGCAAAGTAAGCAACAATATTACAACTAATATAAGGCAATGAGCAGCAAACAAGAAAAATTAATCAGTAATAAACTGGCTTAGCAGAGTAACACAAAGTCAAATTCAGTAACACTATGCCTGGCAAACAGCAGCAGCTAATGAAATAACTTGTATCTAAACATGACATAGCTCAAGCAGAAAAAAAAACATTACACTAAAGACAATAATGCAGACAAGGGAAATGTATATTCACATCTTAATGTCTATGTAATTAAAGTGGTGCACCACAAATTATTTTTCAAAAGAAATTACCAAGTACTTGAAAAGAAAATTCTGTATGCAATTCCTGTGAAATGTTTTTGTGTTCCTTCGTTTTTTTTTAAAGTACATCATACAGTTATTTTTTACTGGATCTGTAGGCATAAAATATTTATATTAGTACATCTATTAAATTGTATTTTAACCAATGCTGCTGCAGCTAGAAAATTGATATTAAACAAAATGAGTAAATAAATACATAAAGCAAGCCATTTCTCTCAACCAGCAAGACAATAGTCGTGAAATGTTTCTCATCGTTTCATTAGGCATTTTTGTAAATATCATAAATTAAGAGCTCTACAGTATAATCATATGTTTTCAAGTTTGAGTGAGTCGTATTTGCGATGCTTTTTTTTACAAAGGAATGTCAATAGCGAGGATAATGGCCTCCCTTTTTTTACCAGTGCCTCTGAAAAGGCACACACTAATGGCTTTTTCTCCAGGCATCTGACACAACTGGGAGCCCACAACGCCTTACGTGCAGGTGGTCACTTAACTTTCTTACGGAAATATTTACGACAGCAGTTTCCGCTACAGTGACAGTCTCATATAAAAATATTTCACAGGTCAAGAATTTGCGTTACAAATGTGTAGAAAAAAAATCCTGTAAATATAACAGTGTCCAAAATATTTTCGCCGACATTGTGATACATTCACGCATATACACTCATTTCATAACTCTTAAAGTACGATTCTTGGTTTCCAACAACCTTTTTCACAAGTCAGAGTCCCTAACCACTGTTCATTACTCCTCACTTTATTACACATATATTTTCGTTGACACGTCAATCTTGTGACGACACTTCAATATTTCATCATAATAAATACATAGCATAATCAAATTCCTCATATAGCATCTGCTTATTGATCATAAAAATACCTCAGCAGCATAATACACATCGTCGTCATAAAAATAACATCAAAACACCTCAGCCAAATCTCAAAATCATCGTAGCTTTCTGCAATAATTTCAAAACCTAAAGAAAATTCTCTGCTCATTTCAATAGTGCCGTCTACCTCAAACGTACTTTAAAATCGTGCTCCCTTACCAAATACATCATTCAAAGTTCTCATAGTTTCACAATGGTTCCGAAAAAATATGAGCAGTTCACAAAGTACAGACAAAATACAATTTCGTAAGTGTGAAGTAATCCAACTCTGTAATTGCGTAAACATCTGTCACTGATGTAGTAAAAAAAATGTTTATCTCTCAGTTAAATGATCAGATAGCCGTGTAATTTGTGTGTTAGAGGAATATGGTACCGATGTGTAAAGTTGTATAAGCATACACCATATTAGCTAGGGCTCCTTGTGCTTGCCACACACATGGTGCACAAAGTAAGCATGTACCCCCCTGAGGATTAATGTAATTATACCCTCAGGTGTTACAAATTACAACAATTGAATGAAATGTATTACGGAAGACCTTTGTATCATTGTACTTCAAATATCTTTAAAAATAAATGATTTAAGTACAAAATTAATCACTCAAATACGTGTCCTGTAGCGCTAAATGTACTTCTTGCTGTAAGATAATCTCTGTGGAAGTGTCGTAGTTATCGTCCTCCGAAAGCTAAGTTCTGCAGAAGCCAATGTAATTACCTCATGATAAACAAAAGTGAAATGCTTTGCGTATAGATATCTTAGTTATTACGCTTATTGCCGTGATGAAGAAAGTACTGTGCTGTAACGTATTGTTGTGCTATAGGAAAGGCTGTCTCGTTGTAGCTATACCACAAAAGTTACTACTAAAACATGTTTTACTTTCCAGAATAATTAGGAAAAACTGTGCAGATATAAAACAGAAACACCGCAAAAGCAACATTGTAAATTGTCACTCATTAGTAGTGTCGTGATAAAATCGTGTAGCTGTCACATAAACTAACCACGGTGTCATCTGGTATCTCACAGAAAGTACTTTAAATCCAGAATGTTTTTTCAAGTAAACCAAAATGTTGCATTAAAATCTCATTAGCTGTACTGGTAAATGTTCTAAGTATGTGAGCCTTATAGTCGTTATGTAATCATGCAACTAACAAGCAAGAATTCACACACACAATTACACTGTGTCGTCTGCTCGCAATAACAATGCATTCGTAATTTCTGTTTAAATAAGTTCTCTTGGTTCTTGACTGGATATTTAACTTCAAATATTGTTGCATGTTAACAGATTCTAAGTCTGACAAAGCATACTAGCCATATAAAGTGAAAAGTTATATGGAAAAGACAAAGTTAGAAAGCAGATTATCTCTCAATAAATGGTTTCACATGTGAAATGTGGTGTAGCCCTTTGCTCTTCCTAGTAAGCAGAGTTTCAACTTTACCGCAGTTATCATGTGGTATACGTCGGTAAAGAATACTAGAATTTTTCTCAAGGTTAGCGTCTATGTTATTTTTCTCTGAGCCAGCCGGCACACACAGCTGCCTGTGGTGCGAGTCATTGTCTGTTTCTTTGTTGGCGTGCGTCGTTATTGGGATTAGGAGACCTAACTTCTAGAAATTCACCTTGTCGAGAGTGCCCTGCTCTGTTTGAATCCCGCCAGTTCTGATGGAATTCAGGTCTGTCGTTTTGTCGGTAGTTTATGTAGTTTCTTGTTTGTCGGTCATGTGGTGGAGAAATTCTCCCGGAATCGTAACTGCGTGCTGAACTGTTGCGTCTGAAGTTATTCTGTCTCCCTTGATAATAATTGTTTTGGTTTCCATATTGTCTGTTTCTATGGTTATCTCTGTCATATTCATAATTATGGAAGTGCGACCTTTCTCTGTAACTATTACTACTCTGCCAACGGTTGTCATACGGGTGGTGTCTGTTTTGGTCACGATTTGTGTTGTGAGAATAGCCTTGTCGTGTCCAGTTATTATTTCTTTCATCGCGGAATTGCGACGAATGTGACCTGTAATTGTTGTGTTCCTGTTTTCGCGTTCCGCGATTGTCAGTGTCAATTTCTAATTCTTGTAAGAGTCCCTGAAAAGCTTCAATGTCGTCTTTGCAACGTCCTGCTAAAATAATATGTCGTAAATGTTCAGGTAATTTGATTAAGCAAATGCGAATGAGTTCTGAGGGGCTGTATGGGTTTGACAGGTACTGATTCTTATGCAACATGTCTTCAAAATATTTCACAAGACTGGAAAATTCAGATTGTTCGAAATGTTTCATCATTATGGTGCTATGTTTTACACGGTCTTGTGCAATTTGAGACCAATATGCTGAGAGGAAGGCATGATAAAATTCTCCTTCACTGTGGCAATCGTGTATGACTGATCACATTCTTACAGCTGGTTCATTCTCTAAATAGCCACACATAAATTCTAATCTGTGCTCTAATGACCAGTTGGGAGGAAAAAAATGAGAGAATTGATGGAGCCACGCTTGTGGGTGAATGTCGTTGGCAGAATTCTTAAATGTTTTAAATTTACATGTAGTAATGAACAGCTTATAGTCAAAATCATCATGTCGGCGAGTCGCATATCGGTCATTGTTACGTCGTTTCGGCGGTTCCATTTCAAAATTCGGTTCACCTTGCCAATTTCTTTCATAATTCCCGAAATGCCCTGTGTTATTATTTTGTGGCTTTTCCGTATATCTATGTCCCTCTTCCCGTATTGGGGCGCGAGTGTCCTCTGAAATACGTAATTCTTGTATTACCTGTGTCAGCTGATCTTGTACTTCCCGGATTTCTCTTTGGTGTTGCGTATTTATTTGATTCTGTTTGATTGTGTCTGTTTTGTTTGAATTTTCTAATTTGTTCGCACTCTTCTGTGTCATTAAAGACTACCGGTTTTGTGTCATTCAGATTATCATCTACCTTCGTAGATAAATTATTTAGCTGATCCGAAAGTTCAACTACTTTCTCTGATAATGAACTAATTTCCTCCGTGTGTCTTTCTGAACCAATTTTCAGAGTATCTACTGTGTCCTTTAAGTTTTCCTGAGTTTTTGCAAGTTGTGTAACCGAATCGGTAGATGCAACTGAGTCAATTTTAGTTTGCAAGGTCTCATGATTTTCATGAACAATAGTTTGCAGTTCTTTTATGGCTGCTTCGTGATTCTGTAATGCATTTTCATGACGCGAAAAAATAGGTTGGAAATGCTCACAAATTTGTGTTTTTACGTCATTACAGACTTTTTGACATTTCGATTCAATGTTATGTAACTCAGCAGTTAAATCTTCACGTGTTTGTTCGAGAGTTTGTTCCAATGAGTCTAACTTTTGAAGCTTTTGCTGTGTTTGTCTCTGATTTTGTTCCATTGTGTGTAACTGTTGCTGTGTTTGTCTCTGGTGTTGTTCCATTGTGTCTAACTTTTGAAGATTTTGTTCCATTGTGTCTAACTTTTGAAGCTTTTGTCCCATTTGTTGCATTAATTGTAATAACAATGCACTGGTGTCTGAAACATGTTCCTCAGTGCTATTCGGCAATGCATTTGAACCACAAATATTCGCATTTTGAAAAGCAGAAAATGTGTCTTGACTAATTTGAGAAAACGGCGAGGACGCAAAACCTGAATCTACAGTATCTGCAAGGTTGTGTCCTGTCATTTCGGATTCCTGAGGCAAGCTGTGCCGACCGATCGATCGATAATGCTTCCCTGTTCACTAATTGTTTCACTGCCTACACCATTATTTACAGCCCGCTCCATTTCCCAATGTACAATTACCAAATTACTACTTTGAACATTAGTTAATTCGTTACACAGTGGCGCTAACACACTGCTTTCGTCTTCACTGTCATTTCTCAGTTTACTTTGGAGCCTAGTATTACGTTTTTCACACGCCATTATTGTCACAATATTTCACACGACAACACAGAAAAACACAATTTGAAGAGCAAAAATAAGAGAACACATTAACATAGCACTGAAAATAATATTTAGTTAATTGCAGCTGCGAAATACTTGGTGCAAATCTACATGCATGCCACAACTGTTTTACTGTACAACAATGAAAGACTGCAACTACAAAGGAGATTTTCTCTACAACTACGCGCTAGCAATAAACAAAGGCTGCACTAATTGCACAAACTCCAAGAAAAGATCAGAAGATTCCAGTGAGGTATCCTCGACATATGAGACGCCCCTTAGAACAATTATACATGACTGGCCTTAAACTGACACACAATATTTTTAGCGCAACGCAATCTGACTTTCAATAATCCCTACAAAAGAATGACCCTGACTAACATTAACCTATACCTTTCTCAAATCACTTACCTCACAAAAATCTTCGTTTCTCGAACTACTGCAATAGAGAGAGCGCCACTACTGCCAGCTAAATAAAAGATTCAAACTACGGAAGACACTAACTACTGATAGGCATAGTTAGCAAATGAAAGATTTAATAGAGAACAAACAATGTATTTACCTTAATAGTGTTGAAAAATCATTATATACATAGCAGTTCATGACATCCAGTCTTACAAATTTCAAAACTCCGCCATATCTCTCCCCACATCCACCACTGCTGGCGGCTCACCTCCAACTGCGCAACGCTACGCGCTTTTAACATCCAGCTGGCCAACACTACAATGGCAGACAACAATGCAAACTAGCCACAGACTGCACACAGCACAGCCAGTGATTTTCATACAGAGCGCTACGTAACGTTGCCAATAAGAAAACATAAACAGCCTACTTACATCTTGACCACATGTTTACCTTGAGCCACCTGAAAGAAGTATTTTGCGAGTTAGAACGAGAATTACGCCTTATCTTCATTGATTTACGACAACAGCATTGACCACTCCATGTAATGGAAAACGTTACAGGAATTTTACATCCCATCGAAATACATCCGACTAACTGCAGCTTGCTACTCTCAGTTAACCTGTCAAATGCGTTTCGGAAACCACCTATTGTCACCATTCAGTATTCGAAACAGACTGAGACAAGGAGGTACACTGGCACAAATACTATTCAGCTTGGGCTTGGAAAAAGTAAATCGTGGCACTGGTCGAATCAGAGAATTGGAGATGACGGGAGCAGACACAATCCTGGCAATTTCTGACGATATTGTGATTCTTCGTGACACCTGGGAGGAAGTATGATTTCTCGACAATGCAAAGAAAATTGGATGAGTGGTGAACGATGATAAAACAAAATACCTCGTTGCATCACGCCGTCAATCTCTCAGTTCAAGTACCTGGGTTCGATACTGGCTAAAAAAAGGAAAACAAAGGACTGGAGTGCAATTTAAGTCTGTTTTATTTTGTGGACTGTTTTTGCCTTGTTGTGGAGGTGCTATCTGTACCTTGTATGAGTCAATTAAAACTTTTACTTTTTATGTGAATCTTGTAGCTTTTACATTGTGTGCCGTTTTTGTACGCTGGGCCGCAAGCCATTCTACGAGAATAGGTGATAGTAAGTAATTACAGAACTGGCTGCAAGTGGGCATTGATTCGGCATTGATGTAAATCAACGTGGGAAGCTGAAAATTTGAACTAGACTGGGATTCGAACCTGGATGTTCTGCTTTCTAGGCAGATGCTCTGACCACTAAGCCATCAGGACACAGCGGCCATTGCAACTGCACGCACAACCCTGGCACGCCTCCTTCTGACCCAGACTCTCATAGAGAGTGGGGAAAACACTCCAAAGGCAGGTTCTTCTTGTGGTGGGATTCAATCCGAAGACTGGTTTGAAGCAGCACTCCACATAGTCTATCCTGCGGAATCCTCTTTATCTCCTCATAACTACTGCAACTTACACACATTTGAAATTGCTTACTGTAGTTAAGCTTTCGTCCCCCTCTACAGTTTTTATCGCAGAATCGTCTGTAGATAAATTAACTGACAATTCTTTGATGCTTCGGGATATGTGTCTTCCAAAGATTCATTCTCTTACGAGGGCTTTTCGGAAAGTAAGGTTCAAATGGTTCAAATGGCTCTGAGCACTATGGGACTCAACTTCTGAGGTCATTAGTCCCCTAGAACTTAGAACTAGTTAAACCTAACTAACCTAAGGACATCACAAACATCCATGCCCGAGGCAGGATTCGAACCTGCGACCGTAGCGGTCTTGTGGTTCCAGACTGCAGCGCCTTTAACCGCACGGCCACTTCGACCGGACGGAAAGTAAGGAACGACAGGTAGAGAAATGAAAATCGCAGTGAAAATCGAAACTGTTTTATTTGCAACAGATAGCTACTTCGAACTACTTATCTCCATAGTCGTCGATCCGACTTAGACGTTTGTCGTAGCGTTGTACCAACTTTCCAATACTCTCGTTATAGAAGGCAGCCGCCAGTGCTTTCTGCCAGTTCTCTATTCTGGCCTACAGCTCGTTGTCTGTGCCAAAATGTTGTCTTCATGTCGGTTCATTTGAGCAGATATGAAACTCAGTGGGAAACAATTATGGATTGTATTATGGGTAATCAAACATTTCCAACAGAAAACTATGCAGTAGCATCTTCATTGCCCCTGCAGAATAAATCTGAGAATTATCTTGATGAGGAAAACGCACGACAGTTATGTAATGTTGGCTGCATAGCTTCAGGCGAAATATCTCACCAGGCTCTCCTTCTTGGCGGGAGACAGTATTGTTCTAGGTATCTTTATGTGCTCCCTGTGTGCTCAGAACTAAAAGGAACGACGTAACGCGATCGACGGGCATACTGTCCAACACACCTGCGCAAAACTTCATCGTATTTACACTGTGGTTTCTATTTCGCGACCGATCGTTCGTTACTTCCCGAATAACCCTCGTAGTAAACATGTGTCGGAAATTTTTCTTCTCGCCAATTCGTTTCAGCACTTCTTCATAAGATAATCGATCTATCCAAGTCATCTTTAACATTCTTCCGTATTAATACAATCCAGCAGCGTCTCTGACCTGTCAGTTCTTTGCTCATATTTCCCATTCGCGCAAAGCTATGGTTTAGACAAGTACACTCAGAAAAGACATTCTAACACTTAAATTAATATTCGATTTATTTCTCTTTTTTAGAAACGCTTTTTTCATTATTTTATTATTTTATATAATCTCTACATCGGCCATCGGCAATTATTTCGCTACTTAAATAGCAACACTCGTCTACTACTTTTACTGCCTCATTTTCCAAAGTAATTCTCTCAGCATGGCCTGATTTAATACTATATTTCATTACCATTGATTACTGAATCAACTTATAATCACCTGTTCAACTGATCTATGTTCTTTATCATCTCTGAAACAACTACAGTCAAGATTTTCATTATCTCTCCCTGAACTTTAATTTCACTTGCAAATTTCTCCGTGCTTCCTTTACTGCTTTCTCGGTATACAGATTTAATGACAACGGAGATAAGCTAGATCCTCGTGTCACTCCACTTTCACGCCCTTAAAACAAATAGCATACAACGACATACATGTTTTATTGGCTCTAATAAGCAAGGAAATATCTTTACTATCATTAGACACAAAATAATCAACAAATACTTATAGCCGCTTCTAAAAAAAAATAAGTTTTCTATCGTATAATTTATAAACAACTGGCAGACATCCGGTTTTCATTTTGACATACCTAAGCATAATTTGTTTCCCGGTTAACAGCGCAACCCTATTCATAAAGAATAATTTAACATACGTAGCAAGGAAATTTACTGAGACGAAGAGTGGACGTTTGTTCATCGTCATTTAGCAAATGAGCTTCTTCTTCATTCTCTCATCTCCTTCTAGCATAATGATGGGAATATCTGGACGGAACGCATTAGTCGGTAGGTTCGCATCTGCTTACATTACGACTGCAAGTTCTGTGCTGTGAAGTTGTTTCTGGAATTAGAGTGTATTTAATTAATTGCATCACTACTGAAGTTTAATTCTGTAGTACACGAACTATTTATGATTATGACCCTACATTTTTTGTATGATCTAATCTGAGTGCAAAAGTAAATGTTAGTGAATATAAATTTTCGTTAGTGCTCTTTTCTTCTGGAAAAGTGATTAAATTAAATAGGAAGTCGTAACTTACTCCAGTTATTGTTTATTTTTGTAATTATTATAGGATTTTAAATTATTATTGTTCACTTCGCTTCTCGGCATCAGCTGTTACGGCACAAAACTAGCAGGCACCATTAGCGTACGAAACAAGCAGTGACTGCAAAACGTTTATGACTTACGTTAGACACTTCGTCAAACATTCAAATAACTTCTGTACATGCTTCATTATTCTACTTCCAATTCTCGTGTCTTCTTTGAACCTTTGACGTCCTACACGAATTATTAATTTTATAAATTCTTCGCACACACTACCACGCCAACTATTCCAACTCTGTCCTCTCACCCTATCCGCCGGACTCACAATGACGCGGCATGCCGTCATCTTGGCGTCCCAACCTGCCTTCCACTCTGTGATTACGTGAACAGCAGGCGTAGCTTGACAGAAACGGAACATGCGCCTTTCACGTGACAGTCAGATAAGCGTGATACTCTTCGGAACAATTTTCTTCTGTACGGTACTTCTATAGTCAGCTACATGAAAGAGCCACTGAGTTCAGAGGGAAATTCAGATATTCATTTACATGTGAAGAATTTTAATCATCTGTATATTAGCAAAAATGTGAGGTGCCATTTGAGGTGTCCGGTCAGCTTACTTGCTGTTTAGCACTGCTGTGGGCAAATGAACACTATCCCTGGTTCGTCCGAATCTGCCTGCCACCTGTTATGATTAGAGATGGCCAAACTTTCTGGAGCATCGATGTAGCAACTTTTCGATAAACCACGTTACATCAGTTCTGAGTGTATGTATGCGTTTAAAGATTCATATTCTCGTTCTGTCATAATTCTTGATACAGCAAAGCAAGTAATTCTCATTTGCACAAAAAATTTGAAATGGAGAAAAGTTTGAAATTTTTTGAAATGGGGGAGGTTGAATATTCCCATCCGTTGTGTGAGAGGTCTGTCGTTGCTGACTTACACGAAAGTTTTACCAAAAAAAAAAAATTGCACGCTAACATGTTCTTTTCCTTTAAATTATAAATACAGAGCTACATAACTGTACTATAATAAATCTGAAAAACGAGAATAGTATTTGGAATTCATCAACGTTCGCAAAACTGTAGACAAAGAGAAGAACTACCGACTCCATAGCATCAGACTGACAGCTTTATACATCTTCTAACAATGGCATAAATACACTCCTGGAAATGGAAAAAAGAACACATTGACACCGGTGTGTCAGACCCACCATACTTGCTCCGGACACTGCGAGAGGGCTGTACAAGCAATGATCACACGCACGGCACAGCGGACACACCAGGAACCGCGGTGTTGGCCGTCGAATGGCGCTAGCTGCGCAGCATTTGTGCACCGCCGCCGTCAGTGTCAGCCAGTTTGCCGTGGCATACTGAGCTCCATCGCAGTCTTTAACACTGGTAGCATGCCGCGACAGCGTGGACGTGAACCGTATGTGCAGTTGACGGACTTTGAGCGAGGGCGTATAGTGGGCATGCGGGAGGCCGGGTGGACGTACCGCCGAATTGCTCAACACGTGGGGCGTGAGGTCTCCACAGTACATCGATGTTGTCGCCAGTGGTCGGCGGAAGGTGCACGTGCCCGTCGACCTGGGACCGGACCGCAGCGAAGCACGGATGCACGCCAAGACCGTAGGATCCTACGCAGTGCCGTAGGGGACCGCACCGCCACTTCCCAGCAAATTAGGGACACTGTTGCTACTGGGGTATCGGCGAGGACCATTCGCAACCGTCTCCATGAAGCTGGGCTACGGTCCCGCACACCGTTAGGCCGTCTTCCGCTCACGCCCCAACATCGTGCAGCCCGCCTCCAGTGGTGTCGCGACAGGCGTGAATGGAGGGACGAATGGAGACGTGTCGTCTTCAGCGATGAGAGTCGCTTCTGCCTTGGTGCCAATGATGGTCGTATGCGTGTTTGGCGCCGTGCAGGTGAGCGCCACAATCAGGACTGCATACGACCGAGGCACACAGGGCCAACACCCGGCATCATGGTGTGGGGAGCGATCTCCTACACTGGCCGTACACCACTGGTGATCGTCGAGGGGACACTGAATAGTGCACGGTACATCCAAACCGTCATCGAACCCATCGTTCTACCATTCCTAGACCGGCAAGGGAACTTGCTGTTCCAACAGGACAATGCACGTCCGCATGTATCCCGTGCCACCCAACGTGCTCTAGAAGGTGTAAGTCAACTACCCTGGCCAGCAAGATCTCCGGATCTGTCCCCCATTGAGCATGTTTGGGACTGGATGAAGCGTCGTCTCACGCGGTCTGCACGTCCAGCACGAACGCTGGTCCAACTGAGGCGCCAGGTGGAAATGGCATGGCAAGCCGTTCCACAGGACTACATGCAGCATCTCTACGATCGTCTCCATGGGAGAATAGCAGCCTGCATTGCTGCGAAAGGTGGATATACACTGTACTAGTGCCGACATTGTGCATGCTCTGTTGCCTGTGTCTATGTGCCTGTGGTTCTGTCAGTGTGATCATGTGATGTATCTGACCCCAGGAATGTGTCAATAAAGTTACCCCTTCCTGGGACAATGAATTCACGTTGTTCATATTTCAATTTCCAGGAGTGTATAAAAACCCTGATCCAGAAACTGTATACATTATCATCCAAATTTTGCCTGTTACTCGACAGAATGGAATAGATTACGTGTTCTGTCCATTGAGGGGTCAAATTAGCCCAAGCGAACGCCGTGTCATCGTCTGCCAATGGCGTCATCAGATGCTGTATGGAGGAGCATGTGGTCAACACTTGGCTTTCCCGTTCTTTGTAGGGTTTCTTGACCTAGCAGCAGCTACGAATCGGTCGAGCAGCTCCTCAGTCAGCCTGACGAGGGTGAGTGCATAGTATACCAGTCCCTCCACCAAGGTAAACCCCTGGCATTACTCGGAATGGAACGCGGGTACACTGGATGGCAGTCAGCAGCGTTGACCACTCATTCGTCAGATTACTTAACGAAAATTCGTTACGATATGTCATTTTCCAGCATGAAGGGTAATCGATTGATTAATGATGCACGCTATACAGGAAGAGAATACAAAAATTGGAACTAAGGCACCTCGGTATATCACGGAAATGTATCATTTTTGTCGATGTATAGAAAGTAAAATATCGATATTGAATGCACATCGGCAGTACAATACCGATATATACACTACTAGCTATTAAAATTGCTACATCAAGAAGAAATGCAGATGATCAACGGGTATTCGTTGGACAAATATATTATGCTAGAACTGACATGTGATTACATTTTCACGCTATTTGGGTGCATAGATCCTGAGAAATTAGTACCCAAAACAACCACCTCTGGCCGTAATAACGACTGGGCACTGAGTCTAACAGAGCTTGGATGGCGTGTACAGGTACAGCTGCCCATGACGCTTCAACACGATACCACAGTTCATCAAAAGTAGTGACTGGCGTATTGTGACGTCCCAGTTGCTAGGCCACCATTGACCAAACGTTTTCAATTGGTGAGAGATCTGGAGAATGTGCTGACCAGGGCAGCAGTCAAACATTTTCTGTATCCAGAAAGGTCCGTACAGTACCTGTAACATGCGGTCGTGCATTATTCTGCTGAAATGTAGGGTTTCGCAGGGATCGCATGAAGGGTAGAGCCACGGGTCGTAACACATCTGAAATGTAACGTCCACTGTTCAAAGTGCCGTCAGTGCGACCAAGAGGTGACAGAGACGTGTAACTAATGGCACCTCATACCATCATGCCTGGTGATACGCCAGTATGGCGATGACGTATACACGCTTCCAATGTGCGTTCACCGCGATGTCGCCAAACACGGATGCGACCATCATGATGCAGTAAACAGAACCTGGATTCATCCGAAAAAATGACGTTTTGACATTCGTGCACCCAGGTTCGTCGTTGAGTACACCATCGCAGGCGCTCCTGTCTATGATGTAGCGGCAAGGTTAAACGCAGCCATGGTCTCCGAGCCGATAGTCCATGCTGCTGCCAACGTCGTCGAACTGTTCTTACAGATGGTTGTCACCTTGCAAACGTCCCCATATGTTGACTCAGAGATCGAGACGTGGCTGCACGACCCGTTACAGCCATGCGGATAAGATGCCTGTCATCTCGATTGCTGGTGATACGAGGCCGTTGGGATCCAGCACGGCGTTCCGTATTACCCTCCTGAACCCACCGATTCCATATTCTGCTAACAGTCATTGGATCTCGACGAACGTGAGCAGCAATGTCGCGATACGATAAACCGCAATCGCGATAGGTTACAATCCGACCTTTATCAAAGTCGGAAACGTGATGGTACGCATTTCTCCTCCGTACACGAGGCATCACAACAACGTTTCACCAGGCAACACCGGTCAACTGCTGTTTGTGTATGAGAAATGGGTTGCAAATTTTCCTCATGTTAGCAGGTTGTAGGTGTCGCCATCGGCGCCAACCTTGTGTGAATGCTCTGAAAAGCAAATCTTTTGCATATCACAGCATCTTCTTCCTGTCGGTTAAATTTCGCGCCTGTAGCACGTCATCTTCGTGGTGTAGTAATTTTAATGGCCAGTAGTGTAAATAATGGTACAGTTACTACACAGAAGCGATGTTTTCGATAAGTCGATGTACCGTCGCCATCCCTTCATATAATACTAGCGAAGATAGTCAGAGGGAGCGCATTTCTCTGAAACTCTGACTTATGGATCAAATAATTACATCCGATGACCTTCTCCCAGAGCTCCAATCAGACACAAGTAATTGGAGGAATCTAAGCGCGGTCTCCCGCTTGGCTCTCAGATACGCAGATTACTCGGTCACGGATGGGGAATGAAAGATTCGAGTGTCGAGATGGTTCATTGCCGGAGTCTTTTCCCACAGTCCGTAATAACACCGCTGACCACTGGAAACTTCTAGTTTATCCTCCGCAGCGTAGCCAGTTAGAACCTAAGCGGCTCGGTCGCGGCCCTGAACCTTGCTCCAGTTGGAAGCGTCCAGTTAAAACAGAGTCCGCTGCGTCCCACAGTGTAGCGTCCACAGTTTCGGAATACCTTTGCAGCTCTCACGTACCAAATGGCGAGGCTGCAGGCCGTTCAAATGTCAGGGACGGCGTTCCCGTTACGCTAGAACACACGCCGTGGATCATTGAAATTAGCGCCTTCTCTGCGAGCGGCGCGCGCGCATTCCAGCTCGCGAGCGCGGCGTTCTGTTTCAACAGCTGTCGCCGGCGCGGGACCTGCCTCGCGCTGCCCAGGTAACAATAACAGCGCTGCTCCCGTTACGTAAGGCGGTGAACGGCAGCCGGCGGACAGCGGCCGGCCACTTATAAGACGTTCTGTCGGCGCTTTCTCGGCACCTCGCAGCAGCCAGATATGTAGAGCAGAACTCGCTATGTGCTTCTACACCGTTGGCCGTTGCCGATGTAGAAATGGACGTCAGACGTGTGCTACGGCTCCGTCCTAACCGCTCTCGGAAGACGCAGTGGAGCCGACCGACCGCCGTGTCATCCTAGGGCCGGTAGGTGTCGCTGGATGCGGATATGGAGGTGCTTGTGGTCAGCACACCGCTCTCCCGGAACTCAGTTTCCGTCACCAGAGTCCCTACTTCTCAGTAAAGTAGCTCATTTGACTTCACAAGGACTGAGTGCACCCCGTTTGCCAACAGCACTCGGCAGCCCAGACGATCACCCATCCAAGCCCGACAGCGCTTAATTTCACTGATGTAACAGGAACCGGTGTTACCTCTCCGACAAGGTCGTTGGCGAAACGTGTACTAGTGCCACCGTTAATCACATTACTTTCAAACGAGCAGCTTGAGACATTAAATAGAAAAGGTAGCACAAGATCAAATAAGCTAAAACACGAGGCCCAGTAGACATTCTCCAAGCCATATATGGTTCCATGAATTTTGATTCTAGGTTACGTATTGCCTTCACTGCATGAGTTCCTTCATTCCCTGATCATCTCAATTTCATTTCCACATTGTCCCACAGTCAGTTACATTACAGGGCAGGTAAGGCCTTGTTGCAAGTCAAAATGGCTCTGAGCACTATGAGACTCAACATCTGTGGTCATCAGTCCCCTACAACTTAGAACTACTTAAACCTAACTAACCTAAGCACATCACACACATCCATGCCCGAGGCAGGATTCGGACCTGCGACCGTAGCGGTCACGCGGTTCCAGACTGAAGCGCCTAGAACCGCACGGTCGCACCGGGCGGCTGTTGCAAATCAACTGGTAACCCTGGAATACGATAAAAATAAACAAAATATTTATAATAGGGTCGCCACTAGGTTTTATTACCTAAAAAAGAAGTGACGACACTTTCGTACACTTATCTACATTTTATTTAAATAAATTTATTGCGACATACTAACAAAAACACATGGGAAATAATAAAACATAAATAAAAAGCAGCAAATAGTCTACATATCTAATCCTAGATACCTATACATGTGTGCTACTGCACTTTCTTTCATCTTCAGCTGTGCTCTGCCTATCTTATGGAGTATTTAGAGCACGTCCTCCATCTATTAATTTTAATTTTAATAATTAACAGTCTCAGTTGCACCGTTTACCTAGAACTTACCTAGGTTTCAATCGGGATAACCCGACCTTCTTCAGAATAACAGTAACTATCGTTTGTCCATAGTGGACATCGTCAAGCTAAAACTACAAATCCAAAAATCATCGTCAGACTATAAAACTTATCTGGAACTGCCTCGGCCCCACTTCGCGGCCGCGATGCGGCAGCCAGTAGTGCTGTACTGGAACTCCCTCTATTAAATCACAACCAAGAGTGTTTCGGCCTAGCTGCTTTAGCAGGATGGCATCTGCTTTGAGCTTAACTGCGCGAACTGAACGAATCGATATTCATCAAATTCCCCGCCACAAGTGAGGCGACGTCCCTTGATTCAAGCACTCACTTATTAGGTACTATTCACAGACTAGGCATCTCTCTTTAGCACAAGTACTTTTATTTTTGAAACTTCTTATTACTACAGTCGCCGACTGATTCGTAGTTTAGAATTAGCTGTTTCAGAACACGGCCAATTCCCACAATTTCTCTGTTGAGTAGAACGTCTTTCCTCGCCAGAATGAGGCGCAACACTGACGCCCGTTCTGTAATGGCTTCATCGAGCGAAAAAGCACCTCATTGTTGCTGGAATGTGCCCGACGAGGGGTGCAGCTTTCTCTAGCTTGACAAACACCCCAAATCACCAGGAACCATGCTGGATTTGTCCACTCAAAGGAAGCCGGTGACTGCAGTTCTGTTACAAAATTTTGCCTTGTCGCCATCTTACAGGCATTGACTTTAGTGAATGAAAAGAACGAGAAATGGAAGGCTGCAAAAGAAGGCATGTTAGGGGGAGGATAGATGCTGCCGACTGAACAATTACAGAGGTACGATTTACGTATTTGGGGATGACAGGAACATCTATGTAAATATTGGAAGCTCTGATGGCAATCAAGTATTAAGCAAAAGAGGAAAGGCTGAAAAGTGGAAATGATATATATATATATATATATATATATATATATATATATATATATATATATATATAAAAGCGCTATACAAAGAAGACAAAAACAATATTGTGGTAGAGAAGAGGAAATGACATTGGAGACATGATACTGAGAATCGAAACAAGGACCTTCGAGTAAACATATTCCGTCTGAGTCATTGAGATCCCGACGAGAGCCAACCACATGAAAACTAAGCTGGTATGCGAATTATGTTAGAAAGACGAAAAACCTTCAGCCTTCAAAATGATTAATTCCTACTCCAGGGACGGCAGGTGCTGAAAGTGACGAATATTACCAAAAGCTTGGTTTAATAAATATTGGTTGGAAAAAATTGACACAAATTAACTACATAAGACGGGAAAAATAAAACCAAAACAGTCGAAGTTCCTAAGAAACGTAGCAACATGGGAGTTAATACTCACCCTCTGCCTTATCTGCAAACTAAATTTAAAGAAAGGCAGACCTGCGTTTACAGGATTTGTACATTGAAATAAGTCCTAGATTGCGTTGACTATAAGAAATGCCGGCCAGTGTGGCCGAGCGGTTTTCGGCGCTTCAATCTGGAACTGCGCGACCGCCACGGTCGCAGGTTCGAATCCTGCCTCGGGCATGGAGGTCTGTGATGTCCTTAGGTTAGATAGGTTTAAGCAGTTCTAAGTTCTAGGGGACTGATGACCTCAGATGTTAACTCCCATAGTGCTCAGAGCCATCTGAACCACCATTTGACTAAAAACTACTCGTTCGTATTCTGAAGGAGTAAAATACAGAGAGTAAAAGCTTATCTATCTACAACAATTTGTACACATATTAAACTGCAGTTATAAGGGTCAGAGGACGTGAAATGATAGGTGTAGTTAACAAGAGTGTTAGTTAAGGCTGTAGCCTACCCCTGTCGTTGGAATGAGAGGATGTTCAGCGAATGGACTGTTCTGCCCGTTTATCCGAGTTGAGTCCCGTCGATCACATGTGGGGTGATTTAGAGAGACGTACTGAAGCACGTACACGTTCACCAACATCCATCCAATAGTTGCCGACTGTACTAGAGGAGGAAAAGAACGCCCTACCACAAGAAGTCCTTACCAACCTTGTGGAATGCATTACACCACGTTGAAGAGCATGCGTTGTCGTCCGTACTGATCACCCAGTCTGTTAAGAACCATATACCGTCTTTTGCAATGTCGAGGGAATCATCATGAATCGCGATGACTTCAGTGCAGATACTTTCTTTGAATAAACTGTCATTTATGTTCGTTTTATTGCGTATTTATTTCATTCACCTTCCAGACTATACTGCAGAAGTTCTTTGCATGTATGGCCCAAGTTTCATCGAGGTATGTTCCTTGGTAGTGACATATGACGCGAAAGTGACTTTCGTTCAGCAGGTTTGCGCACCAGTCGGTTCTTCCGTACACTGTTTGATGGCTTGTAGCGATATTTGTGTCTGGTGCCCCACATAAAATTAAAGAAACAGAGTAACTATTGAAGTGGTCTTAATGGTATACTTTCAACTTCCACATACCTGTGTTTGCATTGAACTTTACTACCTCAAACACGGCGAGCTACTTCTTCTGGTGGGGCGCACCGTAAATTCTGCTGTCCCCTCTAGAAGACATGGGACACAGCCTACTAGGAAGAGCACTGAGCTGCCTACGTCTCAGGCGCAACATAGTTTAGACGCCAGAGAGGGCGCACACGACTGGTAGTATGTTACACGTCTGTCTTGCGTCACATATTCAGCCATCAAACATGAAATTGAGCAGAGACACGGCTCCACTAGGCAGGCAGTACCTATGCACAGTCTTCATACTCCAGTTAAGTATTGCAAATCTTCTATGAGTAAATCATTTTAAGTTGTTGCTAATCTGTGTTGTCTTTTTGTGCCACGACTGATGCCTAGCTCTGTGACGTAACTGTGTAATTGAAGGTTAACAAGCAGCCTCGTAGCAGCAGTCACGCCGGTGGGATGGAATTTTCTTTATGCCACATTTATATGTTTAACACCAAGTCCATTTGGTGATTAGAACAAATTTCAATGGCTACATGGGAAGAATCTGGAGCTCTGTTCACCTCTGTCCTAAAGCGAGATCAGCGCCACAGATCCGTCATATCCAGTGTCGTGTCGATATCCATTATGTAATCTTGCACCTGTAGCTCGCGACTGTGTTGCTATTTACCTTTACTTAATAAAAGTGACCTCCTCTCTCGTGTCTAAGGTCCAAATCCAATCTGATACAACTGGAGAGCTGATAACAAAAAGCAGCAATTGGTTCAAATGGCTCTGAGCACTATGCGACTTAACTTCTGAGGTCATCAGTCGCCTAGAACTTAGAACTAATTAAACCTAACTATCCTAAGGACATCGCACACTGTAAGTAGGCTGTTTATGTTTTCTTTATGTAAGTAGGCTGTTTATGTTTTCTTATTGGCAACGTTACGTAGCGCTCTATATGAAAATCACTGGCTGTGCTGTGTGCAGTCTGTGGCTTGTTTACATTGTTGTCTGCCATTGCAGTGTTGGGCAGCGGCAGCTGGATGTGAACAGCGCGTAGCGTTACGCAGTTAGAGGTGAGCCGCCAGCAGTGGTGGATGTGGGAAATCAGATGGCGGATTTTTGAGTACAGAATGGATGTCATGAACTGATATATATATGATGAATATTAAGGTTGCTTGTTCTCTATTAAAATCTTTCATTTGCTAACTATCCCTATCAGTAGTTAGTGCCTTCCGTAGTTTGAATCTTTTATTTAGCTGGCAGTAGTGGCGCTCGCTGTATTGCAGTAGTTCGAGTAACGAAGATTTTTGTGAGGTAAGTGATTTGTGAAAGGTACAGGTTAATGTTAGTCAGGGCCATTCCTTTGTAGGGATATCTGAAAGTCAGATTGCGTTGCGCTAAAAATATTGAGTGTCAGTTTAAGCACAGTCGTGTACAATTTTTCTAAGGAGACATTTCAACACATCCATGCCCGAGACAGGATTCGAACCTGCGACCGTAGCGGTCGCTCGGTTCCAGACTGCAGCGCCTAGAACCGCACGGCCACTCCGGCCGGCAAAAAGCAGCAATTCTTAATTCTTTTTCATGAGACTGGTAAAGCGTTGCAAATCAGTGTACATTTTTTTTTGTTCGATTACATTTAACACCGCTTCCTAGGTACGCCTAAAACATCCCTACAGCATTGTACTGACTTACTTTTCAGCGTAGCTACAAGCAAAATTTTTTTCGAAGTACAGTCATCATTGACACGTGCTGATTTTTTAAGAAAATTTGGACGGTAATGGGAAGGAATAATCTGATAGCTGTATCAAATATCCTTTATTAACCTCGAGTGTGCCTATGTATTACAGAAGAAAAAGTTACGTTACATTAAAGACGCACATAATTGAGGAAATCGAATTATCACTGATCCTCTCCACTCCTACAACATCGTCGTAATGCTGACTAAAAGTCAATCATGTGCAATATTCAATATTCATTTTTTTAAATTACATCTTCACGTCAGTGTCCTTTATAACATTCCTGTACAAAATGTAGCTTTTTTCACGTCGAATATCAATTATCTTGCTTGCAGATGCTGAAAGGTGCAGTTTCTCGAGAAGCCGTACTGAATGTCTCCCAATCTTGGACTTCAATGAAGGTTCCGTTTCTAACGTAAAATTAATCCTGATCACTGTGCGAATAGAAATTATCATTCACGGGAAAGAACTAAGTTATCATGTTGAATATTTTCAAACTGTGCACGAGCAAACGTATTGTGGCCAGTACTTCCATCTAAATTAAAACTAAATCTCTCACCAAATCATCCCTATTTTTCAAGAAATAAAAGAATAAAGATGTCGCTTAATTCTGATACCCCCGTCATTGAAACTGAACTTTAGTCTTACATAACTGGAAGAGACGTGAACGCCAAAACCATAATGCTATAGCTGTCTGACACAAAATGTTGGATTAATAACTACCTGAGTTACAGATAGATTTCGCATGTAATCAAAAAATAATCCGTACAGCTTCTTAGTTCATGAAAGGCTTCCACTTTCCTTAAACGGATTTATTTGTACACAGTAAATCCAGCGTTGTCACTTGCAGGAATGGCAGTTATCTGCTTCATAAGCAGAACAAGTGTCAGACCGAGAATATTCAGATTATGTATTGAGAGTACTGAAAACTATAGTGTTTGTAGAGCACATTAATCTCAAATTTGTCCAGAAAAACCGAGTGTTTTGGCGTAGTGGTTAGCACGCGACGGTTCAGACTCCCGGCCGAGTATCCAGTTTTAGGTATTCCGTGATTTCTCTAAATCCCTTAAGACAAATGCTGGGATGGTTTCTTTGAAAGTGCACAGCCGATTTCCTTCCTCTTTTTCCGATGATTTGGGCTTGTGGTCCTTCTCTGAAGATCTGGCTGTCTACGGGACGTTAAACACCTATTTGCGTCCCTCATTCGTCCAGAAAAACTTCCTGCATTTTCTTCGCAACCTTTTGGCGGTTATATATGAAATGAGTAATGAGAAACTTCCGCTCTAAATAACAATATGTGACGTTCAATAACGTTGTTGAGTGCACAAGAAACTGCACGAGGCCTCTTAGTAAGCTTTCCTCTGTAACTCTTTGGAGAATTGTTGTTCGAGATCAAACGCTGCTATACAGCGCGCAGTGGATTTCGTGAGATTGCTTCAACGATCATGAATGCCCCTCTACGGATAACTTTAATGTAGTATAATCAAAAGAGATGACACTCAAAATGAGCATCATCGTCACTACCTTCTCACTCTCCACTCACTGTTTTGCGCGCTTTCCTTGTTTCACGTTATCAGACGTGAAAAGAACAGCCAATAGTAGTACTGAACATTTATGACTGCATTCTGTAGAACAATGACACACGCTTTTCACTCATGATCAACGGTTGTCGACTCAACCGTTTAAGTGACTGTCATTTTTCCATCATAACAATGAAAAATATGTCAGTGTGCACTCTTTGGGAATAGAAATGAAAAAGCATGCTCTTGAGGTATTTGATGGTAAGTATACATATCAATAAATCAGGAGCCTAAAAAACCATACGTGGTAATTTCACTGGTGCACGTATTTGCCAACGTTTCTTACAGGGTTAAACACTCGCAGTGTTTCGCATCTGCTAGCAGTGGGAGCGGGTTCTACTTAAACTACATACATTCCTGTCAAGAACAGCAGACAGAAAAGATTGATGATGTAGAAAAGGAAACAGTGGGAATAGTGGTTAACTGCAGCTGCCTCTAATATGTTAGGCGCCAAAATTTCGGACAATATGGTTTATGTGATCATAGTGCGTCATCTTCTTCATTTTTTAATACATTTTTCTTTCTTTCATGAAGTTTCTGTTTCTTTAGACCACTGGACTCTCTCTTTCGAATCCATTACAAAATCACAGATACTGAAATTCAGCGCTGGGAAGATTAGACCGAAAGACCCCAACAATTGTTAGGAAGGTTACAGTAATCATTCAGGTTCTGTTGTCACCAACTTTCACAAAAATAAAACAGCCCTTATCAAACGACAAAATTTTTTTTGTCAGAAACGTTTTGACAAGTTTTCTTTTTTGCGGGAACACACTGCATCTGAGCTGCCATAATTCAAAACAAGAGCTGTTTTTGCAATGTTTTTTCACTGCAAATAGTGAGTTTACGGAATGCCTGAAATGAAACCTCGAAAATGAAAAATAATGACAGGGGTTGTTTTGTAAACAACACAAAAATAAGTCGCTTCTCTTCAGTCCTGCTCCAGCATTCCTTCTTTCCTCCTGAACTACAGACTAACTTTCAACATTATTCGTTCTTTGTTCATTTTCAAGAGCTGCAGCCATATTTAACGTTATGCAGGAAATGCCTCAAAAACGGTTTACGACAGCTGAAATTCTCTTAGATTTAAGGCGTAAGAAAAGCCGAGTCGTGGATCCGCGCTTGCCCGATGACAGACGAGAGCCTGCGAATCACGACTTACTTTAGTAAATACAGGGTGTTTCAAAAATGACCGGTACATTTGAAACGACAATAAAAACTAAACGAGCAGCGATAGAAATACACCGTTTGTTGCAATATGCTTGGGATAACAGTACATTTTCAGGCGGACAAACTTTCGAAATTACAGTAGTTACAATTTTCAACAACAGATGGCGCTGCAAGTGATGTGAAAGATATAGAAGACAACGCAGTCTGTGGGTGCGCCATTCTGTACGTCGTCTTTCTGCTGTAAGCGTGTGCTGTTCACAACGTGCAAGTGTGCTGTAGACAACATGGTTTATTCCTTAGAACAGAGGATTTTTCTGGTGTTGGAATTCCACCGCCTAGAACACAGTGTTGTTGCAACAAGACGAAGTTTTCAGCGGAGGTTTAGTGTAACCAAAGGACCGAAAAGCGATACAATAAAAGATCTGTTTGAAAAATTTCAACGGACTGGGAACGTGACGGATGAACGTGCTGAAAAGGTAGGGCGACCGCGTACGGCAACCACAGAGGGCAACGCGCAGCTAGTGCAGCAGGTGAGCCAACAGCGGCCTCGGGTTTCCGTTCGCTGTGTTGCAGCTGCGGTCCAAATGACGCCAACGTCCACGTATCGTCTCATGCGCCAGAGTTTACACCTCTATCCATACAAAATTCGAACGCGGCAACCTCTCAGCGCCGCTACCATTGCTGCACGAGAGACATTCGCTAACGATATAGTGCACAGGTTTGATGACGGTGATATGCATGTGGGCAGCATTTGGTTTACTGACGAAGCTTATTTTTACCTGGATGGCTTCGTCAATAAACAGAACTGGCGCATATGGGGAACCGAAAAGCCCCATGTTGCAGTCCCATCGTCACTGCATCCTCAAAAATACTGGTCTGGGCCGCCATTTCTTCCAAAGGAATCATTGGCCCATTTTTCAGATCCGAAACGATTACTGAATCACGCTATCTGGACATTCTTCGTGAATTTGTGGCGGTACAAACTGCCTTAGACGACACAGCGAACACCTCGTGGTTTATGCAAGATGGTGCCCGGCCACGTCGCACGGCCGACATCTTTAATTTCCTGAATGAATATTTCGATGATCGTGTGATTGCTTTGGGCTATCCGAAACATACAGGAGGCGGCGTGGATTGGCCCCCCTATTCGGCAGACATGAACCTCTGTGACTTCTTTCTGTGGGAACACTTGAAAGACCAGGTGTACCGCCAGAATCCAGAAACAATTGAACAGCTGAAGCAGTACATCTCATCTGCATGTGAAGCCATTCCGCCAGACACGTTGTCAAAGGTTTCGCGTAATTTCATTCAGAGACTACGCCATATTATTGCTACGCATGGTGGATATGTGGAAAATATCGTACTATAGAGTTTCCCAGACCGCAGCACCATCTGTTGTTGAAAATTGTAACTACTGTAATTTCGAAAGTTTGTCTGCCTGAAAATGTACTGTTGTCCCAAGCATATTGCAACAAACGGTGTATTTCTATCGCTGCTCGTTTAGTTTTTATTGCCGTTTCAAATATACCGGTCATTTTTGAAACACCCTGTACAAACTTACACAGGGTGATTTTTCCAACCGTGTACAAACTCTGAGACTGATCGATGAGCGAATACGGAATAACAAAGGTTTAATGAACTTAGGTTCGGAAATGCATTGCTTCCCTGGTAGAGACCATTTATTCAACGATACATTGTTACAGAGGCTGCGGTCTAATACGAGCAGTGCCATGCAGCCTTAGTTGCACAGTATATGCTGAAAATGATTTCCTTATGCGTGCACGCGCCGTAGCATCTTCCGTCTCACACGTTCACATCGACCAGGCTGCATCCGAACAAAGTCTGTTCCAGTGTCTCCACATCTGGAATGGGTCTACAAACACGATACTTTTGAGATGGCCCCATAACCAGAAATCGCGCGGGTTGAGATCCTGTGAACGAGCAGGCCATGCAACTGGACCCTCTCGTCCTATCCATCGACCCACAAGACACAATTATGCGTCTGGGCGTTAACGGCGAAGTGGTCTGGAGCACCATCACGTAGCACCCACATAACCCTTCGAATTATTAAGGGCATTTTTCTTCCAGCAGGGGAGACAAAGTCACTCGCGGGAAACGCCATTAGTTCCGGCCTTTTACGCGACGTGGAAGGAAGACTGGTCCCTCCCACACATTCCGGCTGCATCGATGTTGATGATTCGCTGTCAGCGTACCATGGGGTCCTGCATACTATCCCACATGTGACTGTTATGAAAGACGTAGATACCACTCAGCGTAAAGGTGACCTCATTTGTGAATAGGGTGGGTGACACAAATCCCGGAAGTTTTATTGCCTGCTGAAGAAACCAGTGGAAAAACTGCTTCCGATGTGGGAAGTCTGTCGCAAGTAAGCCCAGTGATAAGGGTAGTAACTGTTCTCGTGGACAATGTTCCACACGGTCGTCTGGCTAACCCTATACTGACGGGCCAACTGCCTGGTACTGACGCGGCAGCCGCCTGCCACAGTGTGTAACACCATAGCTTTAATACTATACTGATTTATTTTGCCTTTTGTTTTATTTAATGTTACATCGTTGAGCTTCTGTAAATGTGTTTGATTGAATAGATAACAAAAAATTGTATATTCCTTTCATTGTAAAAAAAACTTTGATGTCATGGTTTGATTCTACACTCCTGGAAATGGAAAAAAGAACACATTGACACCGGTGTGTCAGACCCACCATACTTGCTCCGGACACTGCGAGAGGGCTGTACAAGCAATGATCACACGCACGGCACAGCGGACACACCAGGAACCGCAGTGTTGGCCGTCGAATGGCGCTAGCTGCGCAGCATTTGTGCACCGCCGCCGTCAGTGTCAGCCAGTTTGCCGTGGCATACGGAGCTCCATCGCAGTCTTTAACACTGGTAGCATGCCGCGACAGCGTGGACGTGAACCGTATGTGCCGTTGACGGACTTTGAGCGAGGGCGTATAGTGGGCATGCGGGAGGCCGGGTGGACGTACCGCCGAATTGCTCAACACGTGGGGCGTGAGGTCTCCACAGTACATCGATGTTGCCGCCAGTGGTCGGCGGAAGGTGCACGTGCCCGTCGACCTGGGACCGGACCGCAGCGACGCACGGATGCACGCCAAGACCGTAGGATCCTGCGCAGTGCCGTAGGGGACCGCACCGCCACTTCCCAGCTAATTAGGGACACTGTTGCTCCTGGGGTATCGGCGAGGACCATTCGCAACCGTCTCCATGAAGCTGGGCTACGGTCCCGCACACCGTTAGGCCGTCTTCCGCTCACGCCCCAACATCGTGCAGCCCGCCTCCAGTGGTGTCGCGACAGGCGTGAATGGAGGGACGAATGGAGACGTGTCGTCTTCAGCGATGAGAGTCGCTTCTGCCTTGGTGCCAATAATGGTCGTATGCGTGTTTGGCGCCGTGCAGGTGAGCGCCACAATCAGGACTGCATACGACCGAGGCACACAGGGGCAACACCCGGCATCATGGTGTGGGGAGCGATCTCCTACACTGGCCGTACACCACTGGTGATCGTCGAGGGGACACTGAATAGTGCACGGTACATCCAAACCGTCATCGAACCCATCGTTCTACCATTCCTAGACCGGCAAGGGAACTTGCTGTTCCAACAGGACAATGCACGTCCGCATGTATCCCGTGCCACCCAACGTGCTCTAGAAGGTGTAAGTCAACTACCCTGGCCAGCAAGATCTCCGGATCTGTCCCCCATTGAGCATGTTTGGGACTGGATGAAGCGTCGTCTCACGCGGTCTGCACGTCCAGCACGAACGCTGGCCCAACTGAGGCGCCAGGTGGAAATGGCATGGCAAGCCGTTCCACAGGACTACATCCAGCATCTCTACGATCGTCTCCATGGGAGAATAGCAGCCTGCATTGCTGCGAAAGGTGGATATACACTGTACTAGTGCCGACATTGTGCATGCTCTGTTGCCTGTGTCTATGTGCCTGTGGTTCTGTCAGTGTGATCATGTGATGTATCTGACCCCAGGAATGTGTCAATAAAGTTTCCCCTCCCTTGGACAATGAATTCACGGTGTTCTTCTTTCAATTTCCAGGAGTGTATGTTATGTAGTGTATCTATCATTTAAATTCTTTGTCCCATTTGGAGGGAACAAAACTTACTGTATATAATTGTAATTTCTGTGTGAATAATTTTTGGTAGAAATGTCAGTATGTGCAAATGTTATGTTTTATTTAGTGTATTTGTTTGCTGTTATGTAAATTTCTGACCTTCACTTAGAATTCTTAGTTATCTTGTTTGTAAGAGATAGTGTGGTTCCCCTTGGGAACGGAACTGTGAGGCGCGCGCAAATTGTGGTTGGCCTAGGTAGAAAAGGTGGAACAAAGAGTCAGTCGGGGACGAGCTACCAAACTGTGCACTGCCATGTAAATGTTGCATATTGTACTGGTTCCGAGAGAGGCTTTTTTCTGCTACTTTTCCAATGCCTCGGATGGATGAATAAATAGCTGGAACGATTCTGGAATTGGTATTCATCATCGCCACCAGGAAGGGCCAGAGTCCAGCAATTCTGTCTGCAAATCCGCCTACCAACATCCAGTCGCCACCACATTGCGCAATGACTGTAAAGGAGTACTATAATAATGTACAGTGAAGGATCACCTTATTGGGCGATTTAGTGTGCACAAGTATAAGGTAACTTATAACTGAATTTATGTACCTACCTTAATTTTTTCCTTATCATAACACCTCTCAGTTTCCTCTCCGTTTGAACTATGATTACCGAGTGTCCTAGTTTGTGGAAAAAATGAAAGCCTTAAAACCAAATATTTAATCAAATAATGTTGTTTGATCTTTGGTAAGAAGAGAGTATTCAGATTTACTGTGTATTTAGTGAAATTGTGGGAGGTAGTAAATGTAGTCTTGTGAAAGCCTCCCAGTGATGAAAAGAGTCCAATTTAAAGTTTTTTGGGAGTTTCAAAGTCACCTATTTAAACATTTACTTGAAAGTAGAAGACTGCGGTAATAAAGACAATTTCCTGTTTCTTTTAACAATTATAATGTTTTGCTTAGTTAATGATCATAGTGAGGCCTGTAGTAAATTTTAAAAGGTGAGTCAGTTTCTTGCAAATTTGTCAACATTGTTCTCACTGCAGTAAAAGTCGTGAATTGCAGTTGTGGAAAGTTATATACTTATGCTTGCTAAGCACTTCTTTTTTTATGGGTATTGAAAGTGGATATTAATAGTGTAATAAGATCCACCGGTTATCCTTTACCACTATTTATGAAAACAATAATTTCATCATTCAAAAGACAGTGAGAAGTAACCTGTTAGTGAATTCCATTTAACTTTCATTCTAAATGGGATAGTATTTAGTTGAGGAATGTTTAACCTGTGACCAGTTCATAATTTTGCAGTGAACTACATTTATAATTTTATGTCAGCTAGGAAAATGTTTGAACAATAATACTGAACCTATGTCCAAATAATGATTCTGCAGTGAATATTAATAGTAATGCTATAAAACTTATTCTGTTTGAATAAGCCCTGAAAGTAATGTCTATCACATGGATTCCAAGTCACAAAAGGATTACGTCAAGGATGTAGCATCTCACCTACATTGTATAAAATATATACAGAAGTAACTTTACAGAATTGGAAGAAAAAATGTCACGCTATGGGAATACCAATAAATGATAGAACAATATACTCGTTACAATTTGCAGATGACCAACTGATTATAGCCCAAGACTATGAGGACATAGAGTATATGACCAGAAAATTGATTCAAGAATATAAAAAATCAGGTCTAAATGTAAACATGAATAAAACAAAGTACATGGTAATTGGTGGAGTGAATGGAGACTTAATATTAGAAGAAGGGATGGGAACAATAATAGCTACTGAGGAATATAAATATTTAGGTGTGAAAATTACAAATGATGGGAAACAGGACAAAGAAATTAGATCAAGAATAAATTCTGGAAAGACGGCAATCTCTTTATTGAATGGAATTCTCTGGGACAAACACATAACAACTGATAACAAAATAAGGATTTTTAAAACAATAGTTAGGAGCATTATTACATATGGTTCAGAAGTGTGGACAACAAAATGGCAACTGAAATCAAAATTATAAGCCACAGAAATGGATTTCTGGAGACGTTCAGCAAGAATATCAAGACGAGAAAGAATAAGAAATGAAGTAATCAGAGACAAGATGAAATGTAAAAATTCAATTATTGATTTCATCGAGCACAAACAACTTAAATGGTATGGACACATCAGACGAATGGAACAGGAAAGGCTACCAAAATGCATAATCGACTGGGTACCAATTGGAAGAAGAAAAAGGGGACGACCACCTGATACATGGAAACAGGGAGTTCAGTCAGCAATGAGGAAGAACAACATTCCTGAAGATTTATGGACAAATAGAGAAGAGTGGAGAACAATAATTAGTGACTTACTGTAATCTAGAATAGGTGCTGGAAAAATGTACTCACATTGTAAATCCAGAATAATAATAAAAAATAAGTAATAGTGTGTTTCGTCCTCTGTTATATTTATGCAAATAGTCTGTCCTGCTCTGTCAGTTTCCAGTCTTAACCGTGAACATATGCAGGTGCCGGAGTTCATTGCACTCGCGCGTGGAAAAATATAGGTTGTGTTTGTCCGCTAAGTTGCTCATACTTTATTTCTTGAACAAGAATGTCAATCATTCTCTTGTCTAATTAGGCTGGCGGCCGTTTTCCTTATTCTTTAAACAGCGTAGCTAGGTAAAACATTATTTGTTACTGTCTGAATATTTACGTAATTCTGACTTTCACTTCCGATAAGGCACTTCCGTTAGGTACAACACGGTCAACATAACAAAATTCCTCTCAGAGGGTAACACTGCTCTGTTGCTTTATACCATAATTCCTTTAACTAGATAGTTTTATTTCACGACCTGCCGCCTACTTTAAGATTATGGTATAGCAGTAGCATACAGTAGTGTTATAAGTGTTAATCAGATTTTCCTCCAAGTCTGGTACCCGAACATTTCCGGTACTTCCTTCGTGATGTCCTGCTTCTTGAAACGAACCTGTCTCATACAAACAGCGAAACAGTGTTGCAAACATTGAATGCTGTGGCTGTTGTCGGCGGGGATAGACCTTCTGATGCAATCTTGCTGCCCCCCGCCCATTGCCGTTTGCCTTTCGGTATGTAAACACCATGTCAGCGAGCTCTCGATTCGAATATGGAACGACTGTGTACAACGCTGTATCACATCGACTACATGGTGAGTCAGCTAGGGAGGTGAATTACGACGTTAGCAGACGGCGCTAGGGCATGATGTGTGAGGGAAATGACCACCCTCTAGGAGGAAACCATGCATGCTGTAACCGTGACTGCATGGTACAGAGCGTATTAGACCGCAGTCTCTGTAACAAATTATGATTGAATAAATGGAAACCAGGGATTTCCAGGCAAAATTCATTACACCTTTTTTGTCCCGTATCCTCTCATCGATCAAACATTGGAGTTTGTATACGGTGGAAAAAATCATCCTGTATATTACTAGTGCGCTCTATATTCGTCTCCTTGATGTCACAAAGCACCAGAATTTCGTCAGGCATATCCTACATGACACGAGTGTTTGATTGCAAGACTGCAGCACCTCCGCAGTGGTTCCGCATTTTGTCTGGCTGTCCCTAAAGTTACAATGCAACGTCACAAAATTGGTGATTTTCAGAAACTCAGCTCTACCCGTACCCAACCTAGAAAGCAATTATATTATTATTAATGATATGTGAGTTGTTAGACAGGGACGAACATAATCTTTCACTCTCTTCCAATTTTGACATTGTAATGTGAAGTAGATACACAAGCATTAAAAATGTATCGGAAAACTAAGTAGGAAAAAATTTCTGGTGATAACGATTTAAAAATGAGTTGTCCTTTAGCACAATTTGATTGGAAGTGTAGTAAAAAAAATGTAGGAAATGACGAGAAACAACAGTACAAAGGATTCAACAATTCATTATGCAAAAGGCATTGCAATCAGGTAAGCTGAAACGGTTGCCGAATGTTGTTCACGGAACAGTGATGTCTATCAGTTCTCTGTTATATCCCTCCCATTCTACTTTCGAACATGGCGTGGGTCGAATGAACACCCGCATCTTTCAGTGCGATCTCTGGTTATTCTCACTTTAAGGTAAATGTTATTCTCCGCTATGTAAGTGAGAGACAACAAAATACACTCCCGGAAATGGAAAAAAAACACATTGACACCGGTGTGTCAGACCCGCCATACTTGCTCTGGACACTGCGAGAGGGCTGTACAAGCAATGATCACACGCACGGCACAGCGGACACACCAGGAACCGCGGTGTTGGCCGTCGAATGGCGCTAGCTGCGCAGCATTTGTGCACCGCCGCCGTCAGTGTCAGCCAGTTTGCCGTGGCATACGGAGCTCCATCGCAGTCTTTAACGCTGGTAGCATGCCGCGACAGCGTGGACGTGAACCGTATGTGCAGTTGACGGACTTTGAGCGAGGGCGTATAGTGGGCATGCGGGAGGCCGGGTGGACGTACCGCCGAATTGCTCAACACGTGGGGCGTGAGGTCTCCACAGTACATCGATGTTGTCGCCAGTGGTCGGCGGAAGGTGCACGTGCCCGTCGACCTGGGACCGGACCGCAGCGACGCACGGATGCACGCCAAGACCGTAGGATCCTACGCAGTGCCGTAGGGGACCGCACCGCCACTTCCCAGCAAATTAGGGACACTGTTGCTCCTGGGGTATCGGCGAGGACCATTCGCAACCGTCTCCATGAAGCTGGGCTACGGTCCCGCACACCGTTAGGCCGTCTTCCGCTCACGCCCCAACATCGTGCAGCCCGCCTCCAGTGGTGTCGCGACAGGCGTGAATGGAGGGACGAATGGAGACGTGTCGTCTTCAGCGATGAGGGTCGCTTCTGCCTTGGTGCCAATGATGGTCGTATTCGTGTTTGGCGCCGTGCAGGTGAGCGCCACAATCAGGACTGCATACGACCGAGGCACACAGGGCCAACACCCGGCATCATGGTGTGGGGAGCGATCTCCTACACTGGCCGTACACCACTGATGATCGTCGAGGGGACACTGAATAGTGCACGGTACATCCAAACCGTCATCGAACCCATCGTTCTACCATTCCTAGACCGGCAAGGGAACTTGCTGTTCCAACAGGACAATGCACGTCCGCATGTATCCCGTGCCACCCAACGTGCTCTAGAAGGTGTAAGTCAACTACCCTGGCCAGCAAGATCTCCGGATCTGTCCCCCATTGAGCATGTTTGGGACTGGATGAAGCGTCGTCTCACGCGGTCTGCACGTCCAGCACGCACGCTGGTCCAACTGAGGCGCCAGGTGGAAATGGCATGGCAAGCCGTTCCACAGGACTACATCCAGCATCACTACGATCGTCTCCATGGGAGAATAGCAGCCTGCATTGCTGCGAAAGGTGGATATACACTGTACTAGTGCCGACATTGTGCATGCTCTGTTGCCTGTGTCTATGTGCCTGTGGTTCTGTCAGTGTGATCATGTGATGTGTCTGACCCCAGGAATGTGTCAATAAAGTTTCCCCTTCCTGGGACAATGAATTCACGGTGTTCTTATTTCAATTTCCAGGAATGTATTTGGAGGAGTAAGTAGTCCGCTGAAACATCAGGAAAAGATTTCAGCCCAATGAAAAACTCCTTTGTGTTAGTGATTGCTATGTCATTCCCGCTTATCATATCCATGATATTCTACCCTCTGTTCCATGATATCACATACACTGTACAACAGTGCTCTACAAGACGGTCAAGAGCGCTGTAAGCAGTTTTTTAAGTGGATTTGTCACATTTTCTAAATAGTGTGTGAATAAAACGGGGTCTTTACTTACCGCTCCATCATTTACTATGTGAGATGGTGCAATGGTTAGACAATGACCTCACATTCAGGAGGGTGGGGCTTCAAATCCCAGTCCAGCCATCGAGACTGAGGTCCTTCGTTGTTTCCTTAAGCCGGTAAGGCACATGCATTAGTGGTTCCTTTGAGAAAGTGATGTATTCATTCCATAGTCTTCCCCAACCCTAGCTTTTGCTCTGTATGTAATGCCCTCGTCCGTGATGCTTCGGTAAACCCCGATCTCCCTTGCTTCCTACAACATTTTATGGGCGTTCCAATATAATATGTTCCTTATTGTAATCCACAACATTTAGTTCACCAAAAGCCTCTAAATTTCTGCCATTTGTGATACAGTATAACTTTAACCGAATTCTGTTAATTCTCACGGGAAACACCTCACAGCTTTTATTGTTCAGGATCTAGATCATATATATATAGTAGCTAATTCACTAATTAACTTTGAATTTATGTTGACTTCAGTAGTCCGGATAAAACTGCTTTATTGGCATATAATCTAAGAGAGCTATACAGAATGTCTCATAAATAATCTATATTCTCTATATCAAGAACAGCAAAGGCCTGTCCCTCTCCTTGAGAATCACCAGATATAATTTCCATTACTATAGGCTGCAGCTAAGCTATTTTTCAAAGTATTGTCATTCACTGGTTACTGTGTAATTGTTCTGTCAGTTACACAGAAAATTATACGTAGTACAGCTTTATCGAACTGTTTCACAGTCGTTACTAGACAGAGTGCATGAGCATGGCTTCATCTCTTTTTGTTGATTCCAGCGGTAGCTTTAATATTTGATTTAATTGCCTACGTACGAACTGGCCACAGTTTGTACTCACCATGATGGGCGCCTGACTTCTGTCAATAACTAAATGGCTGCAGCATACAACACGTGTCACCTCGTCACAAGACGAGCATTACATTCAGTAACAAACTGCGTATTCGCGGTGTACACGAGGTCCAGTTGGAGATAAAAATTAGCTCTAATAGTTTTCCTACTGTATCTGGCGCTTAACGAATAGTCTATATGTACAATGCAAACAAATTTTAATACCGGTCATGTCTTTTTTAACCTACGTTAAGTTTCAAGGCTCTGTCTTCTCATCAAGTTGATGTTTACAATTTGAATGTTTGCATTACACTGTAGTCAGTTGCTGCGTTTTTGTAATACCGTAAGAAACCTACATTGCTCATGGCCAATTACGATCTGGAGCTGTTACTCGTCAACAACTTATTTACCAGTAAAACGTTTCCAACTGCCGTCAGACAATGTATTACTTTATGATATATCTACAGTAATATTTAATATGAAAAAGCAGAATTATTTAAGTTAAAGTTAGCAGTTTCGTCCTATTTATGTACACTCTGAAAAAATATCGGCTGCTAAACACCATTTAATTTACAATTATTTCGTAACAATTTAATCTTCCATATTATTCCTATAAAGAATATTTGATTTCACTTTAATTTACTCAGCTTTTGTGTTCAGGATGCTTATGACGATTTCACTTCGTTTCTCATTACTTTCCATTTTGAGTAGATTTCTCTAGCTTTCTCATGTTGTCTTCAGTCCTGAGACTGGTTTGATGCAGCTCTCCATGCTACTCTATCCTGTGCAAGCTTCTTCATCTCCCAGTACCTACTGCAACCTACACCCTTCTGAATCTGTTTAGTGTATTCATCTCTTGGTCTCCTCTACGATTTTTACGCTCCGCGCTGCCCCCCAATGCTAAATTGGTGATTCCTTGATGCCTCAGAACATGTCCTACCAACCGGTCCCTTCTTCTTGTCAAGTTGTGCCACAAACTCCTCTTCTCCCCAATTCTATTTAATACCTCCTCATTAGTTACGTGATATAACCATCTAATCTTCAGCATCCTTCTGTAGCACCACATTTCGAAAGCTTCTATTCTCTTCTTGTCTAAACTATTTATCGTCCATGTTTCACTTCCCTACATGGCTACACTCCACGAAAATACTTTCAGAAACAACTTCCTGACACTTAAATCTATACTCGATGTTAACAAACTTGTCTTCTTCAGAAACGCTTTCCTTGCCATTGCCAGTCTACATTTTATATCCTATCTACTTCGACCATCATCAGTTACTTTGCTCCCCAAATAGCAAAACTCCTTTACTACTTTAAGTGTCTCATTTCATAATCTAATACCCTCAACAATACCCGTCTTAATTCGTCTTCATTCCATTATCCTCGTTTTCCTTTTGTTGATGTTCATCTTATATCCTCCTTTAAAGACACTGTCCATTCCGTTCAACTGCTCTTCCAAGTCCTTTGCTGTCTCTGACAGAATTACAATGTCATCGGCGAGCCTCAACGTTTTTATTTCTTCTCCATGGATTTTAATACCTACTCCGAATTTTTCTTTTGTTTCCTTTACTGCTTGCTCAATATACAGATTGAATAACATCGGGGACAGGTTAGAACCCTGTCTCACTCCCTTCCCAACCACTGCTTCCCTTTCATGCTCCTCGACTCTTATAACTGCCATCCGGTTTCTGTACAAATCGTAAATAGCCTTTCGCTCCCTGTATTTTACCCCTGCCACCTTCAGAATTTGAAAGAGAGTATTCCAGTCAACATTCTGAAAAGCTATCTCTAAGTCTACAAATGCTAGAAATGTAGGTTTGAATTTCCTTAATCTATTTTCTAAGATACGTCGTAAGGTCAGTATTGCCTCACGTGTCCAAACATTTCTGCGGAATCCAAACTGATCTTCGCCGAGGACGGCTTCTACCAGTTTTTTCATTCGTCTGCAAAGAATTCGCGTTAGTATTTTGCAGCTGTGACTTATTAAACTGATAGTTCGGTCATTTCCATATCCGTCAACACCTGATTTCTTGGCATTGGAATTATTATATTCTTCTTGAGGTCTGAGGGTATTTCACCTGTCTCATACATCTTGCTCACCAGAAGGTAGAGTTTTGTCAGGACTGGCTCTCTCATGGCCGTCAGTAGTTCTAATGGAATGCTGTCTACTCCCGGGGCCTTGTTTCGACTCAGGTCTTTCAGTGCTCCGTCAAACTCTTCATGCCGTATCGTATCTCCCATTTCATCTTCATCTACATCCTCTTCCATTTCCATAATATTGTCCTCTAGTACATCGCCCTTGTATAGACCCTCTATATACTCCTTCCACCTTTCTGCTTTCCCTTCTTTGCTTAGAACTGGTTTTCCATCTGAGCCCTTGATATTAATACAAGTGGCTCTCTTTTCACCAAAGGTCTCTTTAATTTTCCTGTAGGCAGCATCTGTCTTACCCCTAGTGAGATAAGCCGCGTTTTTATATTTTTTCCTTTCATCAATGAAATTCAATATTTCTTCTGTTACCCAAGGATTTCTGCTAGCCCTCGTCTTTTTACCTACTTGATCCTCTGCTGCCTTCACTACTTAATCCCTCAGAGCTACCCATTCTTCTTCTTCTGTATTTCTTTCCCCCATTCCTGTCAATTGTTCCCTTATGCTCTCCCTTAAACTCTGTACATCCTCTGGTTTAGTCAGTTTAACCTGGTCCCATCTCCTTAAATTCCCACCTTTTTGCAGTTTCTCCAGTTTTAATCTGCAGTTCATAACCAATAGATTGTGGTCAGGGTCGACATCTGCCCCTGGAAATATCTTACAATTTAAAACCTGGTTCCTAAATCTATGTCTTACCATTATATAATCTATCTGATACCTTCTAGTATCTCCAGGATTCTTCCATGTATACAACCTTCTTTTATGATTCTTGAACCAAGTGTTAGCTATGATTAAGTTATGCTCTGTGCAAAATCCTACCAGACGGCTTCCTCTTTCATTTCTCTCCTGCAATCCATATTCACCCACTATGTTTCCTTCTCTCCCTTTTCCGACTCTCGAATTCCAGTCACCCATGACTATTGAATTTTCGTCTCCCTTCACTACCTGAATAATTTCTTTTATCTCATCATACATTTCATAAATTTCTTCATCATCTGCAGAGCTAGTTGGCACATTTTCAGTAGTTGCAGGGGCAACAGTCTGGATGATTGACTGATCTGGCCTTGCATCACTAACCAAAACAGGCTTGCTGTGCTGGTACTGGGAACGGCTGAGAGCAAGGGTAAACTACGGCCGTAATTTTTCCCGTGGGCATGCAGCTATACAGTATGGTTAAATGATGATGGCGTCCTCTTGGGTAAAATATTCCGGAGGTAAAATAGTCCCCCATTCGGATCTCCGGGCGGGGACTACTCAAGAGGATGTCGTTATCAGGAGAAAGAAAACTGGCGTTCTACGGATCGGAGCGTGGAACGTCAGATCCCTTAATCGGGCAGGTAGGTTAGAAAATTTAAAAAGGGAAATGGATAGGTTGAAGTTAGATATAGTGGGAATTAGTGAAGTTCGGTGGCAGGAGGAACAAGACTTTTGGTCAGGTGAATACAGGGTTATAAATACAAAATCAAATAGGTGTAATCCAGGAGTAGGATTAATAATGAATAAAAAAATAGGAGTGCGGGTAAGCTACTACAAACAGCATAGTGAACGCATTATTGTGGCCAAGATAGAGACGAAGCCCATGCCTACTACAGTAGTACAAGCTTTCTCATACATCAACTTTTATGTACAAAAGAGTTTATTTAAAAATTTATCACTGTGTTCTAAGCGTTTTGCGTTTCTCTTTAAATAGAAGTAAATGAAAGTGTAATACTGAGCAAGTGTATACAGTATGCTACCTTGTTAAAATTTCTGCTGTCAGTTGTGAAAAATAAAAAACTAAAATTACTCTGGATATAATCCTATATCGTAAACTTAAAGTGAAGGGCTGATAAAGGAAAAAAAAGGGAAGGATCTCATGATTCAGCTGTATCGGGACTCTATGCAGAGTCGGCAGCGAAGAGTGATTCAGAATGGAATTCGAACCAGGGACCGCAGACAGGTGGTGCTAGGTGGGTGTGCGGGGTTGGCTGAGGGGCGTACTGACATAATCTATACAATTGCGATAAACACAATGTCTGGGGGCCGCGATAGTTAAGTCACCTGCTTAGTAAGTAGGAGGTCCCGGGTCCGAGTCCTGGTCTGGCACACATTTTCACTCGTCGCTGCTGACTGCGCATGAAGTCTCGATTCAGCTGACATCATGAACTTCTTCTCTTTCCTTTCTTCCACCTCCACTTTCAGTTTACGTACGTAATATGTATCAAAGTTGCGGTTTTCGTGTGATATTTGTACATGTTCGAAAGGACAGACAACATGCGTTCAGCTAACAGGCTTATAGCCTGTCATATAGTCCAGAGACAGCAAAGGACCTGGAAGAGCAGCTGAACGGAATGGACAGTTTCTTGAAATGAGGATATAAGATGAACATCAACAAAAGCAAAACGACCATAATGGAATGTAGTCGAATAAAGTCGGGTATTCAAATGGTTCAAATGGCTCTGAGCACTATGGGACTTAACATCTCAGATCATCAGTCCCCTATAAAATATAACTACTTAAACCTAACTAACCTAAGGACATCACACACATCCATGCCCGAGGCAGGATTCGAACCTGCGACCGTAGCGGTCGCGCGGTTCCAGACTGAAGCGCCTAGAACCGCTCGGCCACCACCGGCCGGCAAGTCAGGTATTGCTGAGGGTATTAGATTAGGAAATGAGACACTTAAAGTAGTAAATGAGTTTTGCTATTTGGAGCGCAAAATAACTGACGATGGTCGAAGTAGAGAGGATATAAAATGTAGACTGGCAATGGCAAGGAAAGGGTTTCTGAAGAAGAAGAATTTGTTAACATCGAGTATTGATTTAAGTGTCAGGAAGACTTTTCTGAAAGTATTTGTATGGAGTGTTGGCATGTATGGAATTGAAATGTGGACGATAAATAGTTTAGACAAAAAGGGGACAGAATCTTTCGAAATGTGGTGCTACAGATGGATGCTGAAGTATAGAGGGTTATATCACATAACTAATGAGGAGGTACTGAATAGAATTGGGGAGAAGGGAAATTTGTGGCACAACTTGTCTAGAAGAATGGATCAGTTGGTAGGACATATTCTGAGGCATCAAGGGATCACCAATTTAGTATTGGAGGGCAGCGCGGAGCGTAACAATCGTAGAAGAGACCAAGATATGAATAAAGTAAACAGATTCAGAAGGATGTAGATCGCTGTAGGTACTGGGAGATAAAGAAGCTTGCACACGATAGAGTAGCAGGGAGAGCTGCATCAGACCAGTCTCTGGACTGAAGACCACAACAACAACAACTTAGTCTTAAACAATCACCGAGCGGGGTGGCGCAGTGGTTAGACACTGGACTCGCATTCGGGAGGACGACGGTTCAATGCTGCGTCCGGCCATCCTGATTTAGGTTTTCCGTGATTTCCCTAAATCACTCCAGGCAAATGCCGGGATGGTTCCTCTGAAAGGCCACGGCCGACTTCCTTCCCAATCCTTCCCTAATCCGATGAGACCGATGACCACGCTATCTGGTCTCCTTCCCCAAACCAACCAACCAATCTTAAACAATGAGTTCATTTACACAGGGGTTTAGGGACGTAGGCTGTTATAGAAACAGGAATACCAATAAAACATTTATTTCCCCAGTTGTGCAGTAGCAAGATGAGTACAGAAGGTACTTATTCGTATCGGCGGTATGGGTGATTTACTATCCCACGCCGGCCGCGGTGGTCGTGCGGTTATAGGCGCTCCAGTCCAGAGCCGCGCTGCTGCTACGGTCGCAGGTTCGAATCCTGCCTCGGGCATGGATGTGTGTGATGTCCTTAGGTTAGTTAGGTTTAATTAGTTCTAAGTTCTAGGGGACTGATGACCACAGCAGTTGAGTCCCATAGTGCTCAGATCCATTTGAACCATTTACTATCCCAACACACCACCGTACTTTGTCACCACCTTACTTATTTCCATAACTGTAGTTCCTTGAGATGAACAATTTAGCCCCTCTCTTGTAGACACAGGGGTATTGAGACGTCGGCTGTCATAGAAACAGGAATACCAATAAAACATTTATTTCCCCAGATGTGCAGTAGCAAGAGGGGTACAGAAGGTACTTATTCGTATCGGCGGTGTGGTTGATTTACTATCCCAACACACCATCGTAGTTTGTCACCACCTTACTTCTTTCCATATCTACATCTACATCTACACGATTACTCTGCAATTCACATTTAAGTGCTTATCAGAGGATTCATCGAACCACAATCATACTATCTCTCTACCATTCCACTCCCGAATAGTGCGCGGGAAAAAAACACCTAAACCTTTCTGTTCGAGCTCTGATTTCTCTTATTTTATTTTGATGATTATTCCTACCTATGTACGTTGGGCTCAACAAAATATTTTCGCATTCGGAAGAGAAAGTTGGTGACTGAAATTTCGTAAATAGATCTCGCCGCGACGAGAAACGTCTTTGTTTTAATGACTGCCATCCCAACTCGCGTATCATATCTGCCGCACTCTCTCCCCTATTACGTGATAATATAAAACGAGCTGCCCTTTTTTGCACCCTTTCGATGTCCTGCGTCAATCGCACCTGGTAAGGATCCCACACCACGAAGCAATATTCTAACAGAAGACGAACGAGTGTAGTGTAAGCTGTCTCTTTAGTGGACTTGTTGCATCTTCTAAGTGTCCTGCCAATGAAACGCAACCTTTGGCTCGCCTTCCCCACAATATTATCTATGTGGTCTTTCCAACTGAAGTTGTTCGTAATTTTAACACCCAGGTACTTAGTTGAATTGGCAGCCTTGAAAATTGTACTATTTATCGAGTAATCGAATTGCAACGGATTTCTTTTGGAACTCATGTAGATCACCTCACACTTTTCGTTATTTAGCGTCAACTGCCACCTGCCACACCATACAGCAATCTTTTCTAAATCACTTTGCAACTGATACTGGTCTTCGGATGACCTTACTAGACGGTAAATTACAGCATCATCTGCGAACAACCAAAGAGAACTTCTAAGATTGTCACCCAGGTCATTTATATAGATCAGGAACAGCAGAGGTCCCAGGACGCTTCCCTGGGGAACACCCGATATCACTTCAGTTTTACTCGATGATTTGCCGTCTATTACCACGAACTGCGACCTTCCTGACAGCAAATTACTGAGACGATACCCCATAGGCCCGCAGCTTGATTAGAAGTCGCTTGTGAGGAACGGTGTCGAAAGCTTTCCGGAAATCTAGAAATACGGAATCAACTAGAGATCCCCTGTCGATAGCGGCCATTACTTCGTGCGAATAAAGAGCTAGCTGCGTTGTATAAGAACGATGTTTTCTGAAACCATGCTGATTACGTATCAATCGATCGTTCCCTTCGAGGTGATTCATAATGTTTGAATACACTATATGCTCCAAAGCCCTACTGCAAACCGACGTCAATGATATAGGTCTGTGTAAGTAGGCTGTTTATGTTTTCTTATCGGCAACGTTACGTAGCGCTCGGTATGAAAATCACTGGCTGTGCTGTGTGCAGTCTGTAGCTAGTTTGCATTTTTGTCTGCCATTGCAGTATTGGGCAGCGGCAGCTGGATGTGAACAGCGCGTAGCGTTGCGCAGTTGGAGGTGAGCCGCCAGCAGTGGTGGATGTGGGGAGAGAAATGGCGGAGACTTGAAATTTGTAAGACTGGATGGCATATATATTATGATTATTAAGGTAAATACATTGTTTGTTCTCTATTAAAATCTTTCATTTGCTAACTATGCCTATCAGTAGTTAGTGCCTTCAGTAGTTTGAATCTTTTATTTAGCTGGCAGTAGCGGCGCTCGCTGTATTGCAGTAGTTCGAGTAACGAAGATTTTTGGTGAGGTAAGTGATTTGTGAAAGGTACAGGTTAATGTTAGTCAGGGCCATTCCTTCGTAGGGATTTCTGAAAGTCAGATTGCGTTGCGCTAAAAAATATTGTGTGTCAGTTTAAGCACAGTCTTGTATAAATGTTCAAAGGGGACGTTTCATCTGTAGTTCGATGGATTACTCCTACTACCCTTCTTAATTGTAGTTCCTTGAGATGAACAATTTTGCCCCTCTCTTGTAGACACAGGGGTTTTGGGAGGTCGGCTGTTATAGAAACAGGAATACCAACAAAACATTTATTTCCCCAGTTGTGCAGTAGCGAGAGGAGTACAGAAGGTTCCCAGACAGCCTGTAGGCCCTTGGTGGACAGTGAATTTCGTGCCTAGAGTGGGGCGGTGACACGCGGCGCTGATGGGCTGGACTGCTAACTGCAGCTGCCACGGCTGGAGTGACAGTTGACGGCGGCAGGTAGCGTGCGGGAAGTGGGTCGCGGCGCGGCGCGGCGCTGGCGGCTGCGACTGCGGCCTTGGCCGGCACTGCTGGCTGGCATATCGACGCGGCACAGCCGAGCCTCCCAGGCTTTCGCTCGCCAAGGCGGAGACGAACGGCCGTGCCAGCCGGCCGGCAATAGGCCAGCAGTCCCCTTGACGGCGGTACTGCAGAAGCCTGCAGGGCAACGCGAAACGAATAAAGCGATTAGAGGCGGCTATAAGTATTTAATGCCTAGCGATACATCGTAAAGAATCGTGAAAATTCAGATTTTCTATATTGCACACCGGCAAATGTGGTGTCACCGCCAGACACCACACTTGCTAGGTGGTAGCTTTAAATCGGCCGCGGTCCATTAGTACATGTCGGACCCGCGTGTCGCCACTGTCAGTAACTGCAGACCGAGCGCCACCACACGGCAGGTCTAGAGAGACGTACTAGCACTCGCCCCAGTTGTACGACGACTTTGCTAGCGACTACACTGACGTAGCCTTTCTCTCATTTGCCGAGAGACAGTTAGAATAGCCTTCAGCTAAGTCCATGGCTACGACCTAGCAAGGCGCCATTAGCCTTACAGTGCTTGTATTTAAAGACTCTCAATTGTATCGTCAAGAGCGATGTACCACAATGATGGAATAAAGTTAAGTATTTCAGCAGCTACGTACTTTTCTTTATAGCATTCATTACGTACCCTGTTCCAGACTTCACGCCAGTCGGCGTGAGTTGACGCGTGCCCTTTCGGTTTTCTCCCCTTGTGTCTAGACTGTCTTGTCTACACACAACAGCAAAAAAAAAACACTGACACTATTCAAAACTACAATTCTTGAGAAAAATTGGCTTAAAGAACTCTGTAAAACTTATACTGTACTGGTGTATGCATTATTTAAATTTCAAGTAAGTAATGCTGATAATCAATCACGTTGTAAGTTGGGTGTTTAGGTTTTTTTTTATTGGTGACGCCACATAGTGTTCCGTATGAAAATCACTGACTGTGCTGTCTGCAGTCTGTGGCTGCTTTGCATTGTTGTTTGCTGTTGTAGTGATGGGCAGTTGGCTGTTAACAGCGCGTAGCGTTGCGCAGTTGGTGGTGAGCCGCCAGCAGTGGTGGATGTGGGGAGAGAAATGGCGGAGTTTTGAAATTTGTAAGACTGGATGTCATGAACTGATATATATATATATATATATATATATATATATATATATATATATATATATATGGAAATTGAAATAAGAACACTGTGAATTCATTGTCCCAGGAAGGGGAAACTTTATTGACACATTCCTGGGGTCAGATACATCACATGATCACACTGACAGAACCACAGGCACATAGACACAGGCAACAGAGCATGCACAATGTCGGCACCAGTACAGTGTATATCCACCTTTCGCAGCAATGCAGGCTGCTATTCTCCCATGGAGACGATCGTAGATATGCTGGATGTAGTCCTGTGGAACGGCTTGCCATACCATTTCCACCTGGCGCCTCAGTTGGACCAGCGTTCGTGCTGGACGTGCAGACCGCGTGAGACGACGCTTCATCCAGTCCCAAACATGCTCAATGGGGGACAGATCCGGAGATCTTGCTGGCCAGGGTAGTTGACTTACACCTTCTAGAGCACGTTGGGTGGCACGGGATACATGCGGACGTGCATTGTCCTGTTGGAACAGCAAGTTCCCTTGCCGGTCTAGGAATGGTAGAACGATGGGTTCGATGACGGTTTGGATGTACCGTGCACTATTCAGTGTCCCCTCGACGATCACCAGTGGTGTACGGCCAGTGTAGGAGATCGCTCCCCACACCATGATGCCGGGTGTTGGCCCTGTGTGCCTCGGTCGTATGTAGTCCTGATTGTGGCGCTCACCTGCACGGCGCCAAACACGCATACGACCATCATTGGCACCAAGGCAGAAGCGACTCTCATCGCTGAAGACGACACGTCTCCATTCGTCCCTCCATTCACGCCTGTCGCGACACCACTGGAGGCGGGCTGCACGATGTTGGGGCGTGAGCGGAAGACGGCCTAACGGTGTGCGGGACCGTAGCCCAGCTTCATGGAGACGGTTGCGAATGGTCCTCGCCGATACCCCAGGAGCAACAGTGTCCCTAATTTGCTGGGAAGTGGCGGTGCGGTCCCCTACGGCACTGCGTAGGATCCTACGGTCTTGGCGTGCATCCGTGCGTCGCTGCGGTCCGGTCCCAGGTCGACGGGCACGTGCACCTTCCGCCGACCACTGGCGACAACATCGATGTACTGTGGAGACCTCACGCCCCACGTGTTGAGCAATTCGGCGGTACGTCCACCCGGCCTCCCGCATGCCCACTATACGCCCTCGCTCAAAGTCCGTCAACTGCACATACGTTTCACGTCCACGCTGTCGCGGCATGCTACCAGTGTTAAAGACTGCGATGGAGCTCCGTATGCCACGGCAAACTGGCTGACACTGACGGCGGCGGTGCACAAATGCTGCGCAGCTAGCGCCATTCGACGGCCAACACCGCGGTTCCTGGTGTGTCCGCTGTGCCGTGCGTGTGATCATTGCTTGTACAGCCCTCTCGCAGTGTCCGGGGCAAGTATGGTGGGTCTGACACACCGGTGTCAATGTGTTCTTTTTTCCATTTCCAGGAGTATATATATATATATATATATATATATATATATATATATATAAAATGACTTTTAACACTATTAAGGTAAACACATTGTTTGTTCTTTATCAAAGTCTTTCATTTGCTAAATATGCCTATCAGTAGTTAGTGCCTTCAGTAGTTAGAATCTTTTATTTAGCTGGCAGTAGTGGCGCTCGCTGTATTGCAGTAGTTCCAGTAACGAAGATTTTTGTGAGGTAAGTGATTCATGAAAGGTTTATAGGTTATTGTTAGTCAGGGCCATTCTTTTGCGCTAAAAATATTCTGTGTCAGTTTAGTGTTGATCAGAATAGGTAAAGAGCGAAATGTCTGAGTACGTTCAGTTCTGCTCAACTGTATGAAAATCAAATAACGTAAGGGGTTTAGCAGCACAGTAATTCACTAATTTTTCTAAGGGGACATTTAAACGTTACTGTCTGTACAACACTTGAAACGTCCCCTTAGAAACATTAGTGAATTACTGTGCTGCTAGACCCCTTACGTTATTTGATTTTCAAACAGCTGAGCAAAACTGGACTTATCAGACATTTCTCTCTTTTCTTATTCTGATCATCACTAAACTGACACACAATATTTTTAGCGCAACGCAATCTGACTTTCAAAAATTCCCTACAAAAGAATAGCCCTGACTAACAATAACCTACACCTTTCATGAATCACTTACCTCACAAAAATCTTCGTTAGTCGAACTACTGCAATACAGCGAGCGCCAACACTGCCAGCTAAATGAAAGATTCTAACTACTGAAGGCACTAACTACTGATAGGCACAGTTACCAAAAGAAAGATTTTGATAGAGAACAGACGATGTATTTACCTTAATATCATCCGCTCTCAAAACTCCGCCATCTCTCTCCCCACATCCACCAATGCTGGCGGCTCACCTCCAACTGCGCAACGCTACGCGCTGTTCACATCCAACTGCCCAACACTACCATAGCGACTATTCCAACAATGCTACCTAGCCGCAGACTGCTCACAGCACAGCCAGTGATTTTCATACAGAGCGCTACGTGGCGTTACCAATATAAAAACCTAAACAGCCTACTTACAATAGCCCCCATGCTCCCCACAAAAAAATTTACAAATTGTTTTGGGCACTGTTCAATACATATTTGTTAAAATTTTTTTATATTAACGCTAACAAATATATCAAATGCACACACTAATCGATACAATGTTGGTCAAAAGCTAAAATTTTCTCACAGTCCATAAAGACAGACCTGATAATTCATCACAGTATTAATAACAATTTTATGCACCAAGTCTGAGCAGTAAAAGAAAATGCACACAGATATAGTGGATATCCATGCAGTCTTGAAGAAGTAGTGTTGTCCTTCCAACGGACAACAGTGCTGACTCTTGACATGCAGACAGGTAACGGGCCACAACAGAGCAAACCCACACCAGAGTCATTCGAAGTTTTGAAGAATATTGGTAGGTGGGCCACCAGAGGTGCAGACCCACTGTAGGCCTTGTAGAATAATGGTATTGGTGGGCCATCAAAGATGCAGACCCACTGTATCCTTGTAGAGACGGCCAACAGCCATCTGTTGCGACTGTGCAGGTGCACAATCACCATCGTAGAGTCTTGCGGACAATATAGCAAGTCCATGAACCACCACTTGTGCATTCACAAAATTTTTTTTTTGAAATGTCCTTAGAACCAGTAATGCAAATCAGCCACAGACTGCACACAGCACAGCCAGTGATTTTCACACACAGCGCTACGTGGCGTTACCAATATAAAAACATAAACAGCCTACTTACACATTAATATAACCACGTAGTTTTGTTCTCGTCGAATGTGAGATGTCATCAGGTTCATCATCATCGTCATCATCATCATCAGCCAATTCAATCATCAAATGATGTGGCCTCTTCGCGTCGTGGATTCAGGTAGCCTTTCAGCAGTCTTCGCCAAGTGGGACGGTTTTGGGCAGTTCTCTGCCAGGTGTTACCAGCGATCTTCTCGATGTCTTTGTCCCATCTGTCTGGTGGTTTTCCTCTAGGCCTCCAGTGCTCTCTCGGACTCCACTCCCGTACTAGCTCCGTGCATCTGTTGTCTTTTCTTCTTGCGACGTGGCCAGCCCACTGCCATTTCAAGGAACCTACTGTCTCTAAGATGCCATTAACCTTCGTCACAGACCGGATGTCATCTGTCCTTTTCCTATCCTTTCTTGTATAGCCCAGCATTGATCTACCCATGGCGCTCTGTGCTGTCCTAAGTTTCCCTTTTGTAAATGAGTTCAGTGTCCATGTCTCGCAGCCATACGTCATCACAGGAAGAATGCATTGATCAAATACTGCTTTCTTCAGATTTACTGGCATTTTTGATCTGAACACTGTTGAATTCTTCCCAAATGCTTCATGCGTCGATAGATGTCTGGCCTTGTGTCTCCCTTCATATTTATAATCTGGCCAAGGTAGACATATTCACTGACCTCATCTAGTAGACTGTCCTTGACTTTCACATCTCCAGCTAGGACCCACTTGTTAGACATTACTTTTGTTTTGGAAAGGTTCATGTTCAAGCCAACCACCTGACATTCCGACGCAAGATCTGTAACTAAGTTTTGGAGCTCTGCGAAGTCTTTGGCCAGTAAGGCAATATCGTCAGCAAATCTCAAGTTGGTAAGCCTTCTTCCATTAATTCTAATACCCTTACCTTCCCAGGGTAGTTGCCAACCGTAAGGTGGAATGAGTATAATATCTTTGAGTAGGAGGATCTTTGATGGTTAAGAGAGCCGGGCGCGCGCAGTAAAAAACTGGTGAGTCGCAGCTAGGTGCCCGGAAGAAGCAGACGTGTGGTGACAGCTATAAGGAAGAACGCACGCTCGCTGCGCAGTTACAATAAGCAAACTTTAGCACGAAAATGAGAGAAGATGTATAATGATTTCAAAAATGGTTTTTGTTAGATAACGTTCAGGGTTGGGATTGGTATGTCCAAGGTTTCACGCAGTAAGCATTTTGTAAATTTTTTTGTAAGTGTGATTCGTGCTACAAAAATGTTGGAAATGGTAGGGTTTGTGTATGACTTAAAATTTTAACAATATATATATATATATATATATATATATATTAAGATCAACATTGTGTTTAAATCTAACAGTCTGAATCATAACCCACATCCTTTGTTGTATTGAATACGAAAATGAGTAGTAAAGCAAAGTTACCCACCAATGAAAGAACCTACACAAAATGAGGCATCTATGCAATATATATGTGCAGTTCATAGTTTGAAATCGATTTTTTATAACTGAGCCGGCCGTTGTGGCCGAGCAGTTCTAGGCGCTTCAGTCTGGAACCGCGCGACCGCTACAGTCGCAGGTTCGAATCCTGCCTCGGGCATGGACGTGTGTGATGTCCTTAGGTTAGTTAGGTTTAAGTAGTTCTACGTTCTAGGGGACTGATGACCTCAGATGTTGAGTCTCATAGTGCTCAGAGCCATTTGAACCATTATGTATAACTGAAGTTATCAGAGCAAAGTTATTTCTAGTAACTAATTTTTTGCCATTGCACAACTGGCATTATTCAAGTCAAGATATAATTTCATTAAGTGAACATCAGGGCCAAAAGTTAATTTTTCAGTACAATCTTAATGCCATTGCACAAACGGCATTATTCTCTTAAACTTGATTGCTGAGTCAAATACATCTGTCATTTCTGGCAAAATGTAGGAGTCGGATGCAGGTTTGTTGAATAATTAATTTGAAACAATTTTTATCGTTGATACTTTCACTAATTAAAATGGAAACTATTTTGGTTAGATACTTTCAATACTTTTGCCACTTTTCTACTCCTTTCCAAATATACGTATTTACTTACAATAGTATAATACCACATTAGAACCTCCATCAGGCAAAATTAGTTTTTAAGTTAAAATAAAAAATGGAAAACCAGCTGAAATTGTTTATTAGAAAAATACAAAATGCAAAATTGTAATTCATAAAAAATAAAACCAGAGGTCTACACCTAAGTCCAAAGAGGAATGGCGAGAAATTGTGGGAGAGGCCAAGTCTCATCCTGGGATGTAGCGGCAATTAAAAAATGTGAAATTTTGTGGGACTGCTAAGGTCATCAGTCCCTAACCTTACACACTACTGAACCTAAATTATCCTATGGACAAACACACACACATGCACGAGGGAGGACTCGAACCTCCGCCGGGACCAACCGTACAGTCCATGACTGCAGCGCCTTAGACCGCTCGGCTAATCGCGCGCGGCAGCGCCAATAAAAAAAAGTCAGTTTAAGAGACACAATTTACAAAATCACAGAATCATAAATGGCCTTATCTTATATAATGTAGAAATACTAGTATTCACTGAGCAAAGAAAAAAAAATGGCTCTGAGCACTATGGGACTTAACTGCTGTGGTCATCAGTCCCCTAGAACTCAGAACCACTTAAACCTAACTAACCTAAGGACATCACACACATCCATGACCGAGGCAGGATTCGAACCTGCGACCGTAGCGGTCGCGCCGTTCCAGACTGTAGCGCCTAGAACCGCTCGGCCACTCCGGCCGGCTGAGCAAAGAAATTCAGTATGCATTTCTTTATAGCAGAAATTCTTCTTTTTGTTTTCTTTGCGCGCTGCAACGTACGAAATTTTGTAATATTTACGATAGTTGTAATCGTCAAAACACCGTCTGATCCACCAAACAGACATGTGCGACAAAAGGACATTGCAATGTACGACACAGACACTCCATAAACACATTGTAATGATCAGTGGTATTAAAAATAAATTAAGCTTACCTTATACGTGCAAAGTTTCACAACTCAGAGTGTGCCGCTCTTTTTGAATGACCCATGGACACCTGCCAGTAGCAACACTGAAGTGACACTGTTCTTACTGTGCCGAATCATGAAGTAGCCTGCAGCAAAACTGATACAACTGTCTTGTATTAGACAAATTGGCAGACAGAGGTGTGACTTTTTCCTGATGTGACGTATTACGTGCACGCTGAGAACTTCACAAGTATTTTTCACTGATCAAAACTAAAAATTACTCTTTTTTTGGGTTGTCAGGTTTCTTTCTGCGGTGCGGTATAGACTTCACAGACATTTTATATGACGGCATTTGGTCACACGGGACTCGACTAATATCTGAAGTAGTGCTAGAGGGAAGTGACACCATGAATCCTGCTGGCTGTCCATAAAACCGTAAGAGTACGAGGGGTTGCAGATCTCTTCTGAAAATTTGAAATTGGTGGTAAGGTCTTATGGGAGCAAGCTACTTAGGTCATCGATCCCTAAGCCTACACACTACTTAATCTAACTTAAACTAACTTACGCTATGTACAACACACACACCCATGCCCGATGGAGGACTTGAAACTCCGACGGGGAGAGCCGCAGGGACCGTGGCAAGGCGCCCAGACCGCACGGCTACCCCGCGCGGCTTCTTTTCTTAATAGCACGTTGCAAGGCATCCCAGATACGTTCAATAACGTTCATGTCTGTTTAAACTCAGACGAGTGTTCCTGGGGTGTCGCATTGTCCATATCAATCCAACTGCACACGCCCCACTTCATTACTGAGCCTCCACCAGATTGAACAGTTGAACAGTCCGCTGTTGACATGCAGGGTCCATGGACTTATGAGGTTGTCTCCACACCTGTACACGTCCATCCGTTCGATACAATTTGAAACGAGTCCAATGTCGTTGTTGGTTGGTCCAGGAGGGGAGTAAAGCTTTGTGTTGTGCCGTCATCTAGGGTACTGAGTAGGCCTTCGTCTCCGAAAGCCCGTATCGGTGATGTTCCGTTGAATGTTTCACACGCTGACATTTGTTGATGGCCCAGCATTGAAATTTGCAGTAACTTACAGAAGGGTTGCACTTCTGTCACGTAGAACGATTCTCTTTACTCGTCGTTGGTCCTGTATTTAATGGATCTTTTTCCGGCCGCAGCGATGTCGAAGATTTTTTGTTTTACCGGATTCATCATATTCACATAACACCGGTGAAATGCTCGTACGGAAAAATTCCCCACTTCATCGCTACCTCGGAGTTGCTGTGCCCATCGCTCGTGCGCCGACTATAACATCACGTTCTGACTCACTTAAACCTTGATAACCTGCCATTGTAGTAACAGTATCCGATGTAACTTTTCTTTATTGTTATTTTAACACCTAACATAAAAAGGTGGGGCGGCAGCGGCCATATTACGCCGCTATCCGGCCAGAGACAGTACAAATAGAATCAAGGAAGGCATAGAAACACAAAACATAACGATGGACAAAAACAATAGACACGTGAGCAAAAAACACGAAGCCACTCACATTCGTAGAAAAATAAAAAAAAAAAGTCAACACTGCACACGAACAAATGATTGAAATGACTCATGTGAACGATGGAGCTGGGCGGTGAAAACACGGAAGCACTAACACGACGACACACACACAGAAACAATGGCGATGATCTCCGACGCGCGAATGTTCACTTGACGTGTGCGAGTCGAGTGACCTGCCAAAAGGGGAAAGGTGGGGAGGAGGGATAGGGGAGAGTGTAGATGCCAGTGACAGAGGAGATGGGGGAGAGGAAAGAAGGTATGGGGGGGGGGGTAAGGGAAGCCTGGGAGGAGGAGGGGGGAGGAAGAGAGGAGGGAGAAAAGGGAGAGAGGATGCCCTAAGGAAAAAACACAGGATATGGAAGAGGAGGATCAAAGTTGGTAGGAGGGGTAGATGGAGGGGATGAGGGCATCATCAGGGAGGGGGAGTTGGCGGAAGCCACCTTGGGCGAGGGTATGGAGAGTGGAGAGATGGAGAGCAGGTGGGACATGGGAATACAGGCGCAGCAGCGGACGGGGGTGGGAGAGGATGGGAGAGACAAGTGGGTGAGGGGGATCGAGTTTACAGGAGGTGTAGAGGATCCATATCCATTAGCATTAGAGGAAAAGGAGGAGGTGTGGAAACAGAATAAGGTAAAGGTCCGCATGGGGGAGGGGAGATGGATGCGATAGGCGAGGCAGAGAGCATGGTGTTCTAGGATTTGAAGGGATTTGTAAAAGATAGGAGGGGCGGAGATCCAGGTAGGGTGGGCATAGCAGAGGATAGGGCAGATGAGGGATTTATAGGTATGGAGGATTGTGGAGGGGTCCAGATCCCATGTGTGGCCAGAAAGGAGCTTGAGGAGACAGAGTCAGGAGAGTGCCTTGGCTTGGATCATCCAGAGATGAGTGGTCCAGGAGAGGTGACGGTTGAGGTACTTGAGGGTGGGGGTGAGGTTGATGGAACGGCCATAGATGGTGGGATAGAAATCGAGGAGACGGAAGGAGGGGGTGGTTTTGCCGACAATGATCGCCTGGGTCTTGGAAGGATTGACCTTGAGCAGCCACTGGTCACACCAAGTGGTGAACCAGTCAAGATTGGATTGGAGAATGTGCTGGGAGTGTCGCGGGGTGGGGGCGAAAGCAAGGAAGGTGGTGTCATCAGCGTACTGGAGAGGGTGGATGGGGGGATGAAGGTGGCAGCATGTCCACCGTATATATAAGTTAGAGAAGAGTGGAGAGGACAGAACCTTGGGGCACACTGACTGAGGCGTAGAAGGTGTAGGAATCTGTGTTATGGATGGTGACATAAGAAGGATGTTGGGAAAGCAGGGAGGTGATCAGACGGACGTAGTTAATAGGCAGCGCGAAGGCTTGGAGCTTGAAGAGGGGACCGGAATGCCATACACAGTTGTAAGCATGTTCAAGGTCAAGGGAGAGGGAGATGTTGGAGCAATGGGAGTTGAGTTGTTCAGGGAGGAGGTGAGTGAGGTGAAGGAGAAGGTCATCGGCAGAGAAGGACGGTCGAAAGCCACATTGGGTAGTGGGAAGGAGGCGGTGCTGGCAGAGATGCTGGTGGATGCGTCGGATGAGGATGAATTCCAGGACCTTGCTGAAGACCGAGGTGAGGCTGATGGGATGGTAGGAGGAGACAGCAGACAGCAGCTTGTCGGGTTTGAGGAACATCAGGATCTGGGATGTTTTCCACAGGCTGGGGTAAAAGCTGGTGGGCAAGACCGCATTATATAGTCTGGCCAGGGTGGAGATGAAGGAGGCGGGAGCTTCATGGAGGTGACAATAGGTAACACGGTCATGACCAGGAGCAGTGTTGTGTTTTGTGCGGAGTGTGAGGAGCTTGAGGAGACAGAGTCAGGAGTGTGCCTTGGCTTGGATTGTCCAGAGATGGGGGGTTTGGAGAAGCGACGGTCAAGGGTGACGCCAAGGTACTTGAGGTTAGGGGTGATGGCGATAGGACAGCCATAAATGTTGTATAGATATCAAGGAGACGGAAGGAAGGGGTGGTTTTGCCTACAATGATTGCCTGGGTCTTAGAAGGATTCACCTTGAGCAACCACTGGTTGCACCAAGTGGTGAACTGGTCAAGAAGGGATTGGAGGAGGTGTTGGGAGCGTTGCAGGGTGGAGGCAAGGGCGAGGAAGGCGGTGTCATCGGCATACTGGAGAAGGTGGACGAGGGATGTAGGCGGCGGCATGTCCGCCGTGTACAGAAGGTAGAGAAGATGGGAGAGGACGGAACCTTGGGGAACACCAGTGGAAGGGTAGAAGGTGTTTGAATCCGTGTTATGGATGGTGACATAGGAAGGACGTTGGGAAAGAAAGGACCCGATCAGACGGATGTAATTAATAGGAAGGGCGAAGGTTTGGAGCTTGAAGAGGAGACCGGAATGCCAAACACAGTCGTAAGCATGCTCAAGGTCTAGGGAGAGGAAGATGGCGGACCGGCGCGAGTTGAACTGTTCGGAGAGGAGATGAGTAAGGTGAAGGAGAAGGTCATCAGTAGAGAAGGACGGTCTAAAGCCACACTGGGTAGGGGGAAGGGGGCGGTGCTGGTGGAGATGCTGGTTGATGCATTGGGTAAGGTTGGATTCCAGAATCTTGCTGAAGACTGGGGTAAGGCTGGTGGGACAGTAGGAGGAGACAGCAGATGGCAGTTTGTCGGGTTCGAGGAACATCAAGATATGGGAGGTTTTCCACAGGTCGGGATAGTAGCCGGTGGACAAGACCACATTATAGAGCCTGGCCAGGGTGGAGAGGAAGGAGGCGGGAGCTTCACGGAGGTGGCAATAGGTAACCCGATCGTGACCGGGAGCAGTGCTGCATTTCATGCGGAGTGTGAGGATGATATCGAGAGTGGTGATGGGGGCATTGAGTTCATTGTGTGTAATGTTGCCCAAGTACTGGAAGCTAGGAGAGAGTGGAGGGACAGTGGTGTCAGTTTGATTGTGGACATCCGGGAAGAGGTAGTAATCGAACTGGGGATCGTCAGGGAGGGTAAAGATATCAGAAAGGTAGAAGGCAAAGTGGTTGGCCTTACTAAGGTTGTCAGGGAAGGGCTGGTCATCATGAAGGAGAGGTTAGTAGGGGGGGGGGGTTGATCTGGTAAGGAGGAGGAAGGCGGACCAGTACTTGGACGAGTTGATAGAAGGTGTAGCATTAAGACGGATGCATGTTTGTCGCCAGTCCTGGTGTTTCTTAGCCACGAGCAAATTTCTGACGTGTCATTGTAGTTGCCGGTGGCGTCGTAGTGTGTCTGGGTCACGCATGTGAAGGATGGCACGGTAGAGACAGCGGGACTCACGGAGGAGGAGGACAGCCTGTGGGGGTAAAGTGAGACGCTGTTGTTGCATGGTAGGGATGTGGGCCTCCACGGCCTCAGACAAGGTCTGCTGGAGAAAGGAGGTGGCATGGGTAACATCGTCAGGGTGGTGGTAGGTGAGGGGGGTGGCTATCGACCTGGGTAGAGAGGGTATTCCGGTAGGTATTCCAGTCGACACGGGAATAATCATGGACGTATTTTGGGGGAGGGTCGATGCGAGGATCGGGACAGGGGCGACGACCGTCTGAAACGATGAGGACAGGACATGGTCGCCATCAATGGGGTCCAGTACATCCACCGCTATGCGGCCAAGGAGGTTAGGGGAGGAGAGGACGACATATGGAGAGGAGTTGGATTCGGGGCTGGTGTGCTGGGGAATGGGAACGAGGTCGCCTTGGAGGGAGGAGAGGAACCGATGCCACCACCGTAACTGGGCGGCGGAACGACTATGGATGCTGAGGTCGGCGGCGATCACGTAGGAGGAGAAGGCGCTGTCGATGTGGAAAGAAAGTCAAAAGGAATAGGGGCGTTAGCGCGGACATGGATGGTGTCGCAGGCCAGGGAAGAAGAGACTACGGATCAGGTGGGGTCGGGAAGGAGGGGTTGGAGCAGAACAGGGATCTGGCGGTGGTGGCCGATGGCTACTCCGCCACGCGCTATCGGGAGGGGATTATCGGAGCGGTGAAGGAGGTAGGGCGAGGTGTGTACGGTATGCTGGGGCGGAAGAAAAGTTTCGTTGAGGAGGAAGGCATCCACACGGCGGGATGTAACTACTGCGCCAGACTGTCCTATATAGGCGTTGCCGACCGCAGCAGCGTATTTTGCTTGTTTACCTATATCTGTATTTGAGTGCACGTACCTATAGCAGTTTCTTTGGAGCTTCGGTGTATCACGTGTCTCTTCCTGTAGTTTGCTTCTGTTTACCTCAGATTTTTAAACATCTTGCACCAGTTGACGTTGTCGAACGCTTTTTCCTGCTCGACGAATCCTATGAGCGTGTCTTGATTTTTCTTTAATCCTGATTCCATTATCAGCCGCAACGTCAGAAATGCGTCTTTGGTAGCCTTACCTTTCCTAAAGCCAAAGTGATCGTCATCTAACACATTCTCAGTTTTCTTATCAAATCTTGTGTATATTATTCTTGTCATCACCTTGGATACATGAGATCTTAGGCTGATTGTGCGGTAATTCTCTCAGTTGTTAGCTCTTCAGAATTGTATGGATGATATTTTTTCTTTCCAACTTTTTGTGACTGTCCTGTTTAGAGATGTTCATTCCTCTTCAACTGAACTGCCTACCGAGCTGTCCCTTAACGCAGTGTTTACAGCCTTAGAGAACTTCAAGCGCAATTCTTCATTCCGTAGTATTCCCGTATCCCACTTCTTTGCTTATAGTTTTTTCCCGAATAGCCTCTTAAACTTCACTTACTCTTCATCACTACTAAACTGTTATCTGCTGTCATTTCCCTAAAGGTTACCATTATTCGCCGTACGTTTGAACTGCCGGTGGTTGAGCCCTTCCCCTTTGCTTTCACTGCCCCTTGACGTAGGACACAGCAGATCTTCCAACAGGTGAAATGAGTCTCACTGGCTCAGTTTCGGTTTCAGTGGAAGACAGCACCTCGAACATGCTGGTTAGTTGGGTGACTGGATGTAATATCGTGAGCTTTTCCTGGTCCCTGGCTTGCCTGTACGGGACGCCTAGACCTACCACTGATACGCGAATCACTATCAAGTGGACGAGTAATGATGGGTCCCGTATTTCTTCTACAGGAGAGGATAGAAATTGAGATAACTTTTTTATCTCTAGTACAATCCTCGGTACCCCTCCCAATACACTCATTTGCAGCAACTTCCAAGCAAACTTGAAAGCAAAGGTGATTTCCATCTGCTTACGAACAGCAACCAAATCATCCCTTACCTGATAATAGCAAACACACACGAGTTTGGCGGGTGCAGTATTTTACAGAACAGCAAAAATATAACTTAGGCCTGGTACGATATTTTACAGTGTAATCAGAATAATAAACAAATAATTGTGCTTAATATTGTCCATTGTGTAAACTGAGATTTCAACTTTAAGTAAAAAGTTTTATGCGCAACACTCTAAGCAAGTTCATTGTATCTTCACTTTTAATTTTTGGTTACGTAAGACATAATTTCCTTTTCCAGACGCCAGTCAGTTGTTTCCTCGAGATGGCCCAATAAGCAGAAAAACAGTTTGAAATCAGTAGAAGAAACACCGTTTACTCGCTATTCAACCCCAAATACGTAAGTGTTCTACGAAGAAGTAACGCGATAGTCCATAAATGAGGTAAACAAATAACTGTACACTAAACTTGCTTATTGTCTTTTGGTTTATGACTCTGATACGTTACAAGTATTATCTGTGCCCTGTTGGATCTAAAGCGATTTACAGCTGAAAACAGGATATCTATAAAGACTTCAAGAACTTGGTACTAGTTTTACTTTTTCTCTGAAATTTTTTGCAGTTTATGGTAACAAAGGAAATTCAGCCACTAATATGTCACTGTATGTTACTTATTTACAGCAACAATCACCAGTTTTTTTTGCAAAATAGCTGATGCAGAACACTCGTAATTTAGATAGTGTATGTTCCAAAATCCCACTGCATATCGACGGTAACGATATGGGCTTGTAATTTAGTGGATTACTCCTACTACCTTTCTTAAATATTGGTGTGTCCTGTGCAACTTTCCAGTCTTTGGGTACGGATATTTCGTCGAGCGAAAGGTTGCATATGATTGTTAAGTATGGAGCTAATGCATCATCATACTCCGAAAAGAACTTAGTTGGTACACAGTCTGGACCAGAAGACTTGCTTTTTATTAAGTGATTTAAGTTGCTTCACTACTCCGAGGATATTTACTTCTACGTTACTCATGTTGGCAGCTGTTCTCGATTCGAATTCTGGAATATTTACTTCGTCTTCATTTGTGAAGGCATTTCGGAAGGCTGTGTTTAGTAACTCTGCTCTGGCAGCACTGTCTTTGATAGTATCACCATCGCTATCGCGCAGAGAAGGCATTGATAAGAATCTATTTGGATTTTCTGCTAGGTATAGAGACAAAGTTTCGTTGTGGAAACTGTTATAAGCATCTCGCACTGAAGTCCCCGCTAAATTTAGAGCTTCTGTAAAGATCACCAATATTGGGGACTTTGCGTCTGTTTAAATTTGGCATGTTTGTTTCGTTGTTTCTGCAACGGTGTTCTAACCTGATTTATGTACCAAGGAGGATCAGCTCCGTCGTTTGTTAATTTATTTGGTATAAATCTCTCAATTGCTGCCGATACTTTTTGTTTGAATTCAAGTCACATTTGGTCTACACTTATATTATTAATTTGGAATGAGTGGAGATTGTCTCTCAGGAAGGAATAGGTATATTTTTCGCTTATTTTTCCAGGATATGGGGATTACAATATTCAATCCCGCTACGACAACCATGTGTTCACTAACCCTTGAATCGGTTTTGATGCTCTTTATTAACTCAGGATTATTTGTTGCTAAGCGGTCAAGTGTGTTTTCAGATGTGCGATAGTCACTACCAGTACACCGACGATAAATGCACTGTACTAATCAGTAGTCTATTGCATTAGGAAACGTTCCGAGATCTGACCTCTAGACGGGATAACGTTTACCGCTAACTGTTGATACACTGTCACCAATTGGTTCCTCGCAACTGACGCAAAAACATTTATAAAAGAAGAACATGACGACAGTTGAAAGCCATGAAGACGAGAGTGACATGAAAGCATTTCAAGATTCGAAATACATCGCAGTTTATTAGCATTAACTAAACCATTCTTTCACCAAACTCCACCTCCAGCGAAATAAAATATCAAACTAATAGGAACCACCTACTAATCACGAGTGCACTCTTCAAGCTTTGCAACAAGCACCTGCCAACATCGAAAACACTGATCAGAAATTCTCGCGCATCGGAAGACTCTGGTACATATTTATAACCCTTCTATACAACTAATTCCCTGCATCAGAAACCAGTGACGATTACCAGTACCTAGTAATACGAGGTGCATTCAAGTTCTAAGGCCTCCGATTTTTTTTCTCCGTACTGGAAAGAGATAGAAACATGCGCATTGTTTTAAAATGAGGCCGCGTTCATTGTCAATACGTCCCAGAGATGGCAGCACCGTATGGCAGATGGAATTTTACCGCCAGCGGGAGAACGAGAACTGTTTTAAATAATTAAAATGGCGACGTTTTCCTTACTTGAACAGCGTGCAATCATCCGTTTTCTGAATTTGCGTGGTGTGAAACCAATTGAAATTCATCGACAGTTGAAGGAGACATGTGGTGATGGAGTTATGGATGTGTCGAAAGTGTGTTCATGGGTGCGACAGTTTAATGAAGGCATAACATCGTGTGACAACAATCCGAAACAACCTCGGGCTTGCACAAGCCGGTCTGACGACATGATCGAGAAAGCGGAGAGAATTGTTTTGGGGGATCGCCGAATGACTGTTGAACAGATCGCCTCCAGAGTTGGCATTTCTGTGGGTTCTGTGCACACAATCCTGCATGACGACCTGAAAATGCGAAAAGTGTCATCCAGGTGGGTGCCACGAATGCTGACGGACGACCACACGGCTGACTGTGTGGCATGTAGCCAAGCAATGTTGACGCACAACGACAGTATGAACGGGACTTTCTTTTCGTCGGTTGTGACAATAGATGAGATGTGGACGCCATTTTTCAATCCAGAAACAAAGCGCCAGTCAGCTCAATGGAAGCACACAGATTCACCGCCACAAAAAAAAAAATTCGGGTAACCGCCAGTGCTGAAAAAATGATGGTGTCCATGTTCTTGGACAGCGAGGGCGTAATCCTTACCCATTGCGTTCCAAAGGGCACTACGGTAACGGGTGAATCCTACGAAAATGTTTTGAAGAACAAATTCCTTCCTGCACTGCAACAAAAACGTCCGGGAAGGGCTGCGCGTGTGCTGTTTCACCAAGACGACGCACCCGCACATCGAGCTAACGTTACGCAACAGTTTCTTCGTGATAACAACTTTGAAGTGATTCCTCATGCTCCCTACTCTCCTGACCTGGCTGCTAGTGACTTTTGGCTTTTTCCAACAATGAAAGACACTCTCCCTGGCCGCACATTCACCAGCCGTGCTGCTATTGCCTCAGCGATTTTCCAGTGGTCAAAACAGACTCCTAAAGAAGCCTTCGCCGCTGCCATGGAATCATGGCGTCAGCGTTGTGAAAAATGTGTACGTCTGCAGGGCGATTACGTCGAGAATTAACGCCAGTTTCATCGATTTCGGGTGGGTAGTTAATTAGAAAAAAAATCGGAGGCCTTAGAACTTGAATGCACCTTGTAGCTGCCCCACCCCAGACACCGTCGACTGACGTCCCACGTCTAAGGGAGCTACCGGCCGACTACCGAATTTCGCGAGCTCCCAGCCACACTCTTAAACGTTTAAAAGTTGAGTCCTTAAAGCCAAGCACTGTTGGCTATCTGAGAGCTTGGCTTTCACCTCAAGTTCTGTCATTCTCATTGCATATTATTTTCCCACGTGTCTAATACTACTATCAAATGAGCTGTGCTCTTGTAAGTGAACCATATCTTGCCAACCAAAACTCTTTGAGCATATTTGAGTAGTACCTCTGCGCTTAGGTAAGACAGCACTGAGTAAAAGCATGCGAAAAGGGGATTTCTTGCCAATGATTGTTGTGTATGTATGTCAATCAATCCAAGTGCATAGGGTGGTTAACGTAGTGAAAAGGCACAGTTGGTTGACAGACACAGATGTTGTTAGTGTTTACATTGTCTGCTATTTTTGAACGCAATAAACATATACAGTGCTGACTGGTCACGAATAACGGACCTTGGGTGTTCTGTAGACATGTTGTATTGAATTCAAACTTTTTATTACGCGTTTGGGGCGTGGCCCGTCATTAGAAAATCTGTCAAAAAATAACACATCATGTGCACATAAATGCTTTGCGGCTCACACAATAAGGGAAAATAAATGACAAAATTTACAGAACACATATCAGTGTACGTAATAAATAAAACTGCATAAACACTGACTTTGGTGCAGGAGATTTCACAGAGAAAACAGTCAAGTGCAATAGTTGAGCATGAAAACGAAAGGGAACAAATCAAGCTAACCACAGCGAAATAAACTAAAAGCCCGCCATATGACGTGTCGAATTTAGCGCAACGGAACGTAACAGTTCACGGCGGCAGGTTCTAAGTCGACTATGGATATCTTTTGTAAGCCGAATGCGTCTGATATCGTTACTGCTTAACACTTCTGTCACCCTGTAGCACAAAAGCGTCCATTCTTTTTGTTCCACAGGCTCACTGGATTAGGTATAGATGACAATGTGGTTCATAAAGAGATTAGTATCGTAATACAGGTGATTCTGACCAACGGTTTTTCTGACAAGAGTATACGGAATATGAGCAATAGAATCCTTCCCGAAATGCAACCGCGGGTACCTATGAACAGAAATAGGTTGCAGCGTGTGTCGTTATAATATTTCTGCACCTGGTACGATAAAATAGCGCAAGTCTCTAGAAAGGCAAAGACACAAGTAGGTTTCCGCACACGGAAGGAATCTTGTGTTTTTTTTTTTTTCGCGACAAAATCTTGATACTGATGGTAACAGATTTTAAAAATCGGGGCTTTATAAAATTGTATGTGGTTCCTGTGACAGGATCTACATGGGTCGGACTGGGAGCGACCTCTTAACGAAGTTTAGAGAACACGAGTACAAAAGTAATAATAGTGCACTAGGCTGCCTTTTAAAGAACGAGGGCCATGTTTCACCCTCGATATATGAAGATTTAAAAATCCTTCACGTTGAGTGTGAGGATAGGGACCTGATATCCTGAAGGAACTCGAAGTGTAAATGCACCACAAATTAGATGCTAGCACTGTTATTAACGAGAAGGCTGCAAGTAACAAGAATCGGTTTTTTAGTATCTTTGATGATGTCCTACTTTAGTGATCTCATTTAGGACTTTTGGCTTCACGTTTCTCGTTTATCACGCTTCTGCTTTTTCATTCATTTATTTCGGTATGACTGGATAATGGGAAATGTGTGGAAATGTGTGTCCAGCTTCCCTTGTTCACCTAACAATTGAAATTTATTGGCTGAAATTTGTTTCGTGTACAAGTGTAACTGATGTGTGGGTATCGCAGCCCAATCCTCCTACGACAGTTTTTTGTTATTTAATAAAGATTTTGTGGTTTGCTCCTAATTTTCGATTGCCGTCCTCTCAATTTTTGTTCACACTGATTTTGTAGGCGAGGATGTCCCACTAAGATCACTATTTGCCTATGCACTTTCAGCAGTTTCGATTATTGTGTGAGATGTATTTTGATGAGTGCGAGAACTGCGTCTATGCCGTCCTGAGTGCAGGATACTGTTGCGTAGCAGCTTTCGGCAGCATTTTTACTGATGGTTTTGTAGTTTTTTCTATGGTTTTATTATATGACTTCTAATTTCAATTCCAGCATATGCGTAAAAATAAAATTTCGGTAAAGTATCATCTTCCCTCCATACCTTGTATCTCTGATACCAGCTGGAATAACGTAGTCTGCATAAGCCAATGTTATGATTTGTTATTGTCATTTAATGCATACGTATTTTGGTATATTTTACGGTACTGTACGGGTTGTTGCCATTAATGCTGTGAATGTTAATGATATTCTATGTCACAAACGACTAACTGTAGCCTTTTTTATTGTATTTAATATCTGTAATTTTTATTGTATTTGACGTAGTTTGGATAGCTAAATTCGGCATGCAACCTGTGGCTGTTAGTTTACTTCTCTGTGGTAAACATGATTTGTTTATTTTAATTTCCATGTTCAACCATTGCACTCTCCTGTACTATATATCAGTGCTTATGCAACTTCCTTTGTTATCCACACCGGTATGTATTCTGTAAATTTTTCCGTTACTCGTTGTTGTTGTTGTGGTCTTCAGTCCTGAGACTGATTTGATGCAGCTCCCCATACTACTCCATCCTGTGCAAGCTTCTTCATCTCCCAGTACCTACTGCAACCTACATCGTTCTGAATCTGCTTAGTGCATTCATCTCTTGGTCTCCCTCTACGATTTTTACCCTCCACGCTGCCCTCCAATACTAAATTGGTGATCCCGTGATGCCTCAGAACATGTCCTACCAACCGATTCCTTCTTCTAGTCAAGTTGTGCCACAAATATCTCTTCTCCCCAATTCTATTCAATACCTCCTCATCAGTTATGTGATCTACCCATCTAATCTTCAGCATTCTTCTGTAGCACCACATTTCGAAAGCTTCTATTCTCTTCTTGTCCAAACTATTTATCGTCCATGTCTCACTTCCATACATGGCTACACTCCATACAAATACTTTCAGAAACAACTTCCTGACACTTAAATCTATACTCGATTTTAACAAATTTCTATTCTTCAGAAACGCTTTCCTTGCCATTGCCAGTCTACATTTTATATCCTCTCTACTTCGACCAACATGTTATTTTGCTCCCCAAATAGCAAAACTCCTTTACTACTTTAAGTGTCTCATTCCCTAGTCTAATTCCTTCAGCATCACCCGATTTCATTCGACTACATTCCATTATCCTCGTTTTGCTTTTGTTGATGTTCATCTTATACCCTCCTTTCAAGACACTGTCCATTCCATTCAACTGCTCTTCCAAGTCCTTTGCTGTCTCTGACAGAATTACAATGTCATCGGCGAACCTCAAAGTTTTTAATTCTTCTCCACGGATTTTAATACCTACTCCGAATTTTTCTTTTGTTTCCTTCACTGCTTGTTCAATATAGAGATTGAATAACATCGGGGAGAGGCTACAATCCTGTCTCACTCCCTTCCCAACCACTGCTTCCCTTTCATGCCCCTAGACTCTTATAACTGCCATCTGCTTTCTGTACAAATTGTAAATAGCCTTTCGCTCCCTGTATTTTACCCCTGCCACCTTCAGAATTCTAAAGAGAGTACTCCAGTAAACATTGTCAAAAGCTTTCTCTAAGTCTACAAATGCTAGAAACGTATGTTTGCCTTTCCTTAATCTATCTTCTAAGATAAGTCATAGGGTCAGTATTGCCTCCCGTGTTCCAACATTTCTACGGAACCCTAACTGATCTTCCCCCAGGTCGGCTTCTACCAGTTTTTCCATTCGTCTCTAAAGAATTCGCGTTAGTATTTTGCAGCCGTGACTTATTAAACTGATAGTTAGGTAATTTTCATACCTGTCAACACCTGCTTTCTATTATACCTATTTAGCTATGAAATGAATATCACATCAAACTTATTTGCGACCACTTTATCCAAGGGGCTCGTAAAACTCAGCTACAAAGATAATTTTGTTTGTTACGTGAAATACGCCAAAGTTCCTCGTTGATAGTGGGAGTCACATGAAAGACGCGGTGAGGAGTATTTTTTGAGCTGACTGCAGCTACTCATTGCAGAAACAAAACGCGCGAATATCATCCGAAATTGCTAAGCACGTTGTTTTGCAAACGAAATTAGTGTATTTAGTTCGTTCAAGGGGAAACTGATAGATTTTTAATTATATCTAGTAACTGCAGCGTCCAAGTCGTGTTCCAGCGAGATTAGATCATGTGAATTTGTAAGCCAAGACATGAACGTGAGTTTATTATCATGCTCCTCAAATCACTGCAGCACGATGTCGGCGGTCTGACACCGACAGTTGTCCTTCTGGAAGATGCCCTCGCTATTAGAGAGATATTAAGCATAAAGGGATGCAGATGGTCTACAATAGTGTTGACGTGGTTCGTAGCTGTCGTGGTGCCTTTGATTACTAACACAGGTCCCATAAAAACCGAGGCGAACGTCCCCCAAAGCACAATACTGCTCACATACCACAATGCTGTCCCCACCGACCTATGTCCATGTAGCGGTATGTGTTTCGCCTGAACGATATCGTATCTGGCAGCGACCACCGACGTGGCTAACAAGGAACGTAATTCAACCGACGAAGTGACTGGTTTCCAACGGTCCTTCGTTCAGTTTTGACGAATTCTTGGCCACATAATCAATTTCTTGGGTCAATAACGTGCGCTGAATGGTGTGCTCTGGAACACTTATGCCTCCATCACCACTGCGGCCAGTCGTCATATACGTCACAGATCGCTGCCTATCCTATAGTCCAAAGCGAGCAAGCCTGCGACCTTCGCATTCTGTAATGAGGCGTGGACATGCAAGAACTTTTACGATTTCGCTGTCCTGTAACCGCTTTTCATATATGGTCACGACATTAGTCTCTGAAGAGCCGGATAGCATCAGCTTTCCCAGACGCTCGTTGCAGCCGCCATTTGTTAAAGACACTTCTTCAGTAGACAAACACATGTGTAGCCGTATCATCGATAGAAATGGGATTCGTCTCTTCTCCTCTTATATACGAGGGCGAGTCAAACGAAAACCTTAAATTTTTTTTTAAATATTATGTATTGTGCAGAAATGGTACAAAGCTGTATCACTTTTCAACACAATCTCCCCCACGCTCAATGCATGCCCTCCAGCGTTTACAAAGCGCATAAATTCCTTTAGAAAAAAATTCTTTTGGTAATCCGCGCAACCACTCATGCACCGCGTGGCGTACCTCTCCATCAGAACGGAACTTCTTTCCTCCCACTGCATCTTTGAGTGGTCCAAGCATATGGAAATCATTTGGGGCAAGGTCTGGTGATTATGGTGGATGAGGAAGACACTCAAAATGCAGGTATGTGATTGTTGCAACTGTTGTACGGGCAGTGTAGAGTCTTGCATTGTCATGTTGCAAAAGGACACCTGCTGACAGCAATTCACGTGGCTTTGATTTGATTGCAGGCCGCAGATCATTTTTAGGAGATCTGTGTACGATGCACTGGTGACAGTGGTCCCTCTAGGCATGTAATGCTCCAAAATGACGCGTTTTTCGTCCCAAAAGAGAGTCAGCATAACCTTCCCTGCTGATGGTCGTGTTCGAAACGTCTTTGGTTTTGGTGATGAGGAATGGCGCCATTCCTTGCTCGCTCTCTTCGTTTTCGGTTGATGGAAGTGAACCCATATTTCGTCCTGAGTAACGAATCTTGCAAGGAAACCATCACCTTCTCGTTCAAAGCGCCGAAGAAGTTCTTGACAAGCATCAACACGTCGTTCTCTCATTTAAGGAGTCAGCTGCCGTGGCACCCACCTTGCAGACACTTTGTGAAACTGGAGCACATCATGCAGAATGTGGTGTGCTGACCCATGACTAATCTGTAAACATGCTTCAATGTCATTCAGTGTCACTCGGCGGCTTTCCTTCACTATAGCTTCAACTGCTGCAATGTTCTGTGGAGTCACAACTCGTTGTGCCTGACTTGGACGAGGAGCATCCTCCACTGAAGTCACACCATTTGCGAGCTTCCTACTCCATTCGTAAACTTGCGGCTGTCACAAACATGCATCACCGTACTGAACCTTCATTCGTCGATGAATTTCAATAGGTTTCACACCTTCACTACGCAAAAACCGAATAACAGAACGCTGTTCTTCCCTGGTGCTAGTCGCAAGTGGGGCGGCCATCTTTAAACTGATACTGCGACGGTATGTGTGCATCTGCACTATGCTGCCACCTACAGGCCATTCTGCACGATGTTTGTAGCACGCTTTCCAACTTACAGGTTAACGGCGCGAAATTTCGATTTGTTATTACAAATTTAAGGATTTCATTTGACTCACCCTCGTACTTGCGAGCCGCAACGCCATCGCGCTGGCATTTGTGTCACTGTGGGCAGTGGTCGTACATTTTGGTTCATCACTATACAGGGTGTTGTGGGTATAAGTGCCAATATTGTCATCACTGGTACCATAATATATACCCACTGCAGTGTGTTAGTTGTTTTCCTCTGCATCTGTCAGTCCTCTCGCAAATGCGTCACATTATTTACTACCTGATATTCTCTGGAAGGTCGTAACTCCACCATTCAGCGGACTAGGCCTGTCGGTATAGACTTAACGTTTTGCGTCCACACTTCAGCACGTGACCTGCTGCCAAAGTACTAACCAACCTGAAATCATACTACGCCTAATAGCTATAATTATTAGTTTGCAAATGAGGTGAATACTGCTTTTACATTGTTCCGTACACTTTCTCCTTCAACAATAAAAATAACTGCAGTTATACTTCTAACACCATGTATACTTGGGTCACTCCAAAAGAAATGCACAATATTTTTTTTGAAATCCATCTTTTATTCTACATGTTTGAAAGTTTTACAGTGTGTAGATACATCCTTTAAGAACAATATTTTCATTTCTCCACATAATTTCCATCTGTCTCAACTGCCTTACGCCATCTTGGAACCAGCGCCTGTATACCCGCACGGTAAAATTATGTACCAAGCTATTGGAGCCACTGTTTGGCAGCGTGCACAAGGGAGTCATCATCATCAAACCTTGTTCCACGGAGAGAGTCTTTCGGTTTCCCAAAGAGAACATAGTCACACGGAGCCAGGTCAGGACTGTAAGGCGGGTGTTTCAGTGTTGTCCATCCGAGTTTTGTTTTTAGACTGACGTGTGGCCGTGCATTGTCATGCAACAGCCAAACATCCTGCTTTTGCCGATGTGGTCTAACACGACTCAGTAGAGCTTGAAGTTTCTTCAGTGTCGTCACTTATGCATCAGAATTTATGGTGGTTCCACTTGGCTTGTGGCTCACAAGCAAGAGTCCTTCGGAATCGAAAAACACCATAGCCATAACTTATCCAGCAGAAGGTGTGGTTTTGAATTTTTTTTTTCTTGGTTGAATTTGCACGATCCCACTCCGTTGATTGCCTCTTTGTCTCTGGTGGAAAATGATGCAGCCATGTTTCATCACCTGTCACAGTTCTTCCAAGAAATTCATCTCCACCATTCTCGTACTGTTCCAAAAGTTCGCTGCACACCGTTTTCCTTGTTTCTTTGTGAGCCACTGTCAACATCCTGGGAACCCACCTAGTACAAGCCATTTTCAACGGCAATACTTTCAGTATTCTGCAAACACTTTCTTCCCCTATCCCAACGTAGCGTGACAATTCGTTCACTGTGATTCGTCTGTAATCAGTCACCAATTCGTTAACTCTATGCACAATGTTTGGAGTGTGTGCAGTACGAGGCCTACCGCTGCGAGGACAATCTTGAATAATGCCGTGCCCGCTTTCATCACGTAACCTGCTTGCCCACCGACTAACTGTACTGCGATCGACAGCACCATCTCCATACACCTTTCTGTCTCTTGTGGATGTTTCCAACTGTCTCGTTTTCACAGCACGGGAATTCTATGGCAACTCGTTGCTTCTGACGAACGTCAAGTGTAGCAGCTAGTAGGCCGGAGTGGCCGAGCGGTTCTAGGCGCTACAGTCTGGAACCGCGTGACCGCTACGGTCGCAGGTTCGAGGTTAGTTAGGTCTCAGTAGTTCTAAGTTCTAGGGGACTGATGACCTCAGAAGTCAAGTCCCATACTGCTCAGAGCCAATTTTTTTTTTTTTTTAGCAGCCATCTTGAAGGCATGCTGTGACGCGCCACTCACGGGAACAGGTTGAACTAATAGTGTGCATTTCTTTTGGAGTGACCCTTGTATAACTGAAATAATTGAGGATGTCGTGCTTAAGTGGTACTCTCAGATGCCACAGTTGTGAAAGTTATGGCGTGCCGCATAAAACCAGTGAACTGGAGAAAAGCAGAGTATATCAGCCGCCGATGGGGTGTGGTATGACTGTATCAGCTGTTTCTTACGTAAAATTATACACTCCTGGAAATTGAAAAAAGAACACATTGACACCGGTGTGTCAGACCCACCATACTTGCTCCGGACACTGCGAGAGGGCTGTACAAGCAATGATCACACGCACGGCACAGCGGACACACCAGGAACCGCGGTGTTGGCCGTCGAATGGCGCTAGCTGCGCAGCATTTGTGCACCGCCGCCGTCAGTGTCAGCCAGTTTGCCGTGGCATACGGAGCTCCATCGCAGTCTTTAACACTGGTAGCATGCCGCGACAGCGTGGACGTCAACCGTATGTGCAGTTGACGGACTTTGAGCGAGGGCGTATAGTGGGCATGCGGGAGGCCGGGTGGACGTACCGCCGAATTGCTCAACACGTGGGGCGTGAGGTCTCCACAGTACATCGATGTTGTCGCCAGTGGTCGGTGGAAGGTGCACGTGCCCGTCGACCTGGGACCGGACCGCAGCGACGCACGGATGCACGCCAAGACCGTAGGATCCTACGCAGTGCCGTAGGGGACCGCACCGCCACTTCCCAGCAAATTAGGGACACTGTTGCTCCTGGGGTATCGGCGAGGACCATTCGCAACCGTCTCCATGAAGCTGGGCTACGGTCCCGCACACCGTTAGGCCGTCTTCCGCTCACGCCCCAACATCGTACAGCCCACCTCCAGTGGTGTCGCGACAGGCGTGAACGGAGGGACGAATGGAGACGTGTCGTCTTCAGCGATGAGTCGCTTCTGCCTTGGTGCCAATGATGGACGTATGCGTGTTTGGCGCCGTGCAGGTGAGCGCCACAATCAGGACTGCATACGACCGAGGCACACAGGGCCAACACCCGGCATCATGGTGTGGGGAGCGATCTCCTACACTGGCCGTACACCACTGGTGATCGTCGAGGGGACACTGAATAGTGCACGGTACATCCAAACCGTCATCGAACCCATCGTTCTACCATTCCTAGACCGGCAAGGGAACTTGCTGTTCCAACAGGACAATGCACGTCCGCATGTATCCCGTGCCACCCAACGTGCTCTAGAAGGTGTAAGTCAACTACCCTGGCCAGCAAGATCTCCGGATCTGTCCCCCATTGAGCATGTTTGGGACTGGATGAAGCGTCGTCTCACGCGGTCTGCACGTCCAGCACGAACGCTGGTCCAACTGAGGCGCCAGGTGGAAATGGCATGGCAAGCCGTTCCACAGGACTACATCCAGCATCTCTACGATCGTCTCCATGGGAGAATAGCAGTCTGCATTGCTGCGAAAGGTGGATATACACTGTACTAGTGCCGACATTGTGCATGCTCTGTTGCCTGTGTCTATGTGCCTGTGGTTCTGTCAGTGTGATCATGTGATGTATCTGACCCCAGGAATGTGTCAATAAAGTTTCCCCTTCCTGGGACAATGAATTCACGGTGTTCTTATTTCAATTTCCAGGAGTGTATCTGCAGTACTTTCGGGCACTGCCATGCACAGGAAACTTCTCAGTTCCTGCGTAGTAACAGCTAGATGTCCCAGCCAGTGTTCTTCGGGCGCCCTTTGGAGAGGACAGCTGTATTGGCGCGAGGCCCGCCCTTCCGCCGGGTAGCAGGTGGCCACAGATCTGCGGTCGGCGTGACCGCTGGGGAGCCGCTTGCCGATAACGCGGGCCCCGGGGCGCACGGGCTGCCCAATCGCATATCCGCGCACGTCTCGCCACCACTTCTTATCCGCTCCCACATTCTTTGCATTATTAAATGGCTACGGCCTCCAAGGCGAAACACTATCTGTTGCAGCTGCCACTAGGCATCAAGAGCCACAACACGAAGTCGGCGAAGCGTCGGTGTACTGAAAATAAAAAAGCGTTCCGGAAGCTGAATAACTGTTGTTATGAGCCAGATCAGTTTGGATTCCGTAGAAATGTTGGAACACGTGAGGCAAGACTGACCTTACGACTTATCTTAGAAGAAAGATTAGGAAAAGGCAAACCTACGTTTCTAGCATTTGCAGACTTAGAGAAAGCTTTTGACAATGTTAACTGGAATACTCTCTTTCAAATTCTGAAGGTGGCAGGGGTAAAATACAGGGAGCGAAAGGCTATTTACAGTTTGTACAGAAACCAGATGGCAGTTATAAGAGTCGAGGGGCATGAAAGGGAAGCAGTGGTTGGGAAAGGAGTAAGACAGGGTTGTAGCCTCTCCCCGATGTTATTCAATCTGTATATTGAGCAAGCAGTAAAGGAAACAAAAGAAAAATTCGGAATAGGTATTAAAATTCATGGAGAAGAAGTAAAAACTTTGAGGTTCGCCGATGACATTGTAATTCTGTCAGAGACAGCAAAGGACTTGGAAGAGCAGTTGAACGGAATGGACAGTGTCTTGAAAGGAGGGTATAAGATGAACATCAACAAAAGCAAAACGAGGATAATGGAATGTAGTCAAATTAAGTCGGGTGATGCTGAGGGAATTAGATTAGGAAATGAGACACTTAAAGTAGTAAAGGAGTTTTGCTATTTAGGGAGTAAAATAACCGATGATGGTCTAAGTAGAGAGGATATAAAATGTAGACTGGCAACGGCAAGGAAAGTGTTTCTCAAGAAGAGGAATTTGTTAACATCCAGTATAGATTTAAGTGTCAGGAAGTCGTTTCTGAAAGTATTTGTATGGAGTGTAGCCATGTATGGAAGTGAAACATGGACGATAACTAGTTTGGACAAGAAGAGAATAGAAGCTTTCGAAATGTGGTGCTACAGAAGAATGCTGAAGATAAGTTGGGTAGATCACGTAACTAATGAGGAGGTATTGAATAGGATTGGGGAGAAGAGAAGTTTGTGGCACAACTTGACTAGGAGAAGGGATCGGTTGGTAGGACATGTTTTGAGGCATCAAGGGATCACAAATTTAGCATTGGAGGGCAGTGTGGAGGGTAAAAATCGTAGAGGGAGACCAAGAGATGAATACACTAAGCAGATTCAGAAGGATGTAGGTTGCAGTAGATACTGGGAGATGAAGAAGCTTGCACAGGATAGAGTAGCATGGAGAGCTGCATCAAACCAGTCTCAGGACTGAAGACCACAACAACAACAACATGAGCCTCGAGTAGTGCGAAGCTACGGTTTATAAAAAATAACCAGCCTCCGTAGCGGAGGTCGTTAACGCACGCACGTATGGTGTTGCAATAGGAAGTCAGTCATTCCGAGCCCTGGTGGTGGATGAAATTTTCACTGCCATTATGTGGCAGGCTACTGGAGCGCAGGTGGTTCGCGATCAAGTCCAAATCACTCCACAGTGTGTCATGAAATAAAGGTATGACACACTGTTCATAGTTATCCGTCTGTCGGATTAGGACGTTAAGCTCCGCTGCTGCCTCGGTACCGGGTGTTTATAACTAAAATGCGACTACTCAGAAAGGTCCAGTGTGAGCTATGATTGTCGTATTATCGAATCTTGGTAGATATGCTTACGCGTTAATCCGAAACCGATTTACGCTGGAAAAAAATAATTCTGGCGCTCTACACAGTTTGTATAATCGTATGACATCCACGATGTCATTTGACGAACCTTATTTGACAAACCGTAAGTGAGTGAACAGTATAGTTACGGCGAAGAGCGACCGTGCGCTGTAGTCAAACTGTTTTATGTGAACGGCAGCAATTACAGTGCTGCACTGAGAGAGTGTAGCCGACTACAAGGTCTGAGCAGAGGCCCGATGTAATGAAATGGCTTAAAGAGAGACAGGTGAAATTGAAACGGCCCCTGAAAGAGACGGGCGTCCTATTCCGGTAGACATTATTGACGAGGTTGCTGTTGCTATAACTAACCATGCAACACATACCCCGAATTGTGCTAGAGTTCGTGTAGTGTCACGAAAATTATCCATCCCATAGCAACAGTACCGAAAGTTTGGCGGTCTGTTTTGCTCTGGTACGAGATGATGGTGTAGTAACTGAAACCTCACGATCCGCACAAACGTTTTGAATTCGCTCTTCGGATCCTGGCAAGAATAGAAGTTGACGACGTATCTCTCTCTCTCTCCGTCCCGAACACGCCTTGGAAGGTTCAACGGTACCGACCGGTCATCGTGTCATCACAAGGGCTGAGTGCATCCCGCTTGCCAACAGCTCTGGGCAGACCAGATGGTCACCCATCCAAGTGCTAGCCCAGTCCGACAACGCTTAATTTCGGTCATCTGACGGGAACCGGTGTTACCACTGCGCCAAGACTGTAGGATGACGACTAATGGCTGGGTGTGACGAGGCATATTTTACACTACAGGGTGAAGGGAATACACAGAACAGCCGAATTTGTAGTACTAATAAACTGCGTTTTCCGGACAAACAGCCATTGCACTCGCCTTATGTAACTGTGTGTTGTGGATTCAAAAGCACCTTTACACTCGGTACGTTCATCTTTGAAGAAAATACACCTAGAGGGCCTGTCGAATATACCGTGACGTCTGCACATAGGATTCAGATCAGGACTCCGTGCAGGCCAGTCCATTACGGGGATGTTATTGTCGTATAACCACTCCGCCACAGGCCGTGCATTATGAACAGGTGCTCGATCGTGTCTAAAGATGCAGTCGGCATCCCCGAATTGCTCTTCAATAGTGGAAAGCTAGAAGGTGCTTGAAACATCAATGTAGGCCTGTACTGTGATAGTGCCAAGCAAAACAACAAGGGGTGCAAGCCCCCTCCATGAAAAAGACGACCACACCATAACACCACTGCCTCCGAATTTTACTGTTGGCACTACACATCTTTCGTAATTGTACTAAGTGATTTCTCTGAGAATTACTTTGAACAATTAGTTCACGAACCCACACGAACTGCAAATGCTTGCGAAAACACACTTGACCTCTTAGCCACAAATATTCCTGATCTAATAGAGAGCGTCATGACGGATACAGTGAACACAACGTCATTGAAGCGAGGCTCAAAACCATATCAACCACTAAAAATAAACGCAAATATATCTATTTAAAACAGAAGATAAAAATTCGCTTCATGCTTTCCTAAGAGAGAGTCTTCATTCCTTCCAAGCTAATTATGTAAGTACAGACCAGATATGGCTCAAATTCAGAGATACAGTACCGACAGCAATAGATAGATTCATACCGCATAAGTTATAAGAGACAGGACTGATCCACCATTTTACACAAAACGCGTCAGAACTCTGTTGCAGAAGAAACGAAAAAAGCATGCCAAATTCGGAAGAACGCAAAATCCTCAAGAGTTTCTAAGTTTAACGGAAGCTCGAAATTTAGTGCGGACGTCAATGCGAGATGCTTTTAATATTTCCCACAATGAAACATTGCTTCAAAATATGGTAGAAAACCTAAAGAGATTCTGTTTGTATGTAAAGTACACCAGTGGCTAAAAACAGTCAATATCGTAACTGCGCGATAGCGATGGAAATGTTGCCGATGATGATGCCACTAAAGCGGAGTTACGAAAGAAGACGAAGTAAATATTCCAGAATTCGAAAGAAAGGACAGCATGAGTGACATAAAAGTAGATATCTTAGGTGTTGCGAAACAACTCAAATCACTTAAGAAAGGCAAGTCTTCCGGTCCAGATGATATACTAATCAGGTTCCTTTCAGAGTATGCAGACACAATAGCGCCTTTTTTTAGCAATCATATACAACCGCTCACCTGGCGAAAGGTCTGTTCCTAAAGACTGGAAAGTAGCACAGGTCACACCAATATTCAAGAAAGGAAATAGGAGTAATCCATTGAATTATACACCCATATCACTGACCTCAATTTGCAGTAGTATTTTGGAGCATATACTGTACTCGAACATTATGAATCACCTTGTAGAAAATGACTTATTGTTACATAACCAATACGGATTTAGGAAATATCGTTCTTGTGCTGTCGACAAGGGATCTCAGATCGATTCCATATTCTTAGATTTCCAGAAGGATTTTGATACCGTTTGTCACAAGCGACTATTAATCAAATTGCGTGCATATGGAGTATCGTCTCAGTTGTGTGACTGGATTCATGATTTCCTCTCAGAGAGGTCACAGTTCGTAGTGACAGACGGTAAATCATCGAGTAGAAGAGAAGTGATATCTGGCGTTCCGTAAGGTAGTGTCATAGGCCCTCTGATGTAAGTGATAATCTGAGCAGCCCCCTTAGATTGTTTGCAGATGACGTCGTAATTTACCGTCTAGTAAAATCACCAGACGATCAATTCCTATTACAAAATGATCTAGAGAGAATTTCTGTATGGTGCGAAAAGCGGAAATTGGCACTAAACAAAGAAAAGTGCGAGGTCATCCACATGAGAACTAAAAGAAATCCGATAAATTTTGGGTATACAATAAATCGCAAAAATCTAAGAGCTGTAAATTCGACTGGATCCCTAGGAATTACAATTACGAGCAACTTAAATTAGGAAGACCACATAGATAATATTATGGGGAAGGCGAAACAAAGACTGCGCTTTGTTGGCGGAACGCTTAGAAGATGCGACAAACCCACTAAAGAGACAGCCTACATTACACTTGTCCGTCCTCTGCTGGAATATTGCTGCGCGGTGTGGGAACATTACCAGGTACGACTGACGGTAGACATCGAAAAGGGGCAAAGAAGGGCAGCTCGTTTTGTGTTATCGCGAAATAGGGGTGAGAGTGTCACTGATATGATACACGAGTTGGGGTGGCAGTCACTGAAACAAAAGCTGTTTTCTTTGCAGCGAAATCTTTTACGAAATTTGAATCATCAACTTTCTCTTCCGAATGCGAAAATATTTTGATGACACCCACCTACGTAGGGAGAAATGATCATCATAATAAAATAATAGAAATCAGAGCTCGAAGGGAAAGATTTAGGTGTTCCTTTTTCCCACGCGCCATTCGAGAGTGGAATGGCGGAGAAGTAGTATGAAATGGTTCGATGAACCATCTGCCTGACACTTAAGTGTGACTTGCAGAATAACCATGTAGATGTAGATGTAGACACACGCTGGCAGATGACACTCACCGGGCATTCGCCATACACACACCCTGCCATCGGATCGCCACGTGGTACGATACCGTGATTCGTCACTCCACACTACGTTTTTCCACAGTTCAATCGCACCCCTCGTTGTTTTGCGTGGAACTATCACAGCACAGGCCTACATTGATGTTTTAAGCACCTTGTTGCTTCTCACTGTTGAAGAGCAATTCGGGGATGGCGATACCGAACACCTATTCATAATGCAGCATTTGCTGGATTGGTTACACGACAATAACATCCCTTTAATGGACTGACCTGCACAGAGTCCTGACCTGACTCCTATAGAACACCGTTGTTTTGGAACGCCGACTTCGTGCCAGGTCTCACCGACCGACATCGATACTTCTCCTCAGATGCAGCACTCTGTGAAGAATGGGCTGCCATTCCCCAAGAAACCTTCCAGCACCTGATTGAACGTACCCCTGCGAGAGTGGAAGCTGTCATCAAGGCTAAGGGTGGGCCAACACCATACTGAATTCCAGCATTACCGATGGAGGGCGCCACGAACTTATAAGTCATTTTCAGCCAGGTGTCCGAATACTTTTGATCACATAGTGTACAAATGACGGTAGTATCGCGTACACAAGGTATAAAAGAGCAGTGCTTTGGCGGTGCTGTCACTTTTAGTCAGGTGACTCACGTGAAAAGATTTCCGACGTGATTGTGGTCACAACAGGAACTAACAGACTTTGAACGCGGAATGATAGTTGGAGCTAGACGCATTGCACATTCCGTTTCGGATATCGTCAGGGAATTCAGTATCCCGATGTCAAAGCGTCAAGAGAATACCAGATTTCAGGAATTACTTCTCGCCACAGACAACGCAATGGCCGATGACCTTCACTTAACGACCGACAACAGTGGCGTTTGCGTAGAGTTGGCAGTGTTAATAGGCGAGCAACAATGCCTGAAATCAATGTGAGACCTTCGGCGACCTTATCCGTTAGTACAGTGCGACGAAATCTCGCGTTAATTTGATACGGCAACAGACGAACGACACGAGTGCCTTTGATAACAGTACGACATCGCCTGCAGCGCCTGACCTGGGCTCGTGACCATATTGGTTGGACCCTAGACGACGCGAAAACCGTTATCTCGTCAGATGAGTCCCGATTTCAGTTGGTAAGATCTATTTCAATGTGGTAGGGAGACTCAAGTCAGATATAGTGGTGGTGGTGGTGGTGGGTAGTGTTTACCGTCCCGTCGACAACGTGGTCATTAGAGACGGAGCGCAAGCTCGGGTTAGGGAAGGATTGGGAAGGAAATCGGCCGTGCCCTTTCAAAGGAACCATCCCGGCATTTGCCTGAAACGATTTAGGGAAATCACGGAAAACCTAAATCAGGATGGCCGGAGACGGGATTGAACCGTCGTCCTCCCGAATGCAGATATAGTGAGATCAGGGAAGTGAAAAGGAAAGAAGACAAGGATTTGTTGTTTGATGATTCCAGGGTAATATTAACAGCAGCAGATAATGGTGTAGCGGGAATAGGGTTCGTTATTAATAGGAAGGTAGGGAAGATAGTGAGTTACTGTGAAGACTTCAGTGATGGGGTTGTTCTCATCATAATCGACAGCAAACCAAAACTGACAACGACAGTTCAGGTATACAAACAGAAGATGAAAAAATAGAGAGAATATATGAGGATAGTGATCGGGTAATTCAGTACGTAGAGGGAGATGAAAAACTATTATTCGTGGGTGATTGGTAAGTGGTTGTAGCGGGAGTAGTAGGAAGAATATGGGTACTACAAATGATAAAGGAGAAAGACCAATAAAAATTTCAGCTAGTAATAGCGAATACTCTTTTCAAAACTCAAAAGAGGAAGAGGTATACTTGCAAAAGACTGGGAGGTACGGGAAGATTCCACTTAGATTATGTTCGAGTGTAATGGCTTTTCTGGAGACTAGAAATCTACTCTGTAGGAATCAGCATGGGTTTCGAAAAAGGCGGTCGTGTGAAACCCAGCTCGCGCTATTCGTCCACGAGACTCAGAGGACCATAGACACGGGTTCACAGGTAGATGCCGTGTATCTTGCCTTCCGCAAGGCGTTCGATACAGTTCCCCACAGTCGTTTAATGAACAAAGTAAGAGCATAAGGACTATCAGACCAATTGTGTGATTGGATTGAGGAGTTCCTAGATAACAGAACGCAGCATGTCATTCTCAATGGAGAGAAGTCTTCCGAAGTAAGAGTGATTTCAGGTGTGCCGCAGGGGAGTGTCATAGGACCGTTGCTATTCACAATACACATAAATGACCTGGTGGATGACACCGGAAGTTCACTGAGGCTTTTTGCAGATGATTCTGTGGTGTATCGAGAGGTTGTAACAATGGAAAATTGTACTGAAATGCAGGAGGATCTGCAGCGAATTGATGCATGGTGCAGGGAATGGCAATTGAATCTCAATGATAAGTGTAATGTACTGCGAATACATAGAAAGATAGATCCCTTATCATTTAGCTACAAAATAGCAGGTCTGCAACTGGAAGCAGTTAATTCCATAAATTATCTGGGCGTACGCATTAGGAGTGATTTAAAATGGAATGATCATATAAAGTTGATCGTCGGTAAAGCAGATGCCAGACTGAGATTCATTGGAAGAATCCTAAGGAAATGCAATCCGAAAACAAAGGAAGTAGGTTACAGTACGCTTGCTCGCCCACTGCTTGAATACAGCTCAGCAGTTTGGGATCCGTACCAGATAGGTTTGATAGAAGAGATAGAGAAGATCCAACGGAGAGCAGCGCGCTTAGTTACAGGATCATTTAGTAATCGCGAAAGCGTTACGGAGATGATAGATAAACTCCAGTGGAAGACTCTGCAGGAGAGACGCTCAGTAGCTCAATACGGGCTTTTGTTGAAGTTTCGAGAACATACCTTCACCGAAGAGTCAAGCAGTATATTGCTCCCTCCTACGTATATCTCGCGAAGAGACCATGAGGATAAAATCAGAGAGATTAGAGCCCACACAGAAGCATACCGACAATCTTTCTTTCCACGAACAATACGAGACTGGAATAGAAGGGAGAACCGATAGAGGTACTCAGGGTACACTCCGCCACACACCGTCAGGTGGCTTGCGGAGTATGGATGTAGATGTAGATGTCGATTACATCATGGTCAGGCGGAGACTCCGAAATCTGATTCTGGATTGTAAGGCACATCCAGGAATACAAATAGAGTTATATCACAATTTAGTGACGATGAAGAGTAGGCCAAGGTTTAAGAGGCTGGTTGGGGAGAAACAATGGGCAAAGAAGTGGGATATGGAAATACTATGGAATGAGGAGATACGCTTGAAGTTCTCTGAGGGTATAGCTGCTGCGGTAAGGAACAGCTCAGTAGGCAGTTCAGTCGAAAAAGAAAGGACGTCTCTAAAAAGGGCAATCGCAGAAGTTGGAAAGAAAAACATAAACTAAGTACTCAAATGCATCCGTACACATTGCTGAAAATCACTTATAAGTTCGTGCCGCCCTCCATTGGTAACGCTGGAATTCAGTACGCTGTTGGTCCACCCTTACCCACTCTCGCAGGCACACGTTCAGTCATGTACTGGGAGGTTTCTAGGGGATTAGCAGCCCATTCCTCACAGAGTGCTGCGCTGAGGAGAAATATCGATGTCTGTCAGTGAGGCCTGGCACGAATTCGGCGTTCCAAAACATCCTAAAGGTGTTCTATAGGATTCAGGTCAGGACCCTGTGCAGGCCAGTCCATTACAGGAATGTCATTGTCGTGTAACCACTCCGCCACAGGCTGAGCATTATGAACAGGTGCTCGATCGTGTAGAAAGATGCAATCGCCATCCCCGAATTGATCTTCAGCAGTGGGAATCAAGAAGGTGCTTAAAAAATCAATGTAGGCCTGTGCTTTGATAGTGCCGCAAAACAACAATGGGTGCAAGGCCCTCCAAGTAAAACACGGCAATACCATAAAACCGCTGCCTCTGAATTTTACTATTGGCACTACATAAGCTGGCGGATGACATTCACTGGGTATTCGTCACACCCACGCCCTGTCATCGGATCGCCACAGTGTGTACCTTGATTCGTCGGTACACATAACATTTTCCACTGTTCAGTCGTCCAGTGTGTACTGTCCTTACACCAAGCGAAGCATCGTTTGCCATTTACTGGCGTGACGTGTGGCTTATGAGCAGCCGATCGACCATGAAATCCCTGTTTCCTCACCTCCCGCGTAACCGTCATAGTACTTGCAGTGGATCCTGATGCAGTTTGGAATTCCTGTGTGATGGTCTGGATAGATATCTGCCTATTATACATTACGAACGTCTTTAACTGTCGGCGGTCTCTGTCAGTCAACAGGCGAGTTCGGCCTGTACGCTTTTGTGCTGTACGTGTCCCTTCACGTTTCCACTTCACTATCACATCGGAAACAGTGCACCTAGGGATGTTTAGGAGTGTGTAAATCTCGCGTACAGATGTCTGACACAAGTGACACCCAATCACCAGACCACGTTCGGAGTCCGTGAGTTCCGCGGAGAGCCCCATTCTGCTCTCACGGTGTCTAATGACTGTCGAGTTCGCTGATATGTAGTACCTGGCGGTAGGTGGCAGCACAATGCACCTAAAATGGAAGCCGTATGGTTTTCGGGGTGTCCGGATACCTTTGATTGCATAGCGTATGTACAAAGAAGGCACTGCGGAGAAATTATGTAACAGAAGAAATACTTCAGGTGATAGACGAAAGATGGAAGTACAAAAGTATTCAGTGAAATTCAGAAATAAGAAACGAGTCACTTAGGAACGGAATAAATTGAAAGTGCAAGGAAGTTAATGGCGAAATGGCTGAAGAAAATATTCGAAGAAATCGAAAAAGGAATGACTGTCGGAAGGACCGTTTTAGCATACAGAAAAGTCGAAATCATCATCGTTGAAATTAAAGGCAAGGGTGGTTACACTAAGAGTGCAATGGGAATTCCACTGTTAAATGCAGAGGAGTAAACGGGTAGGTGGAAAGAGCACACTGAAGGCCTCGATGAGGGGGAAGAGTTGTCCTGATGAAGTGATAGAGGAACGAACAGGAGTCGATATAGAAGAGCTATAGGATCCAATATTAGAAACTAAAAGAGCTCTGGAAGACTTACGATCCAATAAGGCAGAAGGGATTGATAAAATTCCATCAGAAGTTCTGAAACCATTGGGGAAAGTGGCAAGAAAACTTCTATACATGTTGGTGTGTAGAACGTTTGAGTATGGCGACATAACATCTAACTTTCGGGGAAACATCATCCACGCAATTCCGAAGCTTGCAAGAGCCGATGAGTGCATGAATTATCGCACAATCAGCTGAAGAGCTCATACATCCAAGTTGTTGACAAGAATAGTACACAGAATGGAATAGAAAATTGAGGTTGCTGTTAGGGGACGACCAGTTTGGCTTTAGGAAAGGTAAAGGGAGTAGAGAGGCAATACTTACATTGCGCTTGATAACGGAAACAACACTGAGGGAAAATCAAGACACTTTCATTGGAATTGTCGACCTGGAAAAAGCGTTGGACAATGTAAAACAGAGCAAGATGTTTGATATTTTGATGGAAACCCATTTCTTATTGTGTTTTACGTTTGTTTGAGGGCCCCTCTCAAGAGTATATCACAATATTTTCATTATTACAGTCTACACCAGATGCTGGAACTTTTAAGTGTTCCGAAACATGTCGCGTACACAATAAAAGATTGCAGATAAGGAATTGTTGTGCGGTTTCTTTATTTTACAAAATGGACTTACAGTTGCGGCTGCCCCGTAAGAAGAACTCTTTCTACAGATATTCCTCGTGAATCAGCCTATCAGTGAATACAGTGAAAACCGGAGCAAAGATCTTGAATCACATGATGAGAGCTGAAAAAGATTTTTTAGCCGAAAGTTTCAGTTATGTATAATCGGAATCAATCTCTAGTGACGTACGTAAAGATTTTGGTTGCCATGAATAAAGAGCCCTACGTCTGAATCAATAGATTGTATGTGATTATATGTCGATCGAGTGCTTGCAGTCGAGAATAGACTTGAAAGAAGAGTGGAGAATTGTACTGTAGCCACGTTATGAAGCGCTTCATCCGAGATGGCACTTGAGACCTTCGCAGCTGCGACGTCATTCGAGGTTCTCTGCCGGGACCAGCGTATTTCCAAGGCACCGTCATGTACGCTAGTTGGCAACCGCTTTCAGAAAGACGAAGCCCCTGCTGGAACCATGCCAAATGGAGGTGGCCACGGCTACGCCACTGATCCTTTCGCTGAGATGCACAACAGTAGCAAGGCTGGCCTCGGTTATTCTATGCTAAGTGAAGCTTCCACAGATACCAGCTCGCGGCGTTCCAGTAGGACATGAGGACACTGTACACGCTTACAGGGCGACAGGACAAACGGTGTAAACTTTGATTAGGAACAGGTATGCAGAACGTTTTTACATAGGGAACGGAATGGGATGTTCACCACACCACCTGACTTTTGTTTAAAGATTTCTTCCTCAAATTACGGCCGAAGTTTGGTACTAGTACGAGAGACGTTCAATATCTAGGAGGTACATTCAAGTTCTAAGGCCTCCGATTTTTTTCTAATCAACTACTCACCCTAAATCGATGAAACTGGCGTTACTTCTCGACGTAATCGCCCTGCAGACGTACACATTTTTCACAACGCTGACGCCATGATTCCATGGCAGCGGCGAAGGCTTCTTTAGGAGTCTGTTTTGACCACTGGAAAATCGCTGAGGCAATAGCAGCACGGAGAGTGTCTTTCATTGTTGGAAAAAGCCAAAAGTCACTAGCAGCCAGGTCAGGTGAGTAGGGAGCATGAGGAATCACTTCAAAATTGTTATCACGAAGAAACTGTTGCGTAACGTTAGCTCGATGTGCGGGTGCGTTGTCTTGGTGAAACAGCACACGCGCATCCCTTCCCGGACGTTTTTGTTGCAGTGCAGGAAGGAATTTGTTCTTCAAAACATTATCGTAGGATGCACCTGTTACCGTAGTGCCCTTTGGAACGCAATGGGTAAGGATTACGCCCTCGCTGTCCCAGAACATGGACATCATCATTTTTTCAGCACTGGTGGTTACCCGAAATTTTTTGGTGGCGGTGAATCTGTGTGCTTCCATTGAGCTGACTGGCGCTTTATTTCTGGATTGAAAAATGGCATCCACGTCTCATCCATTGACACAACCGACGAAAAGAAAGTCCCATTCATGCTGTCGTTGCGCGTCAACATTGCTTGGCAACATGCCACACGGGCAGCCATGTGGTTGTCCGTCAGCATTCGTGGCACCCACCTGGACGACACTTTTCGCATTTTCAGGTCGTCATGCAGGATTGTGTGCACAGAACCCACAGAAATGCCAACTCTGGAGGCGATCTGTTCAACAGTCATTCGGCGATCCCCTAAAACAATTCTCTCCACTTTCTCGATCATGTCGTCAGACCGGCTTGTGTGAGCCCGACGTCGTTTTGGTTTGTTGTCACATGATGTTCTGCCTTCATTAAACTGTCGCACCCACGAACGCACTTTCGGCACATCCATAACTCCATCACCACATGTCTCCTTCAACTGTCGATGAATTTCAATTGGTTTCACACCACGCAAATTCAGAAAACGAATGATTGCACGCTGTTCAAGTAAGGAAAACGTCGCCATTTTAAGTATGTAAAACAGTTCTCGTTCTCGCCGCTGGCGGTAAAATTCCATCTGCCATACGGTGCTGCCATCTCTGGTACGTATTGACAATGAACGCGTCCTCATTTTAAAACAATGCGCATCTTTCCATGTCTTTCCAGTCCGGAGAAAAAAAATCGGAGGCCTTAGAACTTGAATGCACCTCGTAATGCAACACTTTTTTTCTCGGCAAATTTTTTGATTGGAAAAATGCAGAATTTGTTGAGAGACATCTTGGAGTATTTCCGCTTCAGCATCTATACAGAAGAACCTCGCTTGTCAGACCTTGGATGGTCCGAGTCCCTGCTTAGTCCGACGATCCCATTCCCTGTGTTTGTTAGTATTTGTTGATGACTCATCGTCCGCGGCATGGAACAGCAGGGAGTTGACCACTGACAAGTGCTGTAGTTCGGTCGTTTTTAGTATGAAATAACTTGTTTCTAATTGGGTAAATAAGTTTATTTGTGCACGCATTTGTTTTATAAATTAGTAACAGTGTTCTTCTCATATATTAAAGTGTGTAACACTAAATTATGGCATCAGCAAAACTGAAGCATGGGACAACGTCCTAAGCGAAGAAGCTGAAAGTGCTTGAATGGGTTAGGAGAGGCCCTTCAAAACATTGTGAGATATGGGTTGGCATAACAGCTGTTAAAGATTGGAGAAAAATACGAAAATTCTTAAAAGTCGTTCAATGACGATCGATGACCTGAAAGGACTAAAAAAACGCAAGACTTTGAAGAAGCGTAAAAGTAAAATTTTAGACAATGCTTTGAGGGTGTGGCTTGAGCAGGAGCGGAGAAGAGAAACTTCGTTGTCCGGACCAACCATAAAATTAAAAATGTCATTGTTTCGGGGGGAGGAGCTGGCTGCTGCCGAAACAGCTGCCAATGAATTTGCTCTGAAATGTGAACTTAGTTAAAGAGCTTAATCTGACCCCTGATGAGCCGCATAACGTCGATGAGTCTGGCTTGAATTATAAGAATCAGTTTGTAACAGGTGCAAAACTTGCAAAACATGGAATTACTGTGCTCTGTTTAGTACTGGTCACAAGATGCCATTTTTTTGCGATCGAAAAGGCAAAAAAATCAAAGGTATTCGAAAACACTAATAGCGCATCACGACCAGTACATTATCGTAACCAAAAGTCAACATGGATGGAATCCAGTTTCTTTAAAGAATGATTTTATGACCAGTTAGTCCCTGCGGTTTAAAATATCTAAAGGAAAGAAAACTCCCTAAACGTACCATACCGATAGTCGACAATACGAGATCTCATCTAACCGAAGAGGAACTTCGAAAGGTGAACTAAGACTTAGTTTCTGCCTGCCAACGTAACATATTTAGCTCAACCAATGGACCAGTGGATCAGCGAGTGGCTGAAGAGGAGATATGTTCGAAAATACATCTGATCAGTTTTAGAGAGGACACGAGAAGGCAGTAGCTTGTTTCAAGCGACGAAGTCAATCAGTATAAAAGATGCGTTGCATAGAACTGTCAAAGTTTGGGAAGAAATGATGGTATCAACGCTTGACGTATCTTGAAGCAAACTGTGGCAACACTGACTGAAATTAAAAATGGAGCCTCCAGTGATTTTGAGGCATTTGCAGACTTAACTACCGGGCGTCGAACCCAGTGACGCAAGTGAGTTATCAGTACAGCTGACGTTGACTGCACAACGGAAGAAGAATTAACTGACGATCAAATCACTGGCCTGTAAGTCTAATAGCCGACGAGGACGACAAAGATGATGAACGCAACGAGGACGGTGAACCTATTGTTTGAGTATCACTTACAGACGATAAAAATGCATTTGATATAACCTTTCAGTAGATCGAAAAAATCTCTACGCCTACACCAAAAGACATTCTGTGGGTTGGTAACTGCGGAACGTCGCACCAAAATCAAAGTTGTTGGCTGCTAAGCAAAACCTCATTACAAACCGTTTTCGTCCTGCTTAAGAACAGAACATTTTTTTACTGTGCGATGTTATGAGTGAAACAGTTAATTGGAAATCAGTTGTATCACTGCGATACTGTAATAAAGTATATGCAGCTGTTAAACTTTCACTCACAGTAGCAGTATCCTACCGTACGATAGAGACGTATTTTACGGTATAGACACTACTCTACATTACACTTTCGTATAAGATTTTTTTAGTGTGTCGACATTTTTTACTGTTTTAATATGAAACAATATTTCAGACAGTATTTCCAGCTAAAAATTGAAGTTTTACTGTGATGTTACGGGACAATAAAAGTGTTTCTCTAATAATCAGACCCTTTTGCTTTCCCAAGTTGCTGTCGGTTCCGTAGGGCAAGGATTAGCGAAGTTCTACTTTAATTCCGACAGGTGGCAGCCCCATATGTAGCCTTCAAAATGGCCTCTCTAACGGAGGTGTGTGCCAGGCCGAGAGCTGTCATTAAGTTTCTTTTGGCGAACAGCACAACATCGCAGGTAGTCAAAGGCGCTTGCAGTACGTCTACGGAGACTTGACGGAAACAAAAGCACGGTGAGTCGTTGGGCGAGGCGTCAGTCATCAATCTAACAAGACCTACCGAGTGCTGGCCAGCCGCACACAACTGTGACTTCTGCAGCGCTGGAACGTGCCGACACTCTCATTCGAGGTTGAAAAATCAGACACCTCGCTGTTCAACTGGTCGTCTCTGTCTGTAGTACTGCAACACTAGTGCACCAGTCGGGATAGTCAGAGGTGTGTGCCCACTGGCTCCTCGCCGCTTAACAGAAGAACATAAAGAGGAACGAAGGACTATCTGTGTGGAATTAAATTGCGTGTTACGAGGCTGATCGTGACAATTTTTTGTCGAGCATCGTCACAGGCGATGAAACGTGAGTTCATCATTTCGAACGGGAAATGGAGTTCAAAAGGCACACTCTGCCTCTGGCAACGGTCTTCTGGGACTATGAAGGAGTTATTCTGTTTTAGGTCCTCCCTCAGGATGCAGCGATCAACTCCGAACTTGTGAGGTAACGGACGAGCTGTGGAGTCCCGGAAATATTCTATGTTCGGCGTTGAGGCGGCCACACAGGACGTTCGTCAAAGCCGCGGCTCGTTAGCATGAACCTGATGCCGCATAATAGCTGGACCACGTGGTGCCAAACGTTAGCCGGACGAGAGGGGTAGCCCCAGTCCGTGGTCCATCGAGCACGTGGCTGGGAATTCCTTGGTGACACTGTGCGCCGGGAGGGCCAAAGATGGCGGACTTCGTGAAACCTTAATGGCAGACACTTCACAGTTCGTATAGAAATTAATACTAGCCAGATGAATGATGATACCTCAAAAAGAAACATGAACATTACCATTATTTGCACGACGATTCTGATGGTGCAATCAGATTTTAAATATCTTTATCAGTTTAAAGTTTAATATCTGACTGTAAATTAGACAACTAACACCCAGCAACGAATTTACAAAAATTATGCGCTTCATCCGATTTCGTCGATCGACGTATCTTTAGAAAGCTGTTAGTGTAAACCTAAATTGGTATGAATTACAGGCATGTAACGTGAATACTACATGAGTTATTGGAGGTCAAAGTAGCCGATTACTAACAATCGCGTCAGGCCATAAGTACTCCACAGTTACACGAAAAAACGTTAGCAGCATGCTTATAAATATATTTATTCATCTATGTCTTTGTTGATATCCGAATGAAGAAATTGGTTAAATAATGGGTGATCAAAAAGTCGGTATAAATTTGAAGACTTAATAAACCACGGAATAATGTAGATAGAGAGGTAAAAATTGACACACATGCTTGGAATGACATGGGGTTCTATTAGAACAAAAAAAAAAAAAGACAAAGTTCACAAAGTGACGCGTGAAAGCTCTCTTGCGCGCGTCGTTTGGTGATGATCGTGTGCTCAGCCGCCACTTTCGTCATGCTTGGCCTCCCATGTCCCCAGACCTCAGTCCGTGCGGTTATTGGCTTTCGGGTTACCTGAAGTCGCAAGTGTAACGTGATCGAACGACAACATCCGACGCCAGTGCGTCACAATAACTCCGAACATGCTTTACAGTGCTGTTCACAACATTAATCCTCGACTACAGCTATTGTTCAGGAATGATGGTGGACATGTTGAGCATGTCCTGTAAAGAACATCGTCTTTGCTTTGTCTTACTTTGTTATGCTAGTTATTGCTATTCTGATCAGATGAAACGCAATCTGTCGGACATTTTTTGAACTTGTGTATTTTTTTGGTTCTAATAAACCTTGTACCCGTGGTCTAGGGGTAGCGTCTTTGATTCATAATCAAAAACGTCTTCGGTCCCGGGTTCGATCCCCGCCACTGCTCAAATTTTGATAAATAATCAGCATTGGTGGCCTCATTCTACCAACGGCCATGTCAAAGAGGGCGGAGGTGCGGGCACTCTCTTGTCCTAGGGATGGGAAATTGCCCCTAAAGGCGGAAGAATCAGCAATGATCAACGACATGAGGATGCAGAAGGCAATGGAAACCACTGCATTAAAGACACGTAACGTGTATCCACAGGGCATGTGGCATGTATTTGAAGAAGTGTCATGATGATCTCTCCATTGGCAAAAGATTCCGGAATAGGCCCCCATTCGGATCTCCGAGAGGGGACTGCCAAGGGGGAGGTTACCGTGAGAAAAAGATTGAATAATCAACGAAAGGATAACGTTCTACGAGTCGGGGCGTGGAATGTCAGAAGCTTGAACGTGGTAGGGAAACTAGAAAATCTGAAAATGGAAATGCAAAGGCTCAATCGAGATATAGTAGCGGTCAGTGAAGTGAAGTGGAAGGAAGACAAGGATTTCTGGTCAGATGAGTATCGGGTAATATCAATAGCAGCAGAAAATGGTATAACAGCTGTAGGATTCGTTATGAATAGGAAGGTAGGGCAGAGGTTGTGTTACTGTGAACAGTTCAGTGACCGGGTTGCTCTAATCAGAATCGACAGCAGACCAACACCGACAACGAGAGTTCAGGTATACATGCCGACGTCGCAAGCTGAAGATGAACAGATAGAGAAAGTGTATGAGGATATTGAAAAGATAATGCAGTATGAAAAGGGGGACGAAAATCTAATAGTCATGGGCGACTGGAATGCAGTTGTAGGGGAAGGAGTAGAAGAAAAGGCTACAGGAGAATATGGGCTTGGGACAAGGAATGAAAGAGGAGAAAAACTAATTGAGTTCTGTAACAAGTTTCAGCCGGTAATAGCGAATACCCTATCACAAGAGGAGGAGGTATACTTGGAAAAGGCCGGGAGATACGGGAAGATGTCAATTAGATTACATCATGGTTAGACAGAGATTCCGAAATCAGATACTGGATTGTAAGGCGTACCCAGGAGCAGATATAGACTCAGATCACAATATAGTAGTGATGAAGAGTAGGCTGAAGTTCAAGACATTAGTCAGGAAGAATCAATACGCAAATAAGTGGGATACGGAAGTACTAAGGAATGACGAGATACGTTTGAAGTTGTCTAACGCTATAGATGGAGCAATAAGGAAGAGCGCAGTAGGCAGTACAGTTGAAGAGGAGTGGACATCTCTAAAAAGGGCCATCACAGAAGTTGGGAAGGAAAACATAGGTACAAAGAAGGTAGCTGCGAAGAAACCATGGATAACAAAAGAAATACTTCAGTTGATTGATGAAATGAGGAAGTACAAACATGTTCCGGGAAAATCAGGAATACAGAAATACAAGTCGCTGAGGAATGAAATAAATAGGAAGTGCTGGGAAGCTAAGACGAAATGGCTGCAGGAAAAAATGTGAAGACATCGAAAAAGATATGATTGTCGGAAGGACAGACTCAGCATACAGGAAAGTCAAAACAACCTTTGGTGACATTAAAAAAAGCAACGGTGGTAACATTAAGAGTGCAACGGGAATTCCACTGTTAAATGCAGAGGAGAGAGCAGATAGGTAGAAAGAATACATTGAAAGCCCCTATGAGGGTGAAGGTTTGTCTGATGTGATAAAAGAATAAACAGGAGTCGATTTAGAAGAGATAGGGGATCCAGTATTAGAATCGGAATTTAAAAGAGCTTTGGAGAACTTACGGTGAAATGAGGCAGAAGGGATAGAAAACATTCCATCAGAATTTCTAAAATCATTGGGGAAGTGGCAACAAAACGACTATTCACGTTGGTGTGTAGAATATATGAGTCTGGCGATATACCATCTGACTTTCGGAAAAGCATCATCCACACAATTCCGAAGACGGCAAGAGCTGACAAGTGCGAGAACTATCGCACAATCAGCTTAACAGCTCATGCATCGAAGCTGCTTACAAGAATGTTATACAGAGGAATGGAAAAGAAAATTGAGAATGCGCTAGGTGACGATCAGTTTGGCTTTAGGAAAAGTAAAGGGACGAGAGAGGCAATTCTGACGTTATGGCTAATAATGGAAGCAAGGCTAAAGAAAAATCAAGACACTTTCATAGGATTTGTCGACCTGGAAAAAACGTTCAACAATTTAAAATGATGCAAGCTGTTCGAGATTCTGAAAAAAGTAGGGGTAAGCTGTAGGGAGAGACGAGTCATATACAATATGTACAACAACCAAGAGGGAATAATAAGAGTGGACGATCATGAACGAAGTGCTCGTATTAAGAAGGGTGTAAGACAAGGCTGTAGCCTTTCGCCCCTACTCTTCAATCTGTACATCGAGGAAGCAATGATGGAAATAAAAGAAAGGTTCAGGAGTGGAATTAAAATACAAGGTGAAAGGATATCAATGATACAATTCGCTGATGACATTGCTATCCTGAGTGAAAGTGAAGAAGAATTAAATGATCTGCTGAACGGAATGAACAGTCTAATGTTTACACAGTATGGTTTGAGAGCAAATCGGAGAAAGACGAAGGTAATGAGAAGTAGTAGAAATGAGAACAGCGAGAAACTTAACATCAGGATTGATGGTCACGAAGTCAATGAAGTTAAGGAATTCTGCTACCTAGGCAGTAAAATAACCAATGACGGACGGAGCAAGGAGGACATCAAAAGCAGACTCGCTATGGCAAAAAAGGCATTTCTGGCCAAGAGAAGTCTACTAATATCAAACACCGGCCTTAATTTGAGGAAGAAATTTCTGAGGATGTACGTCTGGAGTACAGCATTGTATGGTAGTGAAACATGGACTGTGGGAAAACCGGAACAGAAGAGAATCGAAGCATTTGAGATGTGGTGCTATAGACGGATGTTGAAAATTAGGTGGACTGATAAGGTAAGGAATGAGGAGGTTCTACGCAGAATCGGAGAGGAAAGGAATATGTGGAAAACACTGATAAGGAGAAGGGACAGGATGATAGGACATCTGCTAAGACATGAGGGAATGACTTCCATGGTACTGGCGGGCCGCATCAAACCAGTCAGTAGACTGATGACCGAAAAAAATAAAAAAATAAAAATAAAAAATAAAATAAAACCCCATCTCATTCCAAGAATGTGTGTCAATTTGTACATATCTACCTACATTATACCGTTATTTATCCTGTTTTCAAATTTATACTGACTTTTTGATCACCCGGTATTTACTGTGTTTAGAAAGCACAGATACGTTAGGCTACTGGCCTACCTTTTGTTCTATTCCTCTGTTATAGGTATACTCGATTTGTTTACATATCTAATAATGTGTGTTAGAGCGTGTTTACGGTCCAGTTGTAGGAATATTAATATGATTTCAAGTGTATTTAAATGTAAATCCAGTACTTCGAATGTGTTTCATTATGTTTGTGTGGGTGCGTTGGCATGAAGACATGGCGCGAGCGCTCTAGCATGTCACAGCGCTCGTGAATGGGAAGACTGAATGGAAGCGAGTTCGGGAGAGAGGTCAGGAGAGGGCGTCACAGGACACGGGAGTGAGTGCTGGACTCCAACAGCACGGCGCGACGGACGCACAGTCGCAGGTAGAACTCGGAGAGTGGGGCGGTTCGCGCATGGTCGCAGCAGACAGAAATACTTCGGAGTGCCGACTTGTACACTTGGGAGATTTCCGTGGCTTCTACAGTGGAGACGTAGTAAGCGTTTAGAAGAGAATACCTCGCGAGCTATGTTGTTGTTCATAGCTAATTACGTGCAGTAGGAATCTATTCTTTCCCTGTTATTCAAGTTACATTTTATTTAATTGCTGGACTATCGACACCAAGTACTGTTTTGCAGAAATATACGCATACTGAAAGGTACTTCTACTATCGTACTCATCATTTAAACTCGTTAAGATAGTACCTGCAGATTTTATTTTATTGCAATCTTTCATTTATAAATTTATATGTTAATTTCATAATTCGCAATTATCGAGTGATAGAAACTTTCGACCATTTTATTCATGTGTGTATTCTTATCGTATACTGTAGACTCAGCAGTATTTGGCCTGTAATGCGGCAATTACGTATCCCGACCCCTAGACAACGAAACAAGCCAAAACTTTTAGTATTTCAACTCTGAGTCGGAGGGCGCTTAGTTATTTAGAAAGCCCACAAACTCCACAATACTACCCTCAGGGAATTGAAGAAACGAACTTCTCCTCACACAGTTCTGATCTCCAAACGTAGGAAGTTAAATACAGTTTCTTGTCAGAGTTAATGAAGACCAGGACATGTTTGAAGGAACAGACAGCACACTTAGCAACAGAATACTGCTTAAGGATAATCGAAGCACAGACGGTGATGAAGAGTGGCAGAAAGTAGAATAATAACGGCTTGCTTAACATCATAACTAGGACCCACGCTATCGTGAAAGAAATGGACTAACTGCCCTGCCTAGAAAGCGAGATTGCATTGGATTCCTGAAACAATGTTAACATAAAAAGTAGATTACCACAGACCAAGAAAGCTTTTCTCAATGAAAGATGACGATGATGATGTTTGGTTAGTGGCCGCGCAGTTCTAGGTGCTACAGTCCGGAACCGCGCGACCGCTACAGTCGCAGGTTCGAATCCTGCCTCGGGCATGGATGTGTGTGATGTCCTTGGGTTAGTTAGGTTTAAGTAGTTCTAAGTTCTAGGGGACTGATGACCTCAGAAGTTGAGTCCCATAGTGCTCAGAGTCACTTGAACCATTTTTTTTATGTTTGGTTTTGGGTGGGCAGGGGTGGGGGTGGGGGGCGCCTCAACTGGGCGGTTATCAGCGCCCGTACAAATTCCCAACCTTTGCTCAGTCTGATGATGAAATGATGAGGACAACACAAACACCCAATCATCTCGAGGCAGGTGAAAATCCTTGACCCCGCCGGGAATCGAACCAGGGACCCCGTGCTCAGGAAGCGAGAACGCGACTGCGAGACCACGGGCTGCGGAGTCTCAATGAAAGAGTCATTGCTATGTGTGTGGTATGAGTTTGAGCACAGCGTATATTGTAATGAAACATAGACTGTGGGAAATTGGAAGTGAAAGTATATGAAACGATTGGCTTCGAAGAATGTTAAAGAAAAGTAAATGGTGTGCTGTGAAACTGAATTTCGCGGCAGGGTTGCCTTTCATCCTAGTTAGTCGGCCGCAGCCTTGCTGCTCTAGTATTCATTGTTTGGCCAAATGGCGCGTTTGTCGGTGCCTGAGCCGCAGCAACGCCGCTTCTAGCTTCTGGAGCGGCGAGACGCGGAAGTAACTAGTCAGCTGTAGCAAGTAGAGCCAACAACAAAGAGCCAACAACAACTTTTGAAGGCCAGCGGCGTTGCCACTGTGGGCACTGAGGACGAGCCTTCGCGCGTCGTCAGGGGCTGGATCGGCGTGGTCTGGTGGGTTGACCGAAGTGTGTAATGGCGGGCTGGCCCTGAAGGTGTTGGAGTGAGGAGTGAGTCATTTGGATCGAGTGGTAACAAGGAGGTCATCTGGAGGGCAGCACCGTCGCTGCCGCAGTGGAAGTGACAGAGTAGCCCTTGGTGCGTCGTAGGGGCCAAGGATTGAAGAGTGAATGGTTCAAATGGCTCTGAGCACTATGGGACTCAACATCTTAGGTCATAAGTCCCCTAGAACTTAGAACTACTTAAACCTAACTAACCGAAGGACATCACACACACCCATGCCCGAGGCAGGATTCGAACCTGCGACCGTAGCAGTCCCGCGGTTCCGGACTGCAGCGCCAGAACCGCTAGACCACCGCGGCCGGCGGGCCAAGGATTGGCGCAGTGGCTGAGGTTGTCCATATTGGTGCGCTGGGCTGCATATTGTCAGTGGGACAGGAAAATGCATCTACGACAACTTCAACAACTGCTGGAAGCCACGGTAGTTAGCAACTGACTAGCCATAGTGTGGATACAGTCCTCCTATAAAGTGCTGTCCGGACGTGTTTCGGGTGCACTGTGGTGGGGGCAACTTTTCTTCATACACAGGTGGAGCAAACCAGGAAATATAACTGAAACAGTACTGTACAAATGCTGAATAGCTCAATTAGTGAAACAGCATTAGTTGGTGAATGAAAGCCTTTACTATTACGTGATTTGGGACAACCCATCATCGCGGTCTAGATAAGTCGGTTGTGCTACACCACGAAGATGATGTGCTAAAGACGCAAAATTTAACCAACATGAAGAACATGCTGTGATATGCAAATAATTAGCTTTTCAGAGCATTCACACCTAGAACGTGCTGGACATCAGGAAAGTTTCCACCCGATTTCTCATACACAAACAGCAGTTGACCGGCGTTGCCTGGCGAAACGTTGTTGTGATGCCTCCTGTAAGGAGGAGAAATGGGAACCATCACGTTTCCGACTCTGATAAAGGTCGGATTGTAGGCTATCGCGATTGCGGTTTATCGTATCGCGACATTACTGCTCGCGTTGGTCGAGATCCAATGACGATTAGCAGAATATGGAATCGGTGGGTTCAGGATCCCAACGGCCTCGTATCACTAGCAGTTGAGATGACAGGCATCTTATCCACATGGCTGTAACAGATCGTGCACCCATGTCTCGATCCCTGAGTCAACAGATGAGGACGTTTGCAAGACAATAACCATCTGTACGAACAGTTCGACGATGTTTGCAGCAGCATGGACTATCAACTCGGAGACGGTGGCTGCGGTTACCCTTGACGCTGCACCACAAACAGGAGCGCCTGCGATGGTGTACTCAACGACGAACGTTGGTGCGCGAGTGGGAAAACGTCATATTTTCGGATGAATCCAGATTCTCTTTACAGCATCATGATGGTCGCAATCGTGTTTGACGATATCGGGGTGAACGCGCATTGAAGAAGGCGTGTATTCGTCATCGCCATACTGATGTATCACCCGGCGTGATGGTTTGGGGTGCCATTGGTTACACGTCTCGGTCACCTCTTGTTCGCACTGACGGCACTCTGAACAGTAGACGTTACATTTCAGTTGTGTTACGACCCGTGGCTCTGCCCTTCATTCGATCCCTGCGAAACCCTACATTCCAGCAGGATAATGAACGACCGCATGTTGCAGGTCCTGTACGGGCCTTTCTGGATACAGACAGACTGCTGCCCTGACCAGCACATCCTCCAGATCTCTCGCCAATTGAAAAAGTCTGGTCAATGTTGGTCGAGCAACTGACTCGTCACAATACGCCAGTCTCTACTCTTGATGAATTGTGGTATCGTGTTGAAGCTGCATGGGCAGCTGTACCTGTACACACCATCCAAGGTCTGTTTGACTCAATGGCCAGGCGTATCAAGGCCGTTATTACGGTCGGAGGTGGTTGCTCTTGGTACTGATTTCTTAGGATCTATGCACCCAAATTGCGTGAAAATGTCATCAACATGTCAGTTCTAGTATAATATATTTGTCCAATGAATACTCGTTTATCATCTGCATTTCTTCTTGGTGTAGCAATTTTATTGGCCAGCAGTGTAAATCGAGTACTTCGAATGGATGCGAGTTCCGGTGAAGAGTCCGGGACAGTACGGCACACGACACGGGAAGGACGCGACGACGCGATGGACGCGGAGTTGGCGGAAAGACTTAGACAGTGGAGCAGTTTGCGCGTGGTCGCGAGAGATAGAAATAGTTCGGAGTGCCGTCTTGTGAACTTGTGAGATTTCCGTGGTTTCTACAGTGAAGACGTAAGGTGCGTTTAGATGTGAATATCTCGCGAGCTATGTTGTTGTTCATAACTAATTGCGTGAAGTAGGAATCTATTGTTTCCTTGTTATTTAACTTATATTTTATTTAATTGCTGGACCATCGTCACCAATAATTGTTTTGCAGAAATATACGGCATTCCCTAAAGTACTTCTGCTATCGTACTCATCATTTAATGTCGTTAAAATAATACCTGCAGCTTTTATGTAATTGCAATCTTTCATTTATAAATGTGTATTTCACGTTCAAAATTTGCAATTTCTGAGTGATAGGAACCTTCGACCATTCGATTGATATGTTTATTCATAATGTATACTGTAGAAACAGCAGTATTTGGCCTGCAAAATGCGGCAACTGCGTATCACAGCCCACTAGACATCGAAACCAGCCAAAACTCTTAGTATTGCAACTCTGAGTCGGAGGGTGCGTAGTTTTGAAAGGCCGCAGTGCAGTAGGTGTGTATCTGTACTCTAGGGCTACATTTACTATTAGGATGCGTGTGGTGCGTCAGTGCCCTCAAGTGTTATGCATCATGCTTTAATTCAAGATCCGTCATATCGTCAAGCAAGTGATAGCATTCGACCAGCGTGACAGTTATATAGGATAATAGTTACTGTTAGCTAGTGTGCGAGTGATATGTATTTTGCTTATGTTACGTGTGTTCTGTCAGCATGTGCAATGAATTGTTCGAATCCTCTGCACAGTGCAAAAAAAAAAAAAAAAAAAAAAAACATAACGGTCAACTGTGTGTAGTTAATTGGAATATATATGCTGAAATAAAGTGAAAAATCTGTGCTGTCCTTACAACCACCGCTACTGAATCCACTAGTCGAACTGCAATGCTGCAGTACAGCTGTAAATGACGTGAAAGTACACGCACGTTTTAATTATTAACAGACAGATATCTGGGGAGCAATCTCTCCGGTATTTCCACTATCGAGCGTGCAGCGAGCTATTTAGCCTTAAAGATGGGCTTTTGATACGCATGTGTCATCCATTCCACAGTGACAGCGGCTGCGTCCCCAGCAGAGTGTTCAAATTATTTAAACAATAATGGTACTGGATAACTTAACGCCTCCGACAATACCTTGAGGCAACAGGGCTATTTTCAAAATGAAGTTGCTAAAATTTCCAGAAAAGTAGCTAGTTTTAAGAAAATTAAACATGCCGGGATTCGAACACACAGCTTTCCTGCTTCAAAAGCTGTTGGTGAACTGGGTAATCTTATGACATTACGTGACCTTGAACCGTGCTGAAACAATTGTCCAATTTATTATTTTGTGCTGTGCTAACACAGTTGCCTAAAAGTGAAAGCGGGGGTGGGTGGGTGGCAGTGTAATTTGTAATTTGTGAACTACCTTTGACTGTGTCAAAAAACTCGTCTCTCAGTCACTCGTCATTATTTAGGAATATTGACGGGTGTTTTCGATTAACATTATTTCTAGGTGCGTCAAACCGGGTTTGACACAGCTTGAAACACATTGGCTTTCCCCTCCGACTTCTTTCAAGGGTGAGCAACGAACACAACGTGCCATTTCGATGTTTTCCCATAGCAACAAGCAATTACGGTATGCTGCATGCCGCCACATTCTCTCTGAGGTAGCACACGTGGTATATATTGTGCGCACCAGGGACTTTATCGTTCGACAGCCAGTCAGAGGCCTTGCCACGAATTTCAGTGAGAGGAAAGTGTTACTTGGTTGGAACACCCCTCTTGACTACGTTTTGGTACCAAGCGGGCGCTGGTATGCAGTTTCATCATGCTGTAGCACATATTTGGGGGAGATTGTTACATGCTGCCGGCCGTGATGGCCGAGCGGTTCTAGGCGCTTCAGTCCGGAACCACTCGACTGCTACGGTCGCAGGTTCGAATCGTGCCTAGGGCATGGATGTGTGTGATGTCCTTAGGTTAGTTAGGTTTACGTAGTTCTAAGTTCTCGGGGACTGATGACCTCAGATGTTAAGTCCCATAATGCTCAGAGGCATTTGAACCATTTGTTACATGCTCTTAGCTGAAATCACGCTTTCCACGAGTGTTTCACTTTCATTTCTTGCAGGCTGTAGTATTTTTTGAGTCATGTTAACACGGGGCAAATTCATGGGTTGCGTGTTTGTATAAACTGAAATGGAAGTCACCTTTCCTTTGTGACCGGTCCTGAATCATGTGCGCACGTAGATAACGATATCCAAAAGTGCTTCAAATATCCGAGAGCATTTGTGGGGGAAAAAAACCTTTCTCATACTAAAGCGATTGCTTCGGTTGTGTTATTATTTTGTTCACATTGTATTACTGAAGATTTTATGGCGGTTATTTAATGCTGGAGACGGTTAGTAATGGCCCTTAGAGGTCTACTTGTCGTTTATTTCTTGAATATTAGACCATCGTTGGAAAATATTCAGCATTCATCCTGTCGCTATGTTACAGTTTCCATTTATGGAATTTTCAAGCCACGTGGTTCTGCACATTCGCAAAGAGTACTGGACATGCGCTCTCCTTCATACTGCCACGCATTATTTTTCGTCTTACGTAAGATTTTCAGATTCACACTACGTGTATGTCTCGTAGTTTCCTGTTATACCGATTTCCACCAGCAGCAATTTCAGCAATACTAGCGCGTACTAACACATGAGAATACTGGATGTCAGTGACACACTGTTGTGTCCGTCATGAGTCCCTCAATCACGAGCAGTCCTGACCTCAAATCACGCCCGGTGGCTCCCCAGAGCATGTCTCCATGACCTGGACAGAGTTCGCAGCTGTCCTCCACACACCCTGTGCCTTCAATGATCACGCCGCTTTCATGACTGGGTGTCCCCATTCTCCATCGTTAGGGTCATAACTGTTTCCACGGACGATTGTGGACACTAAGGAGTTGCCGCTGTGGAATAAACACGCTGTGATGGTCGCCTGGGGTAGTGCAGAATCATGATTCATCGCTGAACACAGTGCTATGCCGTTCATCAGCAGTCCATGCTTCCCAGTCACTGTTCCACTCCAAGCGGTAAATTCCTAGTCTAACTGCTGCTAGTCTCCTACCAGTCTTCCCCTATTTCACAGACTGTTGCAGATAGCCCGTATGTAAAGTACACAAGCGGCAAGACGCAGTCAATACCTTCGCTGCGAAGTGCCAATGGTACTGTTACCGACGACTGAGCCGCTAAAGCGGAGTTATTGAACGCAGTTTTCCGAAATTCCTTCACCAGGGAAGACGAATGCAATATTTCAGAATTTGAAACACGAACAACTGCTAGCATGAGTTTCTTAGAAGTAGATACCTTAGGGGTTGCGAAGCAACTCAAATCGTTTGATACGGGCAAGTCTTCAGGTCCAGATTGTATACCGATTAGGTTCCTTTCAGATTACGCTGATACAATAGTTCCCTACTTAGCAATCATATACAACCGCTCGCTCACCGATAGATCTGTACCTACAGATTGGAAAATTGCGCACGTCGCACCAGTGTTTAAGAAGGGTAGTAGGAGTAATCCATCGAACTACAGACCTATATCATTGACGTCGGTTTGCATTAGGGCTTTGGAGCATATACTGTATTCAAACATTATGAATCACCTCGAAGGGAACGATCGATTGATACGTAATCAGCATGGTTTCAGAAAACATCGTTCTTGTGCAACGCAGCTAGCTCTTTATTCGCACGAAGTAATGGCCGCTATTGACAAGGGATATCAAGTTGATTCCGTATTTCTAAATTTCCGGAAAGCTTTTGACACCGTTCCTCACAAGCGACTAATAATCAAGCTGCGGGCCTATGGGGTATCGTCTCAGTTGTGCTGGATTCGTGATTTCCTGTCAGGAAGGTCGCAGTTCGTAGTAATAGACGGCAAATCATCGAGTAAAACTGAAGTGATATCGGGTGTTCCCCAGGGAAGCGTCCTGGGACCTCTGCTGTTCCTGATCTATATAAATGACCTGGGTGACAATCTGAGCAGTTCTCTTAGGTTGTTCGCAGATGATGCTGTAATTTACCGTCTAGTAAGGTCATCCGAAGACCAGTATCAGTTGCAAAGCGATTTAGAAAAGATTGCTGTATGGTGTGGCAGGTGGAATTTGACGCTAAATAACGAAAAGTGTGAGGTGATCCACATGAGTTCCAAAAGAAATCCGTTGGAATTCGATTACTCGATAAATAGTACAATTTTCAAGGCTCTCACTTCAACTAAGTACCTGAGTGTTAAAATTACGAACAACTTCAGTTGGAAAGACCACATAGATAATATTGTGGGGAAGGCGAGCCAAAGGTTGCGTTTCATTGGCAGGACACTTAGAAGATGCAACAAGTCCACAAAAGATACAGCTTATACTACACTCGTTCGTCCTCTGTTAGGATATTGCTGCGCGGTGGGAATGACGGAGCACATCGAAAGGGTGCGAAAAAGGGCAGCTCGTTTTGTATTATCACGTAATAGGGGAGAGAGTGTGGCAGATATGCTACGCGAGTTGGGATGGAAGTCGTTAAAGCAAAGACGTTTTTCGTCGCGGTGATATGTATTTACGAAATTTCAGTCACCAACTTTTTCTTCCGGATGCGAAAATATTTTATTGAGCCCAACCTACATAGGTAGGAATGATGATCAAAATAAAATAAGAGAAATCAGAGCTCGAACAGAAAGGTTTAGGTGATCGTTTTTCCCGCGCGCTGTTCGGGAGTGGAATGGTAGAGAGATAGTATGATTGTGGTTCGATGAACCCTCTGCCAAGCACTTATATGTGAATTCCAGAGTAATCATGTAGATGTAGATGTAGCCCACTAGTCTGTCTATGGACGGCAAGCGCTGGGGCTGAGATGTGTTTGGGGACTATACAGTGATCTCGCCGTGTAGCGGTCAGATGTGGTCAGTTGGAACCTGTCCATGCATACGAATTCTCCAAAAATCTGGACACTGCATAGTTCGACCAGCTGGTCCAATGGAGAACCACAATGAGGCCCGTTTAAGGCTCTGTCTCAAACGAGTATGTGGTATCTCTGTTTCCTTCACAGAGATCATTCAGCATTTGATGGTGCCCACACCCCTTAGACTGGGTGTTTGGAAATTCCCAACACATACTTCTAGATCTTGTAGAGCGAAGTTAGTAGGTAATATTTTGAACAGGAACCCATATTCGCAAACGTCATTCAACGAGCTACACAGTGTAACAGTTATAGGCGCCAGCGCCAGTACATGTCTGTATGTACAGGGTGATTCCGTGGTGATGTTACAGATCTTAAAGGATCACGGAGAAGGATAAAAGTATCAATTTGAGGTAAGGGTCCCTGAGTCGAATGCGAACGAATCCAAAGTTACAGGTAAAAATCATTCTAATACCTTTGACACTGGACAAACTTAGGGATACTTATGTTGCTAAGAATGCAGTAGGGTTTTAGAACATATGCTGTATTCTAACATTGTGAAGTACCTCGAAGAAAACCATTTATTGACATATAGTCCGCACGGATTCAGAAAATATCATTCTTGTGAAACACAACTAGCTTTTTATACTCATGAAGTAATAAGTGCTATCGACAGGAGATGTCAGATTGATTCCATATTTTTAGATTTGCAGAAGGCTTTCGACACCGTTCCTCGCAAGCGTCTTCTAACCAAACTGCGTGCCTACGGAGTATCGCCTCAGTTGTGCGATTGGATTCGTGATTTCCTATCAGAAAGGTCACAGTTCGTAGTAGTAGACGGAAGGCCATCGAGTAAAACGAAAGTAATATCAGGCGTTCCCCAAGGAATATTATAGGCCCTCTATTGTTCCTGATCTATGTTAACGACATAGGAGACAATCTGAGTAGCCGTCTTAGATTGTTTGCACATTATGCTGTCATTTACCGTCTTGTGAAGTCATCAGATGACCAAAACGAATTACAAAATGATTTAATAAGTTCTCTGTACGGTGCGAAAAGTGGCAATTGACCCTGAATAAAGAAACGTGTGAAGTTATTCACATGAGTACTGAAAGAAATCAGCTAAATTTCGATTACCTGATAAGTCACACAAATCTGAGGGCTGTAAATTCAACTAAATACTAGGGATTACAATTATAAATAACCTAAATTGGAACGATCACATAGATAATATTGTGCGTAGAGCAAACCAAAGACTGCGATTCATTGGCAGAACACTTAGAAGGTACACCAGGTCTACCAAAGAGACTGCTTACACTACGCTTGTCCGCCCTATTCTGGAGTATTGGTGTGCGGTGTGGAATCCGCATCAGGTGGGACTGACGGATGACATCGAAAAAGTACAAAGAAGGGCAGCCCGTTTTGTATTATCGCGAAATAGGGAAGATAGTGTCACAGACATGATACGTGAATTAGAGTGGCAATCATTAAAACAAAGGCGTTTTTCGTTGCGACGGGATCTTCTCATGAAAGTTCAATCACCAGTTTTCTCCTCCGATTGCGAAAACATTCTGTTGGCACCCACCTACATAGGGAGAAATGATCATCACGATAAAATAAGAGAAATCAGGGCTCGCACAGAAAAATTTAAGTGCTCGTTTTTCCCGCGTGCCGTTCGAGAGTGGAACGGTAGAGAGACAGCATGAAGGTGGTTCATTGAACCCTCTGCCAGGCACTTTATTGTGAATGACAGAGTAATTACTTGGACGTAGATGTATGGAATTCAACTTTCACATGAAGTAGTATGGATGAAAACAAGAAAAAAGGTCTAGGTAATATGGGTCCTACACGGAAGCGCCAAAGAAACTAGTATAGACATGCGTATTCAAAAACAGAGATATGTAAACAGGGAGAATACGGCGTTGCGGTCGGCAACGCCTCTATAACACAATAAGTGTCTGGCGCAGTTACTGTTGCTGTAATGGCAGGTTATTAAGATTTAAGTGTGATTGAACGTGGTGTTATAGTCGGCGCACGAGCAATGGCACACTGCATCTCCGAGGTAGCGACGAAGTGCGGATTATCCCGTACGACCATTTCACGAGTGTACCGTGAATATCAGGAATCCGGTAAGACATCAAATCTCCAACATCGCTACGTCCTTAAAAAGATCCTGCAAGAATGGGAACAACGACGACTGAAGAGAATCGTTCAACGTGACAGAAGTGCAACTCTTCCGCAACCCGCTGCCGATCTTAATGCTAGGCCATCAACATGTGTCAGCGTCCGAAACATTCAACGAAACATCATCTATATGGGCTTTCGGAGTCGAAGAACCACTCCTGTATCCTTGATGACTGGACACAAAGCTTTACGCCTCGTCTGTGCCCGTCAACAACGACAATGGACTGTTGATGACTGGAAACATGTTGCCTGGATGTACGAGTCTCGTTTCAAATGGTATCGAGCGGATGGACGTGTATAGGTATGGAGACAACCTGATGAATTCATGAATCCATGGACCTCGAGTGTCAGCAGGGGACTATTCAAGCTGGTGGAGTCTCTGTAATGGTATGGGACCTGTGTAGATGGAACGATATGGGACCTCTCATACGTTTAGATACCTCTCTGACAGGTGACACGTATGTAAGCATCCTGCCTGATCACCTGCATTTATTCACGTCCATTGTGAATTTTTTTTTTTTTTTTTGCATTCCGACGGACCTGGGCAATTCCAGTATGACAATGCGACACCCAACACGTCCAGAACTGCTGAAGAGTGGCTCCACGAACACTCTTCTGAGTTTAAACACTTCCGCTGGCCACCAAACTCCCCAGAAATGAACCTTATTGAGCAAATCTGGTATGCCTTGCAGCGTGCGGTTCAGAAAAGATCTCCACTTTTTCGTACTCTTACGGATTTACGGACAGTTCTGCAGGATTCATGGTGTCCGTTCCCTCTAGCACTACTTCAGATATTAGTCGAGTCCATCTCACGTATTGTTGCGGCTCTTCTGCGTCGTCGAGGAGCCCCTACACCATATTAAGCAGGTGTACCAGTTCCTTTTGCGCTTCAGTGTAAAATGCTTGTCTAGGAGCTACGAACACTTGTGCATCTTCACTAGTGTGGAACACATCTCCTCTATTGCACGAGTACTCATAGTTCTTAAGGAATATATTTTGGAGCCCATGCTTACTATGCAATTTTTTCTTAGTTTGGTCAATACTACCACCACTGAAGGTTGCCTACTCTACAAACTTAGCAACAACAGTACCAGTACATGTACTTGTATTTCACGGTCAGAGGTATATGAACGGTTTTCACTTTTAACTTAGTTTCCGATACATTGACCCTTATCTGAAACTGATACATTTAGCCTTCAGCAGCATCCTTCAGAGTTTGTAACATCGTCACGTGATCATCCTGTACTTACATACACTTACAGACGCCAGGGCGTGTAATTCTGACGGTCTGTATCGTCGTTGGATAACGTTTCCAGACGTGGGTTCCTTTTCAAAATATTATCTACTCACTCCCCTCAACATCTCCTATAAGTCTGTAACAGGAATTTCCAAAGATATTATAGAGGATGTCCCAGAAATGTTTCGAAAATTTTGGTTGGTCAGAGGGGGAGGGAGGAGAGAGAAGGGGAGGGCGAGTGTAGAGGGAGTCCTGACGAACAAATTGAGGATTCGAACCTGTGTCCGGAAACGTCATCCAGTGATGCTACAGAGCTTCGAATTGATGCGCGCCATAAGGTCTCTCTTTCGACAGCAAACCGTGGTTCTTTACTCTGACTGGCCATAGGCGGGACGACTCCCAATGTTTTTTGTTACTTATTTATCGAGACTGGTTGCTACGAGGAACTTTAGTTAGTTGCTGCATAGAAAGGCTTCGACTCCTATGAATTCGATTCTCTGTGCTCCCGATGGATAACTGTTTTGGACAGGGGTTTCCATCTGCAGTTTATTTTTTCTTGGACCCTGTAGAACCCCCGAAGTTTTCCGGTATACAGGACAAAATAAACTCAAGATGGAAAACCGTGTCCTAAATCATCACCCACCTAGGTAACAAAGCATTACGTTCATAGGAGACAAGGCTTTTCCAAGCAGTAGCTAGCCCCATCTTATCCACAGCGATCGGGGCAATCAGTTGCGATTACTGAATAACAAGCAACACAGCAAAACATTCCACCTATGGTCCGTCAGAGTACAAAGTGATGTTTGCTGCCGAAGGGGTGGTGTAGCGGCAGGCGCCAGCGCCTATAACTTAGGTGCTCTGTAACGTTATTGGATGACGTTTCTCGACAGGGGTTCACTTTCTCAATTTGTTCGTCAAGACAATCTCCATAAGAGTTCGAGACAATCTCCATAACAGTTCGAATTTTGTCGCAAGATTTGTGACACCTTCTACGAGGGGCGTTTGAAAAGTCCTTGTGTAACCTCCCCCTCACTTATCGACGTTAATGACAGTGAAAAATTAAACCGCGTGTACCTAATGGAAATTTGGGAAAAGCAATCGTCACCGAAGTTAATCTGTCGGTAAAGAGGGTGGAAATGGTTACATCTAAATGAAAGGAAAAATGCAAATGAAACTGGTGGAAATTAATTTTGAAAAGGGGTAAAGTTAATAAAGAAACTAAATGTGCGGCCGTTACGTTAACAATTATCTAACGGTAATTAGATATTTGAGATTTGGGGGAAATTATGGTCGCCAGTCCTATGGACCATTACTATAGTAACTGAAAAAGAAAGGTTATTACACATATAATTAGCACTAGAAGCGTGGCAACTGAAGGTTGACATGTGTAGTGTGAAAACTGAAAGTTTGTCAGAAGTAACAAATTTCGCTACACTCTGACTTAATTTAGCAAAAGAATTAATAAAACCGGAAAATTGAAAGTTAATTTAGTGACTGAAATTAATAGTGAGCTTTGTTTGTGAAGCACATCGAAATTCAGGAAAATAAGGTTAGTCTTGGACTACCTCAACAATTATTTCAAAAGCTACTTGAATCTACGCAATTTAGAAATAAGAGATTTAACTTTGAACTTGAATTAAATGATTCTGAACAATTAACAATAGTAAAATTTAGTACGTACCAAGCTGAGCTGTAGTCACAGGTAAGCTAAAATACGGTAACAAAACTCGCACTCTTAATTTGTGCTTGTGTAGTCTAAATATTGCAGCCAGCTATGAATACCTTAACTGAACTTTGAAATTAAAGCAGTGAAATCGAATGATGCTGGCGTTTGAATTTCAACGACACTCGGGTTCATTCCGGAAAAGGAAGGGACCCTGTTTGGTAATGCAATTGGGACAATGAGCAACAAAGGTTCATGCTACGTTGCTGTAATTTAGTTATGAAAATGGAACAGTTTGAAAAACTGAGGTCTGCCATACAGTTCTGAAACTTTACGTGCTTCCAGTCTTCCTTGTTGGTTGATTGAAGGTTTGAAGCCGTCGATCGAGGTGGCGGCGACAGTCACCCATTGTCAGCTGTCGCTGTTGCAGAAGCTGGATGTTGGCGCGCCTACTTCTCGACACGGTCACCAGGCGAAACGGGCTCTTGATGTGCGCCAGTTAATGCTTCCAGTCCGCGACACCGTGTCAGAAACTATCATAGCAAGTCGGGCGCAATTACATGCTGCCGGAAGCGCGGCAACTCGCGGCAGCGTCACACAACACACCTGCTCCACTGCACCACCCCAGCCAGACTCTCCCTCTGCCCGCGCTCCACGCGACAGAGTTAACACTACCAAAGATCCTAAACACTTTGGTTCTCCACACGACCTATCGATGTAATCGTTCGATAGCATAGTTTTCCCTAGGCAAGACCCAGAATAAAAATACAAATAATATTTACAAAACAAACCAATTATATATCGAAATAACAAACAGTAAAACAATTACAATATATAAAGAGACAGAAATGTCATATCTTCAGGTGACAAATTAAGGAAAATGTTTATAGTACAATAGATGGAAATAGGAGGATATGCATTTCCGGCGTTACACGTGCAAAGTCCGAGAGACGACACCACTGGTGCGTATCAAGGTCATGATTAGTTATTAGCATCTTTGGAAAGAACGCACACCAAGTTTCAGCAATATTGGTCTACTTCTTTGTGTTTGGCATTCGTGTGAATCAAGGAAGTTGAGCGATTGTCAAAATATGGACAAAAAAATTTCGTATGTTGATTAAAGATTGCTTTATGAAAGACAAAACGCCTCAGGAGACTAAACAGAAGCTTGATAAACATTACGGTGACTCTGAACCTTCGATCAGAACAGTTTATAAGTGGTTTCAAAATTTTCGGAGTGGCCATATGGTCACAACTGATGCTAAACGCTCTGGACGCCCTGTGGAGGTTACGACTCCAGAAATCATTGATAAAATCCATGATATGAAGATGGATGACAGGCGAGGTAAGGTGCGTGAGATTGCTGGTGCTGTAGGCATCTCGAATGGACGTGTACATAAAACTTTGCATAAACATTTGGACAAGAGAAAGCGATCTGCAAGATGGGTTCCGCGATTGCTCACGCTTGACCAAAAACGGAATCGTGTGAAGTGTTGCATGGATGGCTTGCAGCTGTTCAGGAAGAATCCGCAGGCCTTTGAGCGTCATTTGTAGCTTTGGATGGAACATGGATTCATTACTGTACTCTTGATACCAAACAACAATCTAAACAATGGGTTATCAAGGGAGAATCTGCACCAAAAAAGGCGGAAAGGATATGGCGACTTTCTTTTGGGATTCACAAGGGATAATCCTCAGTGGCAATCTGGAAAAAGGTAAAAGTACTACAGGTGCATATTATTCATCGTTATTGGACCGTTTGAAAACCGAGCTGCAAGAAAAACACCGGCGATTGGACCGCAGAGAAGTCCTTTTCCATCACGACAATGTTCCAGCACACACCTCCGCAGTTGTGGTCGCAATATTAATGGAAATAGGATTCCAACTCACTTCACATCCCCCCTATTCTCCAGACTTGGCTCCCTCAGACTACTGTTTGTTCCTCAATTTGAAGAAATGGCTGGCAGGACAAAGATTTTATTGAAACAGGAAGGTCATTGCAGCAACTTATAGCTATTTTGCAGACTTGGACAATTCCTATTATAACAGCGTTGGACGAAGTGTATAAGTCTAAAAGGAGACTATGTCGAAAAATAAGAAAGGTTTACGCCAGACAAGGTTGTTGCCTTTCCCCACTGTTGTTTAACGTATACCTTGAAGAGATTATTGCGAAAAGTTTAGATGGGAAAAGAGGAATATGTATTGGTGGAAAGAGAATAGAATGTATAAGATTTGCCGATGACATGGTATTAGTGGCAGAAAGTGAGCGGACAGTGAATAGCATGCTGAAAGATCTGAATGAAGCTTGTGTGGAATATGGTATGCAAATAAACACAGCAAAAACAAAGAGTATGGTCATCAGTACAAGACGCAGACTGTCCAATATTAAAATAGGCCAATCTACCATTAGCCAAGTAAGTGAATTTAAATATCTCGGAAGAACAATAACTGAAGACATGAGATGTCACCAGGAGGTGAAAACTCAAATTGCCATAGCGAAGGAGGAATTCAACAGAAAGAGGAGACTCTTATGTGGCAAATTAGATAAAGGACTACGGAAAAGGCTTGCCAAATGTTTTGTCTGGAGTGTGGCACTATATGGGGCAGAAACATGGACTCTGAGACGAGAGGATGAAAAAAAAAAAGGTTAGAAGCATTTGAGATGTGGATGTGGAGGAGAATGGAGAGAATAAGCTGGATGGAAAGAGCGAGTAATGAAAGAGTATTGGAAAGGGTTGGTGAGAAAAGATGTCTGCTGAAGGTTGTAAGAGAAAGGAAAAATAACTGGTTGGGACACTCACTGAGAAGGGAGTGCTTGCTAGTAGATGCTTTGGAAGGATCGGTTTGTGGGAGAAGACTGAGAGGAAGAAGGAGATACAAGGTGATAGACGACATAAAGGCAAGAGGAAATTATGCAGACCCGAAGAGGATGGCAGAAGACCGGACAGCCTGGAGAACTACCATGTGAAAAACTGCCTTTGGGCAGAACACTGATGATGATGACCCCAGACACGTAAGTAGATTTTATTTTTCCACAGACTTTCCAAACGCCCCTCGGATACCGCATCAAGTCTGGTAATAACATCCCAGGTTTGGTAATAACTTACCATGTTTGGTAATAACACATCAGAGGAACAGAAGGTTCCAAATGATTGGAAAAGAGCACAGGTAGTCCCAGTCTTCAAGAAGGGTCGTCGAGCAGATGCGCAAAACTATAGACCTATATCTCTGACGTCGATCTGTTGTAGAATTTTAGAACATGTGTTTTGCTCGAGTATCATGTCGTTTTTGGAAACTCAGAATCTACTATGTAGGAATCAACTGGATTCCGGAAACAGCGATCGTGTGAAACCCAACTCGCTTTATTTGTTCATGAGACCCAGAAAATATTAGATACAGGCTCCCAGGTAGATGCTATTTTTCTTGACTTCCGGAAGGCGTTCGATACAGTTCCGCACTGTCGCCTGATAAACAAAGTAAGAGCCTACGGAATATCAGACCAGCTGTGTGGCTGGATTGAAGAGTTTTTAGCAAACAGAACACAGCATGTTGTTATCAACGGAGAGACGTCTACAGACATTAAAGTAACCTCTGGCGTGCCACAGGGGAGTGTTATGGGACCAGGCTTTTCACAATATATATAAATGACCTAGTAGATAGTGTCGGAAGTTCCATGCGGCTTTTCGCGGATGATGCTGTAGTATACAGAGAAGTTGCAGCATTAGAAAATTGTAGCGAAATGCAGGAAGATCTGCAGCGGATAGGCACTTGGTGCAGGGAGTGGCAACTGACCCTTAACATAGACAAATGTAATGTATTGCGAATACATAGAAAGAAGGATCCTTTATTGTATGATTATATGATAGCGGAACAAACACTGGTAGCAGTTACTTCTGTAAAATATCTGGGAGTATGCGTGCGGAACGATTTGAAGTGGAATGATCATATAAAATTAATTGTTGGTAAGGCGGGTACCAGGTTGAGATTCATTGGGAGAGTCCTTAGAAAATGTAGTCCATCAACAAAAGAGGTGGCTTACAAAACACTCGTTCGACCTATACTTGAGTATTGCGCATCAGTGTGGGATCCGTACCAGATCGGGTTGACGGAGGAGATAGAGAAAATCCAAAGAAGAGCGGCGCGTTTCGTCACAGGTTTATTTGGTAACTGTGATAGCGTTACGGAGATGTTTAACAAACTCAAGTGGCAGACTCTGCAGGAGAGGCGCTCTGCATCGCGGTGTAGCTTGCTCGCCAGGTTTCGAGAGGGTGCGTTTCTGGATGAGGTATCGAATATATTGCTTCCCCCTACTTATACCTCCCGAGGAGATCACGAATGTAAAATTAGAGAGATTAGAGCGCGCACGGAGGCTTTCAGACAGTCGTTCTTCCCGCGAACCATACGCGACTGGAACAGGAAAGGGAGATAATGACAGTGGCACGTAAAGTGCCCTCCGCCACACACCGTTGGGTGGCTTGCGGAGTATAAATGTAGATGTAGAAACAACACTCATGCATTCTGGTCGTTCTGCCTGACACACGGAACTGCAGTTCTAACCGTTTACATTCTCGCCAAAGGTGTGTATGTGTACGAAGTTGCTCTGACCTCTGAACATGTCAGGCAGAGTACTTGGTTGGAGATGAAAAGATTAGCATGAGATCGGAAGAGTTGGAAGACTACATGATATGAGTAGAGAGACAGATGAGTTTAAGAAGTAGGGAGGTAGACGTGGTGGTGGGCTAGCTGGAGAAGCCGCGGCTGTGCGGCGTGTCCACCGGCAGGCCAGGCTCCCGTGTGTGGGCGCCGCGCCACGCTTCTCCTCTGCGCCCCCCCCCCCCCCCCCCCCGCCTTGCTCAGATCAATAGGCCAGCCGGGCGCCCACACCGCTGCGGAGGATTCAATCAGGCGCCCCACGCCACGCCACGCCACGCCGTGGGCTGCCTGCCGCTGCCGGGCGTCTCTGAGTCCGCCGCACCTGCCCCATATTCGCGACCGCCCTCTCCATGTCTTCCATCATCTTCTCTTTCCTTCTCTGCCACCAAGTAGGCAGTCTCAAAATGGTTCAAATGGCTCTGAGCACTATGGGACTTAACTTCTGCGGTCATCAATCCCCTAGAACTTAGAACTACTTAAACCTAACTAACCTAAGGACATCACACACATCCATGCCCGAGGCAGGATTCGAACCTGCGACCGTAGCGGTCGCGCGGTTCCAGACTGTAGCGCCTAGAACCGCTCGGCCAACCCGGTCGGCTAGGCAGTCTCATTAGCGCTCTTGTTGCAGTTTCTAAGAGCCAAATAATACACAGCCTTTTCTCGCCCTCCTCACTGAACTTCCTGTGAGGTAGTTCCAGCTTCAGCTGTTCGTGGTTTTACCTGCTAAATCGTTTATAAACACGTAAAGAACAGCAGAGGGCCCATAACAGTTCCTTACAGTACGGCAGATATTACTTCAGTTTTACTAGATGATTTTCGTTAATTACTACCGACTGAGACCTTTCTGACCCTGCAGACTTTGTGCCAATTTCCTAGATTAAATTCGCAAACCTCTCAGCAGTGTCATATACACTCCCGGAAATGGAAAAAATAACACATTGACACCGGTGTGTCAGACCCACCATACTTGCTCCGGACACTGCGAGAGGGCTGTACAAGCAATGATCACACGCACGGCACAGCGGACACACCAGGAACCGCGGTGTTGGCCGTCGAATGGCGCTAGCTGCGCAGCATTTGTGCACCGCCGCCGTCAGTGTCAGCCAGTTTGCCGTGGCATACGGAGCTCCATCGCAGTCTTTAACACTGGTAGCATGCCGCGACAGCGTGGACGTGAACCGTATGTGCAGTTGACGGACTTTGAGTTGAGGGCGTATAGTGGGCATGCGGGAGGCCGGGTGGACGTACCGCCGAATTGCTCGACACGTGGGGCGTGAGGTCTCCACAGTACATCGATGTTGTCGCCAGTGGTCGGCGGAAGGTGCACGTGCCCGTCGACCTGGGACCGGACCGCAGCGACGCACGGATGCACGCCAAGACCGTAGGATCCTACGCAGTGCCGTAGGGGACCGCACCGCCACTTCCCAGCAAATTAGGGACACTGTTGCTCCTGGGGTATCGGCGAGGACCATTCGCAACCGTCTCCATGAAGCTGGGCTACGGTCCCGCACACCGTTAGGCCGTCTTCCGCTCACGCCCCAACATCGTGCAGCCCGCCTCCAGTGGTGTCGCGACAGGCGTGAATGGAGGGACGAATGGAGACGTGTCGTCTTCAGCGATGAGAGTCGCTTCCGCCTTGGTGCCAATGATGGTCGTATGCGTGTTTGGCGCCGTGCAGGTGAGCGCCACAATCAGGACTGCATACGACCGAGGCACACAGGGCCAACACCCGGCATCATGGTGTGGGGAGCGATCTCCTACACTGGCCGTACACCACTGGTGATCGTCGAGGGGACACTGAATAGTGAACGGTACATCCAAACCGTCATCGAACCCATCGTTCTACCATTCCTAGACCGGCAAGGGAACTTGCTGTTCCAACAGGACAATGCACGTCCGCATGTATCCCGTGCCACCCAACGTGCTCTAGAAGGTGTAAGTCAACTACCCTGGCCAGCAAGATCTCCGGATCTGTCCCCCATTGATCATGTTTGGGACTGGATGAAGCGTCGTCTCACGCGGTCTGCACGTCCAGCACGAACGCTGGTCCAACTGAGGCGCCAGGTGGAAATGGCATGGCAAGCCGTTCCACAGGACTACATCCAGCATCTCTACGATCGTCTCCATGGAAGAATAGCAGCCTGCATTGCTGCGAAAGGTGGATATACACTGTACTAGTGCCGACATTGTGCATGCTCTGTTGCCTGTGTCTATGTGCCTGTGGTTCTGTCAGTGTGATCATGTGATGTATCTGACCCCAGGAATGTGTCAATAAAGTTTCCCCTTCCTGGGACAATGAATTCACGGTGTTCTTATTTCAATTTCCAGGAGTGTAGTTACAGGGCATGTGACCTTGTTACTGCTGATTTGAAGACGGATGGGGTCATTAAATCTGGCCACTCTCTTTCTGCTGTGCGTCCATTTTCTTCTCTCTCGCCGTAATCAACAACACAAACACGGCAACAGGAGCGACTAATGAAGCTGAGACACAATGCTCACATTTAACGATGGGAAGTTGTCATGGTGGAGAGCTTGACGCTGAATAACCCGTCGGGCGCCTCCCTACTAACGATGTCGTGTGAATTTACTCGTTTCTATCTAGTGCCGAATTTATGGAAACAGTAGCAAAAACACTAATATGTAAGGAGTAGAGGTAAAGCTATAACTCACGAGGTGGTCGTTGTACACTGTGAACAGTAGAATCAACACACATGAGGAGAGGAATGAAAGACCGACTGGCAAAAGAAATACTAGTAATGATGAGACGAAGAAAAATAAGTTGCTGCGAGTGGCTAAAAGGATAAAGCGGAAGAGTCTTAACTGAAAGAGGAAGTGAGACACTGCTGCTTTAAGGTTCGACAGCTCGCAGGCTGTTTTTTTTTCCAATGCGAATGGGTGTTGGATTGCGCATAGAGGGTCTACGGGTAGCGTCTAAGTCAGAACGTCCTCTGTCCCCGGTTCGAAACCCGCCATTTCGTAAATTTTGATTAGTAACCAGCATTAGCTGTCTAAGACTTCCGGCGTAAGACGTCCTCTTCACTCTGACAATGGCCTCGTGAAAGAGGGCGGAGAAGCAGACATAGGACCAGGCCACTCTCTTGTCCTGGGGTGGGAACAGCCCTTAAAGGGGGAAGAATCAGCAATGGTCAACGGCTTGAGGATGCAGAAGGCAAGAAGGACACATAACGTGTATCCACAGGACATGTGGCCTGTAATGGAAAAAGTGTCATGATGATCTCTCCATTGGCTAAAGATTCCGGAATAGTCCTCAATTCGGACCAAATCAAAAATCTTTCAATTGGCTCTGAGCACTATGGGACTTAACATCTGAGGTCATCAGTCCCCTAGAACTTACAACTACTTAAACCTAACTAACGTAAGGACGTCACACACATCCATGCCCGAGGCAGGATTCGAACCTGCGACCGAAGCGGTCGCGCGGTTTCAGACTGAAGCGCCTAGAACCGCTCGGCAACACCGGCCGGCTCAATTCGGGTTTCTGGGAGGGGACTGCCAAGGGGGAGGTGACAATGAGAAAAAAATTGAACGTTCTACGAGTCGGGGCTTGCAATGTCAGAAGCTTGAACGTGGTAGGGAAGTCAGAAAATCTGAAACGGAAAATGCTAAGGCTCAACGCAGATGTAGTAGGGATGAGTGAAGTGAAATGGAAAGGAGACAAGGATTTCTGGTCAGATGAGTAAAGGGTAATATCAACAGCAGCAGAAAATTGTATAACGGTCGTAGGAAGAGGAAGATATGGGAGTCAGTGAGCTACTGTGAACAGTTCAGTAATAATAGTCCCTCATTCGGATCTCCGGGTGGGGACTACTCAAGAGGACGTCGTTATCAGGAGAAAGAAAACTGGCGTTCTGCGGATCGGAGCGTGGAATGTCAGATCCCTTAATCGGGCAGGTAGGTTAAAAAATTTAAAAAGGGAAATGGATAGGTTAAAGTTAGATATAATGGGAATTAGTGAAGTTCGGGGGCAGGAGGAACAAGACTTTTGGTGGGATGAATACAGGGTTATAAATACAAAATCAAATAGGGTTAATACTGGAGTAGGTTTAATAATGAATAAAAAGATAGGAGTACGGGTAAGTTAGTACAAACAGCATAGAGAACGCATTATTGTGGCCAAGATAGACACGAAGCCGACGCCTACTACAGTAGTACAAGTTTATATGCCAACTAGCTCTGCAGATGACGAAGAAATTGATGAAATGTAAGATGAGATGAAAGAAATTATTCAGGTAGTGAAGGGAGACGAAAATTTAATAGTCATGGGTGATTGGAATTCGAGAGTAGGGAAAGGGAGAGAAGGAAACATAGTAGGTGAATATGGATTGGGGCTAAGAAATGAAAGAGGAAGCCGCCTGGTATAATTTTGCACAGAGCATAACTTAATCATAGCTAACACTTGGTTCAAGAATCATGAAAGAAGGTTGTATACATGGAAGAACACTGGAGATACTAAAAGGTATCAGATAGATTATATAATGATAAGACAGAGATTTAGGAACCAGGTTTTAAAATGCAAGACATTTCCAGGGGCAGAAGTGGACTCTGACCACAATCTATTGGTTATGAACTGTAGATTAAAACTGAAGAAACTGCAAAATGGTAGGCATTTAAGGAGATGGAACCTGGATAAACTGACTAAACCAGAGGTTGTACAGAGTTTCAAGGAGAGCATAAGGGAAAAATTGACAGGAATGGGTAAAAGAAATACAGTAGAAGAAGAATGGGTAGCTTTGAGGGATGAAATAGTGAAGGCAGCAAAGGATCAAAGAGGTAAAAAGACGAGGGCTAGTAGAAACCCTTGGGTAACAGAAGAAATATTGAATTTAATTGATGACAGGAGAAAATACAAAAATGCAGTAAGTGAAGCAGGCAAAAAGGAATACAAACGTCTCAAAAATGATATAGACAGGAAGTGCAAAATGGCTAAGCAGAGATGGCTAGAGAACAAATGTAAGGATGTAGAGGCTTATCTCACTAGAGGTAAGATAGATAATGCCTACAGGAAAATTAAAGAGACCTTTGGAGAAAAGAGAACCACTTGTATGAATATCAAGAGCTCAGATGGAAACCCAGTTCTAAGCAAAGAAGGGAAAGCAGAAAGGTGGAAGGAGTATATAGAGGGTCTATACAAGGGCGATGTACTTGAGGACAATATTATGGAAATGGAAGAGGATGTAGATGAAGATGAAATGGGAGATACGATACTGCGTGAAGAGTTTGACAGAGCACTGAAAGACCTGAGTCGAAACAAGGCCCCCGGAGTAGACAACATTCCATTAGAACTACTGACAGCCTTGGGAGAGCCAGTCCTGACAAAACTCTACCATCTAGTGAGCAAGATGTATGAGACAAGCGAAATACCCTCAGACTTCAAGAAGAATATAATAATTCCAATCCTAAAGAAAGCAGGTGTTGATAGATGAGAAAATTACCGAACTATTAGTTTAATAAGTCACAGCTGCAAAATACTAATGCGAATTCTTTACAGACAAGTGGAAAAACTGGTAGAAGCCGACCTCGGGGAAGATCAGTTTGGATTCTGTAGAAATGTTGGAACACGTGAGGCAAAGCTGACCCTATGACTTATCTTAGAAGAAAGATTAAGGAAAGGCAAACCTACGTTTCTAGCATTTGTAGACTTAGAGAAAACTTTTGACAATGTTGATTCGAATACTCTCTTTCAAATTCTGAAGGTGGCAGGGGTAAAATACAGGGATCGAAAGGCTATTTACAATTTGTACAGAAAGCAAATGGCAGTTATAAGAGTCGAGGGGCATGAAAGGGGAGCAGCGGTTGGGAAGGGAGTGAGACAGGGTTGTAGCCTATCCCCGATGTTATTCAATCTGTGTATTGAGCAAGTAATTAAGGAAACAAAAGAAAAGTTCGGAGTAGGTATTAAAATCCATGGAGAAGAAGTAAAAACTTTGAGGTTCGCCGATGACATTGTAATTCTGTCAGAGACAGCAAAGAACTTGGAAGAGCTTCTGTGAGGGGGAAGGGATGTCTGATGTGATAGAAGAAGAAACAACAGTCGATTTAGAAGAGATAGGGAATCCAGAATTGGAATCAGAATTTAAGAGAGCTTTGGAGGACTTAAGATCAGATAAGGTAGAGGGCATAGATAATATTCCATTAGAATTTCTAAAATCATGGAGAAGTGGCTACAAACGACTATTCACTTTGGTGTGGCTTGCTGGACATATCGTAGGTGGCTATGATATCATAATTTTCTCTCCGGCACTTTTGGTACGAGGGAGGTATAATATTTCCCACCTTCAATAGCCTGGGACGCACTCTAATAGCGTTAAGACTCCCCCGGCTCTGTGTTCGTGTCTTCATTATCATCATCTTCTCTCTCTTATTCTTCTTCTACAGTTCCTATCCCCTATGTTTGTTTGGAACATAAATCTCTCCAACTTCTCCTGTTCTCCTAACGGTTTCTCTCTCCACCATGTCGCAAACTTCTTCTTCACACGTTCCTTCAGTACGAGGACCCACTTGTCTTTCGGTCTCCCTCTCTGTGTCTCTTTACTCATAAATGACAGTAGTACAAGACATATGCATCATTGGAGTTAAGAAATGTGTGAAGAAGAGAAAACGGGGACTTGTGGAGAGAGGAACATTGCGGAAGGACAGGGAAGTCTATGTTTGAGACTAAGTCAGCCATGAACTCGGAACTGGATATGATGATGATGATGATGCTGGTGTACACAGAGTCATAGTCTATACCGACATGTTTCTTCATTCTGGTTGTGGAAGGGCTCCTCTTAATGCATCTACTGCTGTTCACAAATACGAACAAACTTTGCCCTTTTCTCTGTGTTGCAGGGCACGTGATGGTATGTCTTGTTAACTGTGATCCCTGTTAAAGATGCCTGAGTACCATTATTGAAATTTTTAATAAAGCTTTTTTTGGAACCGTGGTAGCGGCAACCGCCGGCCTATGTTAGTAAAGAAGGAGGAACTATTGCTACTGGCGTCGCCTCCGCCACCGCCTCCATATTTGTGACATAATTATTTGATCGTATGTTTTGCTGTTTACGATGTATATGTATTTTTTTTACTTCATTTAATTTTCTTTACAAAAAAGAAGTGATTTTATACCGTTGCCATTTTGAGGTGTTTGCCATCAGTTGGTTATTGAAATTTAGTCTTTTTAGTTAACGTTATTCTTGGATGTTTGCTTTTAAAAATAAGTCCATTAGTGTTTTTACAAGCGTTCATAAATTTATTATGGCACAGTACATTTCCACTCAACACCAGCTCTCTACCGCATTTCAGTTCCGATTCCTGTGTTACAGTTCCACAATCTTTTCAAAATGAGGCAGCACAGATGAAAGTATAATGTAAAGTCAGGAAAACATGCGACATCACGGTAGTACTTAGTGGAAACACGCTACAGTAGTGAACAACAAATGACCGATTACAAACCGGTATTTAAAGTATTGTAATTAACAAGAAGGGCTGAAATGCTTGTAGAGCAACGTATCTCAGTGTGCCATTAATGTCCTGGTACAGGGTGTTTCAAAAATGACCGGTATATTTGAAACGGCAATACAAACTAAACGAGCAGCGATAGAAATACACCGTTTGTTGCAATATGCTTGGGACAACAGTACATTTTCAGGCAGACAAACTTTCGAAATTACAGTAGTTACAATTTTCAACAAAGGATGGCGCTGCGGTCTGGGAAACTCTATAGTACGATATTTTCCACATATCCACCATGCATAGCAATAATATGGCGTAGTCTCTGAATGAAATTACCCGAAACCTTTGACAACGTGTCTGGCGGAATGGCTTCACATGCAGATGAGATGTACTGCTTCAGCTGTTCAATTGTTTCTGAATTCTGGCGGTACACCTGGTCTTTCAAGTGTCCCCACAGAAAGAAGTCACAGGGGTTCATGTCTGGCGAATAGGGAGGCCAATCCACGCCGCCTCCTGCATGTTTCGGATAGCCCAAAGCAATCACACGATCATCGAAATATTCATTCAGGAAATTAAAGACGTCGGCCGTGCGATGTGGCCGGGCACCATCTTGCATAAACCACGAGGTGTTTGCAGTGTCGTCTAAGGCAGTTTGAACCGCCACAAATTCACGAAGAATGTCCAGATAGCGTGATGCAGTAATCGTTTCGGATCTGAAAAATGGGCCAATGATTCCTTTGGTAGAAATGGCGGCCCAGACCAGTACTTTTTGAGGATGCAGGGACGATGGGACTGCAACATGGGGCTTTTCGGTTCCCCATATGCGCCAGTTCTGTTTATTGACGAAGCCGTCCAGGTAAAAATAAGCTTCGTCAGTAAACCAAATGCTGCCCACATGCATATCGCCGTCATCAATCCTGTGCACTATATCGTTAGCGAATGTCTCTCGTGCAGCAATGGTAGCGGCGCTGAGGGGTTGCCACATTTGAATTTTGTATGGATAGAGGTGTAAACTCTGGCACATGAGACGATACGTGGACGTTGGCGTCATTTGGACCGCAGCTGCAACACGGCGAACGGAAACCCGAGGCCGCTGTCGGATCACCTGCTGCACTAGCTGCGCGTTGCCCTCTGTGGTTGCCGTACGCAGTCACCCTACCTTTCCAGCACGTTCATCCGTCACGTTCCCAGTCCGTTGAAATTTTTCAAACAGATCTTTTATTGTATCGCTTTTCGGTCCTTTGGTTTCATTAAACCTCCGTTGAAAACTTCGTCTTGTTGCAACAACACTGTGTTCTAGGCGGTGGAATTCCAACACCAGAAAAATCCTCTGTTCTAAGGAATAAACCATGTTGTCTACAGCACACTTGCACGTTGTGAACAGCACACGCTTACAGCAGAAAAACGACGTACAGAATGGCGCACCCACAGACTGCGTTGTCTTCTATATCTTTCACATCACTTGCAGCGCCATCTGTTGTTGAAAATTGTAACTACTGTAATTTCGAAAGTTTGTCCGCCTGAAAATGTACTGTTGTCCCAAGCATATTGCAACAAACGGTGTATTTCTATCGCTGCTCGTTTAGTTTTTATTGCCGTTTCAAATATACCGGTCAGTTTTGAAACACCCTGTATGTTTCATTAGAGTCGCAACTAACCGTGAATTAAGGACGTTTGTAGAGGTGACAAGAGGAGCCTTATTGGATTGCGTAGCTCCGCTGAGTTAACGCGCCAACCAAGAAAGCGATGTAGAAAGCATCGCACAGTAAATGAGTGCGTCGCTGCTGGCCACACGCACGTGAACTTCCATTGTGAACGCGCGAGCTTCGATGTAAATGTGGGGCCCGCTAGTTTCCTACCAGTGTAGCGGAACGGGTCCGTGGGAACGCAGCTGTCATTGACTGCCAGGGCTATGAGCTCAACTGCTGTCAGTCCGTGAGAGAACCGTGAGCTTATCGTTACATCTCACAATGGTGGGAAACGGGTGGATGAAGCGAAAAAATGTTGGATAAGGTACTAGCACGTAAATGTAACTCGAGTAGGCGCTATTCAAAGCAAATGTGTCAGGTGCTCTCGCGGGCTCTATTGAAACAAACGAAAGCTGGACTAAGCCACCACAGCTTTGCCATTAACTCACGAGGTGTGGTCTCTCAGACCGCGCGAAAATTTTCGAACTCGCTCTCCAAGGCTAGTTGTGGCGGAATGCTTTTATACTCCCCCTACCCGCCTTAAATTGCCAAGCCTACTATGTTTTGTTGTCGGCCGCGTTATCGCCTTCTGTGTTTATTGTTGACACGTGTTACTGATAGCTGTTGGAGTCCCCTAGTCCGTGCCTCGTGAACTACGTACGTGTTTTCTTCAGTACGGTACCGAATAGCTCAAAATGTGTTGGAACGAATGCGTCGTTTTTAACTTTCCCGAGTTTGATGAAATTGTTACTCGGTATATGGAGGAAGTTGTCAGTCATATAGATCAAGAAATAAACGAAAAAGGCGATTTTACATTAGCCAGTGATTCACAGTTCTGCTGTCGAACAAGAGCATCATTCAGAGGAAGAACTGCAGGAAAGTTGTGATGGGGATCTGTCTGTTTCTTCAATGAAATACTTAAAGTGTCTGTTAAATCGAATGTGTTCTGAGTGGTGATAAGAAAAATGTAGTTTCCAGCAATGAATGTCGATTTGACAGACTTGCTTTTTTGTACCTATCGGACGGAATTTTTATGCGCAAATTTAGTTTTATTTGGAAATTTATTACCTACAGAGACTGTATAATTTTTCAGAATGTAAAATCCATTACGCTAACAGTCTATTTATGTGTACTACTTAAAAGAACCACACAAAATTATGTGCTTTTGTGTGCTAAATAGTAAAATGCTGCAGGCTTTGTTTAGTGCAATAGAATAAACTAGAAGCATTTAAACAACACTTAAATAATAGTAAAAGTCAATGTTGTACAGCATAAATTAAAAATTTCAGAAGATTTTTGCCTTAAACCTGTTTAAACATAGGAGTCCCAGAGACCCCATTTCGTGGTATACGTTACTGAAAAGTCAACTCACGAGTTAAGGGTTTGTGGAGAGCGAGGAAAAAAATCCGGAAGTAAAATTTTTAAAAAAAATCATTTTTAATCTTTAGTACAGTCTGTACTGTCAAATGGTCGTCATGTCTGTCATCCGAATTTCTTTCTTTGACAAAGATCGTGATACGATTCCCCTCCTCAATCTGCACACAAATACCAGATTTGGAGCTGTAGGGATGAGTGAACGATTCTATAGATGTTGAGCGAAGGATTGTAGCCTGCCCCCTTACTAATCGTCCTATCCTGTTTGCGATATAAAATATGACCGTGGATCGCTTGTATACCTAATGGAATTTTTATAATTAGTTAAGGCTAACTTTCCCGAAGAAGTAATACTGATAAGTAGGGCGACGGTGTACAACCGATATTTATGATAGAAAAGCCTACTAAAAATAAAAAAAAGTAATTAAACCAAACAGGGCTACAATTTGGAAAAATGATAGTTATTTTGTGCATTCACACACGAACAACACTGGATAGAAAAGGGGTACCACTGATCATGAATCCAAAAGTTACACTAATGAACGAAAAGGAAATAATTATGTTCGCCAGCCCACTAGGGCGATTTATATAAAAAATCATGTACAAGATGATGGTAAAGAAAAACATTTATTATTAAACACTGACGTGGCAACTGAAGGTTGTCACGTTTTTTGACACTAATTTTAAGTGAGTACGTAATGATAAAGAAAACTAAGAAGTCTGTTTTACGTTAAGTTTGTCATTAAATTTTGAAAAAGGTAATCGAGTAATGATCTGAAAATATCCACTTAAACTGTATGTTAGTATTGAACTTCGTTACGTGAACAATGACTTTCAAAGACCTCAACATAACGTCAGCAAAGAAATTTAGAGAAAGGCAAGCACTTTTCACTTTGCAGTTACTTAATTTTCAAATTGGATTTCATATTATTTTCTGAACAACTGAGCCTTTTTTACTGACTTGAACAGAATTAAATACTAGAATACGTACCAAACCAAACAGCCATGTGCTCCAAGCTATAGGTAAAATAAGTAAAACTTCCGCACACTTCATTTGTGCATTTTCTTTAGATTTGGATTTTTCCAGTGATAGATTATCAAACTTCGGTTAGCATATAAGGAAAAAAGGGAACAAGGACCCTGCTTGGTAACAATGTCTGGGGGACACAATCGCTCTGAATTTAACTGATTGTTATTTAAATAAAATTCATTAACCAAATCACGTTCAGTTGTGGTGCTGGGTTAGCCGTTAATACTTTCTACCAACGAACAGTCTTACTTCAGTGCTGTGCATACGACGAAACTCGGAGCCGACGACGAAACTGGGTTGCTACAACTGCTGCTGTTGTTGAAGACGGTATCGCCTTGTGGGGCCACGGCTAATTACAGGAACGGGCAATCGTAATTAATACAGCCTCTTCCGCCCGTCCACTGTCCTTCCTCCTGCTACTAGTCATTTGGCCGGCGCGCGTACATGATTCCGCCGAAATGATACTCTTTACTGCGAGAGCGTTAACACCAAACCTCCGCACACTACAAGCGCGGCAACCCGTCTCCCGCTCTCTCCCCGCGCTCTCGACATCATCTCACTACCCAAAGATTTTACAACTCACAAGCACTGCTATTATCGTTGCTAGTCGATGCTAATAACAATTCCTTTGGCTTTTTCCCAGAGCTTATAAGTTTCACAGTAAAACACAAATAAATACAATAAAACGTCAACAAACTTCTACCTAAACGTACACATACAGTGAAGCAATGTCCTTACTTATTAAAAAGAAAGCATTTAAATTACTAATATTTACATACAATTAAAAAAATTATATATAGGTAGCAGATGCCATGCATCCTGCATTTTCGGTGTTACAGGATCTTGCTCCATATCTCTTCGGCACTGTTCCGCCAGTTAGCAGGTCATCAGATTTCGTCAAACATCCCTCAGGATACGAGATGTTTATGCCTGTCTGTATGTAGAACGTTAATTCGTCGATCAGATGTTTTCCTCTTCCAACTCGACGCATTCCTCCAATCTCGCCTTCTGCAGAATCATGCAGAGTACACGTTCCAAAATGTTACCTACCCAGTTGGATCTCCTATGAAACAGTCGAAGTGGATGTCCTCTCACTATCTGGTTTCAGCACCTCATGATTTGTCATTCTGCCTGTTTTACCTTTTTCTAACCATTCTGCGATACCACATCTCGACAATCCTACACCACTCTGGTCACATAAATTCGAAATCGAATAGCATTGGTACAATAAGCTTCTCTTACTATAAGCATACTCAGATGTTTGAGATAAGCGAAGACAGGCGAAGCGACCGTTAGGGAGTAATGAAAAGACAAACCGCCACTTGTAACGTATTATTGGCTTCTTTAATTCTAGTTTCGCTCCGTTCAACGATAACATTTTCATACACTCATGCCAACATGTGAAAAATTCAGAGCTGCGCCCATCACTGTCGTCAAAGTCATGTCAAGTATATTTGCGAGGCAATCCTCCGCAGCAAGCACAAAAATACTTGTTTTGTAAATAAATCACCTTTCTTACTGCAACTTAATTTATTTTTCCCAGGCGCGTTTGGCCTTTCTTTCTCTGGGGCATCATCAGTGGGATTGTTTGCTGTGATCTGTGTTTCTTCTCATCTGGTCTGGAGGTCGCACTACCACTTTACTTCCGACACATAGCACAGTTTTCTGGTGGAGGAGGATATTAGTGTTTAACGTCCCGTCGACAACGAGGTCATTAGAGACGGAGCGCAAGCTCGGGTGAGGGAAGGATGGGGAAGGAAATCGGCCGTGCCCTTTCAAAGGAACCATCCCGGTATTTGCCTGAAGCGATTTAGGGAAATCACGGAAAATCTAAATCAGGATGGCCGGAGACGGGATTGAACCGTCGTCCTCCCGAATGCGAGTCCAGTGTGTACAGTTTTCTATTACGAACGTTTTCACACTGTTCACCATGGTTCTCCTTCTTTTTTGTAATGTATTATTATTCTTTTGCCACTCGATGTAGCTATTTGCACGAACACTGTACTTTTAACAACGTAAATATTGTAACCTCACTGCGCGCGAAACACCAAGTTACAGTATTTACGCTGCTAAAAGCAGTTTTTGTTCGAACAAATAGCTATATCGAATGGCAAAAGAATAATAATACACCGCAAAAAAGAAAGAGAAACATGGTGAACAATGTGAAAAAGTTCGAAATACAAAATAGTGCTTATGTGTCGGAAATAAAGTGGTAGTGCGGTCTCCAGACCAGATGAGAGGAAACGCAGATCACAGTAAACCGTCCCGCTGAAGATGCCTTGGAGCTAGAAAAGGCGAAACGCGTCTGGGAAAAATAAATTAAGTTGAAGCAAGAAAAGGCGGTTTACTTACAAAACAAGTATCTAAGTCACGTATTGGAATCAGGCGAATCGATCAGTTTCTTCATAAATTGTAATCCTGAGATCTATTTTTGTGTCTTTGCTTTAAAGTTGGTGGAACATGCTGATAACAATGTGTGACGTAGGTAATTAATGTAATAAAGATCTCTTTGTGGCTTATTCATCTTTTGGACTTGCAGCTCTCGTATTTGTCGCGTTTGCAACAAACATTACTGGGTATAGCGTCCACCTGTTATGCAGGACACTGTTTCTTCATGTGATCCAAGCATGTTTCAGCACATCTGTGCCATCGTCAGTGGCAGATGCACAAATGGTCCTGCAAAACCATACAACGTAAAGTAATATTAAAAACAAAAAATAACGCCTAATTTTCTTAGATTTACTATCACATTTTATAGTCTATATAAAGTAACCCCACTGATTAAGGCACAGAAGTCATGAAACATGATTTGGTCAGATGAAAAAACAGTGTTATGCATAACAGGCGGACCTTATATCAAGTAAGCTAATTATGACTGTTCGCAGCCGATATCTCCCACGAAAAAAATGTTAAACTTTGACCTAAAAAGGCGATACACTTATAATATATAATTTTCAGACGTTTTCCGCAACGGCCATTGTTGTTGTTGTTGTTGTTGTGGTCTTCAGTCCAGAGACTGGTTTGATGCAGCTCTCCATGCTACTCTACCCTGTAAAGCTTCTTCATCTCCCGGTACCTACTGCAACCTACATCCCTCTCCGTGCGGCCCTACAATATTAAACTGGTGATCCCTTGATGCCTCAGAATATGTCCTACCAACCGATCCCTTCTTCTATTAAAGTTGTGCCACTAATTTCTCTCCTCCCCAATTCTATCCAATACCTCCTCATTAGTTATGTGATCCACCCATCTAATCTTCAGCGTTATTCTGTAGCACCACATTTCGAAAGTTTCTATTCTCTTTTTGTCTAAACTATTTATCATCCACGTTTCACTTCCATACATGGCTACACTCCATAGAAATACTTTCAGAAACGATTTCCTGACACTTAAATCTATACTCGATGTTAACAAATTTCTGATACAGTAAAGCTGCAGTAAACGGCCTCGTATTGACCGTTATTTGAACATCCTGCTCGACTAAAATCCCAGAGTTCGTCAGTACAATAGGTACCACCTCCATATAAAAGAATCTTAGTGGATGCTACTGCGCTTGGAACAACAGCGTTGGAAGACGTTATCTCTAGTGTTAGATCAAGAAGACAACAACGACTCGCAGAAATCCTTGATCATCTGACAACAAGCCATAGGCTTTGGATAAGTGCCAAATCTCCTCTCAGTACGTCATACATTGAGGACGCGTGACATAGTTTTGGCGATCCGTCCGTTCAGACAGTGACTGGTGCCGGCCGGGGTGGCCGAGCGGTTCTAGGCGCTACAGTCTGGAACCGCTATGGTCGCAGGTTCGAATCCTTCCTCGGGCATGGATGTGTGTGATATCCTTAGGTTAGTTAGGTTTAAGTAATTATAAGTTCTAGGGGACTGATGACGTCAGAATTTAAGTCTCATAGTGCTCAGAGCCATTTCAACAGTGACTGGTGTCGCAGCAAAGGATTACGCTATAACCTCGCCTGGTCGTAGATTATATGTAAATAAGTGACACTTTGGAAAACTTTGCAAAAACAGACATAATGTCTTATGGGATAACAGCAATCAGGGATTCTATAATGTTGCTTAAAATCCGTCTTGATTGCAAAAAATTTTTTTATTATTCATATGACCGGTTTCGGTTCATTCAGAACCATCTTCAGATCTGATATTTCAGTTACAGGAGTAACATAATGTGACGTAGCATGTGAAAGTTGCTGGATTTGGACGGATTACTCCTGTAACTGAAATATCAGATCTGAAGATGGTTCTGAATGAACCGAAACCGGTCATATGAATAATAAAAAAAAATTTTTGCCATCAAGACGGATTTTAAGCAACTTCGGAAAACGTCATGGGAATCCAATGCGAAAACACCAGTACCTTACACAAGAGAGGAATTCGAGTTCATCATGTTAACTGCTTTCGGATTAGCGTAGTATCGACGCCCCCGGTGGCTGAATGGTCAGCGGAACAGAACGTCAATCGTAAGGGGCCCGGGTTCGAGACCCGGCTGGCTCGGAGATTTTCGCCGCTCAGGGAATGGGTGTTTTGTTGGCAAAAGTTAACATTTAATCAAGGACTAATTAGAGATGCAGTAGAAAATCAGATTGTGGAAATGCAGGGTAGAAAATTCGATCTCAGAATTTAGTAAAGCGATTTAGTTAATGGGCGGCCGAGGATTTTCAATTATCGTCCTCGAGAATATTAGTCCAGTGCCTCAGCTTGGCTCTGTTTCTATGTTTGTTATTATGTGGTATTGACACCAAAACTATCCCATTCTCTGTTAGAAGTATTTTATTTCGGTCACTGATCCGGTTGCCCTGTGTATATCGAATTTTATATGCACAAAATTGCGAAAGCACATGTTTCAATCGTCATCATCCCATCCCCACCGACGCGCAAGTCGCAGAAGTGGCGTCAAATCGAAAGACTTGCACCCGGCGAACGATCTGCCCGAGGGGAGGCTCTAGTCACACGACGTTCACGTTTCATTCAGTGCAGTGTCGAATGTCGCCGGTAACGCGAGCTTTGCTGACTGCTACAGTTTTGAGGTTTCGCAGTGGGAATCTTTGATTAGCACTACTTCTGTACTTTCTCTGCCGACTGCTTTGTAAACTGCATTACAATTTATGTTCGTTGATACATCGAATACCATAAAATATTGTGTCACCTAAAGATCAGCTAGAACTCAGAAATACGGTTAGATTAAAGTTTGTACACGGTGAAAGATCCGAGAAAATAGTTGTTTACTTGCCCGACAAAACTATTGCAGTACATAAAACTACGAAAGGAATATACAAAAGTTTCCCATAAATTCCGAGTGAAGAGCTCAGTTCTGTAGCGGTTTCTGACGATATGTTTTAGATGTGGTTGATCGCAGTACTATGTATGTATCATTACTACGATGTCAGGGAAATAAAACCCTCCAAATTGGCGTTTCCGGTTACTCTGTTGTCGATGCTTACAGGTATCAACTGCGCCCGTCCAGCAGACCAACGCCCTGCCAGTCCCCTACATGGGTTATGCAAACGCGCTCTGTGATCCGAATAATGCGCGCAATTATGTTAAACATAGAGGTCGCTGCTCTTGCATAGCAATTAGCACAGATTGCAACTAACGTAATTGTTAGCCGGCCTGTTCGCTTCAGTGTACTTCTAAGACATAGTTGCTGTTTCGCAAAACTACTCGTGTAATAATATACTGCGTCCAACGTCAAAGGGGTGTTTCGTGATGAAGCAGAGTGCTGCGCGCATAACCTTCGCGATTACGGTCTCTATTAACTGTAACGCTGTCTGTAGATGAAAGTTGTAGCTATCAAAGTACCTGCCATGAATGTACCGCTTCAGTTTATGTGGTACTAGAGCAAAATATCCTATCTCTAGAGAGGAGATAATTTCTAGGCTCAAGTATGGCGACATCTTGGAGAAATCTGGAAATATTTTTGTTGAGAAAGCGGTCAGACATACGCTTCCTCAATTTGTGCATATAAAATACGATATACACAAGGCAACCGGACCAGTGACCGAATTTAAATTCTTCTAACAGGCACTGGGATGGTTTTGGTGTCACTTAATACCTTTTAATAACAGACATAGAAACAGAGCGAAGTTGAGGCACTGGACTAGTATTCTGGAGCACGACAATTCAAAATAATTTTCTTGGCATAAAAATATCAAAACACAACCAAAAGGTAGCTTCCAATGTTTACAGAAAACCTACTGGCACTGATACCACTGAACCAAACTCCTCAACACATCCCTCCTCCCACAAAAAAGCTCCTTATAGTTCAATGCTGTACAGAGCACACAAATTTCCACTTCAACATACAGAACTCCAACAAGAAATAGGAACCATAACATATACTGAAATAAACAATGGATATGACCCTTCTCTAATTAATAGCATGTCATAACAGATAAAAAATAAACTGAACAAACAACATCAAACTACACTCACAGCAGACAGTGCCCCAGCAGTCAAATATTAAAAAATGCCATATCTTGGAATAGAATATAAAAATAGAATATAAAAAATCAGGTCTAAATGTAAACATGAATAAAACAAAGTACATGGTAATTGGTGGAGTGAATGGAGACTTAATATTAGAAGAAGGGATGGGAACAATAACAGCTACTGAGGAATATAAATATTTAGGTGTGAAAATTACAAATGATGGGAAACAGGACAAAGAAATTAGATCAAGAATAAATTCTGGAAAGACGACAATCTCATTATTAAATGGAATTCTCTGGGACAAACACATAACAACTGATAACAAAATAAGGATTTTTAAAACAATAGTTAGGAGCATTATTACATATGGTTCAGAAGTTTGGACAACAAAATGGCAACTGAAATCAAAATTATTAGCCACAGAAATGGATTTCTGGAGACGTTCAGCAAGAATATCAAGACGAGAAAGAATAAGAAATGAAGTAATCAGAGACAAGATGAAATGTAAAAATTCAATTATTGATTTCATCGAGCACAAACAACTTAAATGGTATGGACACATCAGACGAATGGAACAGGAAAGGCTACCAGAATGCATAATCGACTGGGTACCAATTGGAAGAAGAAAAAGGGGACGACCACCTGATACATGGAAACAGGGAGTTCAGTCAGCAATGAGGAAGAACAACATTCCTGAAGATTTATGGACAAATAGAGAAGAGTGGAGAACAATAATTAGTGACTTACTGTAATCTAGAATAGGTGCTGGAAAAATGTACTCACATTGTAAATCCAGAATAATAATAATAATAATCTTCGAATAGTATCTGACAAATTAGCAAGACTATTCAAAAACACCGAAGTAAAAATTAGCTTCAGCACCAACAACTACCTAACTAGAAAGCTTATTCACAATATAAAACCACCAGATACAAATCTTGATGCATCTGGCATTTCCAAAATTACCTGCAGCCAATGTAATAAATATTATAATGGGCAAACAGGCAGAAATTGCAGAACCCGATTCAAACAACATTTAGGCTGCTAAAGGCTTGATAAATGTAACAAATCAGCAGTAGCAACTCACATTAAAGACACAGGCCACCCTTTGAAAATCGATGACAACCTCGAAATTTTACACAAAATAGGGAAAAGTAAAAGAATGGGTATCATGGAAGAAATGGAAATTTTCATACATAATACAAAGCATGGAGATAACATTGTTAATGAAATAACCGTATTCAAAAACTCAAAATTCTTCAACAGTCTTAAGCCAATTCTAACTCAATAGATTCACGAAATGTCATTGTAAATATTAGACTAGAACCAAGAATATCGATACAAAACCTCGATAATCGATGCAGACACACATGCTACAGTCCGCCATCTTGTGTTGTGTGTATAACATCGAAGAAATTTGTGAAGTGGCATTCAGTGACAAAATATAATGTGCAATAGTGTAATATCAAACAACAGCTCCGCCATTACGCCAGTGACACAAGTGAAGCAGCAAGAGGATGTGACTGTTAGTGATCAGGCTCTGATACACATAGTCAACAACAAAGAAGAAAACCAGCAGAAGACATCACTGACTTCGATCTCTAGATATACACTGCCCCCCCCCCCCTCCTACCCCCACAAATGCCACACCAGCAGCTACAGTAAAAAACAAAGTGTTCTAGAGGGTTGGGTTGTTGTGGGGGAGGAGACCAGACAGCGAGGTCAACGGTCTCGTCGGATTAGGGAAGGACGGGGAAGGAAGTTGGCCGTGCCCTTTCAAAGGAACCATCCCGGCATTTGCCTGGAGCGATTTAGGGAAATCACGGAAAACGTAAATCAGGATGGCCGGACGCGGGATTGAACCGTCGTCGTCCCGAATGAAAGTGTTCTAGATTAAACTAGTTTAAAACTGTTTATTTATAAGTAACATTTCTCAATGTATGTACAAACACTTGAAAATGAACAAAACATGTTCGAAACGCGTTGCATTATGTTAGGTTAAGCATAAGATAAAAAGTGACTGATAGCACAAACTTGAAATACATATTTTTTTCGCACGGTCACGGTTTACGAACATAACGATTGTGGCTGAAAATAATTGACATTTGTTGATGGTCCAGCATTGAAATCTGCAGCAATCCGCGGAAGAGTTGCACTTCCGTCACGTTGAACGATTCTGTTCAGTAGTCGTTGGTCCCGTTCTTGGAGGATCGTTTTTCGGCCGCAGAGTTGTCGGAGATTTGATATTTTTTACCGGATTCCTGGTATTCACGGTACACTTGTGAAATGCTAGTACGGGAAAATCCCCACTTCATCGTTATCTCGGAGATGCTGTGTCCCATCGCTCGTGCGCCGACTGTAACTACACTTTCAAACTCAAATCTTGATAACCTGCCATTGCAGCTGCAGGAACCGATGTAACAACAGCGCCTTGTCTTATATAGGCGACCCACGGCCTAGGGTCCAGTCCGACTTTCGCAGGCGTGCAGTGCGAACGTGTTGTTGTTTCCGCCTGCGTTTCATAGGCCGTCACTTACGCGTCGCTTACATGTAGGAGAACCATAGTGCGGGCTTTCAATAAAACTACGCACCCTCCGACTCAGCGGTGAAATGTTAAAAGTTTTGTCTGGTTTCGTTGTCTAGGGCCCGGGATGCGTAGTTGCCGCATTACAGATCAAATACTGCTGAGTCTACACAATGAATATACACATGAATCGAATGGTCGAAAGTTCCTATCACTCGGCAATTGCGAATTTAGAACATAACAAAGACGTTTATAAATGAAAGATTGCAATTAAATAAAATCTGCAGGTACTATCTTAACGATTTTAAATGATGAGTACGATAGTAGAAGTACTGGGGGATCAAAAAGTCAGTATAAATTTGAAAACTGAATAAATGACGGAGTAATGTGGATAGAGAGGTACAAATTGACAAACATGCTTGGAGTCTCAGGATATGCTCAATATGTCCACCACCATTCCTCAACAATAGCTGTAGTCGAGGAATAATGTTGTGAACAGCACTGTAAAGCATGTCCGGAGTTATGGCGAGGCATTCGCGTCGGATGTTGTCTTTCAGCATCCCTAGAGATGTCGGTCGATCGCGATACACTTGCGACTTCAGGTAACCCCAAAGCCAATAATCGCACGGACTGAGGTCGTGGGACCTGGGAGGCCAAGCATGACGAAAGTGACGGCTGAGCACACGATCGTCACCAAACGACGAGCACAAGAGATCTTTCACTCGTCTGACAATATGGGGTGGAGCACCATCCTGCATAAACATCGTGCGTTCCAGCAGGTGTTTATCAGCCAGGCTGGTGATGATGCGATTCTGTAACAATCGGCGTACCTCTCACCCGTCGCGGTAGCAGTTACAAAACCAGAATCACACATTTCCTCGAAGAGAAAATCCCCGATAACGGTAGATGTGGTAAATCCAACCCATACCGTGACTTTCTTGTCGTGCAATGGAGTTTCCATGACAGTTCTAGGATTTCCGGTATCCCAAATTCTGCAGTTGTGGGCGTTGACAGACCCTCGTAGCGTGAAATGAGCTTCGTCGGTCCACAACACGTTACTCAACCAATCGTTATCTTCCGCCATCTTTTGAAACGCCCACACCGCAAAACCCCTCCGCTTCACTAAATCGCCAGGTAACAGTTCATGATGCCGATGGATTTTGTACGGGTAGCATCGTAGGGTACGCCGAAGTGTCAACCAAACAGTAGTGTATGGAATTCCGGTGCGACGTGCGACCGTACGAGGGCTGACTTCCCCGTGCATAGACGAACCCTCTACAGTCTCCCTTTCTTCCTGAACTGTCTCAGCAGCATTACGCCTTGTGCTCGGTCGGCCACTACGCGGTTTATCGTCTAAACAACCCGTGGCTTTGATTTTCGAAATCATTCTCGCCACAGCTGCATTTGTCAACGGACCTTTACCCGTTCGAATCCACTCCCTATGACGATAGGATCGTAACGCTGAACTAGCACATTCCCCATTCTGATAATACAGCTTCACTAAAAGCGCCTTTTCAGATAACAACATGCTGCGACTGCTGGCGCATCTGATTCTCTCTCTCATTACAACACCTTTTATACACGATTGTTACGCGCAGTCACTGACGTTTTGCTGTCAAGCGCCATCTGTCGGACATTTTGTGAACTTTGTTTTTTTAGGTTCTAATAAAACCCCATGTCATTCCAAGAATGTGTGTCAGTTTTTACCTCTCGATCTACATTATTCCATGGTTTATTAAGTTTTCAAATTTTTACTGACTTTTTGATCACCCGGTACATTTGAGAATGTGGTAAATTTCTGCAAAACACTTATTGGTGTCGATGGTCCAGCAATTAAATAAAATATAAGCTTAATAACAGGGAAACAATATACCTCTACTGCACGTAATTAGTTATGAACAGCAACATAGCTCGCGAGATATTCACTTCTAAACGCACACTACGTCTTCGCTGTAGAAACCTCGGCAATCTCACCAGTTCACAAGTCCGTACTCCGAGATATTTCAATCTCACGCGACCACGCGCAAACTGCTCCACTGTCCAAGTCTTTCCGCCGACTCCGCGTCCGTCGCGCTGTCCAGCACTTTCCATGTCCTGTCCCGTCCTGTCTCACTCCCAAGAACTGCCTCGTGTCCTCCTCTCCCGAACTCGCTTCCATCCAGTCTCCCCATTCACGAGCGCTGTGATTGGCAAGAGCGCTCGCGCTATGTCTTCAAGTCAACGCACTCACACACGTATTTAAATGCATACGAATTACTGGAGTTACATTTAAATAACTTGAAATTAAATGAATATTCCTATGGCTGGACCTTAAACACGGTCTAACACACATTATTAAATACATAAACAATTAAATAAACCTATATTAAAAGAAAAGAAGTAAAATGTAGGGCCGGCCGTTATGGCCGAGCGGTTCTAGGCGCTTCAGTCTGGAACCGCGCGACCGCTACGGTCGCAGGTTCGAATCCCGCCTCAGGCGTGGATGTGTGTGATGTCCTCAGGTTAGTTAGATTTAAGTAGTTCTAAGTTCTAGGAGATTGATCACCTCAGATGTTAAGTCCCATAGTGCTCAGAGCCATTTGAACCATTTTGAGCCAAAAGGTAGGCCAGTAGCCTAATGTCTCCGTACTTTCTAAAACACAGTAAATAATTGACCAGTTTCTTCATGAATAGCATACATCGGATATTAACAAAGATAGGAATGAATCAATATATTTATAAGCATACCGCTATCGTTTTTTCGTGTAACTGTGGAGTGCTTATGGCCCAACGCGATCGATAGTAACCGCCCACTTTGACCTCAAATAACTCATATACTTCTTAAGTTACATGCCTGTAATTCATAGCAATTTAGGTTTACACTAATAGTTTTCTAGAGACACGGCGATTGACAAAATCGGATGAAGCGTTCATATTTTGGAAATTCGTTGCTGGGTGTTCCTTGTATAATTTACCGTCAGATGCTAAACTTTAAACTAAGAAAGATATTGAAAATCTGATTAAACCATCAGAATCGTCGTGCAAGTAATAGTAATGTGTAAATAGGCTGTTTATGTTTTCTTATTGGCATTGTTACGTAGCGCTCTGTATGAAAATCACTGGCTGTGCTGTGTGCAGACTGTGGCTGGTTTGCATTGTTGTCTGCCATTGTAGTGTTGGGCAGCTGGATGTTAACAGCGCGTAGCGTTGCGCAGTTGGAGGTGAGCCGCCAGCAGTGGTGGCTGTGGGGGAAGAAATGGAGGAGTTTTGAAATTTGTAAGACTGGATGTCATGAACTGCTATGTATATTCTGATTTTTCAACACTATTAAGGTAAATACATTGTTTGTTCTCTATCAAAATCTTTCATTTGCTAACTATGCCTATCAGTAGTTAGTGCCTTCAGTACTTTGAATCTTTTATTTAGCTGGCAGTAGTGGCGCTTGCTGTATTGCAGTAGTTTGAGTAACGAAGATTTTTGGTGAGGTAAGTGATTTGTGAAAGGTATAGGTTAATGTTAGTCAGGGCCATTATTTTGTAGGGATTTTTGAAAGTCTGATTGTGTTGCGCTAAAAATACTCTGTGTCAGTTTAAGCACAGTCATGTATAATTTTTCTAAGGGGACGTTTCATATGGCGACCCTGCCAGGATACCTCACTGGAATCTTCTGATATTTTCTTGTAGTTTGTGTAATTAGTGCAGCCTTTGTTTATTGCTAGCATGTAATTGTAGAGAGAATCTCCTTTGTAGTTGCAGTCTTTCATTCTTGTTCAGTAAAACAGTTGTGGCATGCATGTAGATTTGCACCAAGTATTTCGCAGCTGCGCTTGCAATTAATAAGATATTATTCTCAGTGCTATGTTAATGTGTTCTCTTATTTTGCTCTTCATATTGTGCTTTTCTGTGTTATCGTGTGTAATATTGTGACAATAATGGCGTGTGAAAAACGTAATACAAGGCTCCAAAGTAAACTGAGAAATGACAGTGAAGACGAAAGCAGTAAGTTAGCACCGCCGAGTAATGAATTAACTAATGTTCAAAGTAGTAATTTGGTAATTGTGCCTAGGGAAATGGAGCGAGCTGCAAATAATGGCATAGACAGTGAAACAAATAGTGAACAGGGAAGCATTATCAATCGATCGGTCGGCAACAGCTCGCCTCAGGAATCCGAAATGACAGGGCACAATCTTGCAAATACTGTAGATTCAGGTTTGTGTCCTCACCGTTTTCTGAAATAAGTCAAGACACATTTTCTGCTTTTCAGAATGCGAATATTGCCAGTTCAAATGCATTGCCGTATGGTATTGAGTAATATGTTTCAGACACCAGTGCATTTTTATTACAATTAATGCAACAAATGGGACAAAAGCTTCCAAAGTTAGACACGATGGAACAAAATCAGAGACAAACACAGCAAAAGCTTCAAAAGTTGGACGCAATGGAACAAAATCTTCAAAAATTAGACACAATGGAACAAAATCTTCGGAAGTTAGATACCACGCTTGAACAAACACGTGAAGATTTAACTACTGAGTTACATAACATTGAATTGAAATGTCAAAAAGTCTGTTATGACGTAAAAACACAAATTTGTGAGCATTTTCAACCTACTTTTTTGTGGCATGAAAATACATGACAGAATCACAAAGCAGCCATAAAAGAACTGCAAACTACTGTTCACGAAAATCATGAGACCTTGCAAGCTAAAATTGACTCAGTTGCATCCACCGATTCGGTTACACAACTTGCAAAAACTCAGGAAAACTTAAAGGACACAGCAGATACGATTTCAACACAAATGGACACTATGAAACTTGGTTCAGAAAAACACACTGAGGAAATAATTTCACTATCGGATAAAGTAGCCGAACTTTCAGATCAGTTCACTAAATTATCTACAAAGGTAGATGATGATCTGAATGAGACAAGACCTGTAGCCTTCACTGACACTGAACAGTATGAACAAATTAGAAAATTCAAACAAAATCAAAATCAAATCAATACACAGTACAAAAGAGAAATCCGGGAAGTACAAGATCAGTTGGCACAAGTAATACAAAAATTACATATTTCAGAGGACACTCGCGCTCCAACATGGGAAGAGGAACTTAGAAATACGGAAAAGCCACAAAATAATAACACAGGGAATTTCAGAAATTATGAAAGAAATTGGCAAGGTGCACCGAATTTTGAGATGGAACCACCGACACGACGTAACAATGTCCGATATGCTACTTGCTGACACGATGAGTTTGACTATAAGCTAATCATTACTACACATAAATTCTAAACATTTAAGAATTCTGGCAACGACATTCATCCACAAGTGTGGCTCTATCAATTCTCTCATTGTTTTCCTCCCAACTGGTCATTAGAGCATAGATTAGAATTTATGTGTGGCTATTTAGAGAATGAACCAGCTGTAAGAATGTGATGGGTCATTCACGATTGCCACAGTGAAGGAGAATTTTATGATGCCTTCCTCTCAGCATATTGGTCTCAAGCTACACAAGACCGAGTAAAACATAGCATCATAATGATGAAACATTTCGAACAATCTGAATTTTCCAGTCTTGTGAAATATTTTGAAGACATGTTGCACAAGAATTAGTACCTGTCAAACCCATACAGCCCCCCTGAACTCATCCGCATTTGCTTAATGAAACTACCTGAACATTTACAACGTATTATTTTTGCAGGACGTTGCAAAGATGACATTGAAGCTTTTCAGGGACTGTTACAAGAATTGGAAATTGACACTGACAATCGCGGAACACGGAAACAGGAACACAACAATTACAGGTCACATCAGTCACAATTCCGCAATGAAAGAAATAATAACTGGACACGACAAGGCTATTCTCACAACACAAATCGTGACCAAAACAGACACCACCTGTATGACAACCGTTGGCAGAGTAGTAATAATTACAGGGAAATATCACCTCTCCGCGGTAGTGACTATCACAGAGACAATCACAGAAACAGACAATATGGTAACCAAAATGATTATTATCAAGGGAGTCAGAATAACTTTAGACGCAATGGTCCAGCGCGCAGTTGCGATTCAGGAAGAAATTCTCCACCACGTGGCCGACAAGAAAGAAACTATGGAATCTACCGACATGACGACAGATGATATGATCGTAATGACAGACCTGATTTGCATCAGAACTGGCGGGATTCAAACAGGGCGGAGCCCTCTCGACAAGGTGAATTTGTAGAAGTTAGGTCTCCAAATCCCAATAACAACGCGCGCCAACAAAGAGACATTAGGCAATGACTCACACCACTGGCAGCCACATAACGTACTTCTGAAACTGACAACGCAGCTGCCGTAGCTAGTAATTACGTAAAAATGGAAGACATTATGGACATCTTACTCCAGGAATACGACGTAAAACATAACAACATTGCATATCCTGTGATTCACATTATAGTAAATGACGTAAAATTTACGGCAGTACTTGACTCTGGCAGTCCCATTTCAGTAATTAGTGAAACAGCCTTTAGCAAATGCAACAAATCGAACGATTGCCCCACACTTCCGTTACGTAAGATTAAATTACAAGGTGCAATCGTTGGAAAAAGTGTAGATGTACGCCAACAAACCAACTTCGAATACTTTTGTGAAAGCCACAGCTTCTCTATGAACTTTCTTATTGTTCCATTATTGTCGACGGAAATTATATTGGGAGTAGACTTTTTGAATGAATACAAAGCAATCTAAAACTTTCACGATGCTGAAATAAGTTTAGAGAAAGAAGGCAAGTCAATAGCTTTGAAATTTGAAGATTGGCTCTCAAACCATAACGAAGAAATTAATCGGCTTTACCTCCTGTTAGACAACAGTTCGGAATTTTCGACGGAACTTGACACTAACAATCACTCTGCAAGTACTGACAGGGATGATATCGACGGCGCATTTGATAGTAATGAGTTAATTCAGAATAAAATTCAAACAATAGAGAATTCCACAGTTTTTACTCACAAAACAGGAACAATCAAGGGGTTTCAATACCAATTTCGTGTTCGTGAGCATACTAAATTTTGTCTTAGACCATACGTAATTCCGGCGCATTATAGGGACCGTGTTAGAACAGAAGTACAATCTATGCTTGACGAGGGCATTATTGAGCCTGCAGTAAGCTCATACAACAATCCATTACATGTTGTTGAGAAGAAAAATGGATCGATCAGGCTTGTCTTAGAATCGAGAGAAATCAACACTATCATCATTCATGAAACAGACAGGCCGCAAACGTTAGAAGAACTTCTTCAAAATTTTAATGGTGTAAAAGTGTTGTCATCTATTGATCTCAGATCCAGCTTTTATCAGATCGAACTTCATCCAGAATGGAGAAAATACACAGCTTTCCTTTGTTTCGGCGTTTGTTATCAGTTTCGGGAACTTCCTTTTGGTTTCAACATTTCTTCGGCAGCATTCATTCGCGGGCTAAATTCCATATTGCCTGAGTTCTTAAAACGTCACATCACCTTATATGTGGACGATATTCTGATAGCAGAAGCTTCATGGGAACAACACAATCGCATCCTCAACGGCGTGTTACATATTTTTGCAGAATCTGGAATTACAGTTAACTTGGAAAAGTCTGAATTCAGTAGGACAAAGGTGAAGTTTTTGGGACATATTATTTCTTCTGAAGGCATTCAGCCGGATCCTGAAAAGTTAGAAGCAATCAGAGCTATTCCAGTTCCATCCACAAAAAAACAAGTCCGCAGTTTTCTAGGTCTCGTAAATTTTTACCGTCGTTTTCTGAATATGCAAACTCTAGTTCCACCAAAACTTTGTTCTCACTGGAAAATATACTATTTGGAACTGGGACGAACAAGCACAGTTGGAATTAATTCTTTGAAAGAATCGCTACTTAATGCGCCAATACTAGCTCATCCAGATCTGTCACAAGATTTCTGCCTTAGCACGGATTCTTCTGAAGTCGGTCTTGGTGCCCATTTATTTCAAGAAGCCACAGAAAGTGACACTACTTCAGAAAACCATTGCTTTTGCTAGCCGAGTGCTAACAAAATCTGAAAAAAAGTATTCCGTTACTGAATTAGAAGCTTTAGCTATAGTTTGGGCATTTAACAAATTCCGTTTCTTTCTTTCTGGTAAGTGCGTAAAAGTATGCAGTGATCATCGTGCATTACAATTTCTTATGTCTTCAAAATTAAATCATGACAGGTTAAAACGTTGGGCATTGTTTCTGCAAGAATTCCACTTCACAATAGTCTACATTCTCGGCAAGGAGAACATTGTTGCGGACGCACTGTCACGCGCACCGGCTGGGCTTGAGAAAAGTATCACAGAAGGCAACCTCGAGAAAAATTTCAGTATTCTTTACATTCAGAAAGTCGCCTTTGAAAACTTCATCTCCACATCTTTAAAGGACATTGCTCATGAACAAGATAAAGATCCAATTTGGAAAGACATCAAAAGCAAATGGCATGTAAAGACACACACACACAGATTCGGCATTATATCTGGTTAGAAACAAATTATTGTTCAAACGCTGCACTGTTGGTGACAAGCTATGGGTACTTTGCATTCCTGAAGATTTTGTTAATAAGCTCATTTGGTACATTCATTTCAGCTATACACATTTTGGCCCACGAAAATGTTATCATACTCTTCAGACGACTTGTTATTTTAACAATATGGAAAAGAGAATTCGAAGAGTCTTGTCTATTTGTAAACTTTGTCAAAAGGCGAAACCATCTACTATCTCACATCGTGCTCCGTTGTTTCCTATCATTCCTCCTAAATTAAAAGAATTTGCTGCTGTTGATCTCTTGGGACCCCTTGTCAGAACATCGAATGGATTTTCGTACGTTCTAGTCGCTGTTGAACTTACTTAAAAATTTGTTTCTTTCACTCCGTTACGTAAAGCCACTGGACGGTCTATACCCAACGCCTTTGGTAAAAATTTCTTACGTGAAGTTGGCCACGTTGCTAAAGTCATTTCAGATAACGGACCGCAATTCAGATCTGCTGTTTGGTCACGATTGCTTCGGAATCATAAAATCAAACCTGTTTTTATTTAATTGTACTCACCACATTGCAACCCCTCCGAACGGATTATGAAAGAAATCAATAAGCTTTGCAGACTTTATTGTCACAGAAAGCATCAGCATTGGGACAGATATTTACACTTATTTCAAAACATGCTGAATGAAATTCCTCACGACTCCACTGCTTTACCACCTACTCTTGTACTGAAGAATGAAGAACCACCGAACAGAATCAGAGAGCTTGTACCTTTCCCGAATACATGTAAACTTCGACACAAAGACATAATTGATTTGGCTATTAAAAATATAAAATCTGCAGCAAACAAAAGGAGAAAACTACACGGTAAAGCAAATGCAAAGAAATTATATATTGGTCAGAAAGTTCTCATCAAAGCTCATTCATTGTCACATAAGAAGAAACACTTGAGTCACAAATTCTTTCTAGTTACCAATGGACCTTACAGAATCCGACGTATACCACATGATAATTGCGTTGAAGTTGAAACTCTGCATACTAGGAAGAGTAAAGGTTTACACCACATTTCACATGTAAAGCCGTTTATTGAAAGATAATCTGCTTTTTAACTTTGTCTTTGCCATAAACCTTTTCACTTCACATTTCTAGTATGCATTGTCAGACTTAGAAACTGTTACTATGCAACAATGTTTGAAGTTAAATATCCAATCAAGAACCAAGAGAACTTATTTAAACATAAATTACGAATGCATTGTTATAGTGAACACGCGTCACAGTGTTATTGTGTGTATTTAGTTGCACGATTACGTAACGACTATAAGGCTTACATACTTAGAACATATACTGGTACTGCTAATGAGATTTTAATGCAACATTTTTGGTTTACTTGAAAATACATTCTGGATTTAAAGTACTTTCAGTGAGATACGAATGACACAGTAGTTAGTTTATGTGACAGCTACACGATTTTATCACGACACTACTAATGAGTGAAAACTTACAATGTTGCTTTTGCGGTGTTTCTGTTTTATATCTGCACAGTTTTTCTGAATTATTCTGGAAAGTCAAACATGTTTTAGTAGTAACTTTTGTGGTATAGCTACAATGAGACAGCCTTTTCCGTAGCACAACAATACGTTACAGCACAGTACTTTCTTCATCACGGCAATGAGCGTAATAACTAAGATATCTATACGCAAAGCATTTCACTTTTGTTTATCATGAGGTAAGTACATTGACTTCTGCAGAACTTAGCTTTAGGAGGATGATAACTACGACACTTCCACAGAGATTATCTTACAACAAGACGCACAGTTTAACACTACAGTACACGTATTTGAGTGATTAATTTTGTACTTAAAACATTTATTTTTAAAGATATTTGAAGTACAATGATACAAAGGTTTTCCGTGATACATTTCATTCCATTGCTGTAATCTGTAACACCTGAGGGTATAATTACATTAATCCTCAGGGGGGTACACGCCTACTTTGTGTACCATGTGTTTGGCAAGCACAAGGAGCCCTAGCTAATATGGTATTTGCTTATACAACTTTACACATCGGTACCATATTTCACTAACACATAAATTACACAGTTATCTGATTATTTAACAGAGAGAGACAAACATTTTTTTTTACTACATCAGTGACAGATGTTTACGCAATTACACAGTTGGATAACTTCACACTTAAGAAATTGTATTTTGTCTGTACTTTGTGAACTGTTCATAGTTCTTCGGAACCATTGTGATATTATGAGAGCTTTGAATGATGTATTTGGTAAGGGATCATGATTTTTAAAGTACGTTTGAGGTAGATGACACTTTTGAAATGAGCAGAGAATTTGTTTTAGGTTTTGAAATTATTGGAGGAAGCTACGGCGATTTTGAGAATTGACTGAGACGTTATGGTATTATTACGACGACGATATGTATTATGCTGTTGAGGTATGTTTATGATCAATAAGATGATGCTACCATATATGAGGAATTTGATTATGCTATGTATTTCTTATGATGAAATATTGAAGAAGTGTCGATGAATATGTATATGTATAATAAGGTAAGGAATAATGAGTAGTGGTTAGGGACTCTGATTTGTGGAAAAGGATGTTGGAAACCAAGAATCGTACTTTAGAATTATGAAATGTGTGTACATGCGTGAATTTATTACAATGCCACTGAATATTTTTTGGACACTGTTATATTCACAGGATTTTGTTTCTACACATTTGCAACGCAAATTCTTGACCTGTGAAATTTGTAATATGAGACTGTCACTGTAGTGCAAACTGGTGTTGTAAATATTTCGGTAAGAAAGTTAAATGACCTTCACATAATGCATCGTGGGCATCCAGTTGCGCGACAGTCGCCTGGAAAAAAGCCATTAGTGTGTGCCTTTCAGAGGCACAGGTGGAGAAAAAAAGGAGGCCATTATCCTCGCTATTGACATTTCTTTGTAGAAAGCATCCTAAATACGACACACTCAAACTTGAAAATATATGATTACACTGTGGAGCTCTTAATTTATGATATTTACTAAAAATGCCTAATGAAATGATGAGAAACATTTTACATCTATTGTCTTTCTAGTTGAGAGTTTTTTTTGCCTTTGGAGATGCCATTTGCCTAGTGAATGACGTTTCATATGTTGCTTTATATATATATATATATATATATATATATATATATATATATATATATATATATATATATATGCTCATTTCGTTTAATATCTAGTTTCTAACTGCACTGCAGCATTGGTTAAAATAAAATTTAATGGATGTACTAATATCACTATTTTCTGTCTACAGACCCAGTAAAGAATACGTTTATGATATACTTTCTTAGAAAAGAGAGCACAAATAGACATTTCCCTTCACAGGAATTGCATAAATAATTTTTTTAACAACTTGGTAACTTTTGTGATGTATCACTCTAGTGTTAAAATCTGACATAGGTATTAAACATGGCCATATTTGCTGTAATACTTTTTTTTCTTGTGGGTTTGTCATGTTTAGATATAAGTTATTACATTTACTGCTGCTTGCTTTGCCAATTTCCATTTTTTTGTCATTGCTGTTTGTGTTAATTTGTTATGTACTGCTGCATTGCCTCGTGCCTTGGTATATATATATATATATATATATATATATATATATATATATATCTGAGCTCAGTAGATTTAAGTTAGCTTAAGAGGGGGTAGACTATATAAGAAACTAAATATGATGAATTGGAAGAAATGCATTGAGAATCTATAAGAAAATGGTTTGGCCAAAAAAGTAGTGTACAGTGGAGAAAAACTAGTTTTGAAAGAGGATGTGAACAGAATACAGAAAGCAGGCTTAGATAGGACTTTTTGAGAATAATGATGAATGAAGGGAGATCTCCATGCAAAATACTGAAGTAAAACAAACCCTGTCCTTTCCTTTTGTCTTATCCCTCTATGTGCTTGTGTACCCTTGTGTATTTGTGTTCTATCTGTCTTTATGTGTTCAGCTGATGTTGTTATGTTGTAGAATTTTTCTAATACTATGTAATTTACTTTGTAAAGATGTTTAGACATTATTTGTCCTGTTTTGTTTTAATGCTCATGTGTGAAGTTGATGTTTCGAAAGTTATTATGATCTTTTATGTATGTATTTATGTCATAATTCCTGTAACACTGATGTATATGTTATTTCGATTCTTTTGTAAAGCCCATATTACTACAAATGTCATCTGTATTGTTATGTTCTTTAATGATGTATTTTGTACCTTTCTTATTGTGTTCTTATGTTATAAAATTGTAATTGACACCAGTTCATCAAATTAAGTAACTTGTAAGTTACATTTCACTGCACACATTTCTGTTGGTCATAGTATATGGACAATATGTGAGAAGTTGGGACTGTTAGTGCTTGCAAGTGTGTTAATAAGTCAGCAAGGGACTGGTTAACAGCATTGCTGGTTCTAAGGACAATTTCAAAAACTTTGTGAGTGCACAAGTGGTGGTTTATGGACTTGCTATATTCTCCGCAAGACTCTTTGATGGTGGTTGTGCACCTGCGCAGTCGCAACGGATGGCTGCTAGCCACTCTACAAGGACTACAGTGGATCTGCACATTTGATGGCCCACCAATACCATTATCTCTACAAGGACTGCAGTGGGTCTGCACCTCTGGTGGCCCACCAATACCATACTCTCAACCAGGACTACAGTGGGTCTGCTCTGTGATGACCTACCTACCAATATTCTTCAAAACTTCGTCTGACTCTGCTGTGGGTTTGCTCTGTTGTGGCCTATTACCTGTCTGCATGTCGAGAGTCAGCACTGTCTTTCCGTTGGAAAGACAACACTACTTCTTCAAGACTGCATCGAAATCCACTACTTCCGTGTGCATTTTCTTTTACTGCTCAGACTTTGAGAAAAACACTGCAATTTTACTGTGATGAATGATCGGGACTGTCTTTATAGCTTTTGACCAACATTGTATCAAGACGTGTGTGCATTTGATATCTTTGTTATTGTAATTATGAAAAATTTTATCAAGTCATTATTGGCCACTGCCCAAAACAATTTGTAAAATTTTTTGTGGGGAGCATGGGGGCTATGTAAGTAGGCTGTTTATGTTTTCTTATTGGCGACGTTATGTAGCGCTCTGTATGAAAATCACTGGCTGTGCTGTGTGCAGTCTGTGGCTGGTTTGCATTGTTGTCTGCCATTGTAGTGTTGGGCAGCTGGAAGTTAACAGCGCGTAGCGTTGCGCAGTTGGAGGTGAGCCGTCAGCAGTGGTGGATGTGGGGAGAGAAATGGCGGAGTTTTGAAATTTGTAAGAGTGGATGTCATGAACTGCTATGTATATTCTGATTTTTCAACACTATTAAGGTAAATACATTGTTTGTTCTCTATCAAAATCTTTCATTTGCTAACTATGCCTATCAGTAGTTAGTGCCTTCCGTAGTTTGAATCTTTTATTTAGTTGGCAGTAGTGGCTCTCGCTGTATTGCAGTAGTTCGAGTAACGAAGATTTTTGGTGAGGTAAGTGATTTGTGAAAGGTATAGGTTAATGTTAGTCAGGGCCATTATTTTGTAGGGAATTTTGAAAGTCAGATTGTGTTGCGCTAAAAATACTGTGTGTCAGTTTAAGCACAGTCATGTAATAATTTTTCTAAGGGGACGTTTCATAAATGTACATGTTTCTTTTTGAGGTATCATGATGATTCATCTGGCTACTACACTACTGGCCATTTAAATTGCTACACCAAAAAGAAATGCAGACGATAAATGGGTATTCATTGGACAAATGTATTATACTAGAAGTGACATGCGATCACATACGCCTGGGCATTGAGTCAAACAGAGCTTGGATGGCGTGTACAGGTACAACTGCCCTATTGTGACGAGCCAGTTGCTCAGCCACCATTGACCAGACGTTTTCAATTGGTGAGAGATCTGGAGAATGTGCTGGACAGGGCAGCAGTCGAACATTTTCTGTATCGAGAAAGGCCCGTACGGGACCTGAAACATGCGGTCGTGAATCATCCTACTGAAATGAAAGGTTTTGCAGGGATCTAATGAAGGGCAGAGCCACGGGTCATAACACATGTGAAATGTAACGCCCACTGTTCAAAGCGGCGTCAATGGGAACAAGACGTGACCAAGACGTGTAACCAATGGCACCCCATACCATCACGCCGGGTGATTCGACAGTATGGCGATGACGAATACACGCTTCCAATGTGCGTTCACCACGATGTCGCTAAACACGGATGCGACCATCATGATGCTGTAAACAGAACCTGGAATCATACGAAAAAATGACGTTTTTCCATTCGTGCACCCAGGTTCGTCGTTGAGTACACCATCGCAGGCGCTCCTCTTTGTGATGCAGCGTCAAGGGTAACCGCAGCCATGGGCTCCAAGCTGATAGTCCATCCTGCTGCAAACGTCGTCGAACTGGTCGTGCAGATGGTTGTTGTCTTGCAAACGTCCCCATCTGTTGACTCAGGGATCGAGACGTGGCTGCACGATCCGTTACAGCCATGCGGATAAGATGCCTGTCATCTCGACTGCTAGTGATACGAGGCCGTTGGGATCCAGCACGGCGTTCCGTATTACCCTCCTGAACCCACCGATTTCATATTCTGCTAACAGCCATTGGATCTCGACCAACGCGAGCAGCAATGTCGCGATACGATGAACCGCAATCGCGATAGGCTATAATCCGACCTTTATCAAAGTCGGAAACGTGATGGTACGCATTTCTCCTCCTTACACGGGGCATCACAACAACGTTTCACCAGGCAACGCAGGTCGACTGCTGTTTGTGTACGAGAAATCGGTTAGAAACTTTCCTCATGTCAGCACGTTAAAGGTGTCACCACCGGCGCTAACCTCGTGTGAATGCTCTGAAAAGCTAATCATTTGCATACCACAGCATCTTTTTCCTGTCGGTTAAGTTTCGCGTCTGTAGCACGTCATCTTCGTGGTGTAGCAATTTTAATGGCCAGTAGTGTATTAATTTCTATACGAACTGTGAAATGTGTGGCACTAAGGCTTCACAAAGTCGGCCATCTTTGGTACTCTCGGTGTGTCTCCTTCATCGACACAAAGCACCGTCCTCGTCACAGCGGAATTCCCACCCACGCGTCCGATACACCACGCGCTCCGGCCGATGTCCGGCAGCACGTGGCCGGCCTGCCGAGCCCCCGCTAGCCGAACTGCCCGAGCGGTGGTCGCCAACTCTGTACTTGGAATATTTTCGGGGCGCAACAACTCGCCCGTTACCTCAAAATGGCCAACCGTTACAGAAAATCAACACTACGATTCAGCTTCTGCAACGACTACACACGACCAAAGGCCTTGGAAGTGGAACGTTTCGTACACGACGTTGCTAAGGTCCCAGCTTCCGATTTCTTGGGCATCCATTTGTCCATATTAATCAGTACGGTGTACGCCAAAGTCGTCAATGACGCGGTGTGCTAAAGAATACTTCGCATCACCAAACACGGACCACGCTTTTGCCACGGTGACGGAAATGTTGGTGCGGTCACTGTCGACCACGCAGGCTTGGGAATGCGCACCACACGAGTTTTCGGACTCCCGTTCGAGCTCCCGGCGGAAGACGTTATCGCGGCTTTCCGCTCCTATGGCACTGTACACGGCCACACTGCCGAACGCTGGGCGCAATTCCAAACGTACTCCGTTCTTAATGGTGTACGACAGATCACCATCGATCCCCATCGCCACGTGCGATCTTACCTGCAAATCAGCGGGGCCCATATACGATGGCCAACCCAAGACGTGTTCCGGGTGCGGCAAAGAAGGCCACCTCAGGTCTGAGTGTCTTCAGCGACGAATCACCCAACTGCCAGCCGCTGCTGTGGCGCCTCCAACTCTGACGACGGTTTTACCGATCACCTACGCATCGGCGCTCTCTTCTTCTCCCACCGGCCGCCGCCCTTGCGCCCATGTACCCGTGACCCTACCTGCTGCTACGGATACTGCGGGGGGCGACGCGTCGCTCACACAACCTGACCCTACGCCGGTGCCTCTACGAACAGCGACGACTTCCGATCCCCACCGGCCGATGATATGGACGCCCCTTCACTTATTGTTCCCGCGATGGCCTACATCCTAGAGCGCCGCGACTCTCTTCCGTCTCCCGCTACAGAGGGACGAACACACAAACAAATTTCACCTAAAAGGTGCAAGAGGAGGCGACGTACAGCCTCGGAACGAGACGGATCACCTTCCCCTGAAGCTCCAGAGGCCGTCTGGACCGACGAGGCCTCGCAAAACCTGCGACACGACACGAATGACGACAACATGGTGCCGGCCGTGGCTGTGCCGGTGCCTAATTTGCTGGCTCGCCCAGGTGCACCTGAACCAATGGACTCCACCGTTGCGACTGCCGCTGAGACGTCCTCCGCTCCTAAGAATGAAGTGCAACGTAAGGACATCACAACGACAGCGCCTTCAATTCCCAGGAGTGGCGAGGTCAACGAAGGCCCGAACCACACTCTAGAGACAGAGTTACCCCAAGCGGAAGCCTAGTTACTCCACCGATAACGCCGTCAGATGGCGTACGGCATGAATCGTCGTTTCCTCGCCTCCCTTCACCCTCCGCTGATGGAGTTCCCCTCTATGGCGGGAACGACTCCAAACCTACCGAATAGCGACGATCATCACTAACTAGGAGACGAGGTACTGGCGGAAATAAAGCTGTGAGGACGGGGCGTCAGTCGTGCTTGGGTGGCTCACATGGTAGAGCACTTGTCCGCGAAACGTAAAGGTCCCGAGTTCGAGTCTCGGTCCGGCACACAGTTTTAATCTGCCAGGAAGTTTCACTAACATCTTTACCTCCCCTGTGAAACTTCAACTTCTGCGAGAGATGATATGGGCATCGGACGTCGACATCGCACTACTACAGGAAGTACACTTGGCCACACTTCCAGACGTCGCGGGATACAACACTTATCCTTCTGCTGGTGACCACCTGGGTCGTGGCGTAGCCATCTACGCCCTAGAAGGTATTCCGGTGGCTCATATCACATACCTTCCGCCAGAGCCATGGCCATTACCGTCATGGGGCGCGAATTGTCAACATTCAAGCTCCGTCAGGCTCCACCCGCAGACGCGACAGGGCACACTTCCTTTCCGAAGAAATCGCCCGTTTGTTTCTTGGACACTGTGACCATTACTTGCTTGGGGGTGATTTTAATTGTGTCCTGCACCCAAAGGCTCCACTACAGCACCTCTCAAGAACTGCCCCTTGTGGTCCGCGATCTGTTGCCCCGCGACACTTGAGAAGCTGGGTACGGCGACGCACCTGGACATACTTACCAGACGAGTCACTCCGCGAGCTGCCTTGAAAGGATTTACGTCTCTCGGGAACTCACACCTGCAGGCCAAGTTGCAGAACTTTGGCCCTTGGCCTTTTCGTACGACTGTGCCTACATCTGCAATATTCTCCTCCCCCAACAAGTGGACTGCCACAGTCGTATACCGTGGAAGCTAAAAACCTCCGATGATCCCGAATGTCTTCAACGTGTTACCGAGACATGGGCCACCTGCGAACGTCGCTTACCTAGGTACTGCACAACCTTGACGTGGTGGCTGGGATGTCCAAACCTGCCATTCGACGTACCTTGATTCAGTATGGCAAGGATATAGCTGCATGTCGCCGGCACACTACCGACTATTACTATGCCGTTCTCTGCGACCTGGATGCCAAGCAGCTCACCCCTGAGGCCCAGAGGGAACACAGCAGGATTAAGGCCAAAATTGTAACGCTGACACGCCGCAGACTGCAGGGAGGATGGTACGGACCCGACGTCAAGATTCGGCGGAACAAGAACATCCCACCATGCATCATATCACCTCCGATAGGAAACACCGACGACAGCGACTCATCACCGAGATATAGGCCTGTCGCACCTAACAAGTCACTTGCCCGGCTGAAATCGTCAGTGCCTTTGTGGACCACTACCGTACAATGCTTCTTGCTGACTGTAGTTCTTACGCCCGGTTTGAGAATGGGTATTCAAACATTGAAAATGTAATGTCTTGAATCATCAATCCATCAACCAATCCGATGTTGCATCATGATTTTTGCGAGGATATTGAGTTGTTAGTTATTATTCCGTCGTCAAGGCGTCGCTACGTCGCCTATTCAACAATTACACGACATAATTCCAGAGATAACATACCCTTGAGCAATGTTCAGAATGCCTCGTATTTCGGTGTAAAGTTATTGCTGTTTACAGTTAAATTGTCACTAAAACACGTTTCAGTTTTATATAATCCGAAGAATCAGTTAATTCCACAAATACACTTTAAATGTCCATCAAATGATGTATGCAACACGCAGAATTAAAGGTAATTGTTCTTCGTAATTATTTGTCCCTACGCTGAGTACACACACCGATTTTTCATTCAGGGAATTGTGTCTGTTAGCATCAGCAATTCTGACTTTGACGATAGCTTCTGACAACACGGCGCAATTTAAGTTCTTCGTGATTGCGTTTATCTGTTACCTGCTCAAGTCTAATAATTGAGTTTATGCCGGTGCTCAGTCTCTTTCTGTGTCCTTTGATGTTCGTGACTATTAAGTATCACGAAGGCTAAGTCCCATCACAAATCAGCAATCACACTAGTTATTTTTCTGTCGCATATATCAACTATCCCATTATCTGTGTAAACGGTAAAAATGATTTTTTACTTCAGTCCGACTTCTGACTAATACTTCCAACAGTAAAACTTTTTAAACTTCAGATCGGTTTTAAAACAATCTAGTAGCTATTACCAAGCCGTACTACTATTGCAAGAGTACAAGAGAGAAGTGAAGTGAACATCTCCATTGCCGAGTTGCATTGTAGTGACAGCGAACTTAAAGCTCGATTCGGCTACAACTCTCTTCTAGGCTAAATGTTATCTTTGGTCAATTTATGGTCGGGGCTTTAATCTTCGTAAACAAAATATTTTTAAAAATTCTTTCTTTAATGTTTCTGTTTCGTATCATATGGTATTCTTTCATTTAGTCCTTTCTTTATGATAAGCATTAGTATTTACATAACATTCTTGTTAATCAAACTGTCAAGAGTGTAAATTTTTGTTGTCAGTAGCTGTCATCACTGTCAGGATGACTGATTTTCTATTTCTGTTTGCAACGAAAGGGTGTTCATTATAGGTTCTATAATTGGGGTGTTACAGCCACACATTTCTGATTTCACCGTCGACTTCAGTTATGCTCACACACGCTTACTGAACACTCGTTCTCCTCGACCTAAAGATTTTTACACTCCACTGCTCTACATATCCAGCAAAAACATCGAACTCAGACATCCATCCACGTAGTGGCTCACGGTTTGGCGTCATATCCACCCGCCCTTCCTTCCCTCCGTCGTCCAGGCAGCAAGGTATCATGTCGCATTTGGAAAATTCGCCACAAATCAACGTCTTCATGCCATCGGACTAACGGAGTCTCCGCTTTGTTCCATTTCCCACCTCATGGATGACGATGTCCACCAACTGACTTGTGCTGCCACTACTGACGTCTGGAAATTTGCTCGACAGTTGGTTGCCTGTTACCTCCGCGTTCCGCCGGATTCGATTGAGCCTGAGGATACTTATTTCCCCGCCACCAAAAACCATGTCTTCGCATGGGTCAAGGCATGGACGATCACCTACATGTATACTGATGGCGACATATTACGCCTTGACTTCTGGCAGTAATTACAAACCGCCCACACTGAAGTCGAGCACCGACCTCGCTACCGCGCCTTCTTGCCAGTTACCTTCACGCAATCTTTACGCCACCTCCGGTCAGCTGGATGGTGCCACACGCGGACGACACTCACGCCCCCCCCCCCCTTCCTGCTCGCCGTGCTACTTTCTATATCGTAATCCACAGTGGAGTAGGCGCATGGACACGCGCCTCCTTTGCTACTTTCTATATCGTAATCCACAGTGGAGTAGGCGCATTGACACGCGCCTCCTTTCATTTATGCACTATACGAGAACACGCTGGTTATTCCCCCGACTCTACTGTCTATTGCTGCACACCTCTTAGCTTAGTTCAGTATTATTGTTATTATTTTCTTCAGACACCTTGTTAATAAAGACTTTTGCTCGCCTTTTACGAGCTTAATATTGATTCCACCGGAAGAATGGCATTTCTGTTGTATTAAGCTTGTACAAATAAAGATATTTGGTTTATATACCGAGTTCCCGGTAAAAAAAACTGACCACTCTTCCATTTAAAAAAAATAAATAAGGTAGGGCACTAAAAAAAAGGGGGATACCGTCGTTGAAAAAAAAAGGGTGGGGGGTAGCGTCTTTGATTCATAATAAATTCGTCTGCAGTTTCGGGTTCGAATCCCGCCGCTGATTAGATTTTTGTTTCCGGCATTAAAAGTCACCCCTCATTCTGCCAACGGCCTTGCCAAAGAGGGTGGAAGAGTGGACAGAGGTTCAGGGCACTCACTTGTCCTAGCGGTGTGAAACTGCCCCTAAAGTCGGAAAAATTAGCAACGTTCAACGGCACGAGGATGCAGAAGGCAATGGAGACCACTGCATTAAGGACACGTAACGTGTACCCACAGGACATGTGGCATGTAATGGAAAAAGTGTCATGATGATCTCTCCATTGGCAAAAGATTGCGGAATAGTATCCCATTCGGACCTCTGCGAGGGGACTGCCAATGGGGAGATTACCATGACAAAAAGATTGAATAATCAACGGAAGGATAACGTTCTCCGAGTCGGGGCGTGGAATGTCAGAAGCTTGAACGTGGCAGGGAAACTAGAAAATCTGAAAAGGGAAATGCAATGGCTGAATCTAGATATAATAGAGGTCAGTGAAGTGAAGTGGAAAGGAGACAAAGATTTCTGGTCAGATGAGTATAGGGTAATATCAACAGGAGCAGAAAATGGTATAACGGGAGTAGGATTCGTTATGAATAGGAAGGTACGTCAGAGAGTGTGTTACTGTGAATAGTTCAGTGATACGGTTGTTCTTATCTGAGTCGAGAGCAAACCAACACCAACAACGATAATTCAGGTATACTTGCCGACGTCGCAAGCTGAAGATGAAGAGATAGAAAAGGTGTATGACGATATTGAAAGGGTAATACAGTACGTAAAGGGAGATGAAAATCTAATAGTCATGGGAGACTGGAAAGCAGTTGCAGAGGAAGAAGTAGAACAAAAGGTTACAGGAGAATGTGGGATTGGGACAAGGAATGAGAAAGGAGAAAGACTGAGTTCTGTAACGAGTTTCAGCTAGTAATGGCGAATAATCTGTTCAAGAATCACAAGAGGTGAAGTTATACTTGGAAAAGGCCAGGTGATGCGGGAAGATTTCAGTTAGATTACATCATGGTCAGACAGAGATTCCGAAATCAGATACTGGATGGTAAGACGTATCCAGGCGCAGCCATAGACTCATCTCACAAGATAATAGTGATGAAGAGTAGGCTGAAGTTTAAGGCATTAATCAGGAAAAATCAATACGCAAAGAAGTGGAATACGGAAGTGTTAAGAAAGACGAGATACAGTTGAAGTTCTCTAAAGCTATAAATGAAGCAATAAGGAATAGCTCAGTACGCCGGACAGTTGAAAAGGAATGGACATCTATAAAATGGCTATCACAGAAGAAGGAAAACATAGGTACAAAGAAGGCAACTGCAAAGAAACCATGGGTAACAGAAGAAATACTTCAGTAGATGAAGTGCTTCAATTGATCGATGAAAGGAGAAAGTAGAAAAATGTTCCGGGAAACTCAGGAATACAGAAATACAAGTCGCTGAGGAATGAAACAAATAGCAAGTGCAGGGAAACTAAGACGAAATGGCTGCAGGAAAAATGTTAAGACATCGAAAAAGAAATGATTAATGGAAGGACTGATTCAGCATACAAGAAAGTGAAAACAACCGTCGGTGACATTAAAAGTAAGAGTGATAACATTAAGAGTGTGACGGGAATTCCACTGATAAATGCAGAAAAGAGCGGATAGGTGAAAAGAATACATTGAAAGCATCTGTGAGGGGGAAGATTCATCTAATGTGATAGAAGAAGAAACTGGGGTCGATTTAGAAGAGATAGGGGATACAGTACTAGAATCAGAATTTAAAAGAGCTTTGGAGCTTCTGTCAGAATTTCTAAAACCATTAGGGGAAGTGGCAACAAAACGACTATTCACGTTCGTGTGTAGAATGATGGGTCTGGCGACACACCATCTGACTTTCGGGAAAGCATCATCCACACAATTCCGAAGACAGCAAGAGCTGACAAATACGAGAATTACCGCACAATCAGCTTAACAACTCATGCATCCCAGTTGCTTACAAGAATAATATACAGATGAATGGAAAAGAAAATTGAGGATGCGCTAGCTGATGATCAGTTTGACTTTCGAAAAGTTGAAGGCACGAGAGAGGAAATTCTGACGTTGCGGTTAATAATGGAAGCAAGACTAAAGGAAAATCTAAACACGTTCATAGGATTTGTCGACTGGTAAAAGGGTTCGACAATGTAAACTAGTGCAAGATTGTCGAAATTCTGAGAAAAGTAGGGGTAAGCATAGGGAGAGACGGGTCATATACAACATGTACAACAGCCAAGAGGGAACAATAAGAGTGGACGACCAAGAACGAAGTGCTCGTGTTGAAAAAGGTGTAAGGTAAGGATGTAATCTTTCGCCCCTACTATTCAATGTCTACATAAAGGAAGCAAAGAGTGAAGTAAATCAAAAGTTCAGGAGTGGAATTAAAATCAACGGGAAAGGACATCAATGATACGATTCGCTGATGACATTGCTATCCTGAGTTAAAGTGAAGAAGAATTAAATGATCTGCTGAACGGAATGAACAGTGTAATGTTTGCACAGTATGGTTTGAGAGCAAATCGGAGAAAGACGAAGGTAATGAGAAGTAGTAGAAATGATAACAGCGAGAAACTTAACATCAGGATTGATGGTCACGAAGTAGACGAAGTTAAGGAATTCTGCTACCTAGCAGTAAAATAACCAATGTCGGACGGACAAGGAGGATATCAAAAGCAGAGTAGCAATGGCAAAAAGGGCATTCTTGGCCAAAAGAACTCTATTAATATGCAGTACCAGCCTTAATTTGAGGAAGAAATTTCTGAGAACGTACATTTGGAGTACAGCATTGCATGTTAGTGAAACATGGACTGTGGAAAAACCGGAACAGAAGAGAGTCGAAGCATTTGAGATGTGGTGCTACAGACGAATGTTGAAAATTAGGTAGACTGATAAGGTGAGGAATCAGGACGTTCTGGGCAGAATCGGAGAGGAAAGGAATATGTGGAAAACACTGATAAGGAGAAGGGACAGGATAATAGGACACCTGTCAAGACACGACGGAATGACTTCAATGGTACTGGACGGAGCTGTAGAGTGCAAAACCTGTAGAGGAAGACAGATTGGAATATATCCAGCAAATAATTGAGGACATAGGTTGCAAGTGCTACTCTGAGATGAAGCACCGTATTCTACCTGTTTACATATAGCTGTATTTCAATACACATGCCTTTACCAGATTCTTTGGCGCTTCAGTGTATATGTAGCATATCACGTATCATGAGTTGTGACGTAACATTTGAAATAAAAGTTTTAGTTAAGCATCATAGAAAACGGAAATAGAACTGTATATTTACATAGCTTCAAAAATTTTATGTTCTAAAATTTGTTCATTTTGAGTTGGACCTCACGCCAAGTTGTCAAGTACATAAAATGACAAACCTTTATATTATATGCAACGTTTTATCTACATGACTACTTGGTGTGAACCAGTCCAAAATAAACACATTTTATAACATAACTTCCTGAAGATATGTAAACGGACAGTCCCATTTCTGCAACTAATGATATGAAATATATTCAATGTACGTGCACCATATTACAGACCTGAAACCTGAAAATCACAGCAAAAACTGTCGAAATCGGTTGTTCGTAAATAAAGAAATACTGAAGCTATCTTCGCTTCAAAAAGTTTTTACTGTATAAGTAGTTATCTGGTGCCATCAAAACACTGTAACTAACAGGGCCATGTCGGATCAACGCCAAGTCGAATCGTTGTCGTATGGCGTTACAAAAGTCGCGATGTGTTCGGAACACCGCGACGTGCAGTTAGGTTGAGGTACAGCGACCACCTCTCAGTGCCAGAGAGCATGCAGGTGACGTCAGCCGACCTGCTAACCGCCCCAGGCGCCAACGCAGTATTGCGTCAACCGGCTGCACGTACCTTCGCCTTAGACAGCAAAACAATTCGGCCCATGGACGCTCTAAATGGATAGGATCGATGTCCTACCACCAATAAAGAGTTCGGCTACAGAGCTCTGCGGACCTTTTTCACATATCAGACACCACCCGCCGGCCGCGGTTCTTGGGGTTCAAGTTTCGACGCCGCCGGGTTGTCCATGGAATTCTATGAACGCAGTGGGCCGTCGATAAGTCACCAGTGGCTCCAATGACCACTGCCGTGGGTGCCTGCAGTGAGGCAGCGTCGACATCAGCGCCTACATCAGGGGCACATGTGCTCTCAGAGGCACTAAAGTATTATTCCCCTTTGATTGACAGGTCCTTAACCTATTGTTCTGCTAGAAGGATCCTTCCTTTTAATTTACAGGCACTTAACCTATTGTTCACCCACCTCCTGCCAATCCCCTCTCCACTCAGGAACCCTCTAACTCACCCACCCTTCCTCGCTGCTACAGGTACACTTTAAGGTCTCAGTTATTGCGATAGCCCCACATAATTAAATTGATCAGTCAATTAACCTCTCCCCGTCTGGTAAACCCCGTCCCCTCCCCCAGAAAATTGTGTTAAGTTCAAATTCTGGTGGGCAAAAAAGGTCAATTGGGCTACCTCCACTAAACTAAGAAAATGGCAGGAAAGAGGCTCATTTGGCATACCTCCACTAATCTAAGTCGTCTGACCACCATCTATTACTTGGAATTGGTGGTAACAGGACTGAGCCTGTGCTGAGCTGCAAGACAGGAGGGATGTAAGTCTTTATTTTGCAGGCAGACTTTATTTAAACAATTTGAGGCAGTAGCTCCAGCCAGTGTGTTCACCATGAGGTTCGGAGTCCAAATGATCTAGTACACAGTGCTGCCACCAGAGGGCACTATGATACCCTCTGTTACATAATGTAATACGGCTGGGTGGGGAGGGTGGAAATAGTGGGAAAAGGATTCAGCCTGTGCTGGGCTGCTGGAGAGAGGAAGGACTGTACTTCATTTTTTTTGGAACAGTTTATTTGGGGATGGATTTCACATAGTTCATTTAATACACTGATACAAAACACTTGCCCTGACGTGCTTGGGGTTATGCTACATAGCCTACAGAACTGCAAACTACTCGTAAATTATCGAAATAATGCAGTACACTGATCTACAGATATGCAAACAGTTCATAAACTGTAGAAATAATGCAGTACACAGCATACAGACCTGCAAACTACTCATAAATCACCGAAATAATGCGGTACACTGATGTACAGAAATGAAAACAACTCATAAATTGTCAGAAAATAATTCATGTAGAACGCTCTGCTAACACGCTCACAATGCTTAAGCAGCCAATAATAATGCAGTGCACAAACACACATTGCACATAAAAAACGCTTTGGAACTATTGTCAACCACAATGTAAGACAGGCCCCATCACATGCATGCACCGCTGCGAGACACCACCGGACAGATGGATGCAGGAGTGCATGCTATTGCTCTCAGGCTGCTACCATTTACTGCCAGTAGGTGAAAGTCACATGTATTATAGGGTATGCAGTTAGAATTCTTTGGGTGTTAAACCAACATCACATGTCTATGTAAATAAGAGCCAAGTCACCCTCCAGACACACATATGTTTACTGTTACTGGCGCAATGCCTATCTACCTGCGGTCTGTGAAGATCAAGCGACTCACCCTTGCAGATGCGGTTGAAAGGTTCTCAGTGCTATACTGAAATCACAGATTACACTATAGAAATCTGTTGCAATTCTTTTCAGAATAGCACAGGGTATATTGTTCCTAGCAATCCTAATGGGACATGTGAGATACCTCCAGCCATGCACGTCTTTACTGTGACTGATGTTTACCTGCAAGTCCAATGTCAAGTGAGAGATGTTCGTGCAGTGGATGGCTTCCAGGACCCATATTAGACCCAAGTTAGCATTTGAGTGTGGATCTGCCATGCATTATATCTGGAGCGATATTGGGATGCAGATCGACAATGTGCCACATCTGAATTAGCATTTGAGTGTGGATCTGCTGTGTACTATATTTCCAGACTGATGTTCAGAGGTTGATCCACCATACATCATATCTGGGATAGGGCTAGCAAGTGGACCAACCATGCATTATGCCTGAAGATGTGTTTTGTGTTCGAAGTTGGGTCCACCAGTGGGAGACCTCTTCCTGGAAGCTGTTTGCGACACATGCACATACACAGACATACAGAAAACAGAGCAGACAGTCTGCAAATGTGGAATATGTGGGGTGGAGGCGACTGGGTACAATCGAGTACAGTGCTATACTATGCCCCCCCCCATTAGTGCATTTCCTCTGGGTGTTGGCAGCTGCATTTACAAATAATTTTAGAGCACGGAACGAGAGGTTATGTCATGATTGCATGGGTAGAACTGACATAAAAATATGGATATAATTACAGAAAATATGCATAAATTGAGGGGACATACACCAAAATGCGGGGAAACTGAAGAATTAATTGCGTGTCTTCTGGTTGGCGCAGAACAATTTTTACACGGGATCAAGTGTGCGACAGCAGCAAGAGGAATCCGTGAAAAGGTGAACATGGAAGCAAATGGAAACAGGGAAACAACCACTTTTGTTCTGTCATGGCAGCATTCTACTGTATGTCTGTTGAGATAACAGTAATACACGCGAGTTGGCTACTGTATTTGACGCTTTTCGGGAAGACAGAGAACCATCTGCCTCTAAATTTACTTGTATCTGCGTTAAAGGATGACAATGAGTGAATGGAGTGGTCGGTTGAGATGGAGTTGTAATGAGGTACGATTTAATGGTACACTGATGATGCATTCTAGAGAGAGAGAGAGAGAGAGAGAGAGAGAGATGGAGAAGTTGCTGCAGTGACCTGTTGTTCTGGCAGGATGCATCAGTTGTGTGACATAGCCTGTGTTTGACTTGTATACAACTGCTTGTTCTGTATGGGTCTTAGAGCATTGTCTACTTGCGATCGTTAACAGTAAAACTCGTGGTCATCAAAAGACTTCCATCTTGTGTGATGAAACGTGACACGTTCCTCTAAATGAATGAAGATTTATGTGATGTACTGCATTCCCCTGTCGCGTCTTGGGTGTAAAATCTATACTTCAGGTTCATAACTAAGTTAGCGATAGGTGGTTTGTGACACAGAAAGCCCCATGTATACATCTGCTTGACAGATGTGCTATTTTCACAGTTAGTGGTGGAATGACTTGTAATTTCATATGTCGGATGCTGCTGGTATGCCTTTATCTGTTTCCTTGTAAGAGGTATTCTCCATTACTGATGATTATTTTCCATACGACTGATGTGGGAATAGTATAAATTCCGAACGGTGATCGGATGTGAACAGTAGATGCTATACATCTCTGGAAAGCTATATTGTGCATGTATCACACAGAGCCACTATTTAAGGAAGTAGATTATTCGCTTTAGAGTTTGTTACCACAGTTTATCATAGAGAAACCTGCAAGAAGGATGTATGTCATCCGCTGGAAATATATTTCATATATTGGAATATTAACAGCGCTGCATTCCACGCGACTGATAGATGGGAAACTGAAGCAATCTAACGTTAAAGTCTGTTTTAAATGCAGATCTGTGTAGCCTTAGGAGTGTGTGTGTTTATGTTCTCTATTACCAATACCCTCCTGGTACTAATCCCAGACACTAGAACAATACTTTAAAATTGATAACGTAGGTTATTTACGTAAAATTCTTCGAACTCCATCTGTCTGGAGCTCCATCATGCATAAAAATCAGCCATTTCTTGTCCTTCTTAACTGTTTGCTATTACATTACAACACTTTCAGATCTGTTACTATACATCGATAAGGAGTGCTAACCTCCTCGACATGGCTGCATCTAGAGAAATCTTGTGCACTTGGATGGGTGAGGACTCTGAAAGCTCCATATATTCACGAGACGTGGAATGTAGCAGTCTACTTCTGGTCAGCTGCAGATTAAAACAGTAATGGTGCAGCAGGGTGGGATGATCAAAGACAGTGCAAGGCAGTCTTTCAGTCTTTAATTTTATCCTAAGACTGCAAGAATGCTCTATGACTCTCATCCACATAGAGATAGTTTGTAAATTAAGCACTATGCTCGAGGTGCTAGAAATATGTAGAGCACTGGCTGGTATATCGTTCAAATGGCTCTGAGCACTATGGGACTTAACATCTGAGGTCATCAATCCCCTAGAACTTAGAACTACTTAAACCTAACTAACCTAAAGACATCACACACATCCATGCCCCAGGCAGGATTCGAACCTGCGACCGTAGCGGCCGCGTGGTTACAGACTGAAGCGCCTAGAACCGCTCGGCCACACCTGCCCGGTATACTTTGATGATATATATGTTAGAGAATTACCAATGAATGGATGTACTGCACACTCATCAACCTACATTCGCAGTGATAGTCGCAAAATAGAGAGGGAGTGATTTAGCTATGATACTGAAACTGGGAAACATTCTGTTGCATCATTGGCCAGTGTTGAAATTACTGTAAAATTGCTAAAATTGTTTGCACTATTATTACTATTACAGTACATCGACAGTATATTCTCAGTGCCATCTGTCCAGTGGTACAGGTTGGTTGTCACATAATGACTGACTGGCATCTGTTGTTTGAGTTGGAGAAAGAGTTTTGGCGGAGGGGCAACACCTTCTGGTGATGGCTAGCGCCGAAACAGTGATCCAGTACATGACAGCAAAATGAGGAATCAGTTGTAACGGAACGCAGAGCCATCAGCTGTTCCATCACTGTGACAGATGAGTTTAAATGTAGGGGACATCAAACACCTTCAGACAGCAGTTTGGAAACTCTCCACAATGCCGCCGAACTGTTGCAGTTTCCTTATGTTGTAACTGTCTATTATTTAAAATCATGCAGTGTGTGTGGTGTGTTATGGTAGCAGCAGTAGCAAAATGACTTATACCGTGCGATGTCTAGTTTTCTGTGAGAAGCAATGGATCAGAATGTTGTTAATGTCAATTTAGAACCTGACACAGACCTCGAAGTCGTGGTCGAAAAAAAATTTATGGCTGTTTACAAAGCGTGTTACAGCAGAAAAATCAATGTTTCAAACAACGACACTGGATCACAGGGAATGTCTCTTCGACTTACAGCACAGTTTGTGAGTTACGGTCATCCTCCTACAATACTGGCGATGCAACTTTACACTCGTCCATGCAATGGATCAATAGCTGTATATGTAATAGTATAATCACATGTGCTCGATGCCAGCATGCAGACGCTATTTGTTTTCGATGCATGGGAGGAGAGAGATGCGGTGAAAATCTTATCGAGTTTTCTCTTGGATGAAGTTAGTGGACCTTTTACAGTTCATATTTTTTCTCTGTTGGGCGGTACAGAATAACGAAGATATCGTTTTGGGGTGATAGACATGAATGGGACCTGAGGGACGCGGATCTGCTTTGGACATCAGCACTTGTATGTAGTTAGGGGATGCACCACAATGCAGTAGCAAAATCCTTGTCCTTCCCCCAGTTCCTGCACTGTCTTTTATACTACCTCACGTTGCAGTAGCAGGCTATGTTTGATGCTGACCTTACACGTCGTACATTGTTGGTGAAGCTATGACAACATGTTCCCATTTCCATGGAATGGTCGAAACATGGTCCTGTCACACTGACGCAGCTCACTCTGTTTCTACGTGTGTTGCAGAAGGTGGTAGACACATCTCTCTCAGACTTCTGCCCGATTCCTACTTACATTGGAACGATTACATGCGCAAAACTGCAGAAATGGCAGCAGTTGCAAGATGCCTAGGGACTACCTACATTGGAATTTTATTGTAGTGGATAGTTTTGAGAAAGGTGACTCGTTTAGAGAGATGAGAGTGACAGAAATATGATTCAGTAGTGGCTGTAGTCATTAAAGGACTCCTCTATAGGATCAACTGCAGGTATGTGGTTGAATGTAGAGACTTGATTTCAAATCCCAGACAGCGTTTCTAGCGGGAAGCGTAGCAATAGAAATCTGAGAAACTAGTGTATATGTCTTAAGGCCTAAATCAGCACACCATCTACTGTTTGCGATCCTTGTCAATCAACCATCGCCTATAAGCCAGTGGATATAACACCAACATCTACTGTTTGTGATCCTTATCAATCAACCATCGCATATAACCCAGTGGATACAACACCAAACCTCTGACATGGCATCGAGTCAGAATGTGTTACAAATACTGGAGAAATATTGAGCAGCGACGGTGTGAGGGAGTTGCAAATACCGGTTTCATACCACGTTCCTTAACCGAATCACTTTCTAAATGTGTTAATTTTATTATGAGGTTGCACCGTCGGCGACGTGTAACTGCACCGATACTCTGATACTATACACTCCGGCGATCATCATCTGTATTTAGTGTCACGTTATTTTCTGAAGATTTCTAGACTTGCGCTATTGGGTGGGGACTTGCAGGACGCCCCTAGATAGGTCAGGGGTGCACTACACGAAGGAAGCAGCTACTCGGGTAGCAGAGAACTTGTGGCGTGCACATGGTTTTTTTTTTTGGGATAGGCAGTAGTGTGAGGTGTCCTGATGAACACTCACCAGTCGAGGTGCAGGCAGGGAAATTAGGACGCGCTCAGTGTAAAGACACTTTAGCTATCAAGATACACTCCTGGAAATGGAAAAAAGAACACATTGACACCGGTGTGTCAGACCCACCATACTTGCTCCGGACACTGCGAGAGGGCTGTACAAGCAATGATCACATGCACGGCACAGTGGACACACCAGGAACCGCGGTGTTGGCCGTCGAATGGCGCTAGCTGCGCAGCATTTGTGCACCGCCGCCGTCAGTGTCAGCCAGTTTGCCGTGGCATACGGAGCTCCATCGCAGTCTTTAACACTGGTAGCATGCCGCGACAGCGTGGACGTGAACCGTATGTGCAGTTGACGGACTTTGAGCGAGGGCGTATAGTGGGCATGCGGGAGGCCGGGTGGACGTACCGCCGAATTGCTCAACACGTGGGGCGTGAGGTCTCCACAGTACATCGATGTTGTCGCCAGTGGTCGGCGGAAGGTGCACGTGCCCGTCGACCTGGGACCGGACCGCGGCGACGCACGGATGCACGCCAAGACCGTAGGATCCTACGCAGTGCCGTAGGGGACCGCACCGCCACTTCCCAGCAAATTAGGGACACTGTTGCTCCTGGGGTATCGGCGAGGACCATTCGCAACCGTCTCCATGAAGCTGGGCTACGGTCCCGCACACCGTTAGGCCGTCTTCCGCTCACGCCCCAACATCGTGCAGCCCGCCTCCAGTGGTGTCGCGACAGGCGTGAATGGAGGGACGAATGGAGACGTGTCGTCTTCAGCAATGAGAGTCGCTTCTGCCTTGGTGCCAATGATGGTCGTATGCGTGTTTGGCGCCGTGCAGGTGAGCGCCACAATCAGGACTGCATACGACCGAGGCACACAGGGCCAACACCCGGCATCATGGTGTGGGGAGCGATCTCCTACACTGGCCGTACACCACTGGTGATCGTCGAGGGGACACTGAATAGTGCACGGTACATCCAAACCGTCATCGAACCCATCGTTCTACCATTCCTAGACCGGCAAGGGAACTTGCTGTTCCAACAGGACAATGCACGTCCGCATGTATCCCGTGCCACCCAACGTGCTCTAGAACGTGTAAGTCAACTACCCTGGCCAGCAAGATCTCCGGATCTGTCCCCCATTGAGCATGTTTGGGACTGGATGAAGCGTCGTCTCACGCGGTCTGCACGTCCAGCACGAACGCTGGTCCAACTGAGGCGCCAGGTGGAAATGGCATGGCAAGCCGTTCCACAGGACTACATCCAGCATCTCTACAATCGTCTCCATGGGAGAATAGCAGCCTGCATTGCTGCGAAAGGTGGAGATACACTGTACTAGTGCCGACATTGTGCATGCTCTGTTGCCTGTGTCTATGTGCCTGTGGTTCTGTCAGTGTGATCATGTGATGTATCTGGCCCCAGGAATGTGTCAATAAAGTTTCCCCTTCCTGGGACAATGAATTCACGGTGTTCTTATTTCAATTTCCAGGAGTGTATTAGCAGTAAATTTTCAGAGTGTTCTGAATAAAGTTCCTGAATTTACTGCCGTCCAGGAAGCGTGTGGCGCGCAAATTATTCTCGGGACTGAGACCTGGCTGAACCCTGAGATAGGAAGTTTTGAAATATTTAGTGAGGGTTGGAACGTGTATCGGAAAGACAGATTAGACACCGTAGGAGGTAATGTCTTCATTGCACTTAAAAAAATATTGTATCTACTGAGTTCGAAGTAGAGTGTGATTGTGAAGTTATCTGGACACGTTTAACAGGGCTAGGAGAAATAAAGTTAGTTGTTGGGTGTTATTACCGGCCACCAGGTTCCACCGTGACAGTTCTAGAGTCATTAAAAGGGAGTCTACACTCTGTATCGCAGAAGTACCCGGATCATGTTATATTAGTCGGAGGCGACTTCAACCTACCTAGTATAGACTGGGATGTCTATGGATTCATCACAGGTGGTACAGACAAGCCGTCGTTTGAATTACTTTTGAACACATCATCCGAAAACTGTCTTGAGCAGCTGAATCGACAGCCAACGCGTAATGGAAATATTTTAGATCTGGTAGCCACGAACAGACCAGAACTCATCGACGGTGTCAGTGTTGAGACAGGGATTAGTGATCATGATGTTGTCATTACGACTATGGCTACGAAAGTTAAAAAGTCGGTCAAGAAGGCTAGGAGAGTATTCTTACTGGAAAGAGCAGATAAGCAGTTGTTAGCATCCCACTTAGTAAATGAATCGACTTCATTTAATTCCGCTACGATGGACGTGGAAGAATGATGGGCAAATTTTAAACACATTGTAAATCACGCATTGGAGTAGTATGTGCCCAAAAAGTGGGTTAAGGACGGAAAAGACCCACCGTGGTTTAACAGCACAATTTGGAAAATGCTCAGGAAACAAAGACAGTTACACTCACGGTACAAGAAAGATCGGGAGAATGAAGACAGGCAAACGTTAGTTAGATTCGTGCTGCTGTAAAAAGAGCGATGCGCGAAGCATACAACTACTACCATCGTCATGCCTTAGCAAAAGATCTCGCTGAAAACCCAAGGAAATTCTGGTCTTGCGTAAAATCGGTAAGCGGGTCGAAGGCTTCCATCCAGTCACTTAAGGATCAGTCTGGCCTGGCAACGGAAGACAGAAACACGAAAGCTGAAATCTTAAATTTAGCATTTGAGAAATCTTTCACGCAGGAGGATCGTATAAACATACCGCCGTTTGAGTCTCGTACAGATTCCCGTATGGAGGACATAGTGATAGACAACCCTGGGTTTGTAAAGCAGCTGAATGGGTTGAAAATAAATAAATCGCCAGGTCCTGATGGGATACCAATTCGGTTTTACAGAGAATACTTTACTGCATTGGCTCCTTACTTAGCTTGCATTTATCGCGGATCTCTTGCCGAACGTAAAGCCCCAAGGGACTGGAAAAAAGCGCAGGTGACACCTGTATATAAGAAGGGTACAAGGACGGATCCTCAGAATTACAGACCAATATCCTTAACATCGGTTTGTGCAGGATTCTCGAACATATTCTCAGTTCGAATATAATGAATTTCCTTGAGACAGAGAAGTTGCTGTACACGCATCAGCATGGCTTTAGAAAGCATCGCTCCTGCGAAACGCAACTCGCCCTTTTTCGACATGATATCTTGCGAACCATGGATGAAGGGTATCAAACGGATGCCATATTCCTTGATTTCGGGAAAGCGTTTGTCTGGGTGTCCCACTGCAAACTCCTAACTAAGGTACGAGCAAATGGGATTGGTTCCCAAATATGTGAGTGACTCAATGACTTCTTAAGTAATAGAACCCAGTACGTTGTCTTCGACTGTGAGTGTTCATCAGAGGTGAAGATATCATCTGGAGTGCCCCAGGGAGGTGTGGTAGGTCCGCTGTTGTTTTCTATCTACATAAATGATCTCTTGGATAGGGTGGATAGCAATGTGCTGCTGTTTGCTGATGATGCTGTGGTGTACGGAAAGGTGTCGTCGTTGAGTGACTGTAGGAGGATACAAGATGAATTGGACAGGATTTGTGATTGGTGTAAAGAATGGCAGCTAACTGTAAATATAGATAAATGTAAATTAATGGAGATGAATAGGAAAAAGAATCCTGTAATGTTTGAATACTCCATTAGTAGTGTAGCGCTTGACACAGTCACGTCGATTAAATATTTGGCGCAACATTGCAGAGCGATATGAAGTGGGACAAGTATGTAATGGCAGTTATGGGGAAGGTGCATAGTCGTCTTCGGTTTATTTGTAGAATTTTGGGAAGATGTGGTTCATCTGTAAAGGAGACCGCTTTTAAAACACTAATACGACCTATTCTTGAATACTGCTCAAGCGTTTGGGATCCCTATCAGGTCGGATTGTCGGATTGAGGGAGGACATAGAAGCAATTCAGAGGCAGGCTGCTAGATTTGTTACTGGTAGGTTTGATCATCACGCGAGTGTTACGGAAATGCTTCAGGAACTCGGGTGGGAGTCTCTGGAAGAAAGGAGGCGTTCTTTTCGTGAATCGCTACTGAGGAAATTTAGAGAACCAGCATTTGAGGCTGACTGCAGTACAATTTTACTGCCGCTAACTTATATTTCGCGGAAAGACCACAAAGATAAGATAAGAGAGATTAGGGCTCGCACAGAGGCATATAGGCAGTCATATTATTTATGTATTTCGCGGAAACACTACAAAAATAAGATAAGAGAGATTAGGGTATATAGGCAGTCATTTTCCCCTTGTTCTGTTTGGGAGTGGAACAGGGAGACAAGATGCTAGTTGTGATACGAGGTACCCTCCGCCACGCACCGTATGGTGAATTGCGGAGTATGTATGTAGATGTAGATTTGGCTGGAAGAAACCACTTCAGTCAGAGGTAATACCATACCTCGATTTATAAAGCCAGTATAGCTTTTTAACATGGATAGTTGTATGCACCTGTAGAACCAAGATCGCTTGTGACAGTAACATACAGTAGTCGTTGTGATCGGGTTTTTTAACATCTGGTGGTTTGTAAGATGATTACACAGTGGTACCACTTGCAACAAAACTTATGAGACATGTTCACACATCGTTGATTTTCGGACAGTATTATTTCCTATCGCCAGCAGTTAGTTATTTGCCAAGTATTATACTCAGTAGTAGGGGATGCATGATAGGTTGGCCTTGAGCATCAGGCTTATAAAGTATGTGTGTGTGTGAGATCCGACATGTGCGGAGGAAATGACTATGTGCTATCGTAAGGAAGGTATGGATTTGACATGGAATACTGTGGCAACAAAGGGAAGAGTACGTCAAGTCATAAGAATGGTACAGATATTTCTATTTACAGAGCCGCAGCCATCAGCAGGGTGTATTTCTAATACTTCGCTCACTGTCCAATGTCGCCCAATGGAGACTTCGATCGTAATATTTAATTGTAAGTACAGTGATAAAAGATACATGTGAAGAGTTTCCTAAGATGATTCTGACAGGGGGTGCATGCCATGCAGCGCTGGTGGCCTGTTGCAGGAATGATTCGTGGTTCTGGCGAACGGTAGGAGCCATCTGTATGGAGAGACCTGTTGGGATGCAGGAATGTAGGCGACTTAAACATATCGCCCTCTAGACGGCCGAATAGCGAACTAATATTTAGTATGTGATGGACGGCTTTTGTGAACGTGTAGAAATTCGAGAAGATTCAATATGGACATGTGTTTGTGCTGGACCATTATTCCCTCCCATGTAAATTGTCCGATTAACTGCTTCTGCACATTTCACGCCTTCATTTAGTTAAGAGAACATCGATTGTGGTGTTTGCATGTAGCAGGAGAAGGACGAATGGAAGACACATTTCCTGGTTTTCTAGACATGAGAAAAACCTTAGTTGACTTTGTAAATTATAGGAATGATTTGGAATCTGTTACATCACCAACATCGGAATTCGTGAGTGGAAATATAAGTCTCCTCTATTTTTTTCGAGTTTTCACGTAAAAGTCTTCACAGACGGGATAAGTTTCTAGTTACTCAGTGGTTTACAGCGTGCTCCACCTCGCTAAAGTTTCGAGTTTCTAGAGAAATAATTTCCTGTCTGTATCTTTTGAATTATGTTAGACAAGCGATACTGCTTTGTGCTTGATATCGAGAAGTATCGCGTAAATGGTATAATATTCTGGCAAACCATGTGAAAATACATGTGTTCTTGTAATTCCAGAGTCTGGAGATTGGTGCAGAAAACAAGCAAGCAGGCAGGTCAGGACCAGAAATGGTGATGCCTTTTTGCCGAGGGAACCGACCCAGACTTTGTGCAACAATCTTCACGATATATATACGAGTATCTCTCGAAAATGGCGTGATATTCTGGCAAACCATGTCAGATTACATATGTTCTTGTGATACCAGAGTCTGGAGACCAGTGTAGAAAACAAGTACGCAAGCAGTTCAGGACCAAAAACAGTGACGCCTTTGTGCCGAATGAAACCAACCCAGCCTTTGTATAATAGTCTTTGCAGTATATGTACGAGTGTCTGGCGGTTGATAGCTGTATGCATTATGCAAAAAGGGCGATTTTGTATTGTGCAGGATACGAACTGTATATTTACTACATCGACATGGTATGTGGTGATATATTGCCAGGTTGGAGATCGGTTTCACACTCTAACAGTCAAGCCTCCATCCTCAGTGACAGAGCAGTGTAATTGAGCAAGAATCTTTCGTATTTGACGATATGTGGGTCACTTTTAACTGTCAATTCAATATGGCGATCTGTACAAAATAGATTTGTTGCTGAAAGTCTTGTCTGCAGAAGGAAAAAGTCAGACAGTGCTTCCACACCTGTGGAATCAATAATTTGGTGGGTAAATTCAGTAAGAGAAATCATAATATTCCATTCATTCACAAGGCATCCTTTGTGCCAGGACATAGGAGACTCTACGTAGCGGTGAGAATGTTTGCACTTCACAGACGTTTGTTGAAAGCAGGATTTAACTATTTCCAGGAAGGGTAAAATGCGATGGATGGGGTGCCATGTTACGACCATCAGTAGGAATGCATTCGGCGTTTTTCTGGACTATTTTCGTAAACAGGTTCTGTTAGGACGAGAATTTCCATGCAGACAAGCTGAGACCTCACAAAAGCTCCTACAAAAGAAATTGTTAACTATTTCTGCAAAACTTTGCAATTTCCAAGTTACAGACATTTATTTACACAGCCATGTGAAGTCAGTATAACATTGAGAACCTTTTAGATGCACTTCCCATGGTGAGTCACTGGACAAACATCTCTTGCATGACGCTGGACTTGGATGTAGACATCAGTCACAGCAAACACATTTGCTGCCAGAGGCATCTCACAAGTCTTGTTAGGATAGCTAGGAACAATGCACCCTGTGCTATCCTGGGAAGCATTGCGACAGATTTCTATAGCACGACCTGTGATGTCAGTATAGCATTGAGAACCTTTAAGCAGCATGTGTGAGGGTGAGTTGCTCGGCAATTAGATCTTTGCTGGACTGCAGGTATAGAGGCCTTGCACCAGCAACAGTAAACACGTGCACATCCATAGGGTGACTTGGCTCTTATTTACAGACAAGTGATGTCAGTGCAACACTCAAAGAATTCCAACTGTATACCCGAAAGTAGACGTGACTTTCATCTAATGGCTGTAAGCAGTAGTGGCTTGAGATCAATAGCATGCATTCCTGCATTCGCCTGTCTGGTGGTGGCGTGTATGCACGCATTGGGGCCTCTGATAATTTGCGTTTGACAATAGTTTGAAAGCATTTTTTACCTGCAATGAGTGTTTGTGCACTGCATTATTATCGGCTGTTTAAGCATTGTGAGCATGTTTGCAGAGCCTTTTACATACATTATTTTCTGACAGTTTACGAGTTGTTTGCCTTCCTGTACATCAGCGTACTGCATTACTTCAGTGATTTACGAGTAGTTTGCAGATCTGAGGGCTATGTAACATGGCCCCCAGCACATCAGGGCGAGTGTTTTGTGTCACTATAATAAATGAACTACGTGAAATTCATCGCTAAATAAATTGTTTCAAAAAAAGAAAAAAGTACACTCCTTCCTCTCTCCAGCAGCCCAGCACAGGCTGAGTTCTTTCCCACCACTTGCTCCCCCCACACACCCATCTTGGATTATGTCACAGAAGGGACAACAGTTCCCTTTGGTGGCAGTACTTTGTACTACATTTCTTGGACACCAGACCTCATGGTGAACACAATGGATGGAGCTACTGCCTCAAATATTTTAAATAAAGACTGCCAGCAAAATAAAGACTTATGTCCATCCTATCCAGCAGCTCAGTACAGGCTCACTCCTTTTCTCACCAATTCAAAGGAATAGGTGGTGGTCGGATGACTTAGATTAGTGGAGGTAGGCCCAGTGACCTTTCCTGCCATTTTCTTAGGTTACTGGAGGTAGCCCAATTGACCTTTTTCTCCACCAGAATTTGAACTTAACACCATTTTCTGGGGGTGGGTGTTTACTAGATGGGGAGAGGTTAATTAATTGATTGATTTAATTAAGTAGTCAATCAAATTGATGAGAGTGAGTGCGGCTATTGCAATAACCAAGACCTGAAAGTGTACCTGTAGCAGTGGGGGAGGGGGGATGGGTGGGTTGGAGGTTTCATGAGGGGTGAGGGGATTGGGAGGGGGCGGGAACAAAAGGTTAAGTGCCTGTCAATCAAAAGGAAGGATCATTCTAGCAGAACAATAGGTTAAAGACCTGTTAATCAAATGAGAACAGTAGGTTAATGACCTGTCAATCAAAGGATAACAATAGGTTTGGCCATGAGTGCATATCTTGCCCTGACGTAGGCAACGCACACTAACAAAATGCGCTGATGTCCTTGTTGTTCCACAACTCATGGGCAGCTGCCTGTGCTTCATAGGATAAGAAACGCCATTGGAAGATGTCACATTCACCCACCACATAAGGCAACGCTTCTGTCTCTGCCCCAGCTTGATGTAACTGCTGTGTCACCCTAACAAGACACAGACAGGGCAAAAGAACCACAGGAGCAAAGATGCGACCTTGTTCCAGTGCCTTAGACAGTCGCCACTTGCGCGAGTTCCACCAGCTCCACAGGCGGCATCTAGGATGAAGATATCCACTTCGCCTCGGTCAATCGCCGGCCGCGTACAATCCGCCGACGACCAGACGACAACTGACAGAAGGCCCCTCGGAAGATACAAGAACAGCTCTCGCCCACTTGAGTATTGATCATCGTCCAGGGTTGATTTAGACACGAATGTCTTTTAGTGAACTCTTTTGAAGTGAACATACAGTTCTTGTAAATTACATTTCCTATGTACTGTGAATTTTACCTACGATTATTTGCACTTAGCCAGTGAGGGACTTTTTTGTGTTATATTACGAGCAGTGTTGCAGACTTCCTACTTCAACTAGACACAAAAATAAGTAAACCTCTTAACTCATTTGTGTGACTTAGTTACAGATGTGTTGGAGTGTTGTAGTGAAAGGGTACTGTACCGCCCGACATTCTTCGTTATTCTTCTCAGTACAACATATTTTTTCTAATAATAACTCAATTTCAGCGAAGCTGGATACCAGTGTGGGAAAGAATTACAATTTATTTATTTAACTGATCACATGTGCACTCCCACAAAATAATTCCCTACATCCAGTTTGGTGAGATCTGTGAAATGAATGAATGTATGGTCGTCTGCTAACTGCAGATAATGAATGTGAATATATGATCATCTTTGAGACGATCCTTTGGCCACCTTTGGTGGAACCAAAGAGATGAAATTTACCGGAGCTTTGAGCGCCTGAAATGTGGCTGACCAATGGGTAGCATGGTCTTCCCCCACTTCGACGGAGGTGCGAGATGACCTGAAGAACGGCCATATTTCAGCACTCTGCCGCTGGATCTAGTGTTGGTAAGACCTGTCTTAGGTGTGCTCCGTAAAGACAAAAGAGTGGAGACATGGTATGCATGTGAAATTCTTAAGAGTAGTTTGGAATAATAATTTCTCTATTTCAGGAACTTTTGTGGGGAGAATTAAATGTCAGGCAGGTAATATTAACGGGATCGTAGTAATCTTCGGAAGTGACCAACGGTCACAATGAAACCACGTGTAGCAATAAGTTGAAATACTTCTGAGTGCTTAAGTTAAGCTGAATTACTGGCGTGTGTACTATAAGTCGGAAATATTTAAGAAATGGCGTGTGCAGGGCTTGAAATTAGAGTACTTCCACGTGGTGAGTACTGTGTGAGTCTCAATCTGTGTATGAGACAAAGTACTCGTCCATGGTATCAGTTGAGGACTCGCGTGTGTGATGAATATGTTCTTAATATTACTTTGCGTGTTATGTTTCCGTGTGACGCTTGATTCAAACTATAATACTCTGAGAGTGAAGCAAGGTGAGTCAGCCGTCTATCCAGCAACGCCACTTGGCTTGCATTGCACAGGAAGACGTGCATATATCCTCCAGAGTTCATAGTAGGAAAGAAAAGTTACGAAGTGGGGCAGTGTCGTGTGAAACTAGGATAATTACTAATTGAAGTGGGAAAGCTGAAAATGATGTGATTATAACGTTGTGACTCTTTCTTTGTATTGTATGTTGCCAGTGTGATGTATTTCATGAAATTTAAGTATGTGTGGTTGGCATGGGAGAGTAACAAGATAGTTTCAGAGGCAGTGGGTTATTCATGTTCCTTTTTGTACCGCTTGGTCTGGAGGAAATTCTCGTAATGATGGGTATGAGAGTCGAAGTGTGAGATATAGCAAAAGATCCACCATCCTATCCAGAAAGTGCACTGTAGCATTAAATAATTACTAGACCAAAAGATACAGAATCACCAATGTAAAGCCATGCCCACTGGGCGGAATTTTTCATGTGTTATTGTAGTAGGTTATAGAATTTGTGTGTTTAGGTTATAGAATTTACCGGAATAAATAAAATAGTGAAAAGAATTAGATTGGTGGCCTTTTCCTTCGAATAGCATGTTGTCACGATACCCAGAATTTATAATGTGTGCGCCATTCATATTCAGTGCGATGGCCACGTGTTGATCAAAGCTGTTAAATAGGAAAAAAAATGAGGTATTGCCAGTGCGTAGTGAACAGTCAGAGTTGTGTAAATTACTAATAGTCAGATGTGCGTTTCCGTTTCCGTTGCGTAATATTCAAACAGGAGAATAACTTGTAACTTAATTGTGAGTACTAGAGTTCATGTTACTCGATAAATAAGAATGAGTCCACTCGCTTGGCAGACCACTCATCTTGCAGGCCTGACTGCTTGATGCCACAGTATGAGCAAGGCATGTGGGTACCTCTCAGTAGAACCTTCGTTCTCCTATCCCATTACCTGACCTGGGATGTAGCTGTGTAATAGGGCAGGGGGAAATTTTCTTAGTGGTGTACTGCACCAACAGTCGTTTCACGATGGCACAAACTCTGCTTACCGTAACAAAAGTGGTAACCTGGACCCCTCAGCCATAGCGACGAGGCCTGTACAAATTGCCGACAAGGGTTTACAAAATTAACAATAGAGAATTTCACAATAAACCGACAGTACTGCTACGGGCATCTACCTCACCCACGTGTCGAGCCCATAATGCCTGGGTGAAACAGCGGCTGGACCATCCTACCCGACAAAAGTAACTTCCCTCCATTTAAGTGGGCTGTTATACAAAGATGCACCAACACCGTATTAAGCAGCTGTTCATAATTTTTTGGCCCACCAGTGTAAATGTGTCAATGCACTTCACTTAAGCGGACATGGAGACTGCTGCATTGGAAGTGAGTGACCGAAAACGACAACGAACAATTTTGAACGTCTCCGCCTTATCTCTAGGATATTTTGCTGCATATTAAGAGATTTTTTGATCGAACACAAATGTCTATTGAAATTTCTCTTTCATTTTGAGGAAGAAGATTATTCTCATTTTAATATTAGTACTGCTGAGGAAAAGCGGAACTAAATAAATAGGAACTGCTGGGAAGTTAAGGTAAAACTGCTGCAAGTAAAATGTGAAGAAATTGAAAAATAAGTAAGTCTTGGAAGAAGAGATTCATCATACAGAAAAGCGAATACAAGCCTCCTGTGAAATTAAAAGCAAAGGCGTCAAAATTAAGATTACAGGAGGATTTCCGCTGTTAAATATGGAGGAGAGAGCATATAGGTGGAAGTAATGTAATGGACGCCTTTACGTAGGGGAAGAACAGTCTGCTGACATAATTGAAGAAGAAATGGGAGTCGATGTGTATGACGTAAGCTCTCCAGTATTACAGAGTATAAAATCTTTATAAGACTTTGGCATTTTTGAAACCGTTGTGCGAAATGGCAATTGAACACTGTTCAAGTTAATGTGTAGAATATGCAGGGAGTTTCCGTGATAATGTTACAAACCTTAAGGGAAGGGTAAATTGATAAATTGAGACAAGGAATCCTGGTCGAGAAACGACCGAGTCAAAAGTTATAAGCGTAAACAGTTCTGGTAACTCTAACTGAAATTTGTAAACATCATCACGAAATCATCCATAGACTGAAAATATACCGTCAGAGCTTCCGAAGATAGCAAGGACAGGTAAATTGCGAAAACCGCCAAAATTTGCTTAGCAGTTCACGCATCGAAGTTCATAGCACATTCTGAAGGATCTAGTACATTCTAATGGACAACACACAAATTTTGTCTCGAGTAGTAACGGCAGAATTTAAAAAAAATCGTCAAGCGCTATTAGGACTCGCGCATTGAGTGTTCCGTACAAACTTAATTACTATATATAGTTCATTCATCATGTTAATCCAGAATCTCCACGACTTTTTCCTGCAATCGATATAGAGACTAGCAAGATATTGGTCCAGGGAATACCAAGACCGTATCATAATCTCTACAGTAGTTCATCAGACTAGCCTAGACATAAAAAAGGTCCTATAACAAAATAAAAGTATGCATCTTTACTTGTTCGTATTTAGTGATTTGTGAAGAGTAGTTCATTGCGTTTATTGTAATGAAAAGAACAAAAACAATTATAATAAAAGTGCTACTATGCTAGGATGCTTTCAGCATGATATTTTTTCCGTCTTCGAAAGAAAAAATTGCAACAGAGGTGAAGAAGAACGGACGATGGTCGATAAAGCCCAAAACCGCTAACCTCATGTATCAAACTTTAACCGTGGCTAAAATAAGAAGTCAGTTATAACTCTTCAACAGTTTTAGCTTCTCCGCAGAAACATTATGTGTGTTCCTATAGAACCTTACTTAATATGGCTCTTGGTTTGCAAACCCAGTCTCAGGATAAAGTCTATCACAGCAGACGTAACTGACAGTCGCTCGGTAAAAAAACACATGTGTGATACTACCCAGATAGGAAAACGTGGAAGACAATAATCGATATGAAATCCTATCGACAATACGCACCTAGTGAAACAACAATCAAACAAAGAAAGCTGTATCGCGGTAAGAGAGTAATAGCCTCTCCCTACCGATACGGTGACGTGCTTAATGTGCGTGACTGAGGGGGTTCCTAGAATCTCAGATACTCGACGATAGCGATGATCAATACTCGAAACAGGTCACTGATGCGCTAACCAAGATTGTAAACCGTCCCGCCCGGTACATACGTAATGAAGTTTTCACCGCGTGTCCAGGCAACTGCTAATCGATCATGAATACTACCAGTCTGGTACGGAAGGATTTGTCAATACGGCGACGGATTTCTGCCACGACCGTATGGCCGTCCACCGTTGAGAATTTTACCGTAACGTGGAAGGGATCACTATGCTTGTATTTTGTTCAAGGTAACAGGTCGCTCGCATTGAATTTTTAAAAAAATGTGGAAAAGCAAAGGTACAGTGAGACAAAATAAGTAAAAGAGGTAGATGTAACAGAAAAATCGGTTCTCTATGGAGGACATAGACGCAGTCATCACTAGGTTTGAGAAGCAACTGAAAGAGTTCAAAACAAGTAAGTCGTATAGTCCGCAAGGAATCTTAATTCGCTTTTGAAGAGAATACTCTTCGGCGTTATATCATGACTTAGTTTGCGTTTATCGCGAATCTCGCGCCCAGCGCAAGGACTCAAGTGACTGGCAAAAAAAGCGCAGGCGACTCCTGTACATAACAAGGGTAAAAGAAGGGACTCGAAAACATGTCATGTCATTATTCTAAACATCAGCTTGTTGCAGAATTCTTGGTCATATTTTAAGTCGGAATGTAATAAATTTCCTTGAGGCAGTAAAACTTCTTTCCACAAAAAATAAATTTTTTCTTAAAATTGAAAAAAAAATTACAAAAATTCTTTAATGTCTAAATCGCATTTACGTAAGATAATAAAAATGTAGTGACGCTTGTTTCGGTTGTAAGTAACAAACATCTTCAGATCATAAACATTCTGTAAGCGAGCTGACCACAAGATGGATGTATCAGTAACAACCATCATGCAGTGACATGCATTTATATAAAAAGCAACGTAAGAAATTTGGTGCTATCAGCATCAACAAAACCGAGCAGACTGTACGCCGTGTTCGTGTGAGATGCAGGTTGAACAAGCTATATGTATCGGTAAAATCACATCAGTTGTTAAACTGCCTATCGTACTTTACTTTACTGTTTAAATACTAAATACCAAATAAAATTACTTTCCAAGCAACACATGTCTGTAAGAAACGGTGAAGGTTGGGGCAAATCTCCGGCGTTCTAGGCATTTCTAGCGGCCCACAAACCAGCGAGCAGTAGTAGTTATCAAACACGTTGCATTATCTTACGTCTTTTACAACAAATATAACTCCAGCTCGCCATGATACTTTTATGTAACCATCTTTATTAATCAGTTTGCGTAGTGAGCATCATTAACATTTTATACCCTGAAAATGTAGCGTCCGAGGCAATAATGTAAAATAGACGACTTAATACTGTAATTAAACTGATCTGAACCTTTGGTCATCTCTGTTCAACGCAATTCATTGCACATCACCACTGCTAGACACGGTACTCTGACTACGGCTTTACTTTACTAACGTCTGGCCACGACTGACTCACAAATGCTCCTGTTGCCCTAAAAATACTTGTGAATGGAAGGAAATGAGACAAAGTAAAAGCCATATTACATTCCTTACCTGAGTCATATAAGTAATTCATGTTCGGAAATAGTATTATGATTACTCAGGTACGGATCAGTTATTTGCATTTACAAGTTTCGACCAAGTTAACAAAACTTTTATTTACAACAATGGAAACATTTGCATGACAAAATAAATATTATACACATGTGATGTATACAGCTTCAGGTAAACACTGATTGTATAGAATGACATTATGTACGGTTATGTAGGACGTAAATGATGACAGAAGAACAACAAAGCAGTGAAGTAACATACAAAATATTGTGTTGTTACAAGTCAACTAACGCACTAAAGTAAATTATATTACTTAACAGCAATTTAAAAAAAGTCCATTCCAGACTGCAGTGGTCATAAACAGCCACACATTCCGTCTGAAAGTTGTTACTATCAGTTAATAACTTGTCAAGGTCAGCCAAGTATTACGAAGTCTATGTAGGTGATAAACTCTCCACAGTGCCATTCCGACCTAGGTCTCGTACGATTTGCCCAGATCACTTAAGGCAAAGCTAGGAATGTTCGTTTGAGAAGAACACGGCCAACAGCCTCCATTTCCTGTTTGTGTCGGCCTGAAGACCCGCAACGATTAAAGCGCTGCAAGAACGGCGGTTCAGTTACCTGTCCTATCACAAAGATCTACTTTTTACTTGGTTTTCCTCTCTTAGGAGACAGCAGGGCCGATTTTCATCCCCATCCTCCCTAAATCCTGGTTTGTTCTCCGTGTTTAATGTCACCGTCGACAGGACACTAAACCATAAAATTTCTTCCTCTTTCAACGCTGCCAAAATATTGGCTTACCCTTAAGCATATGTTTTTTCTGTATTCCCTGTAAAGGCTGAACGAGCGAACTGCAGTAACACATTTAATAAAAAAATAAATTTAACAAAGGTGACGATGATGTCTTTGAGAAAGAGTAGGGTATAACATACGAGGGTTGGAACTTAAATAGTGGCAACTGTTTGTTCACAACAGATACAAAAGAGTTACATGTTTGCACCTGTTACTGTCCTTCAAAGTAGTCACGAGCGTTGTGTAGAACCCTGTACTGTTTCTCCTGGTTGGAATTGGGTTTAAAAAAATGTAAACAAAATACTGCGATAAATTTTATTAATAATCGACAAGTACGCCAAAGAAGAAGAGATAGAGCTACAATGGGCACGTTATTCCATGGACTCTTGCGCTTATATGCATGAACTATCTTCCCTTTGTCTTTCACTTATCTGCTTGGATTCGGACCTAAGAGGACGTTATTGTGTAAAGCTCATGTTGCTGTACCAGCTCATAATGTAAGTTGTGCTTAAAAGCCGAAAAATAAATGGTTATTTTGTCAATAGAAATTGTGTATGTGGTCAATCAACTGGTAGTCTGTTACCTGGATTGTCTTAAGTAGATATGGGCTTTAACAAAGAATTTTCATTTTTAGGCGCCATCTGAGAAAAATCTTTAACATTTTTCTTTTAGCTCATCTACGAGACGTGCCGTCGTGTAGCACAATTAACCTTATTTCAGATCCCACGAGACCGGAGGCAGCTACTAATAATTTAACAATTTTACTTACAGATTTTCTTTATATAATGAGATAACATCCCAGGCAGAAAAGGTCTGGTAACAGGATTCCAGTTCCATTATAGGATTTCATTTGTAGATGCTACTCTTGTTATCTTATATTGGGGAATCGAGACGTAACCACGACATTAAGTTACGTACTACAGTAGTGTACATCGAACAGACTTGACAAATATTCTCTGGTGCAATGAGCACACGACTTCTCACGAGCCTGGAATAATATCAGTAGTCTTGAGTAAATAAGTAAAGGACAATTAATTATCGACGATTACGTAACCACCCTGAAAACTGAGCTAGTTTACTGAGTGCTTATACACGTCGGGCTAAATTAAACAACATATTACACTGCTAATAATATCCCTAGATTAGTTATTTCTCTTTTATGCTGAGCCATTGAATTAACGTGTGTTCCTTTTTTATATAAGTCACGGCTCAGGTTCATTTTGTTACATTACACTGACAGAAAAGAAAAAAGAGTCACAAATAATGTTTGTTTTATTACATTACAACCCGTTGCCAGCGATTTGAAAGGCGTAGCATACCATTAGCAGAGCCTGTTCTGTTGATGGTGCGAATGGAGCGGTCTACTGCCTGTCGAATCCCTGCAACAGTTCTGAAGCGAATGCCACGAAGTGGTTCCTTCGTCTTCGGAATCAAATCAAAGTCACAAGGACTTAAGTCCGGGGAGTATGGTGGATGGTACAGTACTTCCCGGTCCCATCGACCGAACAGAGCGGCCACAGCTTGCGCTGTATGAGCCCGCGCATTGTCGTGCAAAATGATGGGTGGGTTGCGCAGAAAGTGTCGCCGCTTCTTTCGCAAAGCTGGTAGCAGGGATGCTCCAAAAACGAACAGTAATACGACTCATGTCCTTGTGACTTCGATTTGATTCCGAAGATGAAGGAACCTCTTCGTGTCATTCGCTTCAGAACTGTTCCAGAGATTCGACAGGCAGTAGACCGCTCCATTTGCACCATCAACAGAACAGGCTTTGCTAACGGTGTACTACGCCTTCCACATCGCTGGCAACGGGTTCTACACAGCGCTGGTGACTACTTTGAAGGAGAGTAAAAGGTGAAAACATGTAACTCTTTTGTATCGGTTGTGAATAAATAGTTGCCACTATTTAAGTTTCAGGCCTCGTACAAATGACCTCACAGATCAGGCAACCAAAGCTGAAACCTTGTACATGACGTGATGGACAATCAAAGAATTCAAAATCGGAGATGGTTAAAATAGTCTATATTAAATTTAGTGGAAGTCCAAAGACGCAGTAGCTGTTTATTGTGTTTTCACAGTAGGACGAACGGTTTCATGCTATGGAATTATATCTTCAAGTCATATAAAACTAGTACTTTATGTGCTACGATTTCCAAGGTGCAAGAACGCGTAAAAACATGACACTCCTTGGCAAAACCTTGGATGAAACGGTACAAACATTGGATGAAACGGCAGATGGGCATCCGATGCGAACAGTGTTTGGAGATGTATTATTGACCATCCATGGTTCGGATGGAATGCCCATCCGTCGTTTTATCCAAGGTTTTACCGAGGAATGACATGTTTCTATGCACACTACAACGTTAGAAGGCGTGGAGCATGAAGTATAAATTTTATTGTTATGATGACGATGAACGAGTCGTCGCCAATGTTGACTGGTGGCCCATGCTAAATAGAAACATATACGTCACTGCAGGTTTGTCTACATCTACATCCATACTGCGCAAGCCACCTGACGGTGTGTGGCGGAGGGTACTTTGAGTACCTCTATCGGTTCTCCCTTCTATTCCAGTCTCGTATTGTTGGTAGAAAGAAAGGTTGTCGGTATGCCTCTGTGTGGGCTCTAATGTCTCTGATTTTATCCTCTTGGTCTCTTCGCGAGATATAAGTAGGAGGGAGCAATATACTGCTTGACACCTCTGTGAAGTTATGTTTTCGAAACTTCAACAAAAGCCCGTACCGAGCTGCTGAGCGTCTCTCCTGCAGAGTCTTCCACTGGGGTTTATCTATCATCTCAGTAACGCTTTAGCGATTACTAAACGATCCTGTAACGAAGCGCGCTGCTCCCCGTTGGATCTTCTCTATCTCTTCTATCAACCCTATCTGGTACGGATCCCACACTGCTGAGCAGTATTCAAGCAGTGGGCGAACAAGCGTACTGTAACCTACTTCCTTTGTTTTCGGATTGCATTTCCTTAGGATTCTTCCAATGAATCTCAGTCTGGCATCTGCTTTACCGACGATCAACGTTATATGATCATTTCATTTTAATTCACTCCGAATGCCTACTCCCAGATAAGTTATGGAAGTAACTGCTTCCAGTTTCTGACCTGCTATATTGTAGCTAAATGATAAAGGATCTTTTTTTTTTCTAATGTATTCGCAGCACATTACACTTGTCTACATTGAGATTCAGTTGCCATTCCCTGCACAATGAGTCAATTCGTTGCAGATCCTCCTGCATTTCAGAACAGTTTTCCATTGTTACAACCTCTCAATATACTACAGCATCATCCGCAAAAAGCCTCAGTGAACTTCCGATGTTATCCGCAAGGCCATTTATGTATATTGTGAATAGCAACGGTCTTACGACACTCCCCTGCGGCACACCTGAAATCACCCTTACTTCGGAAGACTTTTGTCCATTGAGAATGACATGCTGCGTTCTGTTATGTAGGAACTCTTCAATCTAATCACGTAATTGGTATGATAGTTCATATGTTCATTAAACAACTGTGGGGAACTGTATCGAACGCCTTGCGGAAGTCAAGAAACACGGCATCTACCTATGAACCCGTGTCTATGGCCCTCTGAGTCTCGTGGACGAATAGCGCGAGCTGGGTTTCACACGATCGTCTTTTTCGAAACCCATGCTGATTCCTACAGAGTAGATTTCCAGTCTCCAGAAAAGACATTGTACTCGAACATAATACGTGTTCCAAAATTCTGCAAAAAACGGTTCAAATGGCTCTGAGCACTATGGGACTTAACTTCTAAGGTCATCAGTCCCCTAGAACTTAGAACTACTTAAACCTAACTAACCTAAGGACATCACACACATCCATGCCCGAGGCAGGATTCGAACCTGCGACTGTAGCGGCCGCGCGGTTCCAGACTGTAGCGCCTTAAACCGCTTGGCCACCACGGCCGGCCAAAATTCTACAACTGATTGACTTTAGAGATATAGGTCTATAGTTCTGCACATCTGTTCGACGTCCCTTGTTGAAAACGATGATGACCTGTGCCCTTTTCCAACCCTTTGGAACGCTACGCTCTTCTAGAGACCTACGGTACACCGCTGCAAGAAGGGGGGCAAGTTCCTTCGCGTACAATGTGTAAAATCGAATTGGTATGCCATCAGGTCCAGTGGCCTTTCCTCTTTTGAGCGATTTTAATTGTTTTTCTATCCCTCTATCATCTAAGTCGATAAGGTAGTGGCTGCATGGTCTGGATCTGCAACGACTAAAATAATTTGTAGTCGTTGGAAAAAAATAATATTTATTGCACTTAACTGGTTGTACAGGATTTTCATGTCTGCATACATACAATTATAAACAGGTAGCGATTGAGGCCTCACTTAGGCCATACGTTACTAAGCGCCTTGTTAAAGGTTTCTTCCTAAGAGCTGAAGGCTAGGCTACTTTCCTACTTGACGTTCCTAGCAAGTGGACGAGAGCTCGCTAAAAAGCTGATATAAGCCGCGGAGCGGCGCTCGTTGCGACTCGCGGGTCCAACGAATCTAACATGGACCGCGTTCGATAACTGCAACCCCTAACAAGTGTGCTATCTAATGTCGATATCACATCTACACTCCTGGAAATGGAAAAAAGAACACATTGACACCGGTGTGTCAGACCCACCATACTTGCTCCGGACACTGCGAGAGGGCTGTACAAGCAATGATCACACGCACGGCACAGCGGACACACCAGGAACCGCGGTGTTGGCCGTCGAATGGCGCTAGCTGCGCAGCATTTGTGCACCGCCGCCGTCAGTGTCAGCCAGTTTGCCGTGGCATACGGAGCTCCATCACAGTCTTTAACACTGGTAGCATGCCGCGACAGCATGGACGTGAACCGTATGTGCAGTTGACGGACTTTGAGCGAAGGCGTATAGTGGGCATGCGGGAGGCCGGGTGGACGTACCGCCAAATTGCTCAACACGTGGGGCGTGAGGTCTCCACAGTACATCGATGTTGTCGCCAGTGGTCGGCGGAAGGTGCACGTGCCCGTCGACCTGGGACCGGACCGCAGCGACGCACGGATGCACGCCAAGACTGTAGGATCCTACGCAGTGCCGTAGGGGACCGCACCGCCACTTCCCAGCAAATTAGGGACACTGTTGCTCCTGGGGTATCGGCGAGTACCATTCGCAACCGTCTCCATGAAGCTGGGCTACGGTCCCGCACACCGTTAGGCCGTCTTCCGCTCACGCCCCAACATCGTGCAGCCCGCCTCCAGTGGTGTCGCGACAGGCGTGGATGGAGGGACGAATGGAGACGTGTCGTCTTCAGCGATGACAGTCGCTTCTGCCTTGGTGCCAGTGATGGTCGTATGCGTGTTTGGCGCCGTGCAGGTGAGCGCCACAATCAGGACTGCATACGACCGAGGCACACAGGGCCAACACCCGGCATCATGGTGTGGGGAGCGATCTCCTACACTGGCCGTACACCACTGGTGATCGTCGAGGGGACACTGAATAGTGCACGGTACATCCAAACCGTCATCGAACCCATCGTTCTACCATTCCTAGACCAGCAAGGGAACTTGCTGTTCCAACAGGACAATGCACGTCCGCATGTATCCCGCGCCACCCAACGTGCTCTAGAAGGTGTAAGTCAACTACCCTGGCCGGCAAGATCTCCGGATCTGTCCCCCATTGGGCATGTTTGGGACTGGATGAAGCGTCGTCTCACGCGGTCTGCACGTCCAGCACGAACGCTGGTCCAACTGAGGCGCCAGGTGGAAATGGCATGGCAAGCCGTTCCACAGGACTACATCCAGCATCTCTACGATCGTCTCCATGGGAGAATAGCAGCCTGCATTGCTGCGAAAGGTGGATATACACTGTACTAGTGCCGACATTGTGCATGCTCTGTTGCCTGTGTCTATGTGCCTGTGGTTCTGTCAGTGTGATCATGTGATGTATCTGACCCCAGGAATGTGTCAATAAAGTTTCCCCTTCCTGGCACAAAGAATTCATGGTGTTCTTATTTCAATTTCCAGGAGTGTATATGACCTAAAGATATAACTCCAGTGTATGAGTCCGGTCGTTATACAGTGAAAACGCAATAAACGGCTACTGCAGATTCGGACTTTTATTCAGTGTAATACGGACTGTTTTACAGTCTCTTGATTGTGCTTCACGTTATGTACGGGGCATAACATATTCTCTCCCCGAGACAGGAGGAAGTGTGCGCCTTTCCGTTTCCTTGTCGTGCGCATGGTTTTCGCTCTGTGCCCCAACTCCTTAGCGACACCCAGCACTCGGCGTAGAGCGCCCTCTCACGCCGCCGACTCGGCGCCCTTCCCCTGCCCTGACATCACTTCCGGCGGGCCGGTGCTAACGACCGCTGTCAACACGTCGGCCACGCCAGCGAGCGACAGTCAGCTAAACGCCTGGGCCCAGATTTGTCGTCGGTTCGCCAGTAGAGCGCAGAGTGCTACTGACGCCTGCCATTGCCGGCTGTTCAGAACGGGTATCGCTGTACAGGGCTGCTCTGATTAGACGAGAATAATGACAAATCATACAGGGTGTTTCAAAAATGACCGGTATATTTGAAACGGCAATAAAAACTAAACGAGCAGCGATAGAAATACACCGTTTGTTGCAATATGCTTGGGACAACAGTACATTTTCAGGCGGACAAACTTTCGAAATTACAGTAGTTACAATTTTCAACAACAGATGGCGCTGCAAGTGATGTGAAAGATATAGAAGACAACGCAGTCTGTGGGTGCGCCATTCTGTACGTCGTCTTTCTGCTGTAAGCGTGTGCTGTTCACAACGTGCAAGTGTGCTGTGGACAACATGGTTTATTCCTTAGAACAGAGGATTTTTCTGGTGTTGGAATTCCACCGCCTAGAACACAGTGTTGTTGCAACAAGACGAAGTTTTCAATGGAGGTTTAATGTAACCAAAGGACCGAAAAGCGATACAATAAAGGATCTGTTTGAAAAATTGCAACGGACTGGGAACGTGACGGATGAACGTGCTGGAAAGGTAGGGCGACCGCGTACGGCAACCACAGAGGGCAACGCGCAGCTAGTGCAGCAGGTGATCCGACAGCGGCCTCGGGTTTCCGTTCGCCGTGTTGCAGCTGCGGTCCAAATGACGCCAACGTCCACGTATCGTCTCATGCGCCAGAGTTTACACCTCTATCCGTACAAAATTCAAACGCGGCAACCCCTCAGCGCCGCTACCATTGCTGCACGAGAGACATTCGCTAACGATATAGTGCACAGGATTGATGACGGCGATATGCATGTGGGCAGCATTTGGTTTACTGACGAAGCTTATTTTTACCTGGACGGCTTCGTCAAGAAACAGAACTGGCGCATATGGGGAACCGAAAAGCCCCATGTTGCAGTACCATCGTCCCTGCATCCTCAAAAAGTACTGGTCTGGGCCGCCATTTCTTCCAAAGGAATCATTGGCCCATTTTTCAGATCCGAAACGATTACTGCATCACGCTATCTGGACATTCTTCGTGAATTTGTGGCGGTACAAACTGCCTTAGACGACACTGCGAACACCTCGTGGTTTATGCAAGATGGTGCCTGGCCACATCGCACGGTCGACGTCTTTAATTTCCTGAATGAATATTTCGATGATCGTGTGATTGCTTTGGGCTATCCGAAACATACAGGAGGCGGCGTGGATTGGCCTCCCTATTCGCCAGACATGAACCCCTGTGACTTCTTTCTGTGGGGACACGTGAAAGACCAGGTGTACCGCCAGAATCCAGAAACAATTGAACAGCTGAAGCAGTACATCTCATCTGCATGTGAAGCCATTCCGCCAGACACGTTGTCAAAGGTTTCGGGTAATTTCATACAGAGACTACGCCATATTATTGCTACGCATGGTGGATATGTGGAAAATATCGTACTATAGAGTTTCCCAGACCGCAGCGCCATCTGTTGTAGACAATTGTAACTACTGTAATTTCGAAAGTTTGTCTGCCTGAAAATGTACTGTTGTCCCAAGCATATTGCAACAAACGGTGTATTTCTATCGCTGCTCGTTTAGTTTGTATTGCCGTTTCAAATATACCGGTCATTTTTGAAACACCCTGTATATACGTACAGTATTTATCAATCATTTTCTGAGCATTGCTGGTGGATTAAATAAAAATTTAGTTTCTACAGGGAATCATATAACTCTCTTGCCAAATGTCTTTGCGAGATTGATGTCTGAAATATTCCCCTGTGATACTGATAAGGGGGAGATTGAGTCAGTAATTAAATCACTGACGACTAACGACTCTCATGCATATGATGGAGTGCCTAGCAGAATATTAAAGTACTGTGCTGCACATGTTTGCTCTGTACTTAGCGATATTTGCAATTTTTTTCTTTAGGAATGGTCAATTTCCTGAACGATTAAAGTAGTCATTAGTATAGCCGCTTTATAAAAAGGGAGAAACGGAGAATGTAGACAATTTTAGACCCATTTCTATGGCATCACTGTTTGTTAAAGTTATGTATGTAAGGACAAATTGACCATCTTATTTCACATAATTTGCTATCAAATGTAAAGTTCGGCTTTAGAAGCGCTTTAACAACAGAGAATGGTATATTCTCTTTCCTCTGTGAGACTGGATGGGTTAAACAAAATGCTTCGAGCACTGGGCTATTTTTTGATTTAACTAGGGCGTTTGATTGTGTTGATCACAAAATAATACTCCACAAGTTGTACCATTATTGTATACGGGTAGTAGCTCATAATTGGTTTACCTATTACTTTAACAACAGCCACCAAAAGGTCATTATTCACAGTGTCGATAAAGGTTGTGATGTGAGGTCTGAGTGCGTTACGTTCAAATTGAGGGTTCCCCAGGGAATAGTGTTGGAGCCACGTCTGTTCCTTATTTATGTACATGATATGCCCTCTGGTACTACGGGTAACTCCCCCCGTGAACCATGGACCTTGCCGTTGATGGGGAGGTTTGCGTGCCTCAGCGATACAGACAGCTGTACCGTAGGTGCAACCACAACGGAGGGGTATCTGTTGAGAGGCCAGACAAACGCGTGGTTCCTGACGAGGGGCAGCAGCCTTTTCAGTAGTTCCAGGGGCAACAGTCCGGATGACTGACTGATCTGGCCTTGTAACACTAACCAAAACGGCCTTGCTGTGCTGGTACTGCGAACGGCTGAAAGCAAGGTGAAACTACGGCCGTAATTTTTCCCGAGGGCATGCAGCTTTACTGTATGATTAAATGATGATGGCGTACTCTTGGATAAAATACTCCGGAGGTAAAATAGTCCCCCATTCGGATCTCTGGGCGGGGACTACTCAAGAGGACGTCGTTATCAGCAAAAATAAAACTGGCGGTCTACGGATAAGGAGCGTGGAATATCAGATCCCTTAATCGGGCAGGTAGGTTAGAAAATTTAAAAAGGGAAATGGATAGGTTAAAGTTAGATATAGTGGGAATTAGTGAAGTTCGGTGGCAGGACGAACAAGACTTTTGGTCAGATGAATACAGGGTTATAAATACAAAATCAAATAGGGGTAATCCAGGAGTAGGTTTAATAATGAATAAAAAATAGGAGTGCGGGTAAGCTACTACGAACAGCATAGTGAACGCATTATTGTGGCCAAGATAGACACGCAGCCCACGCCTACTACAGTAGTACAAGTTTATATGCCAACTAGCTCTGCAGATGACAAAGAAATTGAAGAAATGTATGATGAAATCAAAGAAATTATTCAGATAGTGAAGGGAGACGAAAATTTAATAGTCAAGGGTGACTGGAATTCGGTAGTAGGAAAAGGGAGAGAAGGAAACATAGTAGGTGAATATGGACTGGGACTAAGAAATGAAAGAGGAAGCCGCCTGGTAGAATTTTGCACAGAGCACAACTTCATCATAGCTAACACTTGGTTCAAGAATCATAAAAGAAGTCTGTATACATGGAAGAAGCCTGGAGATACTGACAGATTTCAGGTAGATTATATAATGGTAAGACAGAGATTTAGGAACCAGGTCTTAATTTGGAGGACATTTCCAGGGCAGATGTGGACTCTGACCACAATCTATTGGTTATGAACTGTAGAGTAAAACTGAAGAAACTGCAAAAAGGTAGGAATTTAAGGAGATGGGACCTGGATAATCTGACTAAACCAGAGGTAGTAAAGAGTTTCAGGGAGAGCATAAGGGAACAATTGACAAGAATGAGGGAAAGAAATACAGTAGAAGAAGAATGGGTAGCTTTGAGGGGTGAAGGAGTGAAGGCAGCAGAGAATCAAGTAGGTAAAAAGACGGGGGCCAGTAGAAATCCTTGGGTAACAGAAAAAAATATTGAATTTAACTGATGAAAGGAGAAAATATAGAAATACAGTAAATGAAGAAGGCAAAAAGGAATACAAACGTCTCAAAATTGAAATTGACATGAAGTGTAAAATGGCTAAGCAGGGATGGCTAGAGGACAAATGTAAGTATGTAGAGGCTTATCTCACTAGGGGTAAGATAGATAATGCCTACAGGAAAATTAGAGAGACCTTTGGAGAAAAGAGAACCATTTGTATGAATATCAAGAGCTCAGATGGAAACCCAGTTCTAAGCAAAGAAGGGAAAGCAGAAAGGTGGAAGGAGTATATAGAGGGTCTATACAAGGGCGATGTACTTGAGGACAATATCATGGAAATAGGAGAGGATGTAGATGAAGATGAAATGGAAGATACGATACTGTGTGAAGAGTTTGACAGAGCACTGAAAGACCTGTGTGGAAACAAGGCTCCCGGAGTAGACAACATTCCATTAGAACTACTGACAGCCTTGGGAGAGCCAGTCCTAACAAAACTCTACCATCTGGTGAGGAAGATGTATGAGACAGGTGAAATGCCCTTCGAGGAGAATATAATACTTCCAATTCCAAAGAAACCAGGTGCTGACAGAAGTGAAAATTACCGAACTATCAGTTTAATAAGTCACAGCTGCAAAATACAGACGCGAATTCTTTACAGAGGAATGGAAAAACTAGTAGATGCCGACCTCGGGGAAGATTAGTTTGGATTCCGTAGAAGTATTGGAACACGTGAGGCAATACTGGCCCTACGAATTATCTTAGAAGCTAGATTAAGGTAAGGCAAACCAACGTTTCTAGCATTTGTAGACTTAGAGAAAGCTTTTGACAATGTTGACTGGAATACTCTCTTTCAAATTCTGAAGGTGGCAGGGGTAAAATACAGGGGGCGAAAGGCTATTTAGAATTTGTACAGATACCACATGGCAGTTATAGGAGTCGAGAGGCATGAAAGGGAAGCAGTGGTTAGGAAGGGAGTGAGACAGGGTTGTAGCCTCTCCCCGATGTTATTCAATCTGTATACTGAGCAAGCAGTAAAGGAAATCAAAGAAAAATTCGGAGTAGGTATTAAAATCCGTGGAAAAGAAATAAAAACTTTGTGGTTCGCCGATGACATTGTAATTTTGTCAGAGACAGCAAAGGACTTGGAGGAGAAGTTGAACGGAATGGATAGTGTCTTGAAAGAAGGATATAAGATGAACATCAACAAAAGCAAAACGAGGATAATGGAATGTAGTCGAATTAAGACGGGTGATGTTGAGGGTACTTGATTAGGAAATGAGACACTTAATGTAGTAAAGGAGTTTTGCTATTTGGGGAGCAAAATAAGTGATGATGGTCGAAGTAGGAAAGATATAAAATGTAGACTGGCAATGGTAAGGAAAGCGTTTCTGAACAAGAGAAATTTGTTAACATCGAGTATTGATTTAAGTGTCAGGAAGTCGTTTCTGAAAGTATTTGTATGGAGTGTAGCCATGTATGGATGTGAAACATGGACGATAAATAGTTGGACAAGAAGAGAATAGATGCTTTCGAAATGTGGTGGTACAGAAGAATGCTGAAGGTTAGATGGGTAGATCACATAACTAATGAGGAGGTACTGAATAGGATTGGGGAGAAGAGAAGTTTGTGGCTCAACTTGACTAGGAGAAGGGTTCGGTTGGTAGGACATGTTCTGAGGCATCAAGGGTTCACCCATTTAGTATTGTAGGGCAGCGTGGAGGATAAAAATCGTAGAGGGAGACCAAGAGATGAATACACTAAGCAGATTCTGAAGGATGTAGGCTGCAGTAGGTACTGGGAGATGAAGCAGCTTGCACAGGATAGAGTAGCATGGAGAACTTCATCAAAACAGTCTCAGAACTGAAGACCATAAAAACAACTACGGGTAATTCTAAAATTTTTCTGTTTGCTGATGACACTAGCTTGGTAGTAAAGGACGTTGTGTGCAACTCTAGCTCGGTTTCAAATAGTGCACTTCATGACGTAATTTCATGGCTTGTAGAAAGTAAACTAATGCTAAGTCACAGTAAGACTCAGTTTTTACAGTTTCTAATACACATTTCAACAAAACCTGACGTTTTAATTTCACGGAATGCGCATACGGTTAGTGAAACTGAACAGTAAAAAATTTTAGGTGTTCAGATAGATATTAAACTGTCGTGGAAAGTCCAAGGTTCAAGATCTTGTTCAAAGACTTAATGCTGCCATTTTTACTATTGGAACGGTATCAGAAGTAAGTGATCGTTCGACACGAAAATTAGTCTGCTTTGCTAACTTTCATTTGCTAGTATCGTATGGTGTTATATTTTGAGGTAAAGGATATTTCTGGTTCAGAATCAGGCGGTTCGGGCAATAAGTGGTGTAAGTTGGCGAACCTCTTGTCGACCGCTGTTCACTAGTCTGGCTATTTAGACATTGGTCTCTGAATATGTGTATTCTTTACTGTCGTTTCTTTTGAACAATGTCAGCTTATTCCCAAGAATTAGCAGCTTTCACTCAGTTAACATTCGGCAGAAATCCAATCTGCATTTGGATCGAACATCGTTAACTCTCGTGTAGGAAGGTGTGCAGTACACTGCTACATACACTCCTGGAAATGGAAAAAAGAACACATTGACACCGGTGTGTCAGACCCACCATACTTGCTCCGGACACTGCGAGAGGGCTGTACAAGCAATGATCACACGCACGGCACAGCGGACACACCAGGAACCGCGGTGTTGGCCGTCGAATGGCGCTAGCTGCCCAGCATTTGTGCACCGCCGCCGTCAGTGTCAGCCAGTTTGCCGTGGCATACGGAGCTCCATCGCAGTCTTTAACACTGGTAGCATGCCGCGACAGCGTGGACGTGAACCGTATGTGCAGTTGACGGACTTTGAGCGAGGACGTATAGTGGGCATGCGGGTGGCCGGGTGGACGTACCGCCGAATTGCTCAACACGTGGGGCGTGAGGTCTCCACAGTACATCGATGTTGTCGCCAGTGGTCGGCGGAAGGTGCACGTGCCCGTCGACCTGGGACCGGACCGCAGCGACGCACGGATGCACGCCAAGACCGTAGGATCCTCCGCAGTGCGGTAGGGGACCGCACCGCCACTTCCCAGCAAATTAGGGACACTGTTGCTCCTGGGGTATCGGCGAGGACCATTCGCAACCGTCTCCATAAAGCTGGGTTACGGTCCCGCACACCGTTAGGCCGTCTTCCGCTCACGCCCCAACATCGTGCAGCCCGCCTCCAGTGGTGTCGCGACAGGCGTGAATGGAGGGACGAATGGAGACGTGTCGTCTTCAGCGATGAGAGTCGCTTCTGCCTTGGTGCCATTGATGGTCGTATGCGTGTTTGGCGCCGTGCAGGTGAGCGCCACAATCAGGACTGCATACGACCGAGGCACACAGGGCCAACACCCGGCATCATGGTGTGGGGAGCGATCTCCTACACTGGCCGTACACCACTGGTGATCGTCGAGGGGACACTGAATAGTGCACGGTACATCCAAACCGTCATCGAACCCATCTTTCTACCATTCCTAGACCGGCAAGGGAACTTGCTGTTCCAACAGGACAATGCACGTCCGCATGTATCCCGTGCCACCCAACGTGCTCTAGAAGGTGTAAGTCAACTACCCTGGTCAGCAAGATCTCCGGATCTGTCCCCCATTGAGCATGTTTGGGAATGGATGAAGCGTCGTCTCACGCGGTCTGCACGTCCAGCACGAACGCTGGTCCAACTGAGGCGCCAGGTGGAAATGGCATGGCAAGCCGTTCCACAGGACTGCATCCAGCATCTCTACGATCGTCTCCATGGGAGAATAGCAGCCTGCATTGCTGCGAAAGGTGGATATACACTGTACTAGTGCCGACATTGTGCATGCTCTGTTGCCTGTGTCTATGTGCCTGTGGTTCTGTCAGTGTGATCATGTGATGTATCTAACCCCAGGAATGTGTCAATAAAGTTTCCCCTTCCTGGGACAATGAATTCACGGTGTTCTTATTTCAATTTCCAGGAGTGTATATTTTCAATAAGCTACCACAAGAATTCGAAAGTCTTAGCAGTAATCCACGTGCTTTCAAATCGAAACTGAAGAGTTTCCTCATGGGTCACTCCTTGTGTTCTGTTCAGGAGTTCCATGAAAAATTATGCTGCTTCTTATGTTATATTGTTGAGTGTGTTTACTTAGACTTATAGGTTGACTTTTTTGGGTTCATAAACATTTTATTTTCATCGGTTATTACTTTTATGTTGTAATTTCATGCACTGACACTTTCCATGGCTAACGGCCTTGCCGCGGTGGTAACACCTGTTCCGAACAGATCACCGAAGTTAAACGCTGTCGGGCTGGGCTATCACCTGGGTGCACACTGCCAGGAGAGCGATGTGCTGACCACATGCCCCTCCATATCCGCATCCAGTGACCCCTGTGGTCTGAGGATGACACGGCGGCCCGTCGGTACCGTGCGGCCTTCCCAGGCCTGTTCGGACGGAGTTCAGTTTAAACACTTTCAATGACTTTCGAGATTTGCTCCTCAATTTTATCCTAAGGAAGTTGACGTGTAAATAAATAAATAACACGTTTACTTTACCTCTCGGTCAACATAGCCAGCCAATCATTCTGTCTAGTTACACGTCCCGGCAGTAGCGGTTAGGATCTTTCTTACAGCATCCGCAGTCAATTAATATTGCGTTTGTAGTACACGAGTAGTGCATAATAATAATAATAATAATATTAATAATAATAATAATATCAGTCAGGATACGTGTTTTTTGGCTGCCGATCCTACTGGGTTCTCCAAAAAAACCTCTAACTCTGGTATGCATAGCCGGACAGCAGCAGCCATATTTCTGACAGCTGTTGGTTATGACGAACCTTCGAGGTTCTCGTGACGTTACCTTTCAACTAGACAGGACGAAGAGACTTTCGACAGGCAGCTCGAGGTACTTGTAGAATGTGCATAAAAAGTACAGGTTATTACAAATGATTGAAGCGATTTTACAGCTCTACAATAACTTTATTATTTGAGATATTTTCAAAATGCTTTGCACACACGTACAAAAACTCAAAACGGTTTTTTAGGCATTCACAAATGTTCGATATGTGCCCCTTTAGTGATTCGGCAGACATCAAGCCGATAATCAAGTTCCTCCCACACTCGGCGCAGCATGTCCCCATCAATGAGTTCGAAAGCATCGTTGATGCGAGCTCGCAGTTCTGGCACGTTTCTTTGTAGAGGAGGTTTAAACACTGAATCTTTCACATAACCCCACAGAAAGAAATCGCATGGGGTTAAGTCGGGAGAGCGTGGAGGCCATGACATGAATTACTGATCATGATCTCCACCACGACCGATCCATCGGTTTTCCAATCTCCTGTTTAAGAAATGCCGAACATCATGATGGAAGTGCGGTGGAGCACCATACTGTTGAAAGATGAAGTCGGCGCTGTCGGTCTCCAGTTGTGGCATGAGCCAATTTTCCGCGGGCTACGCGTGAAACTTGCCCGCACGCGTTCAACCGTTTGTTCGCTCACTGCAGGCCGACCCGTTGATTTCCCCTTACAGAGGCATCCAGAAGCTTTAAACTGCGCATACCATCGCCGAATGGAGTTAGAAGTTGGTGGATCTTCGTTGAACTTCGTCCTGAAGTGTCATTGCACTGTTATGACTGACTGATGTGAGTGCATTTCAAGCACGACATACGCTTTCTCGGCTCCTGTCGCCATTTTGTCTCACTGCGCTCTCGAGCGCTCTGACGGCAGAAACCTGAAGTGCGGCTTCAGCCGAACAAAACTTTATGAGTTTTTCTACGTATCTGTAGTGTGACGTGACCATATGTCAATGAATGGAGCTACAGTGAATTTATGAAATCGCTTCAATCATTTGTAATAGCCCTATAAAGTTACAAATCTCATTCGAGAAAACGGAATTCATATTCAAAGACGGAAATCGCGGGCACGAAACCAGAATACTTTGAAATCAGCAGGTTCCCGTACTTTGAATACCTCGGAGAATTCATCGAATCGACAGGATTTGAAAAATATCTCACAGCAAAATCGCCCCCAAAAAGTAAAAAAAAAAAAAGCATTACTGTTGGTTCAGAAACTCAACAACAAAATAAAATTAATGTCAAGACAGACAAAAACTTGGCGTTACATACGATCATAACACCAACAATCCTCTACGCAAGCGAAACACTGACACTTAACAGAACACACGAACTTGAAGAAATGAAAAAGAAGACGGGAATATCATCAGGAAATTTTTTTGGGGCAAGACATACATAAGACGGTTACAGACTACAGTCAGTCAAACCAACAGAAAAGTTTTAAAACATCGAAAGTGACTTTCAAAAAGAGGCATAATATTCAGCCACATCTTGATAATACTCCAACATGGTGCAGGTACTGGCAACGTGCTGTAAATGTTCAGAGATGCAAAATATTGCAGTTCACAAAACGAAAAATCATTGTATCCTCAGACTACATTATCAGTGAGTGACTGTTGGAATGAGCCAACTCATACAAATATCTGCGTGTAACACTTTGTAGTGATATTAAATCATAGGCTCAGTCGTGGCTAAAGCAGGTGGTGGACTTTGTTTATTGGTCGAATACTGGGGAAGTGCAATCAGTGTACAAAAGAGATTGCTTACAAATCACTCGTTCGACCGGTTCTAGAATATTGCTCAAGTGTGTGGGACCAGTATCAGATAGGACTCAAAAATGGTTCAAATGGCTCTGAGCAATATGGGACTTAACATGTACGGTCATCAGTCCCCTACAACGTAGAACTACTTAAACCTAACTAACCTAAGGATATCACACACATCCATGCCCGAGGCAGGATTCGAACTTGCAACCGTAGCGGTCACGCGGTTCCAGACTGAAGCGCCTAGAACCGCTCGGCCACACCGGCCGGCCCAGATAGGACTGACAGGGGATATTGAATGTGTATGCAGAAGGCAGCACGAATGGTCACGGGTTTGTTTAATCCACGGGAGAGTGTCACGGAGATACTGAAGGAACTGAGCTGGGAGACACTTGAAGACACACCTAAACTATCCCGAGACAGTCTATTAACAAAGTTTCAAGAACCTATTGTACATAATTACTCTAGAGATACACTACCACCTCCCACATATCGCTCACACAGTGATCGTGAGGATAGGATCAGATTAATTTCTGCACGCACAGAGGAATTCACACAATCATTCTTCCAGCGGTTCATACGTGTGTAGAACGAGAAGAAACCCTAATAATTGGTACAATGGGACCTGTCATGCACATCACGATGGTTTGCAGGGTATAGATGTAGATGGTAAACAAAATAGAAACAGTGCAGACCGAAGCGGTCGAAAGAACGTAAACAAGCCTTTTCGGAAAGAATGAAAGCCTATTAAAACAGCAAGAAGAACCTGAGGAAAAGTTGCTTCATTTATTTGCGCAATGTATTCCGTTTATTGGAGAATTCGCTAACAATAATAATAATACTAATAGTAATACACACAGTACACGACCAGTACATAATAATAAAATATGGTACTTCAGGAGTGTTGATCTTACTAACACTGTGGTAAGTAATTTTCTCCTTAGGTTCTTCTCAAATGACATCTACAGAAGGAATCAAATATGGAGAAGAAGCTCACTGGTCATGCAAGCAGAGAGAAATGAAAGTGTAAGGTAAGCAGATGAGATGTAGGAAAGATATCAAGCAAATGCAGATGAAAGCATAAGTAGTGTTGACGATGAGGCAGTATATTTTTCCATTCGTCATAGTTTTGCTCATATGTTCATTATCTGACAACGAAACAGGAAGCAGATAACCGCAAGACAACGAAACATTGCAAATAAAGGTTAAGAGAGGTTGAGAGAAATTTGCACGGGCATTCGAAGACTTTTTCAAATGTTTTTGTAGATCAAAATATGAATCATAAACGCATAAAATTGATAATGAAATTGATAACGTTCTGGAAGTGATGCCAGAGGAGGTTTTTAAAGTCATATAAGCTATGAAGACGGGAAAGGTGGTAGGAGAAAATGGTATTTCTATAGGGACGATTAAAGTTGGAGGCAAGGGAAGGTGCGTAATTGTTAACAGGACATCTGCAGATGAAGACAGTACCCCAAAATTGTGAATATGTTACAACAGATTTGCTTTCCAAGTAAGCAAAGTCACGAGTCGTAAACAGCCGTACGTTTATCTTTCTCTCCGCATCTGCAATCCGGAAACTGATTTATCACACTGGTAATATTAAAACTGTTGCCCCCTCCCAGCCTATATTACAGTGTGTTAGGGGTGTAAATATAGCTATTTTTACTTGTGAGTGAGAGCAGTATACTGCCCATCGTCACATTTTTACTTCATTTGCAGACCCCTAACACTGTATAATTATTCATTCTCGTATCAGAAGTATACAAATTGTATGCAGAGCTGTAACCAAGTTTCTTTTGCCCAATACTTAGTTACTTCCAATGCATTTTCTGCTCCTTGATGATCTTCTGTGTAGGAAGCTGGATACAGTTGGCACTGAAGCACATGATGAAGTGTTTTCTTCTTCACATTTGCACTGACTATCTTCTTGACCAACGTGGCCTCATCTTGTCAAATTAACCTTTGATCTTCGAGCCCCAGGGCTCCGTCTATTCAGGGACTTCAGATTTTCCATTTCTCATTGTGGTGTCACCGCCAGACACCACACTTGCTAGGTGGTAGCCTTTAAATCGGCCGCGGTCCGCTAGTATAAGTCGGACCCGCGTGTCGCCACTGTCAGTGATTGCAGACCGAGCGCCGCCACACGGCAGGTCTAGAGAGACGTCCTAGCACTCGCCCCAGTTGTACAGCCGACTTTGCTAGCGAAGCTACACTGACAAATACGCTCTCATTTGCCGAGACGATAGTTAGCATAGCCTTCAGCTACGTCAATTGCTACGACCTAGCAAGGCGCCATTACCAGTGTATATTGAGATTGCACTTATGTATCATCAAGAGCGATGTACACCAATTATGGATTAAAGTTAAGTATTCCAGCAACTACGTTCTTTTCTTACTAGACTCAACTACTTTACTGTTCCAGACCTCACGCCAGTCTGCGTGAGCTTAACGCGTGCATTTCGGCATCCTCGCATAGTGACTTGGCTGTCTTGCCAAGTCACAACACTCATCACAGCCAGGAGGTAGGGTTTTTAAAAATCTGTTCCTACCAGGAGGAATGTAGGTCGTAGCCCACCACAGATGCATCATATCTTTTTCAGCGATGTTTCCAAGTGTCATAGATGTTCTTAGGAAACTCCTCCTTGATTTCAATCCTTGCGAGCGCGGTTCGTGCCCACATTCCTTAATGAAATTTGTCTTCGTCAAACCAACATCACATTTGATTATATCAGTACAAGAAATAAGAATAAGCTTTGTAGAGATTTTCTTTTGCGCACACAACAGAATTAACCCTGGTATGTGTAGCCGGACAGCAGCAGCTAAATTTATGACCCATTAAAGCTGGTGGTTATGACCTACCTTCGAGGTCCTCCTGCATTGCCCTTGTTGACATAACCTACCTTGTTAAAGAAGCTGTTCGATTGTTGCCCTGGACACCCACAAAGCTGGACATGGGTTATCGAGAGATCTGTATGCTGTCATTCACCAGACCATATGACAAGTTCGTCATAGAGTTTAATTAGCATAGAAGTACATACCTTGTCCTTCATCCAAGATCAGTTTGACTTGATCACCAGCTGGATTAGAGGCAATTTTGTTGCCGGAGGTGCAGCTCTCTGTGCTAAATTTTCCACTCTGCACACCTCCAGATCACCTACAAGTTTAGTAATATATTCTTCCTACCATAAGCATAATAAGAAAAAATTTTCCATTCTTCCCGGTGCTGCAGTTTTAGTGGAAACAAATGAATCTGATACTTTCGTTTTAAACGTAGTCACTTCACCGCTGACAAACAGAAATTATGTGAAATGCAAGCGGCTGTCAAAAGCTTAATGAGAGATTTTTTAACGAATTTGTAAGCAATATTTCATCTGCAGATTCAAAAAATAGCCCCAAAAATTTTGGCCGTACGTAAAATCTATGAACGGTACAAACAATTCAATACCTTCTCTTGCTGACAGTAAGGGTAATGTAACGGATGATGATAAACAGAAGTCCGAAATTCGAAACCTAGCTTTCAAAAACTCGTTTACGGTAGAGGACTGCGGCACCATTCTCCCTTTCAGTTATCGAACAAACGCAAGGACACAGTGTTTAGTGCACCTCGGATTGTAAAACAGTTAAGATCCTTAAACGCCAGGAAGGCATCTGGCCCACTCCATATCCCCATAAGATTGTATGTTGACTATGCTACAAATATAGCACCATTCTTATTCATTATCTATCAGAGATCATTGGAAGAGCGGAAAGTTCCACGGGACTGGAAGAAGGGCAAGGTCATAGCAATGTAAGAAAACGGTAGAAAATCGGATGCACATAACTGGCCAGTTTCACTGACATCGATTTGTTGTAGAATCATATTTTGTGTTCAGACATAATGACCTTTCTAGACTCTGAGAAGCTCATCTGCAGAAACCAGCACGGTTTTAGGAATTAGCAGTCAGGCGGGACACAGCTCGCCCTCTTTGTGCATGATATACAAGAAGGCTTTAGATACCGGTTCCCAGGTTGATGCTATATTCCTCGACTTTCGAAAGGCGTTCGACTTAGTTCCGCACTGTCGCTTGTTCCAAAAAGTGCGCGCGTACGGTCTATCCTATGACATATGCGGTTGGATAGAAAGTTTTCTAACATACAGAGAGCAGTATGTAGTCCTGAAAGGCGGAAAATTCAACAGAAACAAGCGTATCATCAAGTGTTCCACAGGGTACCGTAATAGGTCCGCTGCTTTTTGCGATTTACATAAACGATCTGGTTGATGATATTGACAGCGGCCAATGATGCTGTAGTCTACAGGAAAGTAGCATCACACGAAAGTTGTGAACAAATCAATGAAGATTCGCAGAAAAGAAATATTCAATATTAGTAAGTGTAACCTACTACGTTTAACAAAGCGAAATTCCCCATTAATGTACGAGTACAAAATAAATGCCCAGCCGTTGGAAGCGGTAACATCCGTCAAGTATCTGGGTGTGACTATTCGAAATGGTCTCAAATAGAACGGCCAGATTACACAAGTAACGGGTAAGGCGAACTCTTAGATTGCGGTTTATTGGTAGAATCCTGAAGCGATTCAGTCCATCAACAAAGGAAATTGTTTACTTCAGTTCGACCAGTCTTTGAGTATTGTTCGTCTGTAAGAGACCCTTACCAGTTGGGCCTGATCCAAGAGACTGAGAAGGCCCAAAGAAGAGCGGCAAGATTCGTGACTGGTACATTTATTCATCGCGAGAGCGTTACAAATCTCATAGAAAGTTTGAAGTAGGACACATTTGCAGATAGACGACGTGCTAAACGGAAGGGGCTGCTCACTAAATTCCAACACCCGATCTTCGCCGAGGATGTAGAGCATATATTATTACCAACAACTTTCAAATCGCGCAATGATCACCATTCAAAGATAAGGGAAATCAGAGCTCGTACTGAGGCGTTCAGACAGTCGTGTTTCCTCGCGCGATCCGCGAGTGGAACAGAGGGGGTGAAATATGACTGGCGCGACTAGTGTCCTTCGCCACACACCATTTGGTGGCTAGAGGGGTGTATATTTATAAGTAGCTGTATACTAATTTGTACTGCCCAGTTCATGCACTAAGCCTAATTTTTTAATTGGAAGATTAGAACAAAGTACTTGCTGCTAAATTTGGGGAACGGTATTTGTCCCGGAGAGAGATGCTCTCTTAACGTGTTATCTTGGTCGCTTTTCATTCATCTTATGTTTTAAACGATCGCGCAATCAAGAGTAACATACCTTAGGTTCACTGTATTTCATGTTTCTGTGACAATTATACCCTATCAGACCAACTGTCACCGGATTTTGCTGTTATTCTAACAGCTGTTTCAGCTCTTGGTGAGTAATGATGGATATAAGTGTCAGTCTACTACCACAGATATGTTTCAGCCAGCGTTTTTGTAGAACATGATGAATTTTTCAGCTGTCTCCACAGTTGAGTGTTTTCACCACTTTTCTGGGCACGTCTAAATTCATTAATCCCAAACCAAAGGTCTTCATCTCTACTTAACAGTCTGTATGAACTCCACAAACTAAATCTTCCCCTCGCAAGTAGTCCAGATCGTTAACAAAAATGCAAAATTGAGTTTTTTTAAACATTTTTCTCATTTCTTAGCAGCTGCTATAGAAACTATTTCAGACCCAAATTTTTTTTCAAACCACTTCAAGAATTACTGATAGTCGCAATGATGTGTGACAAGAGTCCCCGCCATTTCAAAGAAACTTCTCAAAAGACCCTCGTGTGCATAATAATAAATAAATGTATACAATGACATTGAAGAAATACTTTTTCAGCATTGGAGGTTTATATGAAAACTATTGAAAGGATTTTAAGGTGCAAACTATGTATAGAAAAGGGGAAGAATGTTCCGTAAATACGAACAAAAAGGTGCAAGGTGGTAAGGAAATTAATATGCTTGGCTTTAAACCAACTACATTAACTTTCTTTGTCCCATTTACAGGGTTCCATCATAATGAATTACACACATCATTTTAATGTTTTTAACAAAAAGTCCCTGGCGCTATAAGCTCAGTAGTTCCTTACATACAGAGTAACTCCTCTTTACATCTGCAGAAACCAATGGAGCGTATCTTCTCAGCAAACATAGAATAAGTTCAGTCAGAGCTGCAAAGGTGTCCAAATCTGGATTGTTCTTCAAAATTTAATCCAAATTTATCTCTAGCAAATCCATCAAGGATGTCTGAAACAATCATCAACTTCTTCAACTGTTCCTCCTTCTCCATACCTTCTTCTTCCAAACTCTGAATCACGTCAGCCGAATGTTTGTAGCCATACAGTTCAACAAGTTCCAATTCTATATCTTTGTTGTTAACTAACTGTTCGGTCTGCTTGATAGGTGTTCCGTCCATTCAGCCGGCCGCGGTGGTCGTGCGGTTCTAGGCGCTCCAGTCCGGAGCTGCGCTGCTGCTACGGTCGCAGGTTCGAATCCTTCCTCGGGCATGGGTGTGTGTGATGTCCTTAGGTTGGTTAGGTTTAAGTAGTTCTAAGTTCTATGGGACTGATGACCACAGCAGTTGAGTCCCATAGTGCTCAGAGCCATTTGAACCATTTGACCCGTCCATTCAGTCCAGATTACATATGAAGTGTCTGAATTTATCAAAATTTTCACACAAGTAAACTGCCCATATTATCCAGATACGCCACTAATGGCAGGGAACTGTAGAAGTTGGAGCCCTATCATTTCTTAATACAAAACTTGGCGATTTGGAACTTTTCCCAGAATCTTCTTCAGAGCAGCAATGTCACATCGTTGAGGTTGGGGTACATACCTTCCAATTGTTGGAAAGCCTAACGTATTCGTACTGTGTCCTTGAATGATTGCATTATCGTGAAGGTATTTGTTTCCTCGATTTGGTACATTTTAAAAAGCATAGGTTTTGACCATTCACCAAATAATGGAAAGATCAAGACATTTAAAATATATCTTTGTAGCTCATCAGTAAACGAATTCCAATTCATGTTCCCCGAAAGCCTCTTTTTTTTTCTAAAAGTTCTCTTAAATTGACTGTATGTAACTTTTTCTCAGAGAGCTCTCATCCGGTATTAATCTTTCTGTGTACTTCTCAAGAAATTATTTGAATGCGGGACTGTTAGCATGTGGACTGATTGGATAATTGCCCTGACAAGATCCGCACTAAACTCATTCAATGAGCGCAGCTTATTAGGTCCTGAAGCGAAGGCGTGTGTCAGAGTAGTTTACTCATGCTCGACTTCCGACCGCACGTTGCCGGTCCTGTACGGGACTTTCTGGATACAGAAAATGTTCGATGCTGCCCTGGCCAGCACACTCACCAGATCTCTCACGAATTGAAAACGTCTGGTCAATGGTGGCCGAGCAACTGGCTCGTCACAATACGCCAGTCACTACTCTTGATGAACTGTGGTATCGTGTTGAAGCTGCATGGGCAGCTAGCTGTATCTGTACACGCCATCCAAGCTCTTTTTGACTCAATGCCCAGGCATATCAAGGCCGTTATTACGGCCAAAGATGGTTGTTCTTGGTACTGATTTGTCAGGATCTATGCACCTAAAAGCATTGGCGGCCGAAGACTTCCGCATAAGAAGTCAGCCTCATTCTGCCAACGGCCTTGTCAAAGAGGGCGGAGGAGCGGATAGAGGTTCAGGGCTCTCTCTTGTCCTAGGCGTGGGAAATTGCCCCTAAAGGCGGAAGAATCAGCAATGATTAACGACATGAGGATGCAGAAGGCAATGGAAACCACTGCATTAAAGACACGTATCGTGTATCCACAGGACATGTGGCCTGTAATTGAAGAAGTGTCATGATGATCTCTCCATTGGCAAAAGATTCCGGAATAGTCCCCCATTCGGATCTCCGGGAGGGGACTGCCAAGGGGGAGGTTGCCATGAGAAAAAGATTAAATAATCAACGAAAGGATAACGTTCTACGAGTCGGGGCGTGGAATGTCAGAAGCTTGAACGTGGTAGGGAAACTAGAATATCTGAAAAGGGAAATGCAAAGGCTCAATCTAGATATAGTAGGGGTCAGTGAAGTGAAGTGGAAGGAAGACAAGGATTTCTGGTCAGATGAATATCGGGTAATATCAACAGCAGCAGAAAATGGTAGGGCAGAGGGTGTGTTACTGTGAACAGTTCAGTGACCGGGTTGATCTAATCAGAATCGACAGCAGACCAAGACCGACAACGATAGTTCAGGTATACATGCCGACGTCGCAAGCTGAAAATGAACAGACAGAGAAAGTGTATGAGGATATTGAAAAAGGTAATGCAGTATGTAAAGGGAGACGAAAATCTAATAGTCATGAGCGACTGGAATGCAGTTGTAGGGGAAGGAATAGAAGAAAAGGTTGCAGGAGAATATGGGCTTGGGACAAGGAACGAAAGGGGAGAAAGACTAATTGAGTTCTGTAACAAGTTTCAGCTAGTAATAGCGAATACCCTGTTCAAGAAACACAAGAGGAGGAAGTATACTTGGAAAAGGCCGGGAGTTACGGGAAGATTTCAATTAGACTACATCATGGTCAGACAGAGATTCCGAAATCAGATACTGGATTGTAAGGCGTACCCAGGAGCAGATATAGACTCAGTTCACAATACAGTAGTGATGAAGAGTAGGCTGAAGTTCAAGACATTAGTCAGGAAGAATCAATACGCAGAGAAGTGGGATACGGAAGTACTAAGGAATGACGAGATACGTTTGAAGTTCTCTAACGCTATAGATACAGCAATAAGGAATAGCGCAGTAGGCAGTACAGTTGAAGAGGAGTGGACATCTGTAAAAAGGGCCATCACAGAAGTTGGGAAGGAAAACATAGGTACAAAGAAGGTAGCTGCGAAGAAACCATGGGTAACAGAAGAAATACTTCAGTTGATTGATGAAAGGAGGAAGTACAAACATGATCCGGGAAAATGAGGAATACAGAAATACAAGTCGCTGAGGAATGAAATAAATAGGAAGTGCAGGGAAGCTAAGACGAAATGGCTGCAGGAAAAATGCGAAGACATCGAAAAAGATATGATTATCGGAAGGACAGACTCAGCATACAGGAAAGTCAAAACAGCCTTTGGTGACATTAAAAGCAACGGTGGTAACATTTAGAGTGCAACGGGAATTCCACTGTTAAATGCAGAGGAGAGAGCAGATGGGTGGAAAAAATACATTGAAAGCCTCTATGAGGGTGAAGATTTGTCTGATGTGATAGAAGAAGAAACAGCAGTCGATTTAGAAGCGATAGGGGATCCAGTTTTACAATCGGAATTTAAAAGAGCTTTGGACGACTTACGGTCAAATAAGGCAGAAGGGATAGATAACATTCCATCAGAATTTCTAAAATCATTGGGGAAAGTGGCAACAAAACGACTATTCACGTTGGTGTGTAGAATATATGAGTCTGGCGATATACCATCTGACTTTCGGAAAAGCATCATCCACACAATTCCGAAGACGGCAAGAGCTGACAAATACGAGAATTATCGCACAATCAGCTTAACAGCTGATGCATCGAAGCTGCTTACAAGAATAATAAACAGAAGAGTGGAAAAGAAAATTGAGAATGAGCTAGGTGACGATCAGTTTGGCTTTAGGAAAAGTAAGGGGACGAGAGAGGCAATTCTGACGTTACGGCTAATAATGGAAGCAAGGCTAAAGAAAAATCAAGACACTTTCATAGGATTTGTCGACCTGGAAAAAACGTTCGACAATATAAAATGGTGCAAGCTGTTCGAGATTCTGAAAAAAGTAGGGGTAAGCTATAGGGAGAGACGGGTCATATACAATATGTACAACAACCAAGAGGGAATAATAAGATTGGACTATCAAGAACGAAGTGATCGTATTAAGAGGGTGTAAGGCAAGGCTGTAGCCTTTCGCCCTTACTCTTCAATCTGTACATCGAGGAAGCAATGATGGAAATAAAAGAAAGGTTCAGGAGTGGAATTAAAATACAAGGTGAAAGGATATCAATGATACGATTCGCTGATGACATTGCTATCCTGAGTGAAGGTGAAGAAGAATTAAATGATCTGCTGATCGTAATGAACATTCTAATGAGTACACAGTATGATTTGAGAGCAAATCGGAGAAAAACGAAGGTAATGAGAAGTAGTAGAAATGAGAACAGCGAGAAACTTAACATCAGGATTGATGGTCACGAAGTCAATGAAGTTAAGGAATGCTGCTACCTAGGCAGAAAAATAACCAATGACGGACGGAGCAAGGAGGCCATCAAAAGCTGACTCGCTATGGCAAAAAAGGCATTTCTGGCCAAGAGAAGTCTACTAATATCAAATAACGGCCTTAATGTGAGGAAGAAATTTCTGAGTATGTACGTCTGGAGTACAGCATTGTATGGTAGTGAAACATGGACTGTGGGAAAACCGGAACAGAAGAGAATCGAAGCATTTGAGATGTGGTGCTATAGACGAATGTTGAAAATTAGGTGGACTGATAAGGTAAGGAATGAGGAGGTTCTACGCAGAATCGGAGAGGAAAAGAATATGTGGAAAACACTGATAAGGAGAAGGGACAGGATGATAGGACATCTGCTAAGACATGAGGGAATGACTTCCATGTTACTAGAGGGAGCTGTAGAGGGCAAAAACTGTAGAGGAAGACAGAGATTGGAATACGTCAAGCAAATAATTGAGGACGTAGGTTGCAAGTGCTACTCTGAGATGAAGAGGTTAGCACAGGAAAGGAATTCGTGGCGGTCCGCATCAAATCAGTCAGTAGACTGATTACAAAAAAAAAAAAAAGAAATGCACCGAAATTGAGTGGAAATGTAATCACATGTCAGTTCTAGTATAATATATTTGTCCTATGAATAACCGTTTATGATCTGCCTTTCTTCTTAGTGTGGCAATTTTAATGGTCAGTAGTGTACTTTGGATACTCCCCGTTGATAGGCTACCAAATCGCGTAACGTCATTACGTGTGTAGCCACGGACACCTAAAAAGACGATAGTTTCTTTCTGTAATTGCGTCATGTATCTGAAGTGACCTGTGTTACCGCGTTGATTCTATACGACCCTCTGGCGGCAGTGATATTAATAAGGTGAAGACTACACTCTTTTAAGTAGTACAGCTCACCTCTTCTGAAAGCATGAAAAAGCATAAAACATACGTATTCGTTCAAGGATCCACAGATGTAAAGAGTAGCAGATTTCACGCATAGGTGAAAGATTTCAACGAATTCCTTATCTTAAATTTCTCCGTAGCACGATGAAAATGGTAGAGGCCTTCGAAAACCTTAAAAAAAAGAAAAGATAAAAAAGAATTTCATGACTGTTGCCCGTTAGAACACTTTTCAGACGTTCGCCTGTAGTAGAAGTTTGATATACTTTAAAATTATCCCATTCAATTGTTGGAGGGTGCTATAGCGACAAATTCCGAATTATTTCAGAACAAAAACAGTCTTGGTTGTGACGTTATTTAGTGTCAATGACGGTTTCACCCTTTTGGGGCATCACCAGGTTGTGTAAAAGTAGTTGTTTACATAAAGCTATATGAAATGGAAAATGGACGCAACTGTTACTGTTGGTCCACTTTTCATTTATACACCTTTATGACGGATAGGTTACTTATCCAGCCGTCCGCAGTGGCCGAGCGGTTCTAGGCGCTTCAGTCTGGAACCTCGCGACCGCTACGGTCACAGGTTCGAATCCTGCCTCGGGCACGGATGTGTGTGATGTCCTAACGTTAGTTAGATTTAGGTAGTTCTAAGTTCTAGGGGACTGATGACCTCAGATGTTAAGTCCCCATAGTGCTCAGAGCCGTTTGAACCATTTTGTTACTTATCCAGCTTACATACATTTGTTAATTCGTGTGGGTCACACAACAATAATACATAAAGACAAAACTACATATAAAACTAACTGATTGTCAATATCTAAGTTCCAAATCCATGTAGGAGCTTTATCGCCAGCTTTCATGCGGTCGCTCATCTCCCCTGATAAGAATTCAAGGGCCATTCATCTCTAATGTTCTTGATTGGTTCGGAGCCTCAATCGCAAATCGAAGACTGTAGTGTCCCCTATGTCTACACATCGAACATGCCCAATGCGAGCCCTGTTCAGTTTGATCCATAGCTTCCTGTCGAGTTCTGTGCCAGCGGTATCACAGCTACACTTTCGGAAGCAGTCACGCTCTTCAGGATTTTCAACAGTCTACTTTTCACAATCTTATGGCACCCCAAAAGGGTGAAACGCGCCATTGATGTTAAGTACAGGGTGTTTATAAATGAATATCAGAGTTTTAATGCTTTATAATATTTATTATATTAAACTTACAGTTATAAATGATATGTCAGATGAACGAGCAAATCAAACAGTTTTACCAAGAACCTTATAAATATTCAACGTGAGGACCATTTGTCACACAGCACACATCAAGTCTATAGCCGAGTTATTCCCAAATGGTGATAAGTGTGTCTTCAGTGATTGTAGCAAAAGCTGCTTCAATCAAGTTTCTTAATTCAGGGAGGTCTGCTGATAGTGGAGACACGTACACACGATCCTTGATGGAGCCCCAAAGGAAAATAATCTCATTTCGTTAGGTCGGGTAAACGTGGAGGCCATGCAAAGCAAGCGCTGTCATTGGGCCCCTTGTGGCCTATCCAGCGCTTGGTTACAGTGAAGTTCAACCAGTAGTGTACTTCGCTATGCCAGTGAAGTGGCGCACCATCTTGTTGGAAAATGAAATTCTCCTGCTCATCTCCTCCCAACTGAGGGAAGAGCCATTGCTCTAGAGTATGAAGGTAAGAAGTGCCAGTTACAGTATGTTCACCAAAAAAGAAATGCCCATAAACTTTCCCTTGGGATACGGCACAAAGACAGTCACTTTAGGGGAATCTCGTTGCATTTGTACCACCTCTTGAGGATTTTATGAGCCCCAGATGTGCACATTGTGAATGTTAACATGTCCACTGAGGTGAAAGGTCGATTCATCGCTGAAGACAACATGATCCCCAAAATCTTCATCGTCATGAAACAACATTTCGTTTGAGAAGTTGGCACATAATCTATGGTCTGCCGGCTTTTGAGCCTGTAATAACTGTAAACAGTAAGGACGTAGTTATATGCGTTTTCTTAAAACTTTCCAAACAATCGACATGGGAACTTGTAATTCATGACACAGCCTTCTGGACTGATTTCTTTGGGCTACGAGTGAACGACTCTCTCACTCGCTCAACAGTCTCTTCACTAACTCTTTGTCTTCCTGTTCAAAAATCAAATGTGTGTGATATCTTATGGGACTTAACTGCTTAGGTCATCAGTACCTAAGCTTACACGATACTTAACCTAAATTATCCTAAGAACAAACATACACACCCATGCACGAGGGAGGACTCGAACCTCCTCCGGGATCAGCCGCACAGTCCATGACTGCAGCGCCTTAGACCGTTCGGCTAATCCCGCGCGGTCGTCGTCCTGTGCTCTTCCCTTTACAAAGGCAGCCGGTATCTTCAAATTGATGATACCATCTATGAATGTTATTATCGCTTGGGGATCACAACCAAACTTCAGCAGAAACGCAAGTTGCACAGTAACTACAGATTCGGTCTTTGCAAACTGCAACACACAAAACGCTTTCTGTTCACTAGTCGCCATCTTCGCTACTTCCGCTGTCTGGCGGATGGCGGGGGAAATATTGTGTGCTGCGCATGCGCACTGCTGCCAAACACAACTGTTTGAGTTGCTCTTTCATTTGACATATCATTTACAAGTGTAAGTTTAATGTAATAAATATTATAAATAGTTAAAACCCCGAAATTCATTTATAAACAACCTGTACTTTTGGAACCAAGACTGTTTGTATTCCGATTTAATACATTTTCTTATTCCATTTTGAAACGATGGCAATAACTTTATTTGTTCTGAAATTACAAAAACATCGTGGAAAATTAAGGTTTTTCTGAATGTGAAAATCTATTTCAACGTGCAACATAGTCCTAAGAACAAACAGTCAAATTTAAAAGAGTTCGAATTGAGAAAATGTAGTCTATAATTTACTTAATAATCTATGTGTTACGTACTAAAAGTCAGCAGGTGAAATCAAATTACGAAGAATTGTATCAAACGCTACATTTTGAAATATAAGCTGTTCGCAACTAACACAAATTTCTGTTATTGAGACACAGAAAACAGTTCATTTGCATATTCACGTGCTCTATGGCAAACAAACCTTTCGTTTCTAGGTAAAGTATCCACTGAAAAGTATCCATGTGCGATTATAGGGAGACATAAATTCAGTTCAGAGGCAGGCTGCTAGATCTATTACCGATAGGTTCGATCAGTACGCGACAATTACGAAGATGGTTCGTGAACTCAAATGGAATTCCCCCGAGGAAAGACGACGATCTTTTCGCGAAACAATGGTGAGAAAATTTAAAGAAGCGGCATCTGAAGCTGACTGCAGAAAGAATCTCCTACTACCATTGTACATTGTTTTTCCCTCGCTCTATTTGGGAAGTGACAGGAAAGGAAATGGCTAGATGTGATCTAAGGAACCCTCCACCAGGCACCATACGGTGACTTGCAGAGTAGATGAACCGTCCACACGTTATGTCACTACATTAAAAAATACGCAGAATTTTACTCACTATATAATTCTGTAACTGGAGAATTTACAATATCCTCAAAACAGCTCATATACACACATCAAAGAAAGTTTTGCATCACCCCGATTCCCAGAACTCCTAAAGACATATGTTGACTGGGGATATTGTATCACAGATACAGTCCCTTTGACTGTTCAGACAGCCGGCCAGAGTAGCCGAGCGGTTCTAGGCGCTACAGTCTGGAACCGCGCGACCGCTACGGTCGCAGGTTCGAATCCTGCCTCGGGCATGGATGTGTGTGATGTCCTTAGGTTAGTTAGGTTTAATTAGTTCTAAGTTCTAGGGGACTGATGACCACAGCAGTTAAGTCCCATAGTGCTCAGAGCCATTTGAACCATTTTTTTGACTGTTCAGGGATGTCACTAAACCCGCCCAAAGATGTAAACAACTACGCTTGAATGGCGCCTATTAGACGGAGGGGGTCCGACAGTCGATCAGTTCCACTCATTCCACCAGGAAGGAGGTACACAGTTCGTGTTGTCCGTAGTTCAACCATGCCTAGACAGTCAATACCGCGGTTCGATCGCGTCCGCAATGTTACTTTGTGCCAGGAAGGACTCTCAACAAGGGAAGTGTCCAGGCGTCTCGGAGTGAACCAAAGCAATGTTGCTCGGACATGGAGAAGATACAGAGAGACAGAAACCGTCGATGACATGCCTCGCTCAGGCCGCCCAAGGCACTGCAGTGCATGACCGCTACTTTCGGATTATCGATCGGGGGAACCCTGACAGTAACACCACCATATTGAATAATGGTTTTCGTGCAGCCATAGGACGTCGTGTTTCGACTCAAACTGTGCGCTATAGGCTGCATGGTGCGCAACTTCATTCCCGAAGTCCATGCCGAGGTCCATCTTTGCAACCACGACACCATGCAGTGCGGTACTGATGGGTCCAACAGCATGCCGAATGGACCGCTCAGGATTAGCATCACGTTCTCCTCACCGATGAGTGTCGCATATGCCTTCAACAAGACAATCGTCGGAGACGTGTTTGTATGCAACCCGGTAGGGCTGAACGGCTTTGACACACTGTCCAGCGTGCGCAGTAAGGTGGAGGTTCCGTGCTGTTGTTTTGGTGTGGCATTACGTGTGGCCGACGTACTCCGCTGGTGGTAGTGGAAGGTGCCATAACGGCTTTACGATACGTGAATACCATCCTCCGACCAATGCTGCAACCATGGCGCCAGCATATTGGCGAGGCATTCAAGGACGACAATTCGCGACTCCATCGTGCACATCTTGAGAATGACTTCCTTCGGGATAACGATATCGCTCGAGTAGAGTGGCCAGCATGTTCTCCAGACAATGACCCTATTGAACATGCCTGGTGTGGATTGAAAAAGGCTATTCATGGACGACGTGACCCACCAACGACTCAGGGATCTACGCCGAATCGCCTTTGAGGAATGGGACAATGTGGACCAACTTGTGGACAGTAGGCCACGACGAATACAGGCATGAATCAATGCAAGAGGACGTGCTACTGGGTATTAGAGGTACCAGTGTGTACAGTAATCTGGACCGCCACCTGTTAAGGTCTCGCTGTGTGGTGTTCGTGAGCAATGAAAATGGCGGAATTGAAGTTTATGTTGATCTCTATTCCAATTTTCTGTACAGGTTGCGGAACTCTCGGATCCGAGGTGATAGAAAACTTTTTTTGATGTATGTATATTATATACCACTTAAATATGTAGAGCTCGTAATATTTACGAAACGAGCACAAAACACAGTCCTATATTTCCCATCAACAAAACCAGCAGAAAATGCGTAAACTGCCTGCAGTGGTTCCTAATTGTGTGTTCCTTCTAAATCATTCTCTAGATTAAAACACTGATAACAAAATACCATGTGTGCCTAGGTACACTATCTTCACGTTACGACACTCTCCAGTGCGTTCTCTGTGTTCTTTCATTTTGGTTCTGCTATGGCGCAAAGCATTTTGTGGCTTCCAGTGATAAAGTCGACCGCAATAATGGACAATCCGTTACAACGGCTGGATAATATTTACAAAACAGTTCTGCTTTCTGAATTACTTTATTGCGTACTACTTTACTACCTGCGAGTTTTCTGTTGGTCGTTTTTTGTTGTTGGTAAACGTTATATGGAGGTAGGACTTGACTGATGCTACTGATTAGCCGCTAAATTATCTCAAATTAGTCTTCGTGAAGATCGCTTGAGGCATATAAACCATGTCTCTTTCTAATTTGTCGGGGCCCCTGCGTTCCACTGGCAGTGTTCGCAGAGAACAAACTAATTTATATGAAATAGGGATATAACGGGGTTATGAGGTCATGGCCGCGTCGTGCGGTATTCGTCTCTGCAACGGTGTCCAATTTTCGAAGGTACCGTATATAATATTTGAGAGGATTCAAAGTTAAAGCTAAAAAAGTCGATTGTGGAAAACTATTTTTCGAAGGTACCGTTTATAATATTTGAGAGGATTCAAAGTTAAAGCTAAAAAAGTCGATTGTGGAAAACTATACAGAACTTTTCCAAGTCCTATTCTGCTCTGCTGTTCAGAGTTGTATTCCTTGAGTGCAACTGTAGAACACTTCTTTAAGTTCCCAAACTCCTGCAAAAACTCTACAAGTCCCTAAACTGCACCCGAAAAATATTAGACATCTTATTCGCAACCGACAATCCGCTCATCATCACATGTCTCTGCTCGCCGAGGTCTCAAAACGAATTGTCGAAACATGTCCAACATGGCCACTACCCGTATATATATGCAATCCATAGTTGGAAAACACAAGAAATTCTGCATATTGTACAGACTACTTGTTTGTATCTGATTCCTCTGAGTCATTAAAAATACAAGTTTCAGCGTCGATTTATGAGAAGTTCCAGCATGATGCCTTTTGTTCTTTCCACATGAACTTTACCATTAATAAAAATTCATATAAACTACACCCAAATTATAGAATTTCATGGTTTTCCGTTGGTACATTAGTGGGGTCCTTACTTTTGGGGAGATTTGTATATTATTCAGAGTGAAAGGGTACAGTACAGCCCGACATTGAAAATAGGTACAACATTCTTTGTTATTCTTGTCAGAACAACATATTTTTTGTAATAATAACTCAATTTCAGTTAATACTCTGAAGCCGGATACCACTGTAGGAAAGAAGGACAATTTATTTGTTTAATTGATCACATGTGCACCCCCACAAAATAAATCCCAATATCCAATTTGGTGAGATCTGCGAAATGAATGAATGTATGGTCGTTTGCTAACCGCAGATAGTGAATGTGCAATATATGATCATCTTTGAGATGGTCCTTTGGTCACCTGTGGTGGAACCAAAGAGATGAAATTTTCCTGAGCTTTGAGTGCCTAAAATTTGGCTGACCAATACGGTAGCAAGGTGCTCCCCCACCTCGGCAGAGGTGCGAGATGACCTGAAGAACGGCCATGTTTCAGTACTCTGGCGCTGGATCTTGTGTTGGTAAGACCTAACTTAGGTGTGCTCTGTAAAGACAAAAGAGTGGAGAGTATGGTATGGATGTGAAATACTTAAGAGTAGCTTGGAATAATAATTTCTCTATTTCAGGAACTTGCTCCCTCTCTCTGTCCATGTCCTCTTTCCCCGTCTCCCTATTCAACTCTTCCTACCCCTCGCTCCATCCATCCCCTCTTGCTCTATCCACCTGTCCTCCATCCTCTGTCTATATTTCCTCCCTGTCGCTGTGCATCACTTTCACCTCACGGTCTCTCCGTCCATCTCCACAACCCTCTCTCTCTGTCCACCTCCTCCACTCCCAACTCTCTGTCCATCGACTTCTCCCAACCTAATTCCATCTCCTCCTCTCTCTGTCCATCTCCCCCTTTCTCTCTCTCTGTCCATCACCATCTTTCTTCTCCCTGTCATTTCCCATTTCTTTTCTGTGTCCATCTCCTTCTTTTCCTTCTTTCTGTCCATCTCTCCTTCCATCTCCTCCTCTACCATTTCTCTGTCCATTTTCTCCTTCCCCTCTATCTCTTCATCTCCTCCTCCCCATCTTGCTGCATGTCTTTTTTCTCCCCATGCCTCTGTCCATCTCCTCCTCTTTCCTTTCTGTGTCTGTATCCTCCTCTGTCCATTCTTTGCACTACTTTTTCGGTTACTGCCTTCGTAACTGATAAGAAACTGACGTGCGAACCCACTGCGGGTATTGCTTTGTGTTGCCCTACACACGGGTAGCCCCATCAGTGGCAAATTCCAGAACACAACAAAAAGGCTTCGAATAGTCCACAATGTTCCAGAATATTCCACAACATTTGAGAGTGTTCTGGAATGTTCCACAATGATCTGGAATGTTTCAGGATGTTCGAGAACATTCTGGAATATTCCCGAATGTTCCACACTATTCCCGAACATTCCAGAACATCCCGGATAATTGTGGAACATTCTGGAACTTTCTAGAATATTGTGGAGCGCTTTCGAATACTCTCGAATGTTCTGGAATCTTCTCGCATACTCTCAAATGTTCTAGGATGTTCTAGTAATTTCTAGATGGCGAAACTTCGCAGTCTTCACATCTCGAAAAGAACTCCCTTAAGGTAAAAACAGAAACCTTCTTTATGTGTGGAGTATAGAGAGCTACCACTCCGCACAATTCCCTTGATCGTAAGTTTTGACAGCACACACACTGTACACTTGCTTTTATAATATATGCTGATAAAGTTTGTACGAAATTTCGTCCTACTCGCATTTGTCCACTGTTTTAATGGAACTGTGTACCTCGTCGCGAGCTAACCAGCGTCACGATTCGGGCCGTGCCACTCCATGTCGCATGTCAAACCAGAATGCGTCTTCCAGCACCTGACTGTCATTTCACAAAACCGATATTTAACTCCTATTCGTGGCTTCGAAAGAAGAGCGATAGGTGATGGCTTAGAACTGCGGTAGGCAAAAAGCTTGTAAGACGTCCATCATTAAAGAATTTGTTGCTAGCGCACTCGAGCAGATGTAATTTCGATGGATTGCTCATGCGCTGCCTGCGGTATGTAAGGTATAAGAGAATCTCAGACCAGAGAGCAGTGTTGACTGCAGCAGGAACTGTGTGTCGTAGGAGTTGTAGTAGCAGTCGTGTGTATAGAGTTGGCTGGGTCGGTCGTGGGGGAGCGATGGCAGAGCCTGAGCGATGTAGTATAAGGTAAAAGCAGCCTCGCGCATATGTAGTATTGTTCTATCAAGTCCCATGTAAATGTTTTTAAAAAAAACTCTTAATAATAATCTTTCTCATAAAAAGTAACTTTCGACAATCATTCATTTCAATTTAAAGAATTTACTAATTTCTCGAATCCTTGGTCATCCTGATTATTGAAAAGCAAAATCAGTTGTTTCTTTTTATACATGACAAATCTATCGGCCAGCATTGCACTCGGCTGTGCCAGAAAAATTTATTATAGGAGCAGATATATATGCGTTATGCGGCGACCTTATCGAGGTAGGAATTTCCAATTTATTCAGAATGATCTTTCAGGGCCATGACGCAGCACTGCTGACGTCCAAAATTTACCAGTTTAAATTCACAGTCAATTATTGAAAGGTGATAAGTGAGCCACAGTTTTGTTGAGAGATTGTTGACATTGTGTTATTGATAGGTTGAGGAATTTTTCCGTGGGGAGGTTGCACTGAATGTGAATTAGGCTATATAATTATATTTATCTGTTGGGAGATTGCGCTGAGTGTGAATGTTGTACTTATGATTTTTTTTTTTTTTTTTTTTTTTTTTTGTGGGGAGGTTACAAGTTTTCGTGTCGTCATTTCAAACATCTAGCACCTGGTGAAAAAACTCATTACTTGACGTTTGATTTTGCTTAGTTAACAAACTGATTAAGTTCCGGATTCGAATACCTGTTCAACATAAAATCTTCCGTTGCGTCATTAAAAGTTAAAACGTGCAAAGACTACAGTACGTCTGGATGGAATCATGTTTAAAATCTTTTGTCGTTAGTTAGCAAGAACAGTAAACAGTAGCTGGAGAGGAGTCCCAGTCAAGTACAAAAACATATCCTGTAACTTCGAGCAGCGACTTGAAAATAGAAACATAGAAAAAAATAAGGTATTTTAAGTATGTTTAAGGCTAGTTAGCAATGGTGATCGGTGACCTCTTCGAGCCTCGGTCAAGGACGAAAACTTGGTTTAATTAGTATTTGTTGTAGGTGCTGGGTTTGAATCATATCCAGAAGAAAACATTTCGGTAAGTAATTTAAAGTTTAAATATGTGCACTGCTAGTCATTCATGAATACTTTACAGCAGCGCGGGGTAGCCGCGCGGTCTCAGGCGACTTGACACGGTTCGCGTGGGTGCTCCCCCCAGAGGTTACAGCCCTCCCTTGGGCACGGGTGTCTGTGGCGTCCGTAGCATAAGTTATTTTAAGTTAGATTAAGTAGTGTGTAAGCCTAGGGGCCCATGACCTCTGTAGTTTGATTCCAAAGGAGCTTACCACAAATAAAAATAAAAAAAAAAGTACTTTAGATATTTAATTTTTCTTTGGCTAATTAATATGGTTCAAATGGCTCTGAGCATTATGGGACTCAACTGCTGAGGTCATTATTCCTCTAGAACTTAGAATTAGTTAAACCTAACTAACCTAAGGACATCACAAACATCCATGCCCGAGGCAGGATTCGAACCTGCGACCGTAGCGGTCTTGCGGTTCCAGACTGCAGCGCCTTTAACCGCACGGCCACTGCGGCCGGCTAGGCTAATTAATAAGGGCAATAGACGAATTTCGAGCAGTACATAGATCCGCGTACAGTCACTAAGTACTGTGAAATTACTATTGATACATCTTTGATGCTGAGGTTTCAATGGAGCGCTTGAGGCTAATAATGGCGGTTTTTCTAACTGGTTAGCGCATTGACCAGTTTACGTGAAAACACTCTCGATTCGAATGACTTGTTGGAAAATCTTTTAGAGAGCAGGAGTACGTAGAAGTGTCATAGAACTTTGGGATTCAAAATCATCCTGCAAAATCTTATATTCACAAAAAAAATTGTTTTTGACTAAGGACTTTTGAATTATTTACGTGATACAGTTGCTGGTATTTGTCATCTCAGAAACTAGTAAGTGTTCTAACATTCCTGAAATATCACTGTGGTAAAAAATTTGAGTTTAGTATCATTAATAACTGTCTCATTTCTTCCTCTTCTGCTTTTACGGCGCCATTGGCCCACGTCACTGAGTCATTTTCTGGTCACCTACTACAGCAGGTTTTCTTTCTGAATTGCCGAGTGTCTTCTCACTCATTCTAATCTCTTCTGTCGTTTCTTATCTGTAAATACACTGTTTATTGTTAGTCGTTCGTCCATTTTTGGTTTACATCTATGTTTTATGCTTTTCAGTTTCCTTAAATTTTCTGCTTTGTTTTGCAAATCATTCAAGTTTTATTCCCTTATCCTTTCTATTTGTTGCTTCATGTTCCAAAGTTTCTCCATAATTTTTCTTGGTAATCTGGTTTCTGGTGTTCTCAAGACGTAGCCAAAAAACATTTCTTTTTTTTCCGTATAGTATCTGTAATGGTTTCCAATTCACTGTACACCACTTGATATGGCAATATCCGCCGTTGTTCATGTTTTTCGTATTTCTTATTCGAGTTGTAGACACTTCTGAGAAGCGACACTTGTGAGAAACTTTAATGTGGCGACACTTGTGAGAAATCCGGGATGCTAAGGGACCGCCACAGGGTGGGTCGCAAACGCTGCGCCACTACCTGCTCGGCCAGCCACCACCTGCTGCCGCTTGGTGTGACTGAGCGCTCGGCTTGTGCCGGCCCGGGCAGCTGCCGAGGGGCATTCACACTCCTCCAGTGCAGCCAAGGTACACCATTTCAGAATATTTTTGGGCAAGGAAGAGTAGCCTTAGTCAAATTAGAAATCGGAGGTGATTTTGCCCCCTCGGTATCATGTCAACCATTAGTTGCAGCACAGTTATGCGTAAGAACTTTTTCATTGAAATTTTTGTTCTGATTAAACTTACATAGGGCATAATTTTCGCTCAACCTCATACTTAACGACGTATTTTACAGAAACTATAGAAACCGAAAATGTTTTCCATCTTTCAACCCCTCACCCAAAATTTGATATGTTAGGAGTGGCAACCTTTTACCATATATTAAGAGGAGCTGAAACGTCCCCTTTGAACAATTATACAAGACTGTCCTTAAACTGACACACAATATTTTTTTAGCGCAACGCAATCTGACTTTCAGATATCCCTACAAAGGAATGGCCCTGACTAACATTAACCTATACGTTTCACAAATCACTTACCTCACAAAAATCTTCATTACTCGAACTACTGCAATACAGCGAGCGCCACTACTGCCAGCTAAATAAAAGATTCAAACTACGGAAGGCACTAACTACTGATAGGGATAGTTAGTAAATGAAAGATTTTAATAGAGAACAAACAATGTATTTACCTTAATAGTGTTGAAAAAGCATAATATACATAGCAGTTCATAATATCCATTCTGTACTCAAAAATCCGCCATCTCATTTCCCACATCCACCACTGCTGGCGGCTCACCTCCAACTGCGCAACGCTACGCGCTGTTCACATCCAGCTGCCGCTGCCCAACACTACAATGGCAGACAACAATGCAAACTAGCCACAGACTGCACACAGCATAGCCAGTGATTTTCATATAGAGCGCTACGTAACGTTGCCAATAAGAAAACATAAACAGCCTACTTACATAGCCCCCATGCTCCCCAAAAAAAAATTTTGCAAATTGTTTTGGGCAGTGGCCAATTATGATTTGAAAAAATTTTTCATAATTACAATAACAAAGATATCAAATGCACACACTTATTTATACAATGTTAGTCAAAAGCTAAAATTTTCTCACAGTCCATAAAGACAGTCCAGATTGTTCATCACAGTAAAATTACAGTGGGTTTTTTTTTCTCAAAGTCTGAGTAGTAAAAGAGAATGCACACGGAAGTAGTGGATTTCCATGCACTCTTGAAGAAGTGGTGTTGTCCTTCCAACGGAAAGACAGTACTGACTCTTTACATGCTGACAGGTAATGGGTCACAACAGAGCAAACCCACAGCAGAGTCATTCGACGTTTTGAAGAATATTGGTAGGTAGGTCATCACAGAGCAGACCCACTGTAGTCCTGGTAGAGAGTATGGTATTGGTGGGTCATCAAAGATGCAGACCCAATGTAGTCCGTGTAGAGATGGCCAGTTTACAGAAACTATAGAAACCGAAAATGTTTTCCATCTTTCAACTCCTCACCCAAAATTTGATATGTTAGAAGTGGCAACCTTTTACCATATATTAAGAGGAGCTAACTAAAGAATTTGGTTCTCGGTAGAAACTTTTTCTTTAATCATTTCGAAATAAACCTCAATTTTTCCGTACCACGCAGGGAAGTGTACTGAGGTCTAATGTGAGTCCTGCTAGCACTTAGCGTTAAGGAAGGCAATTTATTTATTGATACAAGATGTATTCATCGTCCACTGAAACAGACATTTGAGCCGTGGTAAAAACAGCTGTTTTGAAGAGCGCGCCGCAGTGCGTAGTGTGAAGCAGTCGCCCTCCGTTTCTGGCGGTGGCGCCGCTTTGGCAATCGCAGCTTTGGTGTCTCCCTCTGGCGGGAAATGGGAAAGGTTGCCTGTTCACGTGCATTTAAGGGGCGCTATGAGCTCGCCAGGCGGTCAGTCTGGGTCAGTTTCTCGTCCCCAGCTTGCTAGTCTGTCTCTCGTCCGCATCTGTTAGGCAGTTAGAGTCTGTCTGTCCTTCGGAGTGCTAGTGTGTCTGTCGTTCGGATCAACCTTTAAAGCCGGCAAAATGAGAGTCTTTCCACTCCGCCAGTAAGAGAACTCAGCGAGTGGTCGCCTTGTCGGGGCTTAGTTCCTGCATCTGAGTCTGCGCGTTAGGCCACCAGTCTGCTCGAGTTTGCTTAGGCAATGGTCAGTGCCGGTTGGATCGATCGGTTGGTCGATCGCGCACTGAGACACAAGATTACTTGTCCGTATTGAGCGTTGGCGCATGTGAGGTCGCCACGTGAGTCCAGTGGGCCGCGGCGTATAGCGAGGGGTAGTGGCTTCGCCGTCGACACAAGAGCAACAGCAGTCAAACCACGACATCGGTCTGGCCGGTGCGAGCTGCGACGACGTGAGACGAGAGATCTGCGCGCCTTCCTGCGTCCTTTGAAGCGGCTGGCAGCGGACGGTTCGGGAGAGCGATTTGGGGGTGCTGCGACAGATCTTCTCGAGAAATCACAGTTTATTAGAAATTAAGTGATTGGTAATATGTTGTTTGATTTACTCTTGTTAAATTCTACTTGTTTTCTTGGTGAGGTCACCAAACTTTTTGCTTTGGGGTCGTCCCACCATTCTTCTCCGTCTGCCCACCCGCGGGAAGGTGATTGTCTATAAATTGGGTGGTCCGTTTTTCCCTTGTGGAGTAGGGTGGGGTTAGATCAACCTGCGGTTTGGGCTGTTCGGTAATCTCTCTATCAATCTACCGTACATTAGTAGCTGCCTCTGTCATGTTTGTCGGATTTGGTGTGTTAACGAATTTATTGCTTGGAGTGTAACGGCCTAATACCTGAAATATGTTTTGATCTTTGGAAACTTTGATACTATTGCCTTTGATCTTGAGAGGCGGTATCTGTGTACTGTAGAGCCAACCTGTTTGGCCAACCTTGTAGAATTTTATATAAGATTGCATTTCATGGGCTTTTATTTAAATGATCATTTTAGTATATAAAGTTGCCACCCTTGCACCGTAATACTTTTCATAGAAGTTAAAATCAAGTTCACCTTCGGTGGCAAGGTTAATATTTTATCTGTTGCCGGCCGGAGTGGCCAAGCGGTTCTAGGCGCTACAGTCTGGAACCGCGCGACCGCTACGGTCGCAGGTTCGAATCCTGCCTGAGGCATGGATGTGTGTGATGTCCTTAGGTTAGTTAGGTTCAAGTAGTTCTAAGTTCTAGGGGACTGATGACCACAGCAGTTAAGTCCCATAGTGCTCAGAGCCATTTGAACCATTTTAATAGTTAGTGTTTTGTACCATTTACATCCCTCCTACGGGGGGTGCACAGTTTGCGTGCTTGTGTAAATTGTTAAAACTCTTAGTTTAAAGTAATCTAGCGTGTTGCAGATTTGCAGCAGTGTAGTCTTTCAGAGGCTGTTGTGAGCGGTCGTAACTACGGCCGTGTCAAAAGGGAGAGGCAAGGTTCTCTGCCCGAAAGCTGTTACAGTCAAAAATTGTTTCTTTCTGCCTCTGAATAAATTGTAACTTTGATATTTAGATGTTGCCTTCTGATTATAATTTTAAATCCGTTTCTTTAAAAAAATGCTTTTAGGCACTATTAAAGTCAATAAAATTCCCATTTGTTAAAAGGAATTTGGTTATGATTTCATCAGTTACTCCCTGGCAGCAACTTCCATCCTTACATAGTGTGATTAAATGTGTTAATGTTCTTGATGAATCGCTAGTAAATAAAATAAATTCTTAAGAATAGTCTTTTAAAATTGTAACGTCACAATAGGTTTCGTTACTTAGTTAAAATCAGTGTTATGTTGCTATCAGCTGATAGACATTATCAGCGTAAATTCAATTACTTTACATGATTAATGAACAGTGAAATAATTTCAGTCCCAAATTACATCCATGTAGAAACAATTATGGATCAAAGTCTTTTATTTTCATTGCAATATGCACGTCCTGTGTCCCTATTTACATTTCCCCACCTCTCCTTAAAAGTACGTGGTCAGGTGTGAATGTTTTGAGTGTGGTAGCAGACAAACCAGAGATGTAGTGGGTCTCAGAATCTTCTACAAACTTTAACACAGTCAGTGGAAGGCAAAGAGCAGGAACAGGATGGTTCGACCAGAGGTGCGAAAGTCTAACAAAAACGTTTTCTTACCAGAGGTTGGTCGTGGGCCTCCCCCACCACCTCGCGCTGCTCGGGAGAAAGAGCCGCGCAACGGTTACGGGGAGTTTTTTGGAAGACAGGTAAGCGACCAGACGTTCCTTCAGAACGCTGCGTCGAAACCAGGATAAAGGTATTTGAATGTTTAAATATGTTTAATGTTAACAATTTATTAATCAGAGACTTTTTCGCGATTGATTAATTAAGAACCATTTATTGATTTTTGTTCAATTTATCCGATATAAGAATAATATTCTCCGTTCGAGATTTCCGTTACGACCCGCCACGTGGTGCATAGTTTCAAACTGCAACCGCCGAGAAATCTAATAGAGGGAATTGTAGCCAGTTTTTGCGATTGCTGAACATTTATGCTAGCGTGTGTCGATGTTTAACAACTTATTGAAAATTTAGTGACGAGGGTAGCTTTTCTAAGATGAATCGTTTCGTATTCAAGCACTTCGCGCTGGAGATACCAGTCACGAGTCCTGCTCGATGCCAGCCACTGTACATAGAAAATCTGCATAGAGAAACAGTTAACGATATTTGCATTTCAGTGATAACTTAGTGCATGTGCATGTATCAGCATGGTAGTAGTGACCACGTCCGAGATTTTCCTTCCCCCCACAGGACGATGCAAATCAAAGGCAACACGGTTTGTAATTCAAAGGAGAAATAATCTATGTGCATAGTTAAATAATCTTTGTCCATAGTTAATGTGTATTCAAAGGATTGTTAAGAAGTAACTTCGTAAATTTGTCTAATGTTGGTTAAAATAAAATTGACTTTGTTTTTCGAAGTAATTTCCGTTCTCGGCTTGCTCATTTAAACCATACCTAAGAAAAGAGAATCAAATCAATCACGCTGCCCCTTTACTAAAATTATTGGCACAAGACTAGATTCGTGCAGGATGTAGTTTTCTCTGACCTTCCCCAAAATTACAATTGCGTTATCCGTTGCGACTTCAAATTCAATCGATAAGATTGTATTCTGAACTTTGATGGGCCTAAACATCAATTCTAAAGCGGGCAGAATGGTCAGGGAAGGTTGAGCTGCCGAGAGAGAAAAAGTGTGCATAAGATTCTTCTTCACAGCAGGCTTATATAAAAATGAATAAAAGTAATCCCTGCTGATAAAATTAAGCAAACTCCCTTCTCAGCCTGCCGCAGACAGGGAGAATTAACGTCATTTACGATCTAAATACCAGTCGTTGGGAGCTTGCAAAATAAATCACGGTTCAACATTGTTTCTAAAATTCTCTACACAAAAATGTTGTTTGTGATTGTTAGAAAAGCTATGACTTTTCAGACTTCATTAGTGAATCTTTTACAATTTGCAAGAGACTTTAAGCCGACTTTTTGTCGTTTCCAGGGAACACCACGAGGAGGTAGTCTCTCTTCGTCCCGCATTATATTTATTTACAATATTTACCGGATGATTAGTCATTTACTATTTTTACAATAGGGCTATGGGCGTGAACTGAACCCCTTTTCAAAATTTACAAGTGTTGCTGTAGCTTCAGCCATATCGTTTTCATTGTAATTTCTGTGCAAAAGACACAAATAAGAAATGATTTTATATTGCCGTCAACTTGGAGTCTTGTAAGGGTCTTAGAAACTATCTCATCTGTCTTAATTGCAGACTTCTTTCTTCTTTTCCCACCTAGATTTAAAACTAGTCGGTGCCCATGATATTCTGCCTCTTCTCTGAGAATTTTTACTATGGAGTAAAAATTTGGATGAACCTTCGAAATTAATGTATTTATCCTCCGATTCCATCCTTCTGAAACATTGTTGGTGCGGTGACGCCTTCCTGCGCTGTTCCATATGTCCCTTGGCATGTCTTCATTATCCAGCCATTGTTCAACAAAATAGTCGTAAAAATCCTGCAGTTTTTCATTATCTGGCGTGCTCTCCTGGTTGCATAGCCACGCATCATCTAACATGTCTAGGGAAATGTGAGCCAAAGCGGAACACAATCTTACGTGAAAATGAATTTCTTCGTTTTCCTCGTAGGCAGCAACAAGGCCGCAATTCTGCACTTGCCTCCACAAGCACTGATTAAAATGGTAGCTGTAGCCATTAATCTTTGCATCAGGAAACAAATGTGTTACTGATTGAATGATTGCAGCTTCAAAATCCATCATGATAGCTGTAGAATTCCATCTAGATACGTTGGTCTCAACAGCTGTGAAAAAGCGATCGTAGGTTTCTCGCTTTTTATTGGGTAGCAAGGCGTACGGGGTTGGAACTGTTCGTTTCCTCCTCAGAACTAGAAATATGGGCAGGAACAACAAATAACTGTACAAACTGCTTGCTGGTTCTTTTGAACGTTCCATCGACAAAGAACGAATTGCAGTCTGTTAAACAGGATTTTCCCCTTTCGCTAGCGAACGCCAGTATCCTATCATTTGGTCCTCTGTCGTCATCTGCAAGTAAAAATTTGCTCCCATCATTCATTAGCAAATGATGTTCTTGCAGAAATATTCCTGTAGCATCGATCAGATCTTGCGAAGATCCCATGCTTTTTGCCTGATGCGTTGCAGCGATCGTTTTGCACTCCTGTGTGACGGCAGTGATGTGACGATGCAGTACTGAACTGCGATGTGCTACCTGTTTGGTGTCCCTGTAGACCGCCCGCTACCCGTTCGGCCGGGTCTCCTCACAAATGTCGCTCCTCACAAGTGTCGCTCCTCACAAATGTGGCTCCTCACAACTGTCGCTCCTCACAAGTGTCGCAACCCCTCTTTTTCATACATGTTGTAGCTTTTCTTCTCCCTTCTTATAGAATTCTGTCGATCCGTTTTTCTGGACGACTTCTAAAATAGTTTCAGTTCCATATGTCACCTCTGGTCGAACCACCGTCTTGTAATGTTCTTTTACTGATAGACTTTTTCATTGTATGCAGACCACTTTGATTTTTGAGCTCTTATAAATCTGTTAGTTCTTTCTTGCCGTGTAGGTTCCTTGTCCAAGTTATATGTGATAATTTCTCCTCACTTTTTAAGTTTCTTCACTATTTATATTTTCCTGTTATTTATTGTCTTATCGTTGGTTAGTAGTGGATCTGTTACCATTATCTCAGTCTTTATTAATGACACCTAGGGTCTTAGTTTTTGTGCTATATTTTGTAGCTTGCTATTTGAGTTTTGGCGTCTTGGATGTTATTAGCTAGTAATGCTAAGTCATCTGCGTATCTCAAGCAATTTAAGTCTATATGATGTGGCTTGGGTCCAGTTCTAATGTTTTTAGAATTTTCCTTGTATCATCCGCTCATCACGTGCTTCAGAGCACGGGTAAAAAGTAATAGAGATAAACCATCTCCGTATCTCAACCCTTTTTTAATCGTAAATGTCTCAGATATTTCTCCTCTGACGTTAATTTATATTTGATATTTGTTAGAGCTGAGTTTATCATTTTTATTAATTTAGGATGGATACCAAAATTCCTTAGTATCTTCGTCGTTGAAGATCTGTGGATACAATCATAAGTTTCTTTGAAATGCACAAGGATTATGAATTGTCGTTTTTGTCTTATTATGTTGTATTCCATTAGCAATTTAGAAATGGTAATCTGTTCTGGGCAGGTTCTCCAGGATCTTGATCCTCCTTAGTATTCTCCTAGTTCCAGTTCAAGTTGAGCTTTACAACGACTGTACAGAATTCTTGACAAGACTTTATGTTATCCAAAATGGAGGTTCCTCTATAGTTGCCTGGATTTGATTTGCCTCCTTTAGCTGTAGTCCAATGTTCTGATAGTTCTTATTTGTTCCAGATTTTCACTATTCTTTGCTGTAATGATATCTTCTGAAAGCAAGAGTTGAATTTCCATATCTTGCGTAAAACCAATTTCGAATCGTCTGAATCGCCAGCATGAAGTGACTGGAAAGGTGCCAGTGGAGTAGGAGTACGTGACAGTACAACTTGTCCTGATGAATAACACATATCGACTGATTCACAGCGGCATTTTAACGCTTGACAATATTGGCATATTTTGTCCATCGCAGCAATTGTGATTTTAGGATGTACAGAGTATTTCTGGTGCATATTCTATCGCAAGGCGAACGAATGAGGCACGTATTAATGCACGGCTGGTTTGCTGCTTCTCTCTCTCGCGTCCTCTGAATGTGACTATGTGCAATTCTCGCGCCGCTCCTATTCTCATTATATTTTCTCGCAGACGTTCATCACACTTTTCTCGAGATTCTTGTCTACAGGATTTATGCTTTTCTGATTCGTTGAGCTCCGTTTCTTGCCACGATTTGTGCTTCCGAGTCACGAGCTCTCTCAACACGCTTGCGTAGTCCTTCTCTGCTACACGCATTGTTAAGGTTAGATTTTTTCCGCGGCATTATATCGGAATTGAAAAAATGATAATAGTTATTACTTTAATGAATAAATTAGAACAAAATTAATTAATCAATTAATTAACAATTAACAGATTGATAAATCAAAATAAAATACATATAATGAAATAGAAAGCAAGCAAGAAATGTTACACGGTTTTGAGGTGGTATGAAGATAAACAGAAAAAAATTACATATTAAGTTGTATGCTGTTATTATTTTTCTGTTGAAAATGATAATAATATCCAAAGAATACATAGCACAATTATACCACAAGACGCAGTGAAATTTTAAAAATGATACACGATCAATTAAAATAGCACAGTTACCTCGTGAAAATAAACAAACATCACGTGGAATAGATTGTAGCATCTGGAAATCGAAACACGACGCCATCTGCTGGACGTCTACCCACCTAGATGTCAAAAGAGGTTAGAGTATTGTATCAGTGAATTAACGTACTTCGACATCTATTAGAACTCATAGTACTTACATATAAATACAAACTATTGGCATATAATAAACATTTAATTTGCCATAACAAATATTGAGGTCAATAATCGAGATAAGTCTTTTGAGTTGAACCAAATTACACATATCTGCAAAATTTCATCAAGATCAGTTGAGTAGTTTCGGAGTTTATCCCGGGCATACATCATGACACACACACACACACACACACACACACAAAATATATATATAGGGTGGTCCATTGATCGTAATCGGGCCAAATATCGCACGAAATAAGCATCAAACGAAAAAACTACAAAGAACGAAACTTGTCGAGCTTGAAGAGGGAAACCCGATGGTGCTATGGTTAGCCCGCTAGATGGCGCTGCCATAGGTCAAACGGATATCAACTGCGTTTTTTAAAATAGGAACCCCCATTTTTATTACATATTCGTGTAGTACGTAAAGAAATATGAATGTTTTAGTTGGACCACTTTGTTCGCTTTGTGATAGATGGCGCTGTAATAGTCACAAACATATGGCTTACAATTTTAGACGAACAGTTGGTAACAGGTATGTTTTTTCAAATTAAAATACAGAACGTAGGTACGTTTGAACATTTTATTTCGGTTGTTCCAATGTGATACACGTACCTTTGTGAACTAATCATTTCTGAGAACGCATGGTGTTACAGCGTGATTACCTGTAAATACCACATTAATGCAATAAATGCTCTAAATGATGTCCGTCAACCTCAATGAATTTGGCAATAAGTGTAAAGACATTCCTCTCAACTGCGAGTAGTTCGCCTTTCGTAATGTTCGCAACTGCATTGACAATGCGCTGACGCATGTTGTCAGGCGTTGTCGGTGGATCACGATAGCAAATATCCTTCAACTTTCCCCACAGAAAGAAATCTGGGAAAGTTAGATCTGGTGAACGTGCGGGTCATGGTATGATGCTTCGACGACCAATCCACCTGTCATGAAATATGCTATTCAATACCGCTTCAACCGCACGCAGGCTATGTGCCGGACATCCATCATATAGGAATTACATCGCCATTCTGTCATGCAGTGAAACATCTTGTAGTAACATCGGTAGTACATTATATAGGAAATCAGCATACATTGCACGATTTAGATTGTCATCGATAAATGGGGCCATAATGCCGCACCATACATTAAACCGCCAAGGTCGCTGATGTTCCACTTGTCGCAGTCATCGTGGATTTTCCGTTGCCTAGTAGTGCATATTATGCAGGTTTACGTTACCGCTGTTGGTGATTGACGCTTCGTCGCTAAATAGAACACGTGCAAAAAATCTGTCATCGTCCCGTAATTTCTCTTGTGCCCAGTGGCAGAACTGTACACGACGTTCAGAGTCGTCGCCATGCAATTCCTGATGCACAGAAATATGGTACGGGTGCAATCGATGTTGATGTAGCATTCTCAACACCGACGTTTTTGAGATTCCCGATTCTCACGCAATTTGTCTGATACTGATATGCGGATTAGCCGAGACAGCAGCTAAAACACCTACTTGGGCATCATCATTTGTTGCAGGTCGTGGTTGATGTTTCACATGTGGCTGAACACTGCCTGTTTCTTTAAATAACGTAACTATCCGGCGAAGGGTCCGGACACTTGAATGATGTCGTCCAGGATACCGAGCAGCATACATAGCACACGCCCTTTGGGCATTTTGATCACAATAGCCATACATCAACACGGTATCACCTTTTCCGGAATTGGTAAACGGTCCATTTTAACACGGGTAATGTATCACGAAGCAAATACCGTCCGCACTGGCGGAATGTGACGTGATAGCACGTACTTATACGTTTGTGACTATTACAGCACCATCTATCAAAAAGTGAAAGAAGTGGTCCAATTAAAACATTCATATATCTTTACGTACTACACGAATATGTAATAAAAATGGGGGTTCCTATTAAAAAAACCAGTTGGTATCCGTTTGACCTTTGTCAGCGCCATCTAGTGGGCCAACCATAACGCCATGTGGTTTCCCCCTTCAAGCTAGACGAGTTTCGTTGTTTGAAGTTTTTTCGTTTGATGCTTATTTCGTGAGATATTTGGCCCGGTCACTATCAGTAGAGCACCCTGTGTGTCATGTCGAAGTGGCACTGATGACAATGCTGTATGTTGCTGTTGAAGCTTACATGTTTTTGATAAGTAATACCGACATGGAAATGGTTTAAATTTCGCCTAGTACTTGTTTTTGATAAATAATTCAGGCCATTCAGATGCTTTTCAACATGATTTTGCAATAGCTTCTAACACTAATGGGCTAGTTCTGTCACCATGGACCTTTTTCTTAAATTTCCACTAGCACAAATGGGTTAGTTCCATTATTTTGAAATCTTTTATTTCCCACTACCGCCATCTTGATTTCAGCGAATGCAGAGCCTACTAGTGGTGGCTGCTTGAGCTATGGGCCAAAGAGAAGGTATCTATTCTACGTGGCTACATCAGTTACCAGACTTCTCCTTTGGAGAGATTATCATTCCATTGTGCACTGTAGATCCATTGCTGTTGCCACCACCACCATCACCCTCAGCACCACCACCATCACCATTACAGTTGCAACAGTAAGTAGTTCAACTGGCCTTAACCACTGCACCATTGCCACCACAGCTTGGTGTATTTCTGTATCATAAGGATACTGTATTTCGTTTTCGAATGCAGAACAAAAGTAAGTGATGTAGAAAAAGCAGAAAGGTAAGAAAGAAAGAAATTAAGTAAAACCTTCCTTTCAAATTTTATTTCCAGTATTTTGTTTCTAAAGTTCTGTTGCACCTTGTGAGGCGAAGCTAAGTAGTCATGGATAAGTCTACACATATTTTGTCCAAGTTTCACATGCCTCTTGTCTCTGATGTTTGTGTTTTCCTTTGTCGTGGTTCCTTTTTCTGCCGTCTTCAACGTGCCTGATATTCGCTTCATTCTGGCAGACGAGCGTTCAGGTACCAGTTTACTGTTCACGGATGACGTCTTGAAACAGCGGGCGTCATCTGTGCGCATTCCACGATGCATCTAGTGTACCTAAAACACTAGGTACATTTTTTTGATACTTTTCTCTGTGAGAAGTTTTTCTTTCAAGTTTTTCTGTCACAAACAGGGTGTATATTACGAATATTTTTAATCATTTATTTGTGATTTAAGCGTTACAAACATACTGTTGTTAGCTGTAACATTTCGTTTCAATAATCAGAATGCAGATCTTGGGCTTTTGAGATTACTAGTGGATTCAGGGCATATCGTTGTGTACAAACGTAAGTTTAATTCGTTATTTTGTCTCCTTGTTTTTTACTACCCCGTTTTCCTTTATTTTTAAACAGATCTCGTAATGACCTTGAGGTTGAAGCTCTTCTGCCAGTGTTTGCCTACAAATAGATTTATTTTTGAAGAGGGTTCGTCTTGAGCAAGACACAGTTTTTGTCTCTGCTGTCAAACGGCGATCAGACAACTTCAACCCACAAATACCTCAACCACCCCCACCTCTCCATGCAGACTCTCTCCCTCTCTCTCTCTCTCTTACACACACACACACACACACACACACACACACACACACACACACACACACACACACAACTAAAAAGAAGTAAATAAAATAAAATACAAAAGTTAAAAATTGAAAATGTTCTCTCTCTCTCTCTCTCTCTCTCACTCTCTCTCTCTCTCTCTCTCTCTCTCTCTCACACACACACACACACACACACACACACACACACAAACACACGCACACACACACAATCTTCTGCATACAACTAGTTAATGTTAGGGCTAACCATAACATTTCCAGTCGTAAAATTTCGAAGTAAATAGCTGTTGTTCATTAAGTTGTATGGTTGCAGATGACAAACTGAAAGAAAACAACTGCAGTAAAAAAACATAAAAATCCATGAAAACCACAGCATGTGGTAAAAAGATAAGTGTACAAAACCTTGTTTTTCAAAATTTGTTAATACTGTCCTAAGAACTCAAATTATACAAGTATTAAACAGGATTTTTCCTGCTTAATGAAAATAAAAGAAAAGGCCATTGATGATACTGAAACTTTAGCGAAACATGTCTGGGAAATAAAAGAAGGGATGAAAATTGTGTTTTGCTGGCAGTGGACCTTCTCCGAAAACAGAGCTGATAATGATTTGCTAAGAAGTCGAAACCGTGCATGGTACTGTTTGTGTATATGAGCTAAGAAATACAGTAACAGAATTCAGTTTTACGACGGCCAATGTATTCTCTGGCTGTGTAAAATCGCACTGCAGCCACAAAAATGTGTCACATAGAAGGTGACATTCGTTTCAAGAGGGGCTGTGGAAGGCAGGCGACAAAGACCACAGCGAGTAGCATTAAGTCCGTTTTCTAGAAGCGCCGTCCTGGCCTCGTGGCCGCAGATTGGAATCTCTCCAGCTGGCGTGTTGTGGGTGGGCGACGTCAGTGAGGGTCTTCCGGCACCCACGCGGCTGTTTTTGCCCCACATCGGAAACGTCAGGACCACGTGTGAAGACCACGGCCCAAGTGTTACTCCCTACACGGAGGACGCATATTTCCACCGTGTCCCCCGTCCCGTTGGGTCCGTCGAGCGCAGCTCAATGTAAATCAGTTTTCTCTTATTTACATCGTGTGCCAGTTGCCTCAGAGGGCAGAGCTCCGCAACTGCCCACAGAGTTAGAACAAAAAATACTGTAAAAAATCGAGAAAAGCTTCCACCTCCTTAGTTCTTTATTTATTTCGAAAGAGAATTAAACTTAAAGGAGAGGAAATACAAGGTTTAAGGTTTGCCGATGACATTGATATTCTGGCAGAGAGAGCAAAGGAAGATCAGTTTAACAGAATGAATAGGATTTGTAACTTGCTCTTTATCCATGCGAAGTAATGAGCACTGTCGACAGGGGATCTCAATTTCATTTTTCTACACTTCCGGAAGGCTTTTCACAAGCAGCTTTTAATTAAATTCCGTGCTTATGGGATATCGCCTCTGTTGTTGTATTGGATTCGTAGTTTGCTGTCAGAATGGTCACAGTTTGTGGTAATTGGTCGAGAGTCATCGAGTAAAACAGCAGTCGTATCTGACGTTCTCCAAGAACATTTTAAAAGTCTGGACTGGATTAATTCCCTATGTAACAGAATCTTTCCACTCCCTTAACTTTTTTCGTGCAATCTTCTCGGTGATGTTTACGTTCTATGCACTCTGACTACTCAAGAAAACACTGCATTTTGTTAGAAAATGCATATAGGTTGTGCTGCGTATTTAGGAATTTCTCTGTTTTGAGCTAGTATGTTAATCTCATTAGAAAACGCTAAGCATTTACCATTTTTCTTTATTGTCACTTCGTAGTCCTCACTCCACATGGGCGGGTCGGTGGGTTACCTGGATTACACATCAACCTTTCGGCCCGCGAGATCAAAAAAGTATGAAAACTTTGTAAAAAAATTAAATGTTACGTAATGTTCATAAGCTACAATTTCGAAAACTTTCGGGAGATTTTTTTAAAGACAAGGTTACTATTTATGGTTCTGTAGTTAGAATTGTTGTCTTGCTCTGATATTATTACTGATTATGGTGGTGTACTCATAAAAGACGATTATGGTGGTGCACTCAATAAAAGACTGTTAACGAGTCGGTATGGTTGATGAGTGGGAGTTGTTCATTTGAGAAAGAAGTTATCAGTAAAGGGAAATATGTATTCAGTTGTAGTTGGAAGGATGGGTGGTTCTCTGGTCTGACCATGGTGAGGTACAAGGAGGTGGTGAAAGTTGGGTTGGGATAGAGTGTGAGACAATCTAGGTTTGGAGCTCAAGAGTAGTTCTGGTACATGCGCAACAGAGTACAAGGTTTAGTAATACGGGGAAAGCAGTTGGTTGGTTGGTGTGTGCTAGAAACTGTAGGAAATCTGAAAGTTTTTATTGGGGGAGAAAAGAAAGGCTCAGGAAATGTAGTACAGAATTCGAGTGGGAAAGGGTATGCAGGTATGGAAGGTGCCACAAAGTGCTTGGCGTTCGAGGATTTGGAGGCAGAGATAGAGTTTTAATGGGGCGAAAGTTGAAGTGACTTTGGAATAAGAGAGGCGTTGGAGTTTATAACACCACAACTCTGTGAATTATCATACACTTTCTACGTGTTTTGAGAAGTTTGTTTTATTAGTTGCGCTGGATATTAGTCTTGTTGTCCATTTACAAATAATATTTGTTATGTAAGAAAGAGAATGCGCATGGAATGTTAACATTTGTAAGTAGACACGCTGGCCTAGTCAGGAAAAAGTATTGTCAAAGAGTGTAATAAATTGTAAACGTCTTATCGCTGGGCGTGAGAGCGCGCCAAAAAAGTAGCAGTTCGGAGTCCCGAGGAGACAGTTTGTTCTCTGGTTGTGTGCATGAGCCGGAGTTGCTATGCAAAAGTGCGGGGATAAAAAGTCTGTTTCCGAAGTGTGGTGCAGTGAAAACTGAAATGGTTTGTTTGGCGGATGTTTAATATGGTCAAGCTATGGGTAAAGATAGCATTTATTGGTCATAGTACAAATGGGGCAAGAATAATTCACACAACATCAAGTATACTGTGAGCCGTTGTTATTTTCTATGGTATGGCAAGAAGATCAAACTGTGCCCTATTTACCGCTAAGTCAAGCGGCTCGACAAATCACCGGCATCATAAAGTGAAGTAAGACCTAGATTTTTTATAACTAGAAGTGTAATAGGTTGACCAACGTAGTTGGAGTTATATTCCTTAAATAACATTGTTTTCGTGCTTAATGTTACGTAAATAATAATATCAGTTCTGTACCTTCGTATGAACCGAGATAATCAGAAAATGAACTGAAAATGAAGTGAACATTAATTTATTAGATTATCAAAACACAACTTTTCCAACTTTTGAACAATTACGTAATAATGAAATCTTTGGCTGTAGTATGAATAATGTCAGACAACGAATGATGCAAAAGCCAGTATTAATTCGTTTGCTAAAAATAGAGTAACTATCATAATAAAAAATAAATGGTAAGAAAATTTCACATAACTTGGACACTAAATTTCACTGTCAGAGTACAGTTCTAATTTACAGCTTGTGGTATAATTTGTAACTTTTATTAGAAAGATATATCAGAGTAACTGCTAGATAAACGACAGTCCTTACCAATGAGTAAATTCAAACAGTCTCTCTGCTTGCTTCAATTACGACAGTCAGTATTACGGTGAGTAATGAAACAAAAAGTTTCTGTCCACAGCCAGTAAACACTCTTACTTTAATTGATGTTTGAAAATTAATATAATATGTTATATATGTTTGCTATTTAATTATTATTTGACTAGTACTGTTACGCGTGTGGTGTGAAGTACTTGGAAGTGTGCGTTAGATACTATTCCTACATCAAGACGCCGATAACTATTCTTACCTAACGTTGCTTACGAGTATGAAGTTCAGTTTCAATTTGATAATCCTTGTTCCTCTGAGGAACTGGCGACAGTTGGTTATTTTCATCAATGACATACTTTGAAAACCTTTTTCCCAAATTTTTCACTAACTACTTTTAATTAAAAACCAGTTTACGTAATAAAAATATACAAAGTTAACGGAAATTTGCTTCTAATCGTCATTGCTAAAGTACTGAGCAGTTCGGTTATAACTTCATCTACTTCTCTCGGTTTTGCATTATTCTTCGAAGAATTAGTGATTTTAGGTACACGGTCATACAAAAAAGCCTAATTAGCCGGAGAAGTAGGAGGTTTATAAGGTGAGGATTATGGTGAGAGGAAACAACCCCAATTTTCTGTTGGTTAGTAGTTTCAGAAGGGACACGTTGCTTTCATTGGCCTCTCGTTACGTACTGCCTGTGTTAGCCCGAGAATTAGCACTAGGTATCGTTGAATGTCTCCCTCTCTTTGACATGCAATTATTTCAGTCGTATGTGACGCACTTGGTGGCTACGCACCCGTCGTCAGTTTTACATGGGTTTGTATTTATCCTCACTTGGGTTCCGCTGGACGTGACTTGTGGCACTGACTGGGATTTTGACGTTGTAGTGTTTTTATAGTCAGCTTAAGGATTAATGTCACGTGTTCGTAGTCTCACATTAAACAGACCCATTTATTTACTTAGGATTTACTGACTGTGGCCTCCTCACTGGTTAATTAATAATGCGGTTTGTCTTTTATACGATGTGTGTGGCCAGTACGTTTCACCTGAGATTTTGAGCACATGGATGTAATGGCCTTTGGTTTTAATGTAGTTTAAAAGACTAAGTTATGTATTGATTTACAATACGTTTGTTAATGAGTATAAGTATCTTCAAATTTGATTTTATTTTGTTTTCACGTATATTTAATGCATATAAGTAACGTTTTGAGTATTTTGGTAGTCAAAAAAATTTTATGAGTCTTCATGAATTGATACTGTTGAGTTGTCCTTTCTTGTACACTGCATCTTCGCAGGCTAGTACCAGTCATGCTGGTGGATTGTAACGTAGTTGTTCAGGGTGTGTCTTCTGGTGTGTACAATTATTGCAGAGTATTTTCCATACCAATTTTCTGACTGCCCTGTATTTTGACTTGCCTGTTGATTCCTATGACATTTGCTAACTTTACAGGAAATTACTGACTACATCTTTACCTGGGCACATAATTTGCACTGAGGTTGGTATAAGTTATTGTCTTACATCATTACACCACTGGCGACATTGCTCAGAGGTTTATGTGGGTTCTATACATATATTTGACGTTTTTCGTTTTGTTATCTGACAAATATTTTCTTCATATACCCAGACTATGACGGATCATATTCAGTGCAGGATAACATGGACACACCATACTTACATTTTTACATATTTTTATTTTTTATATATTTTTATGTATTTTGTTTCTGTCTATCACTTTATCTAGAATGAACCAATTAGTAAGTTACATATGTACTGTTGGGAAGAATTCGGTACGTTAATTGTATCCACTACAGATAATTAATTTCTCATGTGCTTTACTGTTTAAATATTTTTCTATTATTTCATGTATGAATAATGTTGTAGTATCCTTTACATTGTAGTTCATCCTCCCAAACTAGTAGTACTCTTGGTGGTATGGTTTGATATTGATGGTCTGAGTGTGCCTTCCAATGGGCATTTTTAGTACAGGGTAGCCATCTTAATGTAAGCATGTCCACCCCCTAGATAGCCTTGCAATCTTAACGCCAGTGACATTTTCTGATATATATTTTATTGACTGGTTGTTTACCTGGTTACACAATCATACAGAGGGTGTTGTAGGCTGTCATCTGACCCCACTGTACCTTTTTGTGACCCAGTAGTGTAAGTTAGTTCCATACAGGTATTCCATGATTTGTTTTACGACATAAGTATTATCCTTATATATCTTGGCCATATTTAACAATATTCGATACAGGGTGTGTGGATAGGTCATAATATGTTTGTTTTTGACTACTTTGTCTGGAAGTGATTAATGTATTACTTACACATTATTAGGTATAATACAGTTTGCCATCGGTATCTAATTCTTTACTACAAGATTGGATACATAAAATGTTTTTCATCTTTGACTTTACAGATACTGTATTATGTGAATGTTTATTAACAGTATTTGATACTTCCGTGAGTTACATTTTTGTCCTGGTGTGATATAAGTTTTATTACAGTACGTGATATACATATGCATTGACACATGAATAATGTTCACCACGAATAGTTTCTTGTGGGATTTTCTCATATAATTTGCGTATGTTATCATACAGGTCGTTTCCTGTATTTTTTGACATGTCTTGGACATTCATTTTATGCATATGATCTAATGTGCCCCTCAGCATTTTACACCTTGGCATGATATACAGATGTCTTTATATCGTCATTTCGAGAGCTTACCACACTGACAGACTTCGTTGAGGCTGTCCTTCTCCTTGATAGATGTGTAGACGTTGTTCATCCTGAATATTGAGTTGTATGGTATGACATAGGTAGTCTCTTGACACTTTCTTCGACATCCATTTTATACAATGACATAAATATGCCTGTATTCAGTTTCAGCTTAGCATTTTATGACTTTGATGTGACATACAGATATATTTGTACTGTCATTTTGCTAGATTTACTCATATTGACACTATGATATTGTTGATGGCGTCCTTGTGCAAGGACTGCTTGTGCACAGATGCTTATTTCTTTGTCTTAATATTTCCGAAGTTGTAGTTTCTTCATACATCTATCATTTTCTACAGCTATTTTTGTCGTTTAGTATGTTATTTCAGGACTTATTTAATGTATCATCCAAATGAGCAATAAAAGTTATGGAATATTTAATTAATGAATTAATAATAAATAGTACATTTATAAAACATATAGGATGGACATTATTTATGGTATACTTAAGGTATGTGGCAATGGATGTATCTGTTGGTTTTATCAAATGATTACTGTAAATTCACTTGTATAGCATTGTCCTTGATTCGTATTCTCTTTTTAATCCCTGTCCTCATATTGCATGGTTGGTAAGTTGATGATGTTGTCATTACAGTTTATGCATACAGACCTGAAGATGCAGTACTGAAGTACCTAAACTGGTAGCTGTATAATAAATAGCATCGAAAGGACGGCTATAGATGATCAATTTTATTACATACATGAAAAAAACGGTTGCCGCTCTTGGGAAGCATCACACTAACAACGCGTAATTCCAGCTCTAGCTTTGGTTATGACCTAAATCAGACAAGAACAGTGATCCAAAATTTCCTTAAAGTATGCAATATTCAGCTGATGACTGTCGTTGGCGATTACATTCCTAGGGCCACCATACTGCGGATATATTAATAGCCAGGTTTCACCCATTATCCCAAATATCCTCAGATAATTCAGTTGCTCAGTTGCGATGTGATAGGATTTTCCAGTTTTTGTCAAACGAGGAACATATGCGTAGTACCAAATAGTCGCAGACATCGGAATTAATATCGGGTGACTGAGTCAGTCACGATGAGGTAGTCTTTCTGAGGAATGTATGCATGCAATCCCGTGAACAGAGCTGCTGTCATCTTGGAAGACAGGAGTCTCTACTGAATACTTGTTAGGAAGGTATAAGGAAAAGGAAACATTTTTTCACAGAGAATTTTGAAATGAACATTCGGGTCACACTAAGCTGAATGGGCAGACCTAATCATAAAACGAATGAAGAAGAACACAAAAATCAACCGCCGCTCACTGCGGTGTGAAGGCATCATTGGACTGTCAACGCACCCGACACCTCCCATGACGTCGTAAGAGGCAAATTCGTGACTCGCTGGGCCAACCTCTTTGCCTTCAGTCGACTATTGTGTAATTCTGTGTTATTCAGCCTACTGAAGACTTAATTTTTCGTTTAACTGTAAGCAATAGTCTTAGCCAGGTCCAGATGTAAAAATCTCCTCGCGACCTCCACTCTGAAACCGGATGAAAGTAACCTGTATTTACTAAGAGCAGCAATCACTCTGGAATTTGAAAACGAATATTATCACAATGCGTGACATCCGTCTCCATTCCCCCTGTGTTTACAATAGTACACTATTTGTTGTACACACCTTTGGAAGTCCTTGTTCACACATAAAAAAAAATGAAGAAACTTCATTCACGGTGAGACCATTCGAACGTCCAAATACGAAGGGCGTTCGATATGTAGTGCGACACAATTATCTTCCTCAGATAATTTCGCTTGAAAAAATGCGGAATTTGTTGTGGGACAATGTGAAATACAACCGCTTTAGTCCACATTCTTTCATTAAGTTCAGATACGTAGCAGCGCTATACGTAACCTTCAAAATGTCGTCGGTAATGGCGGTAAGTTCCAAGCAGATAATTGTTACTGAGGTTGCTTTCGGCGGAAAACGAGAGCATCGTAGATACTCACTGGCGCATGCGGGACCTCTACCGACACTTTGCAGTGAACAAAGGCACGGTGACTCGTTGGGCGAGGCGTCTGTCATCATAGTAAGAAGGTCGCACAAACCTGTCCGACCTCCCTCGAACCAACTGGCCGGACCCAGCTTCGACTCTTGCGGTGTTGGAACGGGCAAACGGTCTCATTCGAGATGACTGACGGACCACCATCATGCACGCCGATGCTCAAGGGGACGTCTCTGGTGGCAGTGCTGACACACCCGTCCCCCAGTTGGTGTACTCAAAGGTGTGTACTTGCTGGGTACCGAGCGGGGTGACGCAGTGGGTAGACACTGGACTCGCATTCGGGAGGACAACGGTTCAATCCCGGGTCCGGCCATCCTGATTTAGGTTTTCCGTGATTTCCCTAAATCACTCCAGGCAAATGCTCGGATGGTTCCTCTAAAAGGGCACGGCCGACTTCCTTCCCCATCCTTCCCTAATCCGATGAGACCGATGACCATGCTGTCTGGTCTCCTTCCCCAAACAACCAACCAACCAACCAACCAACTCACTGGGTTCCTCGGCAACTAACAGAAGACTGTAAAGAGTAACAAAGCACAATCTGCGCGGAATTGCTTGCGGTTTGCGAGGCTGATCGTCACAACTTTGTCGAACATCGTCACAGGCGAGGAAGCGTAGGTTCATCATTTCGAACGAGAAAAAAAACGGCAATCCACGGAGTGGCGCTACACTACTCATCCCAAAAAAAAGTTCAAACCCACAACCGGCTGACTCATGGTGGTGGTCTTCTGCGGCTCTGAAGGGTTTCCTCTGTTTGATGTCCTCCCTCGTGGTGCAACAATCAGCTCTGACGTATATTGTGTTAGCCCTAGGAAATTGAAGAAAAGGCTTCAGCATGTTCGTCGCCATAAAAATTAAAATGAACTTCTTGATCTCCATGGCAATGCAAAGCCTCACCCAAGTCGCGCACCTCAAGAGGAGCTCACTTCATGGGTTGTTCTTCGTTATCCATCCCACAGCCGGGATCTCACACCTTCCGACTTCCACATGTTTGGCCCAATGAAGGATACACTCTGCGGGAAGCAGTAAGTGGATGGTGAGAAGGGCCGCGTGGGATTAGCCGAGCGGTCTAAGCGCTGCAGTCATGGACTGTGCGGCTGGTCCCGGCGGAGGTTCGAGTCCTCCCTTGCGCATGGGTGTGTGTGTTTGTTCTTAGGATGATTTAGGGTAAGTAGTGCGTAAGCTTAGGGACTGATGACATTAGCAGTTAAGTCTGAGAGGTGGCATGAGCCCCCTCTCATATTTCTATCTTACGATTCTCCTCTCTAATTGCATGCAGTGGAAAGTTGCTATTCCTTCACACGCGGACTTCCCACGCAGCGTCTCTCGCCACCCAGGTGGTCCGGTGACAGGCGGGCTCTGATGACTTTGAAAGGGTAAGCCGACGGGTGTGACAGAGTCGAGTGAATTCTTTCCAGACGCCGACATTGTCAAGACGCACGCCCGCGGGGGCCTGAAGTAGCGGCTGGGCTAGAGGTTCTATTACTTCGCAGAAACTTAGCGAAAACACTTTCTGGCGGGCTACCAGCGAGGCGTGGGAATGACTTGTGTACCCGGGCAGTTGTGGCGGGCAAATTCCCGCGCTTTCTGCAAAATCGTAACTGTGATTGGCTTACTCAGGGCATAGCTCCGTGACGTAGCAAAATCGGCGCAGAAATTGGCGCCAAGAATCTCCATTGGTGGAATGGTAGTGTTCTGGCAATGGAGTGGAATTTTCCGCCGGTTTTAGAGTTGCTGATTGGAACGGTTAACCACGGCCACTGTCGTGGGGGCGGGAATGTTCTGTGTTTGGTTTTGTACGGGTGCTCTTGTGAGTAGTCGGCTCTCGCCTTTCGGTCGAGGACGTCGAAGCAACCAGCCATCGCCTCCGGTACGCCAGATCGTGTTCTGGCAGTTAAGAAGACAGTTTGGTAAGGTATGTCCGCAGCACCGGCAGACAGGGATTTTCCTAGGTGATAATAAGAGCTCAGCAGAGCGCGCCTGTTCGTCTTTTTCTAACTTTGTTCTGTCTTGGGTAGCAGCAATTAATGTTGGGTTGGCTATGTGTTTTCTCTAAGATTTGAGTTGCAAGGAATTGGCTGCACATACCACTTCGTCATAATCCTCACAATCTAGTTTAGGGACAACTTCACATTCACAGCGTTTGTTTGAGTATCCAATTTGAGCCAATTTGATGTATTGTAAATGTTTCATGTGTTTTTGTTAATTATTTTGTGTTTAGTCTTAATAAATCATATTGTTATTTTGGACAGAACCTTCATTCTGTTAATCGGTAGAGCAACCCTATCATTCCTCACTATGTTAATGAAACCTTCGTTTATTTAACTTATTTATCAAATTAAATTATTGCAGGTGATAAACTCTCTTCTACTCCACTGGCAGGGTTGATTAGAGTCAGTTCGCGTATTTTTTTTTTTAATCCTTGTGCAACAGCAAAAGTCGGAGTTAGAATAGGGGTGGCTTAGAGCATTATTTACATATGTAGATTCTAGAAGAATTTAGTGTTAAATACACTGCTTGCCCCGGCACCTCGCAAGTCCCATAAGATTTCACACACTTTTTTTTATGGGAAGGTTGTTGATTCAGCAATACGTCTGCATCGACTTCGACCAGTAGAGTGATACTATGCGGACATACTGGGGCTCCCAGTAAGGTGACGTAAGGCTGTCGCATTAAACGGAGGTTATGTTCAAAAATAAGACCACAAGCTGCGACGTAATCGTGAATAAAGCAGTGATCAGAAGGTGCAGCATAAATTTCTTTATTTCCATTTTCTACGATCACAAACTTGTTAGGTCCTCTAACTACCGATTTCTGTCCGCAGTGACCATCATCAGATCTGTTTGATAAACGTGTGCTAACACAATGAAGACCATAGTGGCACAGTGGCAGCGTTTCGTGTTTATCATCTAACGATGTCGCTATGGCTCCGTTGTGTTAGGATATGCTTTAAAACATATCTGAAGATGATCGTTTCTGACCGAAACCGGTAGTCTGAGGAACTAACAAGTTCGTAATCATAGACGGACATAAGTAAATTTATTCTGAAAAATGGGGTTTTGTAGCCTAAAGAACGGGAATAATATGGTGCATTGGAGTGCTGAATAAAACCAACCAGCTTCCAGTAAAAGAAATTGTTGTGTTACTTAATGAACGCCCCTCGACAATTGCTGCTTTCTGTTAATCTGTCCCCCCTCCGAGGCGCCCCATGGTACAGCGCTGATTCCATAAAATCTACTGGCACATACACACTAGTTCACAGCCATGCGTCGCGTCAGCGATCAAGTATTTTATGACCGTCCAAGATGCTACTCCAGGCGGGTGAAATATGAATGAGCGCAACGGAAAATAATAAACGCAAAAATTAAGATTTGGCACTGCCTGACTACCCCGTGAATCAGACCTTAGGATCTCTTAATTCTATAAATTACAATCTAAACATAAATGAATGATGAAGGCGATTAATCTTACTAAATGATAAACGTTCTTCTGCTTATATTTTTATTACGGATTAAAAAAAAGAACCTTTATATTGCAAAGTTTACATTTCCTAAGGAAAGCTACTAATCAATTGCCCAGCTCTGCCTCTTATTATGACTGCGCGATCTAATACCAATAACGCGAAATGAGTGACATGATATACGTACCAAACACAAGAAGACACTGCTTTGAAAATGGTTCAAATGGCTCTGAGCACTATGGGACTTAACTTCTCAGGTCATCAGTTCCCTAGAAATTAGGATTCGAACCGGCGACCGTAGCGCTCGCGACACTACTTTCAAAGATCATCTGCGGTGGTTTGGAACCTCAGTGGAAATACACAAACGTGATCACGGCTGTTTAGCTTTACAGCTCTAATGTTGTTGTTGTGGTCTTCAGTCCAGAGACTGGTTTGATGCAGCTCTCCATGCTACTCTATCCTGTGCAAGCTTCTTCATCTCCCAGTACCTAGTGCGACCTACATCCTACTGAATCTGTTTAGTATATTCATCTCTTGGTCTCCCTCTACGATTTTTACCCTGCACGCTGCCCTCCAATACTAAATTGGTGATCCCTTGATGCCTCAGAATATGTCCTACCAACCGATCCCTTCTTCTAGTTAAGATGTGCCACAAATTTCTCTTCTCCCGAATTCTATTCAATATCTCCTCATTAGTTATGTGATCTACCCATCTAACCTTCAGCATTCCTCTTTAGCCCTAATAAGCCGAAGCAATTTGCGATATCCCCGTGTGTACTGCGTCTGGTGCGTCGGCGTGCTGGTTCCCGTACACGTCTCCATCAGTTGAAGAACGCCAGCCACAAAATAAAACTCTTTCAAACACTAGTATGGCAGAGGACGGTCCACTCAGTAATATACTCTAATACTGTCTTCTCCTCTCTGTGTTCTACAGACGAGAAACGCGAACTCCCAGCCACAAGGACGGAGTTCAGATAACGTCTCAACGTAAGTGTAGGCAGAGGAAGTTGGGTCAATTACTGACCGTCACGTACTCATCGACGACTTCCAACCCGGAGGTGAAGTCCAGAATCGTATAGGTTTGCAACATCACAGTGCCTAACTGCTCTAATTATAAACCCTCCTGAGAGTAAAGACAGCAAGTCCGTCTCTACCAACAAAGATGATACCGAGTGACTGTCACACACGGGCGCTCACAACGGAAGACCTCGTCTCTCCACCGCTGCATTCTCAGCAAGATTCGGCTTCCCACCATCGTAATTCCGAAAACGAATCATATTCCCGAAACTACGGAATGTTCTCCCTCTCTACAGATTCTTCTGAAGGACGACCACCCATATTTTAGTCTTTTGTGGTCCAGCGCGAAAAGTTTGTGAGGAAAAACCTAAACCCGTACAATGGTACACTTCTGAGTAAAAATCCTTGGAAATAACCCAGTTTACACGGTTTCCGAGGTGCCGCTTCTTCGTTCCACTCACCTGCGTCCAAGATTTTCAGCGTTCGGAAGTATTATCCGGTTATCCTTCCGGCCCCTACTACAACAGCGGCCAGTCATCACCCTATTGTGCACCAGAGCTCAGGTGCCACGACGTCCGTCAAGCTACTTCCTGTTTTTAAGCAGGACCAACACCTGTGCGGGCCTTCCACCCAGAGCTTGAGTTCTGCCTGCCGTTTCATCTCCACTGGCGTTCCAACCTCTACTAGTATAGGCAATCATTCATTACGCCGTTTTTATAATAAAGACACTCCGTCACCCTTCGTGCAATAAGCGTTAACAATCATTTACAAGACGTACGTGACAATGTCAGTCTCCTTTATATATTCATACACTACTGGGCATTAAAATTGCTACACAAAGAAGAAATGCAGATGATAAACGGGTATTCATTGGACAAATGTATTATACTAGAAATAACATGTGATTACATTTTCACGCAATTTGGGTGCATAGATCCTGAGAAATCAGTGCCCAGAACAACCACCTCTGGCCTTGATACGCCTAGGCATTGAGTCAAACAGAGCTTGGATGGCGTGTACAGGTACAGCCGCCCATGCAGCTTGAACACGATATCACAGTTCATCAAGAGTAGTGACTGGCGTATTGTGACGAGCCAGTTGCTAGGCCACCATTGACCAGACCTTTTCAATTGTTGAGAGATCTGCAGAATGTGCTGGCCAGGGAAGCAGTTGAACATTTTCTGTATCCAGAAGGGCCCGTACAGGACCTGCAACATGCGGTCGTGGATTATCCTGCTGAAATGTAGGGTTTCGCAGGGATCGAGTGAAGGGTAGAGCCACGGGTCGTAACACATGTGAAATGTAACGTCCACTGTTCAAAGTGCCGTCAATGCGAACAAGAGGTGACCGAGACGTGTAACCAATGGCAACCCCTACCGTCACTCAGGGTGATACGCCAGTACGGCGATGACGAATACACGCTTCCAATGTGCGTTCACCGCGATGTCGCCAAACACGGATGCGACCATCATGATGCTGTAAACAGAACCTGAATTCATCCGGAAAAATGACGTTTCGACATTCGTGCAACCAGGTTCGTCATTGAGTACACCATCGCTGGCGCTCCTGTCTGTGATACAGTGTCAAGGGTAACCGCAGCCATGGTCTCCTAGCTGATAGTCCCTGTCGCTGCAAACGTCGTCTAACTGTTCGTGCAGATGGTTGTCGTCTTGCAGACGTCCCCATCTGTTGACTCATTGATCGAGACGTGGCTGCACGATCCGTTACAGTCATGCGGATAAGATGCCTGTCATCTCGACTGCCAGTGATACAAGGCCGTTGGGATCGAGTACGGCGATCCGTATTACCCTCCTGAACCCACCGATTCCGTATTCTGCTAACAGTCATTGGATCTCGACCAACGCGAGCAGCAATGTCGCGATACGATAAACCGCAATCGCGATGGGCTACGATCCGACCTTTATCAGAATCGTAAACGTGATGGTACGCATTTCTCCTCCTTACACGAGGCATCACAACAACATTTCACCAGGCAACGCCGGTCAACTGCTGTTTGTGTTTGAGAAGTCGGTTGGAAACTTTCCTCATGTCAGCACGTTGTAGATGTCGCCACCGGCGCCAACCTTGCTCTGAAAAGCTAATCATTTGCATATCACAGCATCTTCTTCCTGTCGGTTAAATTTGGCGTCTGTAACACGTCATCTTCGTGGTGTAGCAATCTTAATGGCCAGTAGTGTATATATGACTTACTACCTATCAAATAATAACTAATGTGGTTGTAGATCACGGCAAAGTATGTGGATGAATGCTTGTAATGTGCAAAATTCCAGCCACCTTACAACCGTGTGGAACGTTTTACACTGGTATGCTCCTTTTGGATGTCTAACATTTTTCTGGTGAGCTTAGTTTTTCAGATATACAGTTAACACCGGATTTTATACTACGCTGTGATCTAAGGAACAGGGAAAACGAGTAGTGAGCTTTCTCCTCGCGTGCTGGTATTGTATTGATCGACAGTCGTAGAGGGTCACGAATGCTCATCTCCGATAGGGCACGAGCCACGGCAGTATTGACGTGGCGTGACGGAACTGTTTCTCTTCTCCTCCTGGCGCTCTGGGCACGGCGGGTAGGCGCGTGTAAGGCGCCGTCGCCGCCGCCGCCGCCGTCTCTGCGCGGCGCAGGGGCGGCGCGCCCGCCGGCTGGCTGGGGGGCGGCGGGGGTGGAGGAGCGGGGGCGGGGGCGACGTCGCCTTGCGAGTAAATTTATCGCAGGCTGCGCCGGGGTGGCTGCGGGGCCGGACACCAATCGGAAGTGCGGATGCTGCTCCATCAGCCGACCCGCCGGGGCGCGCTGGTTAATCGCCACTCCGTTACAAGGGGAGTGGACCCAGTCCGGAGGGGGGCGGCGATGGGCCTCGCCGTTGCAGTAAGGTGTTCGGGACAAACCACGGGATATAGGCACACCCGCGGATCAGGGATTCTTCTCCTACGGTCGGCCGCTTCTTCGATAACGTAGAAGCTGTACTAATTTAAGTTCACTTTCCAGCATTGCAACCCACAATTTCTTTCCTCCGCCCCTGTATTATACGCTTCAATTTACCACACTATTTTACGACCGTTTTAAGCTCATTGTTGTGTTAGCAGAAGAGCCAACACCGTGATGAGAATGGATGCCGAAATGCAAGCGTTTTAGCTCACGCATGCTGGCGTGAGGAGGGAAGAACTATACTGACGTGAGGTCTGGAACATGACAAGGGATGAGAATTCAGAAAGCGGACGAAATTAATTTGATACTTAACTTTAATCCATTAATGATGAACGTCGCTCTTGACGGTACATGATTCACAATATTATCTGTTCAGAATACATTCTTGAAGTAATAATAGTAACTGAATACGGCGCCTTGCTAGGTTGTAGCAAATGAGGTAGCTGAAGGCTATGATAACTGTCGTCTCTGCAAAGGAGAGCGTATGTAGACAGTGAACCATCGCTAGCAAAGTCGGCTGTACAACTGGGGCGAGTGCTAGGCAGTCTCTCTAGACTAGACCTGCCGTGTGGCGGCGCTCGGTCTGCAATCACTGATAGTGGCGACACGCGGGTCCGACGTATACTAACGGACTGCGGCCGATCACCTGCGCAAATTATGATGTTCTTCTGGAAATGAAATGATAATTAAATGGACACCCTAGCTGCAAACAGGCGTTGATATGCTTCATTGGGGACATGTTGAAAATGTGTGCCCCGACCGGGACTCGAACCCCGTGCACAACGAATGTAGTGGTGTGGACATGTTGGGAATGTGGGTGTCATGGGGAGCGTGCAAGCGATAATTCCCTGCAGGCGCACTATCCTCTGTGCCCTCGGTGGCTCAGAGCGTCTGCCATGTAAGCAGGAGATCCCGGGTTCGATTCGCGGTCGGGGCACACATTTTCAACACGTCCACAATGAAGCACATCAACGCCTGTTTGCAGCTAGGGTGTCCATTTATATATAATTTCATTTCTAGCAAAGCTGCGTGGTCATCTACGGTAACTGTTCTTTCAGGAAGAGATACTACCGTCATATATAGTTCTTCATTTGTTCTGGAAGAATTGTATCCCACGATAACCTTCTTACCTGGTCTCGGTTGATAATATTAGAAAGTAGTACGCTTACAGGGATCGCAATTTAAACTGTAGTCTTCCTTTTGTTTTAATCCAACAGTTTTTTCTCAAATAGTAAGACAGAAGAAGGAAGTCATTAATTAGGGAAACACAGATTAAACCGCGTGTGACATTAAATGTCGGTTAGGTAAACAGTTCCTTTCATTTTCAGTGGATGCTGCCACTTCTCGTTACCGTGTGAACAGTGTCACTGCATTAACAACTGTTATATACTTTCTCACATAAAAATCAATCGTAGTCACTTCGCACAGAAATGTGCTGTAAAAATAACATCTGGCGACCATTTATTGCAAGGGTCAAGTGAGTGACTTACTCGATCGCCTTGTATATGATTTATCCTTTAATTTTGTCGGGTTGAATAACCAGATTTGTGGACTTCACCGGCCGAGTGGCCGAGTGGTTCTAGGCGCTACAGTCTCGAACTGCGCGACCGCTACGTTCGCAGGTTCGAAGCTATAACGGAAATAAATGAAAGGTTCAGGACTGGAATTAATTTCAGGGTGGAAGAATTCAGTGATCAAAATTGCTGTAAATGTGAAGAAAAATTACAGGATATGTTAAATGAATCATCAGTCCGACGAGTACAGAATATGGACTGAGGGTAAATCAAAGAAGAGATGAGAACAGCGAGAATCTTAACATTAGAACTGGGGATTGTGAAATAGATGAAGGGTTTCTGCTACCAAGGCAGCAAAATAACGGTGCGAGGAGGACATAAAAGGCAGATTAGCACTGGCAAAAATGGCATTCCTGGCCATGAGAAGTATACTAGTATCAAACATGCGCCTTAATTTGAGGAAGAAATTTCTGAGAATGTACATTTGAAGCACGGCATTGTATGGTAGTGGGACATGGACAGTGGGAAGGCCAGAAAAAAAGAGAATCGAGGCATTGCGATGTGGAGTTACAGAAGAATGTTGAAAACTATGTGGATTGACAAGGTAAGGAACGGGGAGGTTCTTAAGGGAATGAGAGGAAAGGGATATATGGAAAACATTGACAATAAGAAGGGACAGGCTGATAGGCCCAGTGTTATGACATCAGGCTATTACCTCTATTGTACTAGATGGAGCTGTGGGGGATGAACAGCGTAGGGAAAGACAGAGATTGGAATACATTTAGCGAATAATTGAGGTCGGAGGCTGGAAGTGTTATTCTGAGATTAAGATGTTTGTGATGGAGAGGAATTTGTGGTGGACGGAATCAAAACAGTCAGAAGACTGATTAGTCAAAAAATGTACAAACAAAATTAAAAATAAAGAAGAACCATGCCGGAACTTTGACTGAAAATCACTTAGAAATAACTCTCGTTGCAAAGCAAAATATTTCCGATGGCGTTGTTGAGCGTAAGAGACATGTCTTATGATATTTAAAGGAAATGAAGCAGATAGTAATGAAATCGTTAAGAAACAAAGCTGTTTTATTCTAACATGCCTTTTACAGCTGTACATGGGAAAGACATGTTTCTGGATGTCAGTTACCAAAGAATGAACAATTTGAATGAAATTTAGTATTTTCCGAAACCTATCAACTACTGACACCATCGCTCATGTATCCGCCTTCCGTCCATACTACAAAATAATAACATAAAATAAAAATAAAACACATGCTTTATTCAGTTGCCTATTATGCATAACTTTTTTTGGAAATACGTGGTAAGGTCTTACGGGACCAAACTGCTGAGGTCATCGGTGCCTACTTAATCTATCTTAAACTAACTTACGCTATGGACAACACACGCACCCATGTCCGAGGTAGGACTCGAACCTCTGACGGGGGGGAGCCGCACGGTCCATGACAAGAGGCCCCAGACAGCACGGCTACCCCACGCGGCTGTTGTGCATTGTGCACCAACTTTTCAAGTCGAGATAATATGACCAAGTCTCAGTATTAAAACAAATCCATTTCCGTAATGACTCTGTTAATAACATAGTCAACCAACTGAGGAAAAAAAATTGAAACCAATTCAGGAAGAGTAAATAACATCAAAATAATTGCTAAGAAAATGGACTCCCATCATTTGGATTTGCAGCTCCTTGTGTTTACCGTGTTTGCATTTAAAATTGTTGGATATAAGGTCCGCCAGTTATGCAAAACACCGTTTTTTCCAAGTTCGCAAACATGTTTTAGCCCCTCTGTGCCATCATCAGTGGGTTTCTGTTTTATTTACTCTTCACACTCTGTTTGCAGAAATTTTTCAGGACCACTTGTGTATTATTTATTACAGATAGCCTGTCATGTTTTTTCTGTGGCAAGCCCTTTATTTTCTCAGCATCCTAATGAGGTGTTGTGAAGCACACGTAAAATTACGCATATTTTCACAAAATATGGTCGTAAAAGTACTTTGCATTTCACCAAAACACACTGTAAGTGCTTGAGACTGTAAGATGTCGACACATGACACAATAAGACCAGAGATCAGAAGTTCACTGAGATGTATGGTGGGTTAATGGTGTCACATTGGCAACAAATTTTACAACAATAACGGCCATCGCCAACGTGGTCGTGTCACACAACGGAAATGTCATCACACCCCCTTTTAGCCACATTTCACCCCTGCTTTTGAGCCTCTGCGATGGAGGTTAGAATAGCAAATGGTTCAAATGGCTCTGAGCAGTATGGGACTTAACTTGTCATCGATCCCCTAGACTTAGAACTAATTTAAACCTAACTAACCTAAGGACATCACACACATCCATGCCCGAGGCAGGATTCGAACCTGCGACCGTAGGGGTCGCGCGGTTCCAGACTGTAGCACCTAGAACCGCTCGGCCACTCCGGCCGGCTGTTAGAATAGCGATCCCCAGCGTTGAAATAGCACGGTTTTATTATGGGAGAAAGCGGAAATCACGTTAGACACACTGCTGCTCAGTAATGACACGAAAATCCCCCAGGGTGTGGCATAAAGAGCATCAATGAAACCACCCGTTTCCTTGGGGCACTGATTCCCAGATAACTCACGGTCTGGAACGACAGTTCACAGCGCGATGAGCAACAGGGCATTGTTCTTGACAACAGCTGACATTGCTGACATCTCCAGATCATGTCTAAGACATCATGGGACACTAACCCCACAGCAGTGTAGCGCGATCACAATTTTTGCTCTGGTACAGGCCATGAAGGCCCAACTGCACCGCCCGCCCGCCATGTCATCCTAAGCCCAGAGGTGTCGCTGGATGCGGCTGTGGAGGGGCTTGTGCTCAGCACGCCGCTCTCCCGACCGTATGTAACTTTACGAGACGGGAGCCCCTACTTGTCAATCGAGTAGCTCTCAGTTTGCATCACAAGGGCTGAGTGCAGCCCGCTTGCCAACAGCGGTCGATAGACCGGATGGTCACCCATCCAAGTGTTAACCCAGCCCAACAACGCTTAACTTCGTTGATCTGACGGGAATAGGTGTTACCAGTGCGGCAAGGCCATTGTCTTTGCTCTGCTGGTATACAAGGCTAGGGACCGTTCAGAACCATTCAGAGAAATGTTAACGTTTGAGGACGCAGCGAAAAGTGTTTACACCTTTTTAGCCCTCCCGTTTCGCGCACTTTCGTGGCGCGATCACGAGAGAGGGGACTGAAATTGACACATGGGTGAACAAAACGGGAAACGGACCTCTAAGAACCCCTCCACCCCTCCCCGTTGGACTACACCCTCGGTGCCACCCTTTGTTGAGCGCTCTAAACATGTACAGAGACAGCCAGTCACTGATTCCTAGGCGCTTGTCTGAGAAGCAGCCATTTCGACACCCCTAATATGTGTGTCGCTACGTCGCTGATATAGTGCTTGTATGTATGTATCTATTAAACCAGAGATCTAGAAACGACGGAGAGGTTTCGTTCCGCCGTAGCCACCAGTGGTTCACAACCCCACAACAGGCCGCAGCAGTCTACCCACCCAACCGCCGCCCCACACCGAACCCATGGTCATTGTGCGGTTCGGCCCCCAGTGTAACTTCCCGGGTACGTCTCAGACCAGACGAGTGTAACTCCAAACGTTTCCGTGGTAGAATAATTATGGTGTACGCAAATGATTGCAAAAGAGCACAGGCAGTCCCAGTCTTCAAGAAGGGTCGTCGAGCAGATGCGCAAAACTATAGGCCTATATCTCTGACGTCGATCTGTTGTAGAATTTTAGAACATGTTTTTTGCTCGAGTATCATGTCGTTTTTGGAAACCCAGAATCTACTATGTAGGAATCAACATGGCTTCCGGAAACAGCGAACCTGTGAGACCCAACTCGCTTTATTTGTTCATGAGACCCAGAAAATATTACATACAGGCTCCCAGGTAGATGCTATTTTCCTTGACTTCCGGAAGGCGTTAGATACAGTTCCGCACTGTCGCCTGATAAACAAAGTAAGAGCCTACGGAATATCAGACCAGCTGTGTGGCTGGATTGAAGAGTTTTTAGCAAACAGAACACAGCATGTTGTTATCAATGGAGAGACGTCTACAGACGTTAAAGTAACTTCTGGCGTGCCACAGGGGAGTGTTATGGGACCATTGCTTTTCACAATATATATAAATGACCTAGTAGATAGTGTCGGAAGTTCCATGCGGCTTTTCGCGGATGATGCTGTAATATACAGAGAAGTTGCAGCATTAGAATATTGTAGCGAAATGCAGGAAGATCTGCAGCGGATAGGCACTTGGTGCAGGGAGTGGCAACTGACCCTTAACATAGACAAATGTAACGTATTGCGAATACATAGAAAGAAGGATCCTTTATTGTATGATTATATGATAGCAGAACAAACACTGGTAGCAGTTACTTCTGTAAAATATCTGGGAGTATGCGTGCGGAACGATTTGAAGTGGAATGATCATCTAAAATTAATTGTTGGTAAGGCGGGTACCAGGTTGAGATTCATTGGGAGAGTCCTTAGAAAATGTAGTACATCAACAAACGAGGTGGCTTACAAAACACTCGTTCGACCTATACTTGAGTATTGCTCATCAGTGTGGGATCCGTACCAGATCGGGTTGACGGAGGAGATAGAGAAGATCCAAAGAAGAGCGGCGCGTTTCGTCACAGGGTTATTTGGTGAGCGTGATAGCGTTACGGAGATGTTTAACAAACTCAAGTGGCAGACTCTGCAGGAGAGGCGCTCTGCATCGCGGTGTAGCTTGCTCGCCAGGTTTCGAGAGGGTGCGTTTCTGGATGAGGTATCGAATATATTGCTTCCCCCTACTTATACCTCCCGAGGTGATCACGAATGTAAAATTAGAGAGATTAGAGCGCGCACGGAGGCTTTCAGACAGTCGTTCTTCCCGCGAACCATACGCGACTGGAACAGGAAAGGGAGGTAATGACAATGGCAGGTAAAGTGCCCTCCGCCACACACCTTTGGGTGGCTTGCGGAGTATAAATGTAGATGTATAGGTAGATGTGGAAACTGTGTAACTGAGACGGAATAAGGGGAACCACTTTGCATTCACCGAGGTAGATGGAGATCCGCCTTGAAAACCATCCACAGGCTGGCCGGCACACCGGAGCTCGACACTAATCCCCCACGCGGACTCGTGTAGGGGGGCCGCACGCCTGCCCGCTCGGGAAGCTGCGCCTTAGACCGCGCGGCTTACTGGGCGGCGATCTAGTGCCTGCTGGTCGCATGCGAAATCTAATGTGCTGAGAAACAATTTCAGACATTACATAAAAAGATTCCAATAAGTGTACAAAGCTCTGGAGTCTACCAATCATCTTAAGACGTTTACTGAACAAAGAAGCAGAAGGTTGTAAATATTTATTTATGAAAACATCGATGATATATCCAGAATGAGATTTTCACTCTGCAGCGGAGTGTGCGCTGATATGGAACTTCCTGGCAGATTAAAACTGTGTGCCCGACTGAAACTCGAACTCGGGACCTTTGCCTTTCGCGGGCAAGTGCTCTACCATCTCAGCTACCGAAGCACGACTCACGCCCGGTCTCACAGCTTTACTTCTGCCAGTATCTCGTCTCCTACCTTCCAAACTTTACAGAAACTCTCCTGCGAACCTTGCGGAACTAGCACTCCTGAAAGCAAGGATACTGCGGAGACATGGCTTAGCCACAGCCTGGGAGATGTTTCCAGGAAGTTTCTGCCAGCAAGTTTCATCGATGATATAGTTAGTATATGTGCTTGTAGTTGTCATCAAAGTTTAATTACCTTTGAAAGTTACATAAGAAAAACTGATTTGGGACGCAAACACGTCCGCCATGCCCAACAAGGCAGGTATGGGCTACATCGGACAGCAACAAATTGGAGAGTTTGCATTCGCCCAAGTGCACACCAACACACAAAAAGAAGATTCAACAGATGGATATAAATCACATAGCAACACACCACATAAACTCACTTCTAAAGACTCGAAAACTCAAGAACTTCATAGATGAATAAAATAAAGAAAAAAATTTAATATGTGGCTCTAAGAAAAGGGAAACGTAATAGACGACCCTTTCGAATCACAAGAATACAGAATTTATAATGGGAAATGAGGACAGAGTGTTATGAAGCAATGTCCCCAAGTCAGAAGTTGATTTACAGTGAATAAAAAAAGTAACAAATGCAATAATTGATATTTGTTTTGTAAATACAACTGCCTTTTCCTGCTGCTAGTTACTTTATTCATCCCATACGCGTTTCGCCTTCTCCTGTTCTAAGGCATCATCAGTGAGATCTGTAACGGTACAGTTTTGTTAGTTTTAGATTATTAAACAATTCACTTCGCGATTTTTCTGTAAAAAAAGTAATTACTTGCGATCTGCTGATCTGCTTTTCGTCACATCTGGTCTGGAGGTAATCTACGTAATCTTCATCTATTTCTGAATTTACATTGTATTTTAATCCTTTATCCAACAGCTGTCTTTCTTTATTGTTTAACTGTGTGTCCGTAAGGTTCTTTTGTCACTCGATACAACTATTTCGTCGCACACTGTTTTTCACAACATAAATATTGCGACTCCATTCTTTGGTATGTTTACCTATTTGTTGCCAAACTATCGAAGTATACAGTATGTTCGACACTAACTTCTATTTATGATGTTTATACTGTGAGTGTGTATTAGTGAGAGAGGGAGGAGCGTAGAGCTGACGAAGTATTTTTGGTGACAGTTGATCTGACTTTTCGTTTCATTATTCTATGGAAGGGTTCATGGATGAGTGAGTATAAAGATATTGGTTTCTATTATTATTATATTGGACAGTATTATTATATTAATACTTTTAGCAAACATTATTCTATTATTTTATCTATTACTGTAAATAATTAATTGCTTAGCATGTGTGCTTATCATTGGTTTTCTGTATGTGACAATTCAATAATGGTAATTCAATAATGAATTTTATTTGTAAGAAGATGGATTACCAATGGGGTCCCCAGTTTCAGGAGCCTTAGCAAATATTTTTGTAAACTACATTGAACAGATCATTTTCACAAAAATATTAGCAAAAGAATACAACATATTATATTGGTACAGGTATATGTTTGACATCCTTTGCTTAATAGATGAACCACAAACAAAAATTGAAAAACTACATACTGACATCAAGAAGATACATAAAAGTATAAAATTCACAATTGAAAGAGAACAGAACAACCAAATTAACTTTCTGTATATAACAATCAATAAGCATACGTTTGAAATTTACCGTAAACCCACAGCAATGGACATTATCGTTCCCCAATCCTCTAACCTCCCACACGCACAAAACCGAGCCTACTTCGACACATGCCACATAGACTCAACACAGTACCACTCACCAAAGAAAGCTACCAAAAAGAACTGGACGTAAAAATGCAGATAGCACAAAGTAATGGTTACAATAATAACACAGTCACAAAGCTAAACAACAAAATTAAATGTAAGTTAAAAGCAGAAAGCTCCAAACCACAGACAACACCACAACAGAACAAAACTCAAACACGCAGTCCCATAACAACTACACAGGATAGCCAGAAAAAGATGAAAGAAAACTCAAGATGGTACACAATGCCACACAAACAAAAACTCATCCATAAAATCACTAACATTTTCAAAAGAAAGTGAATAAACATAGCATACACAACAGACAATTCTATACAAAAATACACCCCAAAACTGACAATAAACAGAGACATATACCGGAAAGCAGGTATATATCAGCTACAGTGCAACACTTGTGAAGGCACATACGTAGGACAAACAGGTAAAACATCTGATGTCAGATAGAAAGAACACATGAGAGCCTGGAAATATGGGATAAACCACTCCACATTTGCAGAACGCCTAAGAGAAAATTACCACAAACCAACCTCTAGAGAAAATGACACGAAAATAATTAGAATCAACAATAAAAAACACCTTGCAAGAAAATTACCACATACAGAAAACCAAAGCATAGGGGAAAACCCTGTTGAATGACCAAGTACACATGCAAAGCAAATCATTATTTACACTAATAGATAAAATAATAGAATAATGTTCGCAAAAAGTATTAATATAATAATACTGTCCAGTATAATAATATTAGAACACAACATCTTTACACTCACTCATCCATGAATCTCTCCATAGAATACTGAAACGAAAAGTCAGATCAACTGTCAACAAAGTTATCAACCTCTTGCTAACACCTAGAAACCTCCCCCCCCCCCCCCCGCAAACAGGGGGAATAATACTTCGTCAGCTCTATGCTCCTCCCTCTCTCACTCATACACACTCACGGTATAAACATCATAAATATAAGTTAGTCTCGAACATATACTTCGTTAGGTTGGCATCAAATAGGTGAACATACCAAGGAAGATGAAACACGTAATGGAGTCACAATATTTACGTTGTCAAAAACAGTGTACGAAGAAGTAGTAGTATCGAGTGACAAAAGAACAATAGTCCACCACAAAAAGAGTGAGGAACATGGTGAACAGTGTGTGGAAGGCGAGAACACAAAGATGTGATTATATGGTAGTAATAAAAGTGGTAGTGCGACCTCCAGACCAGATGTGAGGAAACGCAGATCAGTAAATAGTAAGTAATTACTTTTTTTACAAACAAATCGGGAAGTGAACTGTTTAATAAACTAAAACTAACAAAACTGTATCGTTATAGATCCCAATGATGATGCCTTAGAACAGGAGAAGGCGAAACACGTATGGGAAAAATAAATTAACTACCAGCAGCAAAAGGCAATTTTATTTTCAAAACAAGTATTTATATGCTTGCTACGGCGGATGGCCACATAAACAAACGTGTAATAATTGATCTTCAAGCAATATCATCAAGAATGGCATCCCCACCTTTCAAATTCATGAATGAAACTTATACAACAATAAATGCTAAAGTACATACAAATGGGAAAAAATCGTAACATAAACAAAGGCAGGGAGAGATAAATTTGGAGACCTTCTCGAAATATCTATGAACAGAAGTAATAAAATAAACATAAAAATCTTATTGCGGATTTCAGTGCCCAGTTGGATAGGAGTTGATACAGGCTCAGACCACTGCATAGTTATAATTAAAATTAAGAAAAGACAATGGAAAAAACTAACAAGACAAAAACGATTTTTGATCCACAGAAGCTAATTAACAATGACAAATATCATTATGTAACACAAACCATTACATTAGCAGGTGATCTAGAAGATTTGCTACCAAGTCTGAAAAAGCAGGCCGAGAATCTAGTTCCTTTGAACCCATGAAGAAAACATGCATAGTGGACACTAGGATGTGATAAATTCCGCTAACAAAGACCTTCAGCATGAGTAAAGTTTCAAACACACACAACAGGAGAAAATGCCATCAACCGCAAAAATGAAAAGAAAGGATCCATGCCAAATATTAGGATAATCAAGATGCAACCCCAGAAAGACGTAATAAACTCTATAGAAGATAATTACCGCAAGATCACCTCCAAGGACTACTACAAATTTTTGGAAAACGATAATTGGGACAACAAAACGATTCCTCGAACATTGGACCATAGCCTTCATCTAACCACTGCACAAGAAGGACAATAACAGCAACATGGACAGCTACAGATGAATATTTCTCCTGGAATGCAGATACAAGGTATTATCCAAGATCCTTTATGGAAGAATCAAGGAAAAACTATAACAGAGGTTATGTAAATTCCAGGGAAGTTTCAGACAATGGGGAAGCTGTGCAATGAGATCATTAGTTTAAAACTGATATGCATACTGCAGGAAATTGGGCACACCTCAGTAAAAACACCTGTAGACTATATGGAGGCATATGATGTCCCCACAGACGTTCAGCATTAAAAATTTTAATGAATCTGGAACTCCATCCAAAATTAAGGTAACTATTAGATCTAACTCTAACACCATATCGAAAGTGAAATTTAGGAGAGACATTTCTGAACCATTCTCATAAAAACAAGCTAAAGACAAGGTGACTCTACCACCTTTGTTAATGAACTGTGCACCAGAATATGCAACGATAGTGTTGTATAAGGATAAGGCAAATAACATAAGAACTGAAAGTGCAAAACATTGTTTAATTTAAAGTGCTTGGGATTTGCTGATGATATTGCTCTCCTAGCCAACAATGTTCAAGAAACCAGACAACAAGTTAAATTACTACAAGAAATAGCACATGGAATCGGCCTCAAAATACACTTGAAAAAACAGAGGTTATGCCAACTCATCCACCACTTGCAAACAATATTACAATAGAACATGAAATCAAAATTGTAGATGAATTTAAATATTTAGGTGAAATCATTAGATGTAGACTAAATGAGAAACCGAAATGGCAAAACAGAATTAAAAAGCTGAACAACTTGCCGAAAAAACATACAAAAAGCCTATTTATAGCTGCAGAGTTAAAATATTACAAGACAATTACACAACCAGCAGAAACAAATGCAGCTGAAACCATCATCAAAACAACGACTACAGCTGAAGTTAACAAAATAGTAAAGACAGAAAGAAGTATAATTAGAACTTGCATTGATAAACAATATCGAGGAAATGGGCATTGGAGAACAGCTTCAAATAAAACAGTATACAAGAGAACAGAACTGATAATGAGCACGATTAGGATGAAACGCACCTCATTCTCTGCGTATCTGATGAGAACACCAGAAAAGAGGAGTAGTGAGAGAATAGCAGGAAAATAGTGGAATAGTAAGAACAACATCGAATTGATCACAGAAAGTAAGGAAGATATAAGAGAACTCCAAGTTACATTAGGTGATCTAGAAAACAAAACGAAAAAAAAACAAAATATGGCAAGACAAACAGACAAGACTAGAAACTAAGGTCAATAAAAGCACTACAGGAAGAGTGATCTCACACGAAGAAAGGAAGAAAATATCTGCAAGAATGAAGAAATATTGGGCAGCTAGAAGAGCAAAAGACTCTTTATAAAATAATAATAATCCTTGTATAGCGACAGAAGGAAGTTTTTGTTGCAGTTCTGCTAGGAGTCCTACTCTCCCCCTTGTCAAATTTCTGAGGATCAGAGTTAGTGCTACGTGCCCATCCATTCCTAATTAATATTTGCTGTGTACAACTAATGAACGAAAGTTCTGAAGTGTTTGAAACAGAAAGTTTACAACCTCTCTCTATTACCAGTTCTGACTTGTGGCTGTGAGGCAAGGAATTTTAATTAGGACATTATCAAAATGATATATACGTCGTCGGGTGGCGCACGACACATGGGGCGTTAGAGTGCGTTAAAAGAAATGTCTGAGTGGTCACTAAGAGAAAATGAGAGAAACGCCTGGTGAGAGACGGACAGAATACATTGGTGTTAAAAATATGATTATGAGTGTAACAAAAATGAAAATGAACCATAACCAGACGTATGCTGATTCGCAGAGACCTGAAAAATGGAAATGGGAAACATCCTGATTGTCAAATATATCTGTCAGGAGAATGAAAAAACGGTGTATGCGTCTTTGTACATAACTGATTAGTATCTAAAAATTGAGAAGGCATTCAGATACCGTAGAATTGTGCTGCTTACCGCATCCCCGCACAGAAATGGTGAGACTGTTTCGAAAATAAATAATTTATGAAGAATATTCTGAGTGCAATACTAGGAAACTGACTGAGTCTCGGTGCCAATAAGGAAGTTTTTACGTTCTTCTTGCGAAAAAGATAATAGCAAGCAGCCACTGTTAATAATGCTTTTTATTTGTACTGTCAGTGCCATTGCAGTTTCGAACCGAGAGGTTCATCTTCAGACTGCTGTTCACGTTTGTATTATATTTGTTGACGTTTGCATTAGTTACTCGAAAAAAACTGCCAACAACTAATGTAAACAACCATCGAGTATACAGTAGCACATAAACATGTTTTTTCAAGAAAAAAAAAGAATAGCACAATCAGCTGCTTCCATTTCCACTCTTCAGCTGTCCCTCCACTGCGGCACAGAGCAAAACGTCGACGTCTTTTTTCCTGACGTGATTGTACCGCGTCCCTCCCCCGGCATTACGGAATCGTAGCAGCTTTGATCCGGGGTTTCTTATTCCTGTTTCCCCTCATGCTTGGCGACCCCACACGTCACCGCGAGGGCGTCTCGCTGCCATCTTTAATGGCTTTGCGGGGTGACTCGGCGCTTAACAAAAATCCCCGATACAACTGGTAAGTGATTACAATGTTTGCGGGGGCTGGTAATGACACCAAACGTCGGCTCCGCTGTGGACTAACAGAAGTTTTAAGCCGTTACTGTGCGCGAAATGGATCGTGAAGTAAGTGAAATGATAATAGCCATCAAGTTTAATGGTCCTCATACTTCCTCAGCGTAGCTCCGGTCGCCGTAATTCCACGGGAAATCTTTGCGCTAACTTCTTCTACTGAATCTATTTTCGGATATAAAATGGATAAGTAATGACGTAAAAGTTCTGATGACCGAGGAATGACAGCCTTAACAGTGTAATATTATATTAAATGGATTATGCTATTCCGTTCGTGTTCTGAGTGGAGGTAAAATGACTGTCCGTCTGCCTCTGTAACTCCGTTCTTTCTCTCCATTACTTCAGCAAATGTCAAGATTTGCATGTACATCCTTGAGTCAGAGGGTCTGGGGGACTGAGGCAGTTCAGTACCGTAAGAAAATGAAACACCTACATCCGTCCTTAAGTTCTCATTTATTGCGTAGCTACCAGTTTCGGCGCTTCAGGCCTTAGCCGATGTGGGAAATATTATCAGGATCCATATACAGGGTGGTCCATTGATAGTGACCGGGCAAAATATCTCACGAAATAAGCATCAAACGAAAAAACTACAAAGAACGAAACTCGTCTAGCTTGAAGGGGGAAACCAGATGGTGCTATGGTTGGCCCGCTGGATGGCGCTGCCATAGGTCAAACGGATATCAACTGCGTTTTTTAAAGTAGGAACCCACATTTTTATTACGTATTCGTGTAGTACGTAAAGGTATATGAATGTTTTAGTTGGACCACTTTTTTCGCTTTGTGACGATGGCGCTGTAATAGTCACAAACGTATACGTACGTGGTATCACGTAACATTCCGCCAGTGCGGACGGTATTTGCTTCGTGATACATTACCCGTGTTAAAATAGACCGTTTACCAACTGCGGAAAAGGTGATATCGTGTTGATGTATGGCTATTGTGATCAAAATGCCCAAAGGCGTGTGGTATGTATGCTGCTTGGTATCCTGGATGACATCATCCAAGTGTCCGGACGGTTCGCGGATAGTTACGTTGTTTAAGGAAACAGGAAGTGTTCAGCCACATGTGAAACGTCATCCACGACCTTCAACAAACAATGATGCCCAAGTAGGTGTTTTAACTGCTGTCCGCACATCAATAGCAGAAAAATTGCGCGGGAATCTCAAAAAGTCAGTGTTGAGAATGCTACATCAACATCGACTGCATCCGTACCATATTTCTTTGGACCAGGAATTGCATGGCGACGATTTTGAACGTCGTGTACAGTACTGCCACTGGGCACAAAGGAAATTACGGGACCATGACATATTTTCTGCACGCGTTTTATTTAACGACGAAGCGTCATTCACCAACAGCGGTAACGTAAACCGGCATAATATGCACTATTGGGCAACGGAAAATCCACGATGGCTGCGACAAGTGGAACATCAGCGACCTTGGCGGGTTAATGTATAGTGCGGCATTATGGGAAGAAGGATAATTGGCCCCCATTTTATCGATGGCAATCTAAATGGTGCAACGTATGCTGATTTCCTACGTAATGTTCTACAGATGTTACTACGAGATATTTCACTGCTTGACAGAATGGCGATGTACTTCCAACATAATGAATGTCTGGCACATAGCTCGCGTGCGGTTGAAGAGGTACTGAATAGCATATTTCACTACAGGTGCATTGGTCGCTGAAGCACCATACAATGGCCCGCACGTTCACCGGATCGGACGTCCTCGGATTTCTTTCTGTGGGGAAAGTTGAAGAATATTTGCTATGTTCCCGGGTTCGATTCCCGGCGGGGTCAGGGATTTTCTCTGCCTCGTGATGACTGGGTGTTGTGTGGTGTCCTTAGGTTAGTTAGGTTTAAGTAGTTCTAAGTTCTAGGGGACTGATGAACATAGATGTTAAGTTCCATAGTGCTCAGAGCCATTTGAACCATTTTGATATTTGCTATCGTGATCCACCGACAACGCCTGACAACATGCGTCAGCGCATTGTCAATGCATGTGCGAACATTACGGAAGGCGAACTACTCGCTGTTGAGAGGAATGTCGTTACACGTATTGCGAAATGCATTGAGGTTGACGGACGTCATTTTGAGCATTTATTGCATTAATGTGGTATTTACAGGTAATCACGCTGTAACAACATGCGTTCTCAGAAATGATATGTTCACAAAGGTATGTGTAACAAACATATGTGTATCAAACATACCTACGTTCTGTATTTTAATTTTAAAAAACCTACCTGTTACCAACTGTTCGTCTAAAATTGTGAGCCATATGTTTGTGACTATTACAGCGCCATCTACACAAAGCGAAGAAAGTGGTCCAACTGAAACATTCATATTTCTTTACGTACTACACGAAATTGTAATAAAAAATGGGGGTTCCTATTTAAAAAACGCAGTTGATATTCGTTTGACCTATGGCAGCGCCATCTAGCGGGCCAACCATAGCGCCATCTGGTTTCCCCCTTCAAGCTAGACATGTTTCGTTCTTTGTAGTTTTTTCGCTGGACGCTTATTCCGTGAGATATTTGGCCCGGTCACGAACAATGGACCACCCTGTATACGATACCAACAACTGGTTTACTCACACTATCTGTAACTTTGATGTCATCTCTCCATCTGCACAAACCTTTTTGTGGCCACTGATGTATCGTGTATGTGAATCGTGATAACCCATACAGCATCAACTAACGCCTGAAGATAGTGCACTGAAGCGCCGAAACTGGTAGCTACACAATATATGACAACTTGAGGACGGCTGTAGGTGTTTCATTTTCTGACGTATTTTCTTGACGTATTCCAAACTCTGTCTTCCTCTACAGTTTTTGCCCTTTACAGCTCCCTCTAGTACCATGGAAGTCATTCCCTCATGTCTTAGCAGATGTCCTATCATCCTGTCCCTTCTCCTTATCAGTGTTTTCCACATATTCCTTTCCTCTCCGATTCTGCGTAGAACCTCCTTATTCCTTACCTTATCAGTCCACCTGATTTTCAACCTTCGTCTATAGCACCACATCTCAAATGCTTCGATTCTCTTCTGTTCCGGTTTTCCATAGTCCATGTTTCACTACCATACAATGCTGTACTCCAGACGTACATCCTCAGAAATTTCTTCCTCAAATTAAGGCCGGTATTTGATATTAGTAGACTTCTCTTGGCCAGAAATGCCTTTTTTGCCATAGCGAGTCTGCTTTTGATGTCCTCCTTGCTCCGTCCGTCATTGGTTATTTTACTGCCTAGGTAGCAGAATTCCTTAACTTCATTGACTTCGTGACCATCAATCCTGATGTTAAGTTTCTCGCTGTTCTCATTTCTACTACTTCTCATTACCTTCGTCTTTCTCCGATTTACTCTCAAACCATACTGTGTACTCATTAGACTGTTCATTCAGTTCAGCAGATCATTTAATTCTTCTTCACTTTCACTCAGGATAGCAATGTCATCAGCGAATCGTATCATTGATATCCTTTCACCTTGTATTTTAATTCCACTCCTGAACCTTTCTTTTATTTCCAGCATTGCTTCCTCGATGTACACATTGAAGAGTAGGGGCGAAAGGCTACAGCCTTGTCTTACACCCTTCATAATACGAGCACTTCGTTCTTGATCGTCCACTCTAATTATTCCCTCTTGGTTGTTGTACATATTGTATATGACCCGTCTCTCCCTATAGCTTACCCCTACTTTTTTCAGAATCTCGAACAGCTTGCACCATTTTATATTGTCGAACGCTTTTTCCAGGTCGACAAATCCTATGAAAGTGTCTTGATTTTTCTTTAGCCTTGCTTTCATTATTAGCCGTAACTTCAGAATTGCCTCTCTCGTCCCTTTACTTTTCCTAAAGGCAAACTGATCGTCACCTAACGCATTCTCAATTTTCTTTTCCAGTAATCTGTATATTATTCTTGTAAGCAGCTTCGATGCATGAGGTGTTAAGCTGATTGTGCGATAATTCTCGCACTTGTCAGCTCCTGCCGTCTTCGGAATTGTGTGGATGATGCTTTTCCGAAAGTCAGATGGTATATCGCCAGACTCATATATTCTACACACCAACGTGAATAGTCGTTTTGTTGCCACTTCTCCCAATGATTTTAGAAATTCTGATGGAATGTTATCCATCCCTTCTGCCTTATTTGACCGTAAGTCGTCCAAAGCTCTTTTAAATTCCGATTCTAATACTAGATCCCCTATCTCTTCTAAATCGACTCCTGTTTCTTCTTCTATCACATCAGACAAATCTTCACCCTCATAGAGGCTTTCAATGTATTCTTTCCGCCTATCTGCGCTCTCCTCTGCATTTAACAGTGGAATTCCCGTTGCACTCTTAATGTTACCACCGTTGCTTTTAATGTCACCAAAGGTTGTTTTGACTTTCCTGTATACTAAGTCTGTCCTTCCGACAATCATATCTTTTTCGATGTCTTCACATTTTTCCTGCAGCCATTTCGTCTTAGCTTCCCTGCACTTCCTATTTATTTCATTCATCAGCGACTTGTATTTCTGTGTTCCTGATTTTCCAGGAACATGTTTGTACTTCCTCCTTTCATCAATCAACTGAAGTATTGCTTCTGTTACCCATGGTTTCTTCGCAGCTACCTTCTTTGTACCTATGTTTTCCTTCCCAACTTCTGTGATGGCCCTTTTTAGAGATGTCCATTCCTCTTCAACTGTACTGCCTACTGCGCTATTCCTTATTGCTGTATCTATAGCGTTAGAGAACTTCAAACATATCTCGTCATTCCTTAGTACTTCCGTATCCCACTTATTTGCATATTGATTCTTGCTGACTAATGTCTTGAACTTCAGCCTACTCTTCATCACTACTATATTGTGATCTGAGTCTATATCTGCTCCTGGGTACGCCTTACAATCCAGTATCTGATTTCGGAATCTCTGTCTGACCATGATGTAATCTAATTGAAATCTACCCGTATCTCCCGGCTTTTTCCAAGTATACCACCTCCTCTTGTGATTCTTGAACAGGGTATTCGCTATTACTAGCTGAAACTTGTTACAGAACTCAATTAGTCTTTCTCCTCTTTCATTCCTTGTCCCAAGCCCATATTCTCCTGTAACCTTTTCTTCTACTCCTTCCCCTACAACTGCATTCCAGTCGCCCATGACTATTAGATTTTCGTCCCCCTTTACATACTGCATTACCCTTTCAATATCCTCATACACTTTCTCTATCTGTTCATCTTCAGCTTGCGACGTCGGCATGTACACCTGAACTATCGTTGTCGGTGTTTGTCTGTTGTCGATTCTGATTAGATCAACCCGGTCACTGAACTGTTCACAGTAACACACCCTCTGCCCTACCTTCCTATTCATAACGAATCCTACAGCTGTTATACCATTTTCTGCTGCTGTTGATATTACGCGATACTCATCTGACCAGAAATGCTTGTCTTCCTTCCACTTCACTTCACTGACCCCTACTATATCTAGATTGAGCCTTTGCATTTCCCTTTTCATATTTTCTAGTTTCCATACCACGTTCAAGCTTCTGACATTCCACGCCCCGACTAGTAGAACGTTATCCTTTCGCTGATTATTCAATCTTTTTCTCATGGTAACCTCCCCCCTGGCAGTCCCCTCCCGGAGATCCGAATGGGGGACTATTCCGGAATCTTTTGCCAATGGAGAGATCATCATGACAATTCTTCAAATACAGGCCACATGTCCTGTGGATACACGTTACGTGTCTTTAATGCAGTGGTTTCCATTGCCTTCTGCATCCTCATGTCGTTGATCATTGCTGATTCTTCCGCCTTTAGGGGCAATTTCTCAACCCTAGGACAAGCGAATGCCTAGAACCTCTATCCGCTCCTCCGCCCTCTTTGACAAGATCGTTGGCAGAATGAGGCTGACTTCTTATGCCGGAAGCCTTCGGCCGCCAGTGCTGATTATTTATCAAAATTTAGGCAGTGAAGGGGATCTAACCCGGACGGAAGACGTTTTGATTATGAATCAAAGACGCTGCCCCTAGTACACGGGTAGATAGAGAATACTCACGCAAAATCTCACACAAGAACATAAATGGCGTTACATCAGTTCATTTGGGGCACATCGAAATGCTTGCATACTTTGGCTTAACCGGCAGGACTTAAGGAAACTACACAGGAATCTACGTGGCATGCACAGCAGTTAACTTGAGACATATACAATGTAATGCAGGCTATTTCTCTACAGTAGTTAAACATGTGATAACTGCACGAAAACAGACGCTTAACACTAATTTTAACTAACGGCAGCGGACGAGAACGAGAACTGACATGTCATAACGGGGCCGCTGACTTATACGAGAGAGCAGCGAACTGACACACACAGTTTAACAAGACTCAAAATACATCGACAAAACCTCAACCTCATAATCAACGCGAACATGACGTAGAAGACTACTAAAACCTCGAAAACCCCTACTATATACGAAGCATAGGGACAGACAGAACAGCGACGCTAACACAGGTGGTCGACTTGTAGCAGCCTCGGCTGGGCGCCGTGCTATTGCCTCCTGGTCTCCGTACTCAAAACAGCGAGGAAATGCGACCTGACAGCTTAAATCCGTCGCTGGTGAATCCACGGCGTCTATCTGGGAGCGGTATTCGGTTCACGGCATCGACGCAACGTCAGCCCGACAGCCTGTTGCCGACGCTTGTTGCTCCGCAACCTCCATGCAGCCCCCGTCCTCGTGCCTGACCCCGAGAAGTGGCAGACAAACAAACAGCCTGCACTCGGAGCGCTCCATACTCGGCGGTTGCGGCCAAAACGTCAAAACACTGGCCGGTAGCTACCCAACGCAATGCAGCGGACCAAGTGTTTGCTTCCACGTTCGTAGACAAGCTCGCGCTGAGCCCGCGCACCATCCAACGCTGCTCGACTTAGTCCTCGGCCAAAGATTGCCAGTACCCCAGCGTACCCGCGGCAAACCTCTTTGACGTCGAATGCCAGAGACGCGCTGGCACGGTACGGCCGTTTCTATACTGTTTGTGAAGCACGCCTCACTTCCACGTAAGGATGAATTCAAGGCAACAGTTTCAGAAAAGCAATCAAAGCCCCAAATTTATATCCGATGCCAACAAATTTCTTTTTATTGATACTGCAATTAAGCATTGTACCTGTTGTAAGTAGGCTGTTTATATTTTCTTATTGGCAACTACGTAAGTAGGCTGTTTATATTTTCTTATTGGCAACGTTACGTAGCGCTCTGTATGAAAATCACTGGCTGTGCTGTGTGCAGCCTGTGGCTAGTTTGCATTGTTGTCTGCCATTGTAGTGTTGGGCAGCGGCAGCTGGATGTGAACAGCGCGTAGCGTTGCGCATTTGGAGGTGAGCCGCCAGCAGTGGTGGATGTGGGGAGAGAGATGGCGGAGTTTTGAAATTTGTCATCAACTGCTATATATATTATGACTATTAAGGTAAATACATTGTTTGTTCTCTATTAATATCTTTCATTTGCTAACTATCCCTATCAGTAGTTAGTGCCTTCCGTAGTTTGAATCTTTTATTTAGCTGGCAGTAGTGGCGCTCGCTGTATTGCAGTAGTTCGAGTTACGAAGATTTTTGTGAGGTAAGTGATTTCTGAAAGGTATAGTTTAATGTTACTCAGGGCCATTCTTTTGCAGGGATCTTTGATAGTCAAATTGCGTTGCGCTAAAAATATTGTGTGTCAGTTTAAGCACAGTCTTGTATAATTGTTCTAAGGGGACGTTTCACTGTATGTTCACTTTGCCTTTCCGATCATCAGTTACGTTGGTCCCCAAATAGCAGAACTCTCACTCATTCCTAGTATCTCAGTTCCTATCATAACTGAGACAATGTCATCTGATTTAATGCGACTAAAAAATTTTTTCAAATGTGTATGAAATCTTATGGGACTTAACTGCTAAGGTCATCAGTCCCTAAGCTTACACACTACTTAACCTAAATTATCCTAAGGACACACACACCCATGCCCGAGGGAGGACTCGAACCTCCGCCGGGACGAGCCGCACAGTCCATGACAGCAGCGCTTTAGACCGCTCGGTGATGCGACTACATTCCATTCTTTTATAAGGAGCGACCACAAAGTTTCCATTGACGGCGTTGCTGCAGCGTATTCGCAACACAATCCAGCGCGGGTATATAAGCGCTGACATTTTGGCGAGGGGTTAGTGTGACATTCGTGTCTTTCTGACAGGCGTCGGTAAATGTGGAAATGTGAAATACAAAATGCGTCCAAACAGGACCAACGTACTGTTACTCTTTTCTCGGCTGCCGAAGGACAAACACCGGCAGACATCCATCGGACAATGAAGAATGTGTATCGGGCAGTTCAGGCGGAACGTCGGGGAAAACTGCGACAAGGGGCTGCTGGGATTTCATGGTAACGCGCGTCCCCATATTGCAAATGTCGTAACGCAGAAGCTATGCCACCTCAAGTGGGAGACAATCGAGCATCTGCCCTATAGTCCTGATTTCTCCCCACGCGACCCTCGTGCCTCCCGTCCCTTACAAAAAGAGTCGTAGATTCCTGTCGGACAAGGATGCGCAGTGCTGCTGCTGGTGCTGCTGCTGCTCTCATCTAATACATTCCCCTCTTTGGGGAAGTGTGAGGGGGAGTTTGTAGCCTTTTGGCTTTTACTCCCCTGTGTACGTGTGTGTGTGTGTTTTTTCTATATATTTTTGGTGTCTGTGATATGTGATGAATTGTTGTGAATGTGTCTGGTACTTGCCTGGGGTAGGCGAGATGATTGGTGTTATATGGGAAGGAACTGGATTAGGGATTGGGTGTTGGGATTTTCTCTTCGACTTAATCGTCGAAGATCGTCATAGGGCGCTTGTGCTTATCGCGGGACATGTCATACCGACCTAGGGAGTGGATGAGTGCATTTCCGGATCTGGAGGAACCTTCATAGAAGGCCCTTGCCAGATCCTGGAAACGCTCTCTCAGGAGTGGGATTTCGGCTGCGGCGTGCAGGTCGTCTGTGGGGAATCAAAGTGGTAGATGTAGTGCCCTTCTGAGGGCGCGGTTCTGCAGCCTCTGGAGTTTGTCCAGGTGCTGCTTTGCCGCGTATCCCCAGACAGGGCACGCATACTCCATTACCGGCCGGATCAGGGCCTGGTATACATTTACTGCTACTGGGCAGGGAAGGGAGCTGGTTGTGTTCAGGTTACGGTATAGGATGGACATTCTGGCGCAGACCTTCCTGTGGTCCTCGTCTATGTGGGGTTTCCACGTAAGACGAGAGTCCAAGGTTACGGCAAGGTACTTGGCGGTAAGGATGCGCAGTAGACAGTTACGGATTTTTTCACTTAGCAGGACACGGTATTTTCCCAAAGCGTATCTTCAACCTGGTGCGTCCTTGGGATGTTTGTCTCAATGCTCACGGCGAGTTTGCCCGACTCGCATACTGATTCTAGACCTACGATCCTCAAATGGAAAGTTTTTGATCGTTCCTTACACTTTTAATAATGCTCACCTTCTAACCTCTTTCAAGATACGTTCCATTCTGTTGAACCAATCGTCCTTTGCCATCTCTAACGGAATTATAAGTCCCTGGAAAACCGTAAAGTTTTTATTTCGTCTTCAAGAACTTTAATTCCCTTTCTAGATGTATGCTTCATTTCCTTTACTGCTTACTCACTGTACAGACTGAGTAACGTGGTTATACTCTTAGGCTGCAGCTCACAATCTCTACTCAACCACCGCTTCCCTCTCGTGTCCTTCGGTTCTTAGCACTGATCTGGTTTCTGTACTAGGCGTAAATAATCTTAGCTCTCTATGTATTATCCGCACTAACTTCAGAATTTCAGTGAATTGCAGTAAATACAGGGTGATTCAAAAAGAATACCACAACTTTAGGAATTTAAAACTCTGCAACGACAAAAGGCAGAGCTAAGCACTATCTGTCGGCGAATTAAGGGAGCTATAAAGTTTCATTTAGTTGTACATTTGTTCGCTTGAGGCGCTGTTGACTAGGCGTCAGCGTCAGTTGATGCTAAGATGGCGACCGCTCAACAGAAAGCTTTCTGTGTTATTGAGTACGGCAGAAGTGAATCGACGACAGTTGTTCAGCGTGCATTTCGAACGAAGTATGGTGTTAAACCTCCTGATAGGTGGTGTATTAAACGTTGGTATAAACAGTTTACAGAGAATGGGTGTTTGTGCAAAGGGAAAAGTTCTGGACGGCCGAGAACGAGTGATGAAAATGTAGGACGCACCCAGCAAGCATTTGTTCGCAGCCCAGGAAAATCGACTCGCAGAGCTAGCAGAGAGCTGCAAATTCGACAATCAACTGTATGGAGAGTCCTACGAAAAAGGTTAGTTATGAAACCTGAACGTCAACTACCCGAGGCGATGGATCGGCCGCCAGGCAGCCCGTGACAGAGCACTTCATCACTGGCCTCCAAGAAGCCCTGATCTTACCCCCTGCGATTTTTTCTTATGGGGGTATGTTAAGGATATGGTGTTTCAGCCACCTCTCCCAGCCACCACTGATGATTTGAAACGAGAAATAACAGCAGCTATCCAAACTGTTATGCCTGATATGCTACAGAGAGCGTGGAACGAGTTGGAGTATCGGGTTGATATTGCTCGAGTGTCTGGAGGGGGCCATATTGAACATCTCTGAACTTGCTTTGAGTGAAAAAAACCTTTTTAAATACTCTTTGTAATGATGTATAACAGAAGGATATATTATGTTTCTTTCATTAAATACACATTTTTAAAGTTGTGGTATTCTTTTTGAATCACCCTGTATTACCAACAACATTGTTTAAAGCTACAAATAGAGTAAAAGTCTCCGCATTTCTCCAGAATCCAAAATAATCTTCAGCAGGATTGGCAGCTACCAGATTCTACATCCTTCTGTAAATGATTCGTGTTACCATGTTCCGACCAAGACTTATTCACATTATGGTCCAGTAAGTCTGAGGGTATTTCCTCTGTATCGTATATCTTGCACACGAGGCGGAATTGTTTGGTCGTGGCTAGCTATCACAAGGACCTCATTAATTTTGAGGGAATGTTGACTACTTCTGGGAGCTTGCTCCAACTTAGGTATTTCAGTGTTTCTGTGATGCTGTTCTCGCAGTCTTCTATTTTCCATTTCATCTTCACCTTCTTCCCTTTACATATTATTTTATTCAGTTCTCTTTCCTTTGTAAACCTTCTATACATTCTTTCCATATTTGAGTCTTCCTTTTTTTGCTTAGTACCTTATATTCTTATAATTGCCTCTCCGTCTTATACAGGTTTCTCTCTTTTTCCAACAATCGGCATCTGTGTTCCCCACAGTCATGTCTAGACCTATAGCTATGCATTTCTGGTCTGTTCCTGCCTTGCCATTTTGCATCTCCTGTGACGTATGGTTTTTAGACGTCTGTATTCCCTTTTGTCCGTTTTATTCACTTTCGTCGCAACTATGTAACAGGGCTACAGGACCAGTGTTTTTCCCGGTCCTCACAATCGTGGTCAGTGCAAAGTGGTCTAATGTTTACCGTCGAAGACCTTTGATTTTGCCCAGTTGCGCTGATCTTCGAGTATGAGAAGAAGTATCCAGACAGTCTTGTGTAAAGCGGAAATCTCTACGACACGGCGCGTGAGATGGGCTCGCTAGTGTAAAACGATATGGTGAGCATTGCGCTGCCAGCAGAGCAGGTGTGAAAGCGTAACGCGTCGATCAGAGGAGCCGTGTCCTCGAACGTGGTCGCTGGATGTTACCCAATTTTAAATTACCTTCAGGGACATTTCATGTCGTCTAAGCAGATTGTTGTGATTCCTCTGAGCACTACGGGACTTAAACTTCTGAGGTCATCAGTCCCCTAGAACTTAGAACTACTTAAACCTAACTAACCTAAGGACATCACACACATCCATGCCCGAGGCAGGATTCGAACCTGTGTCCATAGCGGTCGCGCGGGTCCAGACTGTTGCGCCTAGAGCCGCTCGGCAACACCGGCCGGCGGGAAAGAACAGCTACAGCTTAACCAAGAGCAAGCAGGCCTCTTGTGGTGACAGGCTAGCACCGTCGAGAGTTGTGAAGAGTGGCTGTAATAAAATCACACGAAAACAGTGGAAGAAGTCTCTCGTGAGTTCCAAAGTGCTAAATCACCCCAGCCAGCACAATGACAGTGCGCAGGAAGTGTAAAAGAATGGGATCAAGAAGCTGCTTATAAGACACACCTCTAAACAGCGCTTGAGGTGCTGTAAGGAACGACTCCACCGGGCAGTGGATGACGAGAAACGAGTAATTTGGATTGATGAATCACGCTATATCCTGCGGCAATCTCATGAAACGCTTTAACTGGGTTTTTCGAATGCCGGGAGGACGTCATCTACCATCACACGTAGTGCCAGCAGTGAAATACAGAGGTGACGGTGATACGGTGTAGGGGGCAGAGCGGTTTCATGATTAGTGTGTTGGTTCCTTACTGGACATACGTAAGGGCTAAATGTTGAAGAATATGAGCACATTTTGGAGCACTGTGTGCTGCGTGCAGTACAGGAACAGTCAGGAGGCAATTATACACTCCTGGAAATTGAAATAAGAACACCATGAATTCATTGTCCCAGGAAGGGGAAACTTTATTGACACATTCCTGGGGTCAGATACATCACATGATCACACTGACAGAACCACAGGCACATAGACACAGGCAACAGAGCATGCACAATGTCGGCACTAGTACAGTGTGTATCCACCTTTCGCAGCAATGCAGGCTGCTATTCTCCCATGGAGACGATCGTAGAGATGCTGGATGTAGTCCTGTGGAACGGCTTGCCATGCCATTTCCACCTGGCGCCTCAGTTGGACCAGCGTTCGTGCTGGACGTGCAGACCACGTGAGACGACGCTTCATCCAGTCCCAAACATGCTCAATGGGGGACAGATCCGGAGATCTTGCTGGCCAGGGTAGTTGACTTACACCTTCTAGAGCACGTTGGGTGGCACGGGATACATGCGGACGTGCATTGTCCTGTTGGAACAGCAAGTTCCCTTGCCGGTCTAGGAATGGTAGAACGATGGGTTCGATGACGGTTTGGATGTACCGTGCACTATTCAGTGTCCCCTCGACGATCACCAGTGGTGTACGGCCAGTGTAGGAGATCGCTCCCCACACCATGATGCCGGGTGTTGGCTCTGTCTGCCTCGGTCGTATGCAGTCCTGATTGTGGCGCTCACCTGCACGGCGCCAAACACGCATACGACCACCATTGGTACCAGGGCAGAAGTGACTCTCATCGCTGAAGACGACACGTCTCCATTCGTCCCTCCATTCACGCCTGTCGCGACACCACTGGAGGCGGGCTGCACGATGTTGGGGCGTGAGCGGAAGACGGCCTAACGGTGTGCGGGACCGTAGCCCAGCTTCATGGAGACGGTTGCGAATGGTCCTCGCCGATACCCCAGGAGCAACAGTGTCCCTAATTTGCTGGGAAGTGGCGGTGCGGTCCCCTACGGCACTGCGTAGGATCCTACGGTCTTGGCGTGCATCCGTGCGTCGCTGAGGTCCGGTCCCAGGTCGACGGGCACGTGCACCTTCCGCCGACCACTGGCGACAACATCGATGTACTGTGGAGACCTCACGCCCCACGTGTTGAGCAATTCGGCGGTACGTCCACCCGGCCTCCCGCATGCCCACTATACGCCCTCGCTCAAAGTCCGTCAACTGCACATACGGTTCACGTCCACGCTGTCGCGGCATGCTACCAGTGTTAAAGACTGCGATGGAGCTCCGTATGCCACGGCAAACTGGCTGACACTGACGGCGGCGGTGCACAAATGCTGCGCAGCTAGCGCCATTCGACGGCCAACACCGCGGTTCCTGGTGTGTCCGCTGTGCCGTGCGTGTGATCATTGCTTGTACAGCCCTCTCGCAGTGTCGGGAGCAAGTATGGTGTGTCTGACACACCGGTGTCAATGTGTTCTTTTTTCCATTTCCAGGAGTGTATTAGCATGCCAATGGACTCTGTTATAAAATTAGCGTCTGTGAGGCAATGACTTGCGGATAATATCATACCTGAAACGTACTGGCCTGCCCAGGAATCTGACGTCAACGCAATGGAATACCTTTGGGATAAGCTACATCAGCTTCGCTTCAGATCCCAGCGCTCAACAACACTACCTCCTCCGCTCTCGGCTCTTCAGGAATAATGGGCTGAATTCCTCCACGGATTCAGATGCCCCACAGGAAATTTCCTCCGTAGAGTTCAGGCCGTCACAATGGCGAACGGTGGACTCACGCCTTTTGAAGCCCTTTAATATGTGTCAAAAAGAAGGAGAATCACAGGATCTGTTGTATGAGTACTAAGATTTGAAAGTAAATCGAAGAAAGGCGAAAGGAACGAGAAGTAGTAGAAATGAGAACAGCGAGAAACTTAAACTCAGAACTTATGATCATAAAGTAGAATAAGTTAGAGAATTCTGCTACACAGGCAGCAAAAAGCTCATGACGGACGGAGCAGCGAGGATATTGCTGGTCAAGCAAAAGCTATTAGTATCTGTTCCATAATATGCTTTGAAAGTAAATCGAGGAAAGACGAAAGCAATAAAAAGTAGCAGAAATGAGAACAGCGAAAAACTTAACACTGATGATCACGAAGTAAATGGAGTTAGGGAATTCTGCCGCGTAGACAGCAAAAAGCTCATTCCGGACAGAGCAAGGAGAACATAAAAACCAGACCAGCACTGGCAAAAAGGACATATCTGGGCAAAAGGAAGCTACTTCTAACAAACATAACCCTTTATGTGAAGAAGATGATTCTGAGAATGCACGTTTGGCGCACACCATTGTATAGCAGTGACATCTACATCTACATCTACATCTACATCTACGTGATTACTCTGCTATTCACAATGAAGTGCAAGGCACTTAATGAAACACCTTCAAGCTGTCTCTCTAGCGTTCCACTATCGAACGGCACGCGGGAAAAACGAGGACTTACATTTTTCTGTGCGGGCCCTGACTTCTTTTATTTTATCGTGATGATAATTTCTTCCTATATAGGTGGGTGTCAACAGAATGTTTCTGCAATCGGAGGGGAAAACTGGTGATTGAAATTTCATGAGAAGATCCCGTCGCAACGAAAAACGCCACGTATCACGTCTGTGGCACTATCTCTCCTATTTCGCAATAATATAAAATGAGCCGCCCTTCTTTGAACTTTTTCGATGTCGTCAGTCAGTCCCACCTGATGTGGATCCCACACCGCACAGCAATAGTCCAGATAGGGCGTACAAGTGTAGTGTAAGGAGTCTCTTTAGTAGATCTGTTGCACCTTCTTAAGTGTTCTACCAATGAATCGCAGTCTTTCGTTTGCTCTACCCACAACATTATCTATGTGATCGTTCCAATTTAGGTTATTTGTAATTGTAATCCCTAAGTATTTAGTTGAATTTACAGCCTTCAGATTTGTGTGACTTATCGCGTAATCGAAATTTAGCGGATTTCTTTTAGTACTTATGTGAATAACTTTACACTTCTCTTTATTCAGGGTCAAGTGCCACTTTTCGCACCATACAGGTATCTTATCTAAATCATTTTGGAAGTCTTGTTGATCATGTGATGGCTTTACAAGACGGTAAATGACAGCATCATCTGCAAACAATCTAAGACGGCTACTCAGATTATCTCCTGTGTCGTTAACATAGATCGGGAACAATAGGGGACCTATAACACTTCCTTGGGGAACGCCGGTTGTTACTTCTGTTTTACTCGATGATTTTTTCGTCTATTACTACGAACTGCGACTTTTGTGACAGGAAATACAGTCGCACAACTGAGGTGATATTCCATAGGCACGCAGTTTGGTTAGAAGACGCTTGTTCAGAACGGTGTCGAAAGCCTTCCGCAAATCTGAACATGTTGTTGTTGTTGTGGTCTTCAGTCCTGAGACTGGTTTGATGCAGCTCTCCATGCTACTCTATCCTGTGCAAGCTTCTTCATCTCCCAGCACCTACTGCAACCTACATCCTTCTGAATCTGCTTAGTGTATTCATCTCTTGATCTCCCCCTACGATTCTTACCCTCCACGCTGCCCTCCAATATTAAATTGGTGATCCCTTGATGCCTCAAAACATGTCCTACCAACCGATCCCTTCTTCTAGTCAAATTGTGCCACAAACTTCTCTTCTCCCCAATCCTATTCAATACTTCCTCATTAGTTATGTGATCTACCCATCTAATCTTCAGCATTCTTCTGTAGCACCACATTTCGAAAGCTTCTATTCTCTTCTTGTCCAAACTATTTACCGTCCATGTTTCACTTCCATACATCTGAACATATGGAATCAATTTGACATCCCCTGTCGATAGTATTCATTACTTCATGAGTATAAAGTGAAACATGGACTGTGAGAAAACCGGAACAGGAAGCATTTGAGATGTGGTGGTACAAAAGAGTGTTGAAAATCAGATGGACTGAAAAGGAAAGGAATGGCACGGTTTTCCGTAGAATGAACGAGGAAATTAATATATGGAAAACACGAAGAAGGGAGAAGATGGTAGAACATCTGTTGATCATCAGGTAATAACTCCGATGGTACTAGACGGATGTGTAGCACGTAAAGGTTGTTGGGGTAGACAGAGATTGGAGGATATCCAGCTGATAACTGAGGACGTAGATTGCAAGTGCTACTCTAAGATGAAAAGTTTGGCACAGGAGATGAATCCATGGCGGGCTGCATCAAACCTGTCAGACGACCCGTGAATAAAAATAAAAGAGTGTGAGATACTTTTGATGAGACAGTGCACACTGTACAGGGCGCAGCAAGGACTACCGCTGTGTCTACGCTTCCACGAGGGATCAGTTCGCGCTGGCAGGCGGCCGAGTGTGTGCCCGGTGTGAAGAAGTAAGCAGAGAACGCGACACTCCGGCAGCGACCTCAGAGCGGCCCAGAAAGCGCGGCTCCCCCATCTGTTTAAGCGATGTAAACATTTAGACTGGCGCGGCTTTGCGGCAGTAACTTCTCCAGGCAGCACAAGAGGCCTAATTCAGGACGGATCCGCAGCACCCTCCTGTGGCTAGTGGCTCAGCTAAACAGGGGGACACCTTTCCGCGAAACGAGTCCTTCCGTTCCGATCTCTACACAGCGCTGAGTGGCATCCGTGTTCTAACGCGTTCGTGGCTATCTCTGCCATGGTTCAAGGTGAGTTCCAACCTGATTCGCTGATACAGATCGTGGCCAGTTTAATGCCTCGTCATCATTTTTATTTAGCTCATATATAAGTCCGTCCGTCCAAAAAGACCCGAGACTGATACAGTTCCTGGCATGTAAACGAGATCTGCGCAGTAACTAATTGCGGTAGCTTGATCTAACTTCTGTGCATCCGACCCGAGCAAGCATTGCTCAGTAGTGGACGTTCGGTCGTAGCACGTGAATTTGTGCTCTCTGTCGTTTTTTAGTAGGTACGTAGCTGTGATACCATGTCTCGTCAGCCGCAATGACTTTTTTCCAGCAAAGAACGGTCCGACTTTTGAGTTTGAATCAAGTCGCGGTAGGCGTCCACTCGTCGTCGTTTTAGTTCACGAGTTAAAGTCTGCGGGACAAATTTTACATACAATTTTCTGTTGTCAAGACATTCTGAATAACGTCTTGAGCACGTAACTTCGAATAGTGTCTACAGATCCATTACACAATAATTTTATGATCTACTTTCTTAGCCGGCCGCGGTGGTCTAGCGGCTCTAGGCGCTCAGTCCGGAGCCGCGCGACTGCTACGGTCGCAGGTTCGAATCCTGCCTCGGGCATGGATGTGTGTGATGTCCTTAGGTTAGTTAGGTTTAAGTAGTTCTAAGTTCTAGGGGACTGATGACCATAGATGTTAAGTCTCATAGTGCTCAGAGGCATTTGAACCATCTACTTTCTTAAAAAAAAAAAAAAAAAAAAAGGGAACACAAATAGACATTTCCCTTCACAGGAATTGCATAAATAATTTTTTAACGATTTGGTAACTTGTCTGCTAGAGTAAGTTATCGTGATGCATCACTCTAGTGTTAAGATGTGACATAGGTATTAGACATGACCATCTTTACTGTAACATTTTTTCTGCTTCAGTTTTGTCATGTTTAGGTATAGGTTATAGCATTTGCTGCTGCTGTTTGCCAGGCATAGTGCTACTGAATTTCACCTTGTATCACTCCGTTAAGCCAGTTTTACTACTGATTTATTTTTCTTGTTGCTGCACATTGCCTCATATTAGTTGCAATGTTGCATTTGCTTTGCTAATTTAGATATACTGCTGCTTGCTTTGCCAGTTTGCATTTTTTTGTCATTGCTGTTTGTGTTAATTGTTTTGTGCTGCTGCATTGCCTCGCCCCTTAGGTTATGCATCTGAGTTCAGTAGATTTAAGTTAGCTTAAGAGGGGGTAGGCTATATAAGAGAATGAGTTGTGATGAATTGTAAGAAATGCATTGGAAGTTATACGAAAAAGGTTTGTTAAAAAAAAGGTACTGTACAATGAAGAATAATTATTTTGAAAGAGGATATGAATAGAATACAGAAATCAGGTATAGATAGGACTTTTTGGGAATAATGATGAATGAAGGGAAATCTCCAAGAAGTAAAGAAAGTTTTGTTTGCAAAATACTGCAGTAAAACAAACCCTGTCCTTTCCTTTTGTGTTATTCCGCTATGTGTTAGTGTACCTTTGTGTATTTGTATTCTTCCTGTCTTTATGTGTTTATCTGAGAAGAGTTATGTTGTAGAATTGTTCTAATAATATGTTATTTACTTTGTAAAGATGTTTAGACATTATTTTCGAAAGCTATTCTGACCTTTTATGTATTTACTCATGTCATAATTCCTGTAACACTGGTGTATATGTTTATTTCGATTCTTTTGTAAAGCCTGTATTACTACAAATGTTGCCTGTATTGTTATGTTCTTTAATGGTGTTTTCTGTACATTTGTAATTGTATTCTCATGTTATAAATTTGTAATTGACACCAGCTCATCAAATTAAGTAACTTTTAAGCATTCATTTCAGTGCACACATTTCTGTTGGTCACAGTATATGCACAATAGGTGAGAAGTTGGGACTGTTAGTGTTTGCACGTGTGTTGATAATTCAGCAAGGGACTGGTTAACAGCATTGTTCGTTCTAAGGACAATTCCAAAACTTTGTGAATGCACAAGTGGTGGTTTATGGACTTGCTATATTGTCCGCAAGACTCTTCGATGGTGATTGTGCACCTGCACAGTCGCAACAGATGGCTGCTGGCCATCTCTACGAGGACTGGAGTGGGTCTGCACCTTTGATGACCCACCAATACCATTCTTTCTACAAGAACTGCAGTGGGACTGCATCTCTGGTGGCCCACCAATGCCATAATCTCTACCAGGACAACAGTGATTCTACTCTGTGATGACCTACCTACCAATATTCTTCAAAACTTCGACTGACTCTGCTGTGGGTTTGCTCTGTTGTGGCCCATTACCTGTCTGCATGTCAAGAGTCAGCACTATCTTCCCGTTGGAAGGACAACACTACTTCTTCAAGACTGCATGGAAATCCACTACTTATGTGCGCATTTTCTTTTACTGCTCAGACTTTGAGAAAAACACTGCAATTTTACTACGAAGAACGATCAGGACTGTCTTTATGGACTGTGAGAAAATCTTTGCTTTTGACCAACAGTGTAGCAATAAGTGTGTGCATTTGAGTTCTTTGTTATTGTAATTATGAAAATGTTTTTCAAATCTGTATTGGCCACTGCCCAAAACAATTTGTAAAATTTTTTGTGTGGAGTATGGGGGCTATGTAAATAGGCTGTTTAGGTTTTCATGTTGGTAACGTCACGTAGCGCTCTGTGTGAACATCACTGACTGTGCTGTGTGCAGTCTGTGGCTGGTTGGCATTGTTGTAATATTCGCTATTGTAGTGTTGGGCAGCTGGATGTGAACAGCGCGTAGCGTTGCGCAGTTGGAGGTGAGCCGCCAGAAGTGGTAGTTGTGGGCAGAGAGGTGGCATAATTTTGAGAGCGGACGATCTGGAGGTGTGTCCATCAGAAAGAGTAAATTTGTAATACTGGATATCATGAACTGATATATATACGATGACTTTTGAACACTATTAAGGTAAATACATTGTTTGTTCTGTATCAAAATCTTTCATTTGCTAACTATGCCTATCAGTAGTTGGTGCCTTCAGTAGTTAGAATGTTTTATTTAGCTGGCAGTATTGGCGCTCGCTGTATTGCAGTAGTTGGAGTAACGAAAATTTTTGTGGGGTAAGTGATTCATGAAAGGTATAGGTTATTGATAGACAGGGCCATTCTTTTGTAGGGATTGTTGAAAATCAGATTGCGTTGCGCTAAAAATAGTGTGTGCCAGTCTAGTGTTGATCAGAATAAATAAAGAGAGAAATGTCTGAGTACTTTCAGTTCTGCTCAGCTGTTTGAAAACCGCCGGCCGCGGTGGTCTAGCGGTTCTAGGCGCTCAGTCTGGAACCGCGCGACCGCTACGGTCGCAGGTTCGAATCCTGCCTCGGGCATGTATGTGTGTGATGTCCTTAGGTTAGTTAGGTTTAAGTAGTTCTAAGTTCTAGGGGACTAATGACCACATAGTGCTCAGAGCCATTTGAACCATTTTTTTTTTTTTTTTTTTGAAAATCAAATGACGTAAGAGGTTTATCAGAACAGTAATTCGTTAATTTTTCTAAGTGGATATTTCAAGGTGACAAACAGTAAATGGAATGAACACGAGCCGTGCACGGCTCAAAGTTATTTGAGACTGGTGCATGAACTACGTACTGTTGTAAAGAGCAAACTCTCGAGTTTCACATGGTTCCCGCTAGTTAGCAGCAGTGTGCACCCACTTCAGTTCCAGTAAAAATGGTGTCGGGACAACAGAAAGCGTTTGCTGTTCTACGTTTCGCACGATGTGGGTCAGTAATGACAATGTTCAGAGTGACTTTCGTTCTAGGTACGCTACGGATCCTCCTAGAACACAGACGATTAGACGATAGCATGGACAATTCCGACAAACAGGTTTTCTGTGTACAGGCAAATCGACGGGCCGTCCCTGAGTGTCTGACACGGACGTCGATCGCATCCGCCATAGTTTCACAAAGAGTCCGCAGAAATCCGTTCGCCGTGCAGCTCGACGGCTCAATATGTCCACGATGTCTGTCTAGCGTGTAACCTCCCCCTCACTTATCGACCTTAATGACAGTGAAAAATTAAACCGCGTGTACCTAATGGAAATTTGGGAAAAGCAATCGTCACCGAGGTTAATTTGTCGGTAAAGAGGGAGGAAAGGGTTACATCTAAATGAAAGGAAAAATGCTAATGAAACTGGTGGAAATTAATTTTGAAATAGGGGTAAAGTTAATAAAGAAAGTAAATGTGCGGCCGTTACATTAACAATCAACTAGCGGTAATTAGATATTTGAGATTTGGGGGAAATTACGGTCGCCAGTCCTAAGGACAATTACTATAGTAACTGAAAAAGAAAGATTATTACACATATAATTAGCACTAGAAGCGTGGCAATTGAAGGTTGACAAGTGTAGTGTGAAAACTGAAAGTTTGTCAGAAGTAATAAATTTCGCTACACTCTGACTTAATTTAGCAAAAGAATTAATAAAACCGGAAAATCGAAAGTTAATTTAGTGACTGAAGTTAATAGTGAGCTTTCTTTCTGAAGCACATCGAAATTCAGTAAAATACGGTTAGTCTTGTACTACCTCAACAATCATTTCAAAAGCTACTTGAATCTACGCAATTTAGAAATAACAGATTTAACTTTGAACTTGAATTAAATGATTCTGAACAATTAACAATAGTAAAATTTAGTATGTACCAAGCTGAGCTGCAGTCACAGGTAAGCTAAAATACGGTAACAAAACTCGCACTCTTAATTTGTGCTTGTGTAATCTAAATATTGTAGCCAGCTATGAATACTTTAACTGAACTTTGAAATTAAAGCAGTGAAATGTTATAATATTACTTTAATGCTGGCGTTTGAATTTCAACGACACTCGGGCTCATTTCGGAAAAGGAAGGGACCCTGCTTGGCAATGCAATTGGGACAATGAGCAACAAAGGTTCATGCTAAGTTGCTGTAATTTTGTGATGTAACAATTTTAAAAGTTTGAAAAGCTGAGGTCTGCCATACAGTTCTAAAACTTTACGTGCTTCCAGTCTTCCTTGTTGGTTGATTCAAGGTTTGAAGCTGTCGATCGAGGAGGTGGCGACAGTCACTCATTGTCGGCCGTTGCTGTTGCAGAAGCTGGATGTTGGCGCGCCTTCTTCTCGACACGGTCACCAGACGAAACGGGCTCTTGATGTGCGCCAGCTAATGTTTCCCATCCGCGACACCATGTCAGAAACTATCATCGCAAGTCGAGCGCAATTACATGCTGCTAAACCCCGAAAGAGCGGCAACTCGCGGGAGCTTCACACAACACACCTGCTCCACTCGCTACTCCAGCCAGACCCCCTCTCTGCTCAGCCCGCGCTCCACGCGGCAGAGTTAACACTACCAAAGATCCTACACACTTTGATTCTTCACACGACCTATCGATGTAATCGTTCGATAGCAGTTTTCCCTAGGCAAGACCCAGCGTAAAAATACAAATAATATTTACGAAACAAACCAATTATACATCGACATAAATGCATAAATATATATATACAAATAGTAAAACAATTACAATATGTAAAGACACAGAAATGTCATATATTCAGGTAACAAAAATAAGGAAAAAATTATAGTACAATAGATGGAAATGGGAAGATATGCATTTCCGGCGTTACAAGCGTGTGCTGCGTCGCGTTTTACACACGAAACCATACAAAATTCAGCTACTGCAAGCTCTTCGTTCAGGTGACAAACAACAACGTGTGAACTTCTATAATGTCGTTCTTGGCAAGGTGGAGGATGACAGTTTTCTTCCACGCTTAGTGGTTAGTGACGAGGCAATATTCCATTTAAACGGAAAGGTGAAAGGAACAAGCACACGAAGTTGTACAACATGAGAGGCACTCTCCAAACTTTAGTGTGTTTTGTGCAGTTTCACGGAAAAAGGTGTACGGTCCTTTTTTCCTTTGCCCAGAACACTGTCGCAGGAAGCGCATATCTCGAAGTGTTTGACAACTTTGTTTTCCCAGAGATGGAGACTGACTCGAACGGCTTCGCTTACCAACAGCATGGGGCACCGCCACACTGGCATCTGAAAGAGCGGGAATTTTTTAAATCAAAGGATTACTGAACGATTGATCGGTCGCACAGGACGAAATGATTCAGCCTTACGAGTACATTACTGGTCCCCAAGGTCAACGGACCTAACTGTATGTGATTATTTCTATTTACAAAAGACTGTTTATGTGCCTACGTTACAGACAAAAGTGAATGAACTGAGGCATCGAATAACAGCAGCTGTGGAAGCTGTAACTCAGGACATGCTCGCTGCAGTCTGAGAACAATTTGAATACCGCTTTGACATAAGCCGTGCATCTCAAGGGAGTAATATCGAACATCTATGAAAAGGTATGAAAATAGCTTTCTAAGTTTCCCCCTTCAGCAGAAAACAAAATTCGTTGTATTTATTTATTAGTTTCAGAAATGTAGACGTGCCACATCGGATGATTCTTTTTGATATTCCCTGTATATAATATGTCGACATCAGTGCTTAGAACATTACTTAAGCATTGCTTCCATGGAATTTAAGTTCAGATAAACATATCAGATGAAAGGTATTGGTAATTTAAGTGGTAACGGCGTCATGTAATTGTCTTAAGAATTGTTATAGCAACAAACTTTCAGCACTTCTGCGTCTTTGTAATTTATACAGAACAGATTCGCAGTGCGCAGTCATCATTAAGAGTATTTCATTTATCTCTAAGATTGTGAACACTGGTCTCGAGACTATGGCAGTGAGAGCATATGACTACGGGCAAATGCTGTATCTTTCTGTCGTTTCCAGTTACTTTCGGTGAAGTGTCGTTTATTATTTCTTTTCTTAGTGGAGCATCTTTCCTCTTCTGTCTTATCTCCCTCAACTTTCTTCTATTTTCCCACCTGTGGACTCACAACCAGTGTTAGTAGCTTCCATTAACCGATCATCTTCAGTTACGATAACGTTATTTACACTACGTTGCATGGTATCGTTCTGAGAATGACGTCAAGAAATAGAACAAATTGTCATCCTGCGGGACTGTAACTGACGTCAACTGTAAAAAACGTTACTACAGCAAACTGCAAAATGCATTAACACATCAACGTTTCGCCGCTGTATCATCCTACGATCAACTTCCGTCTGTAATCCATGCAGACTAGTACTGCAATGCCATCAGGTCTGGCTGTTTAACATCTGTAGAGCAACTGCAGTTGATTCTCCAGTACTCGACCATTTATGTAACAAATATATTTATTTATTTATTATTTATTCTTCATAATAACAGCCTATTATCTGCGAAGGTAAAATAGGCCACAACATTTCTCATTTTCATGGATAATAATGAATCTATTTTAATTGTTTGTTCCTGGTACTTCTTTAAGTAAACGCTAATACTACAAAAATACTAATATGACAACTTGTTTCTACCACTACAAAACTACAATAGAACCTCTTAACCAATTACGGAACTATTAATATTACTGTTGGTACTGGAGAACCTGCCGGCCGGGTTGGCCAAGCGGTTCTAAGCGCTACAGTCTGGAACCGCGCGACCGCTACGGTCGCAGGTTCGAATCCTGCCTCGGGCATGGATGTGTGTGATGTCCTTAGGTTAGTAGTTAGGTTTAAGTAGTTTAAGTTATAGGGGACTGATGACCTCAGAAGTTAAGTCCCATAGTGCTCAGAGCTATTTGAGCCACTAGAGAATCTGTTCAGTTTTTGTTGTTCTATAATTCAAATGGCTCTAAGCACTATGCGACTTAACTTCTGAGGTCATCAGTCCCTTAGACTTAGAACTACTTAAACCTAACCAACCTAAGGGCATCAGACACATCCATGCCCGAGGCAGTATTCGAACCTGCGACCGTAGCAGCAGCGCGGTTCCCGACTGAAGCACCTAGAACCGCTCGGCCACAGCGGCCAGCGACCATGATTCACCAGTCTTTTAATTTTGTACAGATAGTTAGCATACGTACCGTGCTCGGTCGGGTTGATGGGTTAAGATATTTCGTTTTTAGTCTCTCCCTAATGTTAGCAAAAATTTCGTACGTTCTTCTGCCTATTCCTAAAATGCGGCTTTCAGTTTGCTGTAGTTGTAATATGCGATCTTGTATCAATTTTTCTGCACTTGTCTTAATTCCAAATATGCTTAATACTTCCATTTGATGGCCTTTATTTAACCAAGAAAGAATTCCCCTTGTCCGGATTACCAATTACAAGCACTTTACTATAAGGTCTAAAACTTTGCTTCCGCTGTTTTTTCTCGAAGTTCGCCGCTTTATTGTGAAAATCTTACAAAAAAATTGTAATTCATAGTATTGCCCATCGCTGGCCACTATATTCTCCCATCTTTCGGATAGCATACGAATCCCGAGGCGGAAGAAATTGGCCTCGTTTATGGGGATCCATGAATCGATTCAATTTTGCACTTACTATATGATCGGAAGTGCTGGTCAACCAGACTGTAAGCCACTGATGAAAAAGGGTGGTAGTCAGAGAGAGCAACGTATGGAGAATACGGCGGTAGGGATAGGACTTCTCATTTCAACGTTTCCGTGTACATATTGACGCGTTTTGCGACATGGGGTCTAGCACTGAACTGCTGCAAAACTACCTTTACGTGTCTATCGCTGTATTTTGGCCGTTTGTGTTTCAGTGCTGGGCTCGAACGCATCAGTTACTTTCGATAATGATGTCCTGTGACTGTCTTCATTGTTTCAGTAGCTACGAAAACACTCTGCCTTGCATGCCGGTCTTCGACATCAAAATCATCGTTCTTAAGGCGTTGAAAACTTTCTCTGCACGTTCTTCCACTAATACATTCCTGGAAATGGAAAAAAGAACACATTGACACCGGTGTGTCAGACCCACCATACTTGCTCCGGACACTGCGAGAGGGCTCTACAAGCAATGATCACACGCACGGCACAGCGGACACACCAGGAACCGCGGTGTTGGCCGTCGAATGGCGCTAGCTGCGCAGCATTTGTGCACCGCCGCCGTCAGTGTCAGCCAGTTTGCCGTGGCATACGGAGCTCCATCGCAGTCTTTAACACTGGTAGCATGCCGCGACAGCGTGGACGTGAACCGTATGTGCAGTTGACGGACTTTGAGCGAGGGCGTATAGTGGGCATGCGGGAGGCCGGGTGGACGTACCGCCGAATTGCTCAACACGTGGGGCGTGAGGTCTCCACAGTACATCGATGTGTCGCCAGTGGTCGGCGGAAGGTGCACGTGCCCGTCGACCTGGGACCGGACCGCAGCGACGCACGGATGCACGCCAAGACCGTAGGATCCTACGCAGTGCCGTAGGGGACCGCACCGCCACTTCCCAGCAAATTGGGGACACTGTTGCTCCTGGGGTATCGGCGAGGACCATTCGCAACCGTCTCCATGAAGCTGGGCTACGGTCCCGCACACCGTTAGGCCGTCTTCCGCTCACGCCCCAACATCGTGCAGCCCGCCTCCAGTGGTGTCGCGACAGGCGTGAATGGAGGGACGAATGGAGACGTGTCGTCTTCAGCGATGAGAGTCGCTTCTGCCTTGGTGCCAATGATGGTCGTATGCGTGTTTGGCGCCGTGCAGGTGAGCGCCGTGCATACGACCGAGGCACACAGGGCCAACACCCGGCATCATGGTGTGGGGAGTGATCTCCTACACTGGCCGTACACCACTGGTGATCGTCGAGGGGACACTGAATAGTGCACGGTACATCCAAACCGTCATCGAACCCATCGTTCTACCATTCCTAGACCGGCAAGGGAACTTGCTGTTCCAACAGGACAATGCACGTCCGCATGTATCCCGTGCCACCCAACGTGCTCTAGAAGGTGTAAGTCAACTACCCTGGCCAGCAAGATCTCCGGATCTGTCCCCCATTGAGCATGTTTGGGACTGGATGAAGCGTCGTCTCACGCGGTCTGCACGTCCAGCACGAACGCTGGTCCAGCTGAGGCGCCAGGTGGAAATGGCATGGCAAGCCGTTCCACAGGACTACATCCAGCATCTCTACGATCGTCTCCATGGGAGAATAGCAGCCTGCATTGCTGCGAAAGGTGGATATACACTGTACTAGTGCCGACATTGTGCATGCTCTGTTGCCTGTGTCTATGTGCCTGTGGTTCTGTCAGTGTGATCATGTGATGTATCTGACCCCAGGAATGTGTCAATAAAGTTTCCCCTTCCTGGGACAATGAATTCACGGTGTTCTTATTTCAATTTCCAGGAGTGTAGTTCCCTCACCATTGGTCTCACCCAGTATTTTAAGAGCCACAGCCGCAGATTTCTTCATGTTAAAGCAGAAAATTGAAACTTCCCGCAAATGGCGGGAAATGGGTACGTACTTAATCGAGAATAACCATATGATGCAATCACAAAACGACTAATATTTTTATGGCATTATGTTTACAGATACCTAAGCTTATTGTCCGACCACCTGAACCCCACTTGCCGCTACTGCCGTCTACTGCAAGACGGCAGAAGCAAAGTCGCAGAGCTAATACTTTCCCGTATCAATAGCTTTTACAGTTGACGCGAGATTCATTGACGCAGGTTGGCATTTTATAAGTTGACGCAGCAGTAACACAAACCATAGAGGCTGATGAGAGGGAAGCTCCACCCTTCTAGCATCACATGGTCCAGTCTGCACCGAGCGACCGCTATGTAATCCTCTGCCATGTGGCATCATTCAGATGTGCTATGGAGTGCTGGTATGTCAGCACACCGCTATCCCAGTTGTCGGCTTTGCAGACCAGGTGTAAGTAGGCTGTTTACGTTTTCTTATCGGCAACGTTACGTAGCGCTCTGTATGAAAATCACTGGCTGTGCTGTGTGCAGTCTGTGGCTAGTTTGCATTGTTGTCTGCCATTGTAGTGTTGGGCAGCGGTAGCTGGATGTGAACAGCGCGTAGCGTTGCGCAGTTGGAGGTGAGCCGCCAGTAGTGGTGGTGTGGGGAGAGAAATGGCGGAGGTTTGATATTTGTAAAAATGGATGTCATAACCTGCTGTATATATTATGACTATTAAGGTAAATACATTGTTTGTTCTCTATTAAAGTCTTTCATTTCCTAACTATGCCTATCAGTAGTTAGTGCCTTCAGTAGTTTGAATCTTTTATTTAGCTGGCAGTAGTGGCGCTCGCTGTATTGCAGTAGTTCGAGTAACGAAGATTTTTGTGAGGTAAGTGATTTGTGAAACGTTTAGGTTAATGTTAGTCAGGGCCATTCTTTTGTAGGGATTATTGAAAGTCAGATTGCGTTGCGCTAAAAATATTGTGTGTCAGTTTAAGCACAGTCGTGTATAAATTTTTCTAAGGGGACGTTTCACAGGGAGCCACTGCTTTGCATTCAAAGAGCTACTCAGCTGGCAGCCCGTGACTTCGAGGAGCGTCTTCCAATCCCCCAAGGAAAAACACCTAGTAGTAAAGAGAAACGAACGAGGGTCCTCCGCATGACAGCCAGGCTGACAACTCAGCTACGGTGGCAGGAAGTATAGGCCGATGTAAATTATTTTTTGTGCTCTGATGGTGAATGGTCGATCAAAAGTAGTAGTGAATAAGGGTTTATTCCATCACCAATTTAGCCGGCGGTTGTGTCCGAGCGGTGCTAGGCGCTTCAGTCTGGAACCGCGAGACCGCTACGGTCGCAGGTTCGAATCCTGCCTCGGGCATGGATGTGTGTGATGTCCTTATGTTAGTTAGGTTTAAATAGCTGTAAGTTCTAGGGGACTGCTGACCTGAGATATTAAGTCCCATAGTGTTCAGAGCCATTTGAGCCATTTGAACCATCACTAATTTCTTGGCGGTGCTTGTAAATATTTACTACCTGTGGGGCAGCAAAAGCACCAAATGGCGGAGAGAACTTGGGTACCGATAAATCTCTATTACCTAGCCCTCCACGCCGCATACTTTCTTCCCCTTTCCAGCCAAGAAGTGTGCGCGGGAAAATTGTTGCTTGTGAGCGCGAATTACTGCGATTTAATTTAATTTAATGATTAATTCATATGATGTAACTGGGTTGAAATGAAATGTTTGCTGACTCTTCTTGAAAATGACTGTTTTTCATTTAACATTCTCTGTTGGTGAGTCTCCCAGACTGACGAAGTATAACCAAGAATCTGTCGAACGAGGGTTTTGTGAGCTACTTCTTTCACGGGTGAATTACATGCCGTTAGGATTCTTCACCCAGTGACAGCGGAAGAAGAATCCTAACAGCGTGACGTCTGTCTTCCCTACAGCTATTTCTACTTCATCGTTTGACTTTAGGCCACTCGAGAAACATACTCCCAAACATTTAACGCTAGTGACATTTCCGAGTGCTCGAACAACGCAGGATATCCATTTTATAGTTTCAAACGTCCCTTACTTGCTGCAAAATTATATTGGTCTACGTTCCAGATGCGTTCCGCCTTTTATGCTACAAGCACCTTTAGTGGAGTTTTTTTAGTTATTCTTTTGGCATGCAAAAAATCTGCGTTCTCTGTCATCTCGTCATGGGTTAACATGCACACTTTCATTGGTAATGCTGCCGTCGACATCTTTTCGTTTTCGTCTTTTGACGTATCGTCCGTCACCGGCTAAACTACGGAAAACATTTTATTCCTGATCTGAAAATAAGTTCAGATTTGGAGTACTAGAACTGTAATGATTTTTGTCGTACTCTGTAATGAAATATTTCTCCCCTCGTAAGGGAATCGCGAATTATGCGAGCATAAAGTTTGTGACTACGTGTCGTGGGTCCTGCAGGCGCGTTCGGTTAGCCGAAGGGGTTTCGTCATAAGGCTACACATATAATCACTCTGTTTTTTTGTTTTTTTTATGGACCATCTGGTTCAAATTAGTTAAAATGGGCCGGCCGCGGTGGCCATGAGGTTCTAGGCGCTGCAGTCTGGAACCGCGGGACCGCTACGGTCGCAGGTTCGAATGCTGCCTCGGGCATGGATGTATGTGATGTCCTTAGGTTAGTTAGGGTTAAGTAGTTCTAAGTTCTAGGGGACTAATGACCTAAGATGTTAAGTCCCATAGTGCTCAGAGCCATTTAGTTAAAATGGCTCTGAGCACTATGGGACTTAAAATGATGTCCGTCAACCTCAATGCATTTGGCAATACGTGTAACGACATTCTCTGAACAGCGCGTAGTTCGCCTTCTGTAATGTTCGCACATAATTGACAATGCCCTGACGCATGTCGTCAGGCGTTGCCGGTGGATCATGATGGCAAATATCCTTCAACTTTCCCCACGTCAGATCCGATGAACGTGCGGGCCATGGTATGGTGCTTTGACGACCAATCCACCTGTCATGAAATATGCTATTCAATACCGCTTGAACAGCACGCGAGCTATGTGCCGACATCCATCATGTTGGAAGTACATCGCCATTCTGTAATGCAGTGAAACATCTTTTAGTAACATCGGTAGAACATTATGTAGGAAATCAGCATACATTGCACCAATTAGATTGCCATCGATAAAATGAGGGCCAATTATTCTTCCTCCCATAATGGCGCAGCATACATTAACCCGCCAAGGTCGCTGATGTTCCACTTGTCGTAGTCATCGTGGATTTTCCGTTGCCCAATAGTGCATATTACACCAGTTTACGTTACCGCTGTTGGTGAATGACGCTTCGTCGCTAAATAGGACGCGTGCAAAAAACCTGTCACCGTCCCGTAATTTCTGTTGTGTCCAGTGGCAGAACTGCACACGACGTTTAGAGTCGTCGCCATGCAATTCCTGGTGCATAGAAATATGGTACGGGTGCAATCGATGTTGATGTGGCATTCTCAACAGTGACGTTTTTGAGATTCCCGGTTCTCGCGCAGTTTGTCTGCTACTGATGTGCGGATTAGCCACGACAGCAGCTAAAACACCTACTTGGGCATCATCATTTGTTGCAGGTCGTGGTTGACGTTTCACATGTGGCTGAACACTTCCTGTTTCCTTAAATAACGTAACTATCCGGCGAACGGTTCAGACACTCGGATGATGTCGTCCAGGATACCGAGCAGCATACATAGCACACGCCAGTTGGGCATTTTGATCACAATTGCCATACATCAACACGATGTCGACCTTTTCCGCAATTGGTAAACGGTCCATTTTAACACGGGTAATGTATCACGTAGCAAATACCGTCCGCACTGGCGTAATGTTAGGTGATACCACGTACTTACACGTTTGTGACTATTACAGCGCCATCCATCACAAAGCGAAAAAAGTGGTCCAACTAAAACATTCATATATCTTTTCGTACTGCACGAATTTGTAGTAATAAAAAATGGGTGTTCCTATTTAAAACAAGGCAATTGATATCCGTTTGACCTATAGCAGCGCCATCTAGCGGGCCAACCATAGCGCCTTCTGGTTTCCCCCTTCAGGCTGGACGAGTTTCGTTCTTTGTAGTTTTTTCGTTTGATGTTCATTTTGTGAGATATTTGGCCCGCTCACTATCAATGGACCAGCCCGTAGATACTATGTTATTTCGTAGGCTTTTTTTTTTCGGCTACAGATTGTACTTCGCCTTAGTCTTCGGTCACACTGGCAGTAGTACACGGTCGAAAATAGTCCACGAAGCGTAATACAGAACAGGAAGTGGGCAGCTACAATTTCGAGCGCAAGGGTTTCTCATCGCTCCAGATCTTAACAGACACACGTGCCGTTTGGATGGCGGCCCGAGTTTATTTCCACTTCTATTCTGAGGCAGGAGGCCATTAGGAAGGTGGCACGCGATATTTCTCTCGGCTGTCTTGTTTCCAGAATCACTCAGCAGCGCGGCTGGTCTCACGTGTGAGAGATGTCCAGGCACCACCATTAGCCCTGCGCCTCGTGGCAACTCAGTTGACCAGGTTTCCCCCGAGCGCCGTCGTTACAAGTAGTCTGGAGCACTTCCAGCAGTCTGTTTGAAAACACATCCGTCTCGCTGTCACCGCTTTCGAAAAGTTGTGCTGAAGTCTTTTGCTTGATCCTTTTCTATTCGCATGCCGCGAAAGAAGCCCACAGAATGTGTAACTAGGGTACTGTACAAGTGACGACAAAATTTTATACCGTACATATTTGGTATCGTAGTGCAGTGCCCGCTACGAAGTATACGCTACTCATTACTTGATTGGCCGTCATTACTGATGCGTCAGTTACAGAAGCTTCTGTCGCCGAGCGGTTCTAGGCGCTACAGTCCGGAACAGCGCGACCGCTACGGTCGCAGGTTCGACTCCTGCCTCGGGCATGGATGCGTGTGATGTCCTTAGGTTAGTTAGGTTTAAGTAGTTCTAAGTTCTAGGGGACTTATGACCTCAGCAGTTGAGTCCCATAGTGCTCAGAGCCATTTGACCCATTTGAACAGAAGTTTCTAAACAAAGAGATGTTACTGCATAACAGGTGTAAAACAAAGCGCGGGGCTACAGGCAGACAGATGCTGAATGAAACGCGTTTCTACGTCTACATCTACATGGATACTCTGCATATCACATTTAAAGGCCTGGCAGAGGGTTCATCGAACCATCTTCACAACCGAGTTAGAAAACTGCTGCGGAAGCAAAGGGAACTTCACAGCAAACGTAAACATAGCCAAAGCCTTGCAGACAAACAAAAATTACGCGAAGCGAAATGTAGTGTGAAGAGAGCTATGCGAGAGGCGTTCAATGAATTCGAAAGTAAAGTTCTATGTACTGACTTGGCAGAAAATCCTAAGAAATTTTGGTCTTATGTCAAAGCGGTAGGTGGATCAAAACAAAATGTCTAGACACTCTGTGACCAAAATGGTACTGAAACAGAGGATGACAGACTAAAGGCCGAAATACTAAATGTCTTTTTCCAAAGTTGTTTCACAGAGGAAGATTGCACTGTAGTTCCTTCTCTAGATTGTCGCACAGATGACAAAATGGTAGATATCGAAATAGACGACAGAGGGATAGAGAAACAATTAAAATCGCTCAAAAGAGGAAAGGCCTCTGGACCTGATGGGATACCAGTTCAATTTTACACAGAGTACGCGAAGGAACTTGCCCCCCTTCTTGCAGCGGTGTACCGTAGGTCTCTAGAAGAGCGTAGCGTTCCAAAGGATTGGAAAAGGGCACAGGTCATCCCCGTTTTCAAGAAGGGACGTCGAACAGATGTGCAGAACTATAGACCTATATCTCTAACGTCGATCAGTTGTAGAATTTTGGAACACGTATTGTGTTCGAGTATAATGACTTTTCTGGAGACTAGAAATCTACTCTGTAGGAATCAGCATGGGTTTCGAAAAAGACGGTCATGTGAAACCCAGCTCGCGCTATTCGTCCACGAGACTCAGAGGGCCATAGACACGGGTTCACAGGTAGATGCCGTGTTTCTTGACTTCCGCAAGGCGTTCGATACAGTTCCCCACAGTCGTTTATTGAACAAAGTAAGAGCATATGGACTATCAGACCAATTGTGTGATTGGATTGAGGAGTTCCTAGGTAACAGGACGCAGCATGTTATTCTCAATGGAGAGAAGTCTTCCGAAGTAAGAGTAATTTCAGGTGTGCCGCAGGGGAGTGTCATAGGACCGTTGCTATTCACAATATACATAAATGACCTGGTGGATGACATCGGAAGTTCACTGAGGCTTTTTGCAGATGATGCTGTGGTGTATCGAGAGGTTGTAACAATGGAAAATTGTACTGAAATGCAGGAGGATCTGCAGCGAATTGACGCATGGTGCAGGGAATGGCAACTGAATCTCAATGTAGACAAGTGTAATGTGCTGCGAATACACAGAAAGATAGATCCTTTATCATTTAGCTACAAAATAGCAGGTCAGCAACTGGAAGCAGTTAATACCATAAATTATCTGGGAGTACGCATTAGGAGTGATTTAAAATGGAATGATCAAATAATGTTGATTGTCGGTAAAGCAGATGCCAGACTGAGATTCATTGGAAGAATCCTAAGGAAATGCAATCCGAAAACAAAGGAAGTAGGTTACAGTACGCTTGTTCGCCCACTGCTTGAATACTGCTCAGCAGTGTGGGATCCGTACCAGATAGGGCTGATACAAGAAATAGAGAAGATCCAACGGAGAGCAGCGCGCTTCGTTACAGGATCATTTAGTAATCGCGAAAGCGTTACGGAGATGATAGATAAACTCCAGTGGAAGACTCTGCAGGAGAGACGCTCAGTAGCTCGGTACGGACTTTTGTCAAAGTTTCGAGAACATACCTTCACCGAAGAGTCAAGCAGTATATTGCTCCCTCCTACGTATATCTCGCGAAGAGACCATGAGGATAAAATCAGAGAGATTAGAGCCCACACAGAGGCATACCGACAATCCTTCTTTCCACGAACAATACGAGACTGGAATAGAAGGGAGAACCGATAGAGGTACTGAAGGTACCCTCCGCCAAACACCGTCAGGTGGCTTGCGGAGTATGGATGTAGATGTAGATGTAGATTTCCTATTACTCCAATCTCGTACAGCGCGCGTAATGACGAACACCTATATCTTTCCGTTGGGGCTCTGATTTCCCTTATTCTATCGTGGTGATCGTTACTTCCTATGTAGGTCGGTGTCAACAAAATATTTTCACATTCGGAGGAGAAAGTTGGTGATTGGAATTTCGTGAGAAGATTCCGTCGCAACGAAAAAGGCCTTTCTTTTGATGATGTCCAGCCCAAATCCTGTATCATTTCTGTGACTTCCTCTCCCATATTTCGCGATAATACAAAACGTGCTGCCTTTCTTTGAACTTTTTCGATGTACTCCGTCAGTCCAGTCTGGTAAGGATCACACACCGCACAGCAGTATTCTAAAAGAGGACGGACAAGCGTAGTATAGGCAGTCTCCTTAGTAGGTCTGTTACATTTTCTAAGTGTCATACCAATAAAACGCAGTCTTTGGTTTGGCCGTCAAGGGAGCATTGTGCGATGCCTTCACTGATAACCGTAGAAGAATATTGCAAGTGATATTTCACAGAACCCAAAGAAATTCCGGTCGCATGTAAAGGATGGTAGCGGCCCAAATTTAGTGTACAGTCCCTAGTGAATGAAACAGGAACTGAAACTAAGGACAGCAAAGAAAAAGCTGAAATGTTTAACTCTGCTTTCGAATGTTCCTTTACAAAGGAAAACCCAGGAAAACTTCCGTTATGTAATCCTCGTACCACTTACAAGATGAATGAAATAAGTATTAGTGTTAGCGGTGTTGAGAAACAGCTGAAATTGTTAAAACTGAACAAAGCTGCAGGGCCCGTTCGAATACCTGTCAGATTCTATACTGAATTTGTGGCTGAGTTAGTCCCTGTTCAGACTGTAATCTATCGTAGAGCCCTCGAACGAAAAACAGTGCCCAGGTCTGCAAGATGGGTGGTAGAAGTGATCCACAAAACTACCGTCTAAAATCCTTGACATCGATATGCTGTAGAATCTTAGAACATATTCCGACCTCACACGTAATGGGATATCTTGAACAGAATGACGTCATCAATGCCAGGCAGCGTGAATTTCGGAAACACCGATGACGTGAAACCCAACTTGCATTTTTCTCACGTGACGTACTGAAAGCTTTTGATCAAGACTGTCAGGTAGATGTTATATTTCTTGATTTCCGAAGAGCATTTGCCCGCGAAAGGCAAAGGTTCCGAGTTCGAGTCTCGGTCCGGCACACAGTTTTAATCTGCCGAGCAGTTTCATATCAGCGTACACTCCGCTGCAGAATGAAAATCTCATTCTGGAAACTTTCCGAAAAGAGTTTGACTCAATACCTCACCTACGCTTATTGTCAAAAGTACGATGATGTGCTGTATAAATTGAAATGTGTGACTGGAATGAGAACTTTTTGGTAGAGAGGACGCAGAATGTTATCTTGGTTGGAGAGTCATTGTCAAATGTTGAAGTAACTCCGGGTGTGCCCCAAGGAAGTGTTTTTGGTCTCTTGCCCTTCATGTTGTTTATTAATGACCTTGCAGACAATATTAATAACAACCTCAAGCTTTTTGCAGATGATGCAGGTATCTACACTTCTTCAAGAAGCTGCATAAATATTCCGTCAAATGTTAATAAGATTTCAAAGTGGTGCGAAGACTGGCAACTTGCTTCATATGTTAAGAAATGTAAAATTGTCCACTTCAGAAAACGGGAAAACGCAGTATTCTACGACCATGATGTCAGCGAGTCACTGTTGGAATCGGCCAACTCGTACAAATACCTGGATGTAACACTTTGTAGGGGTACGAAACGAAATGGTCACATAGGTCCAGTCGTGGGTAAAGCAGGTGGTAGACTTCGGTTTATTGATAGAATACGGGGAAAATGCAACCAGTCTACAAAGGAGATTACTTAGAGATCACTCGTGCGACCGGTTCTAGAATATTGATCAAGTGTGTGGGACCTATACCAAATAGGACTAAATGAGTAACATGGGATATTGACCCCATACAGAGAAGGACAGCACGAGTGGTCGCAGTTCCGATTGGTCCGTGGGAGAGTGTCACAGAGATACTGAAGGAACTGAACTGGAAGACTCTTGTGATTCTAGTCTGTGGAGTAATATCTTGGAAAGAATTTTGTCGGTTATCATTAATAATGAAATACCTCTGTAGTTATTAGGATCTGTCTTATCACCCTTTTTGTGGAGTGGGTGAATCGATGCACATTTCCATTTCTGTGGAATTTGCGTGGATATTCTTTGTGATAGTTCAGTCATTGAATTTTCAAATCTCGGAGATAATCCTATCATCTCTGGGAATCTGTGGTTTTTAGTTGTTTCATAATCTCTTCTACCTCCGTTACTGAAGGCGATTTTAAATCTGGGTTTGGTGTTGTTTTCGTGATGTATAATTTTTCTTTAGGCAGTTGAGGAGCCTGTCAAAATAGTTTTTAAGAATATTGCAGTTTTCTTTGTTATTTGTTTCCAGACTTTCTTTTGAAGCATATAATTGGAGGCTGATAATTTCCCCGAAAATTCTGTAGAAATTTCTCGTGTTATATCTCTTGAAGTCTTCCTGGATTTCATTTCGTCTGTTTTTGTCGTCTGTCCTGTCACTTTGAACAGTGGACGTTACATTTCACATGTGTTACGACCCGTGGCTCTACCCTTCACTCGATCCCTGCAAAACCCTACATTTCAGCAGGATAATGCACGACCGCATGTTGCCGGTCCTGTGCGGGCCGTTCTGGATACAGAAAATGTTCGACTGCCGCCCTGGCCACCACGTTCTCCAGATTTCTCACCAACTGAAAACGTCTGGTCATTGGTGGCTCAGCTACTGGCTCGTCACAATACGCCTGTCACTACGCTTGATGAACTGTGGTATCGTGTTGAAGCTGTATGGCCAGCTGTACCTGTACATGCCATCCAACTTCTGTTTGACTCAATGCCCAGGCGTATCAAGGCCGTTATTACGGCCAGAGGTGGTTGTTCTGGGCACTGATTTCTCAGGATGTATGCATCCAAATTGCGTGAAAATGTTATTACATGTCAGTTTGTCCAATGAATACCCGGTTATCACCTGCATTTCTTCTTGGTGTAGCAATTTTAATGGCCAGTAGTGTAATTCTCATTCATTTATGTGGCACGTTAAACGCGGGATTACGGAAAATTATACATGTGCCTGGGAGGGGTGGGGGAGATAATCTGTGACTTTCTCAAACCGAATCCTGGATAAGCGCCTGCCGCACTGAAGTGCAAATTGTTAAGGAAAATGTCAGTCCTCTGTTTCCAACCGGTACTGCAGCAACTCTGAGGGAAGAATATTTTTTGCGCTAGCATCCGGACCCCAAACCGTGCTTGCTGTACCCCATTAACGCCAATGCAGCAGCAAGCTTCTGCGAATCTGCCCCTTCCCGCGCGTGTCCTCGTCAGCCTTTCCCCTGCACCAGGGAGAGAGAGAGAGAGAGAGAGAGAGAGAGAGAAGGACGGAGACAATGCGGTCCGCAGGCAGAAAAATTCGTTATGAGATTCCGCGCGCGGATAATGACTGGGAAGGCGACAAACGGCGAGAGCATCTCAGCGCTGCGCAGCGGATGAAGCTGGAATCACTTAGCGGGGTTGACAGGGCCACGGCGGCAGGGTGGGGGGCTCCACGGGGTGGCCCGTGACAGCCGGGGCACTGGTGGGGAGCCACGAAGATAAATCACCTCGCCCCGCCGGCGCCCGCGCCTTGCGGCTGCGCAGATATTCCACTCACCCCTAGTCTCTCTCGCTCCCTCTCTTTCTCTCCCTCTCCGCCGCCGACACAATACTGTATAGCGGACACCCTCCCCGGGCGCCGACGGCTTCGGTGTCAGCAAACATTGATGCAACCAATTTCAGAGCTGCAAGGCCTCGGGACGGCAGTCCTTTGCGCGCCACTCGTCAATCACCGTTGCCTGAAAGAAAACAAAAGGAGATGCGCCTTGGATACTGCGGTCACTTAATCAGTGTCACCCCTCGGAAAGGAAGATATTGTACTGTTGCGAAATATAGCGGCCAATCCCACTTTTGTCTTCGTAATCTGTTTCGCTGCACCGTGAACGGAGGTAAACACCAGTACCTGCTTGTACACTAATCTGACAACAAGAAGGAGACAATACGCACAAGCAACAAATTCGGAAAAAATGTCCCAAACAGTCAAATTCAAGTGCGAGGGTCATTCAATAAGTAACGCAACACATCTTGAAACGTCCCCTTAGAAAAATTTATGAATTACTGTGCTGATAAATCCCTTACGTTACTTGATTTTCAAACAGCTGAGCAAAACTGAACGTACTCAGACATTTCGCTCTTTACCTATTCTGATCATCACTAAACTGACACACAATACGTTTTAGCGCAACGCAGTCTGACTTTCAATAATCCCTACAAAAGAATGGCCCTGACTAACATTAACCTATACCTGTCACAAACCACTTACCTCACAAAAATCTTCGTTACTCGAACTACTGCAATACAGCGAGCGCCACTACTGCCAGCTAAATAAAAGATTCAAACTACTGAAGGCACTAACTACTGATAGGCATAGTTAGCAAATGAAAGATTTTGGTAGAGAACAAACAATGTATTTACCTTAATAGTGTTCAAAAGTCATTATATATATATATATATATATATATATATATATATATATATCAGTCCATGATATCCAATATTACAAATTTACTGTCTCTGATGGACACACGTCCAGATCTTACGCTCTCAAGATTCCGCCGTCTCTCTCTCCCCACATCCACCACTGCTGGCGGCTCACCTCCAACTGTGCAACGCTACGCGCTGTTAACAGCCAACTGCCCAACACTACAATAGCCAAGAACAATGCAAACCAGCCACAGACTGCACGCAGCACAGCCAGTGATTTTCATACAGAGCGCTACGTGGCGTTACCAATATAAAAAAAAAACCTATACAACCTACTTACAATCTTTCTTTCTGAAAGTGAGCTAGTTTTATTCAGGATTCCACTATACCATAATACTCCCCGCACTTTTGCTATAAAACCTATTTTTCGACATACTCTCCGTTCAAACAACTCAAATGAGTTAAGAAAGCCACGTCTTCCGGTCCAGATGGTATACCAATCAGGTTGCTTTCAGTGTATGCAGACACAATAGCGCCTTTCTTACAAGGGAACCTCCCATCGCACCCCCCTCAGATTTAGTTATAAGTTGGCACAGTGGATTGGCCTTGAAAAACTGAACAAAGATCAATCGAGAAAAGAAGAAGAAGTTGTGTGGAACTATGAAAAAAATAAGCAAAATATACCAACATAAGCAACATCATTGATAATTTGTGCTCAGGAGCGCCGTGGTTCAAATGGCTCTGAGCACTATGGGACTCAACTGCTGAGGTCATAAGTCCCCTAGAACTTAGAACTAGTTAAACCTAACTAACCTAAGGACATCACAAACATCCATGCCCGAGTCAGGATTCGAACCTGCGACCGTAGCGGTCTCGCGGTTCCAGACTGCAGCGCCAGAACCGCGCGGCCACTTCGGCCGGCGGAGCGCCGTGGTCCCGTGGTTAGCGTGAGCAGCTGCGGAACGTGATGTCGTTGTTTCAAGTCTTCCCTCGAGTGAAAAGTTTAATCTTCTGTTTTCAGACAATTCAAGTACTCACACATAATCAACTTCGCCTCCAAAATTCCAGGACATGTTCAGATTTGCTTGGAAATATGCAGGATATGACGGTCTACACACGGAAAAATTTGAAAACGTTAATAACATATGTTTTGACAGAGCACAGGGTAACTGTGCGACTGCGAATCTGTTGCGTTCATTTGTTGCAGTTTATGTGACAAACTCTTATGTTTTCATCACTGTTTTCGGAGTGATTATCACATCTACAAGAAAACCTTAATCGGGCAAGGTAGAAGAATCCTTTTACTCATTCGCCAAGTGTACAAGTTATGTGGGTCGACAACATATTCCTGTCATGTGACGCACATGCCGTCACCAGTGTCGTATAAAATATATCAGACGTGTTTTCCTGTGGAAGAATCGGTTGACCTATGACCTTGCGACCAAATGTTTTCGGTTCCCATTGGAGAGGCACGTCCTTTCGTCTACTAATCGCACAGTTTTGCGGTGCGGTCGCAAAACACAGACACTAAACTTATTACAGTGAACAGAGAAGTCAATGAACGAAAGGACAGATCATAACTTTGAAAATAAAGATAGTAAACTTTTCACTCGAGGGAATGCTTGAACCAAGGACCTCTCGTGCCGCAGCTGCTCACGCTAACGACGAGACGAAGGCGCTCCTGAGCTAACATTATCCTTGATTTTGCATATCTTGCACATGGACTACCCGGTTTGTATATTTTGCTTATTTTTTTCATAATTCCACGCAACTTCTTCCTGTTTTCTCGATTGATCTGTGTTCAGTTTTTAAGGCCTATCCAGTGTGCCAACATATAACTAAATAACTGAGGGGGGGTGCGATGGGGAGGTTCCCTTGTTAGCAATCATATAGGCTACATCCGCTCACTTGACGAAAGGTCTGTTCCTAAAGACTGGAAAGTAGCACAGGTCACACCAATATTCAAGGAGAGAAATAGAAGTAACCCATTGCATTATAGACCCATATCACTGACCTCAATTTGCAGTAGGATTTCGGAGCATATACTGTACTCGAACATTATGAATCACATTGAAGAAAATGACTTATTGATACACAGCCAACACGAATTCAGAAAATATCGTTCTCGTGCAACACAGCTAGCTCTTTATTCCCCTGTCGACAAGGGATCTCAGATCGATTCCATTTTCCTAGATTTCCAGAAGGCTTTTGATACCGTTCCTCACAAGCGACTGTTAATCAAATTGCGTGCATATGGAGTATCGTCTCAGTTGGGTGACTGGATTCGCGATTTCCTCTCAGAGAGGTCACAGTTCGTAGTGATAGAAGGTAACTCATCGTGTAGAACAGAAGTGATATCTGGCGTTCCGCAAGGTAGTGTCATAGGCCCTCTGCTGTTCCTGATTTACATAAATGATCTAGGTGATAATCTGAGAAGCCCCTTCAGATTGTTTGCAGGTGATGCTGTAATTTACCGTCTAGCAAAATCATCAGACGATCACTTTTTATTACAAAATGATCTAGAGAGAATTTCTGCTTGGTGCGAGAAGTGGCAATTGGCACTAAACAAAGACAAGTGCGAGGTCATCCACATGGATACTAAAAGAAATTTTGGGTATACGATACATCGCACAAATCTAAGGGCTGTTAATTCGACTAAATACCTAGGAATTACAATTACGAGTAACTTAAATTGGAAAGACCACATAGATAATATTGTGGGGAAGGCGAAACAAAGACTGCGCTTTGTTGGCAGAACACTTAGGAGATGTGACGTACCCACTAAAGAGACAGCCTACATTACACTTATCCGTCCTATGCTGGAATACTGCTGCGCAGTGTCGGATGCTTACCGGGTAGGATTGACGGAGGACATCGAAAAGGTTCAAAGAAGGGCAGCCCGTTCCGTGTTATCGCGCAATAGGGGTGAGAGAGTCACTGATATGATACGCGAGTTGGGGCGGCAGTCATTGAAACAAAGGCGGTTTTCTTTGCGGCGAAAGCTATTTACGAAAATTCAATCACCAACTTTCTCTTCCGAAGGCGAAAATATTTTGTTGACACCCACCTACGTAGGGAGAAATGATCATCGTAATAAAATAAGAGAAATCAGAGCTCGAACCGTAAGATTTAGGTGTTCCTTTTTCCCACGCACCATTCGAGAGTGGAATGGTAGGGAAGTAGTATGAAAATAGTTTGATGAACCCTCTGCCAGGCACTTAAGCGTGAATTGCAGAGTAACCATGTAGATGTTGATGTAGATGTTGATGTAGATGCAATGCAATGGCTAGGCCACCTTGAAACGTCCCCTTAGAAAAATTTATACAAGACTGTGCTTAAACTGACACACAATATTTTTAGCGCAACGCAATCTGACTTTCAAACATCCCTACAAAAGAATGGCCCTGACTAACATTAATCTATACCTTTCACAAATCACTTACCCCACAAAAATCTTCATCACTCGAACTACTGCAATACAGCGACGCCACTACTGCCAGCTAAATAAAAGATTCAAACTACTGAAGGCACTAACTACTGATAGGGATAGTTAGCAAATGAAAGATTTTAATAGAGAACAAACAATGTATTTACCTTAATAGTCATAATATATGATATCCAGTATTACAAACTTCAGAACTCCGCCATCTCTCTCCCCACATCCACCACTGCTGGCGGCTCACCTCCAACTGCGCAACGCTACGCGCTGTTCACATCCAGCTGCCGCTGCCCAACACTACAATGGCAGACAACAATGCAAACTAGCTACAGACTGCACACAGCACAGTCACTGATTTTCATACCGAGCGCTACGTAACGTTGCCGATAAGAAAACATAAACAGCCTACTTACATAAAGAAAACATAAACAGCCTACTTACAACCTTACTGGGAGTGTCTGTATGGCCACACAGTACGTCTGTACTGGGCGACCGTCAATAACCTCCCCACCATCCACGTACAGCTTTCCACGGAGTGCGTCCTCCAATGAGCCGAGCAGCTGGAAGTCAGAAGACGCGAAGACCAGGCTGTGGAGTGGATGAGGAAGGGCCAATGAAGATTCGTTAGCTCCTCTCGCGTGAGCAGACTTTTTGTAAGGAGAAGTTAGTTTGCGTTTTTGTGGCGATGAACACACTGAAGTTGTTCCTTCACTTTAATGAGGGTAGCACAATACACTTCATAGTTCATCGTTGCACGTGAGTGTGTAAATCAGTGTAACCGCTTCAGAGTTCACCATCAGTGTACCAGCTGAGAGTATGGCTTTCAGCTTTTTCTTCGGTGGAGTTGTTGTGTGTTGGTACTCCATGAATAGCCGTTTTGTTTCCGGGATACAGTTCCCACAGTCGTTTAGTGAACAAAGTAAGAGCATATGGACTATCAGACCAATTGTGTGATTGGATTGAAGAGTTCCTAGATAACAGAACGCAGCATGTCATTCTCAATGGAGAGAAGTTTTCCGTAGTAAGAGTGATTTCAGGTGTGCCGTAGGGGAGTGTCGTAGGACCGTTGCTATACACAATATACATAAATGGCCTTGTGGATAACATCGGAAGTTCGCTGAGGCTTTTTGCGGATGATGCTGTAGTATATCGAGAGGTTGTAACAATGGAAAATTGTACTGAAATGCAGGAGGATCTGCAACGAATTGACGCATGGTGGACGGAATGGCAATTGAATCTCAATGCAGACAAGTGTATTGTGCTGCCAGTACATAGAACGAAAGGTATCATTTAACTACAATGTAGCAGGTCAGCAACTCGAAGCAGTTAATTCCATAAATTATCTGGGAGTACGCATTAGGAGTGATTTAAAATGGAATGACCATATAAAAGTAATCGTCGGTAAAGCAGATGCCAGACTGAGATTCATTGGAAGAAACCTAAGAAAATTCAATCCGAAAACAAAGGAAGTAGGTTACTGTACACATGTTCGCCCACTGCTTGAATACTGCTCACCGGTGCGGGATTCGTACCAGATACGGTTGATAGAAGAGATAGAGAAGATCCAACGGAGAGCAGCGCGCTTCGTTACAGGATCATTTAGTAATCGCGAAAACGTTAAGGAGATGATCGATAAACTCCAGTGGAAGACTCTGCAAGAGAGACGCTCAGTAGCTCGGTACGGGCTTTTGTTGAAGTTTCGAGAACATACCTTCACCAAGGAGTCAAAATGGTTCAAATGGCTCTGAGCACTATGGAACTTAACTGCTGTGGTCATCAGTCCCCTAGAACTTAGAACTACTTAAACCTAACTAACCTAAGGACATCACACACATCCATGCCCGAGGCAGGATTCGAACCTGCGACCGTAGTGGTCCCGCGTCACCGAGGAGTCAAGCAATATATTTCTCTCCCCTACGTATAGCTCGCGAAGAGACCATGAGGATAAAATCAGAGAGATTAGAGCCCACACAGGGGCATACCGACAATGTTTCTTTCCACGAACAATACGAGACTGGAATAGAAGGGAGAACCGATAAAGGTACTGAAGGTACCCTCCGCCACACACCGTCAGGTGGCTTGCGGAGTATGGATGTAGATGTAGATGAGTTCTCCAATTGGTGGACACTGTCTGTCACCACTACCAACAGAGACGTCCAGTTGTGCAGAGAGGTGTTTCAGAGCCGTCGATCACCACGAATGAGAATATAGGCACGTTCCAACATTGTAGGGGTCACAGCTGTGGTTGCCAGCCGGCACGTGGATGAAAGGATGTTTTTGCGTGACTTTGTTACAGTGATGATAGGCGCCTCGCCCAACGACTCGCCGTAGTTTTGGTCACTGCCAACTCTCCGCAGACGTTTTGAAAATCTCTATGAATAGCAATCCTCTGCTTTGAACGCGCCTCCGTTAGACACGTAACTCTGAAAGGTACGTACAACACCGCAACTTACCGGAACTTCATGAAACTGTATCAACTTAAGCGGGAGCATTCCACAATGTCCCACAAAAAATTCCGCATTTTTTTAGCCAAACCTGCCAGAGAAAAAATGTATTGCAATACTTACTGAACGTCCATCGTATTTATCACTTATTTCATCATCTCAGTTTTAGATTTACTTTTATAATATGATTAGTTTCGATCAATATTTGATCATTTTCAGTCTATGTATTCTGACGAAATGAAGTGATGGTTCAGCATTATTATCCGAGAGACATCATTTGGAGTTGTTCGGCAGCCTGTTGCAATCTTCCTACTTGACGCCATTTCGGCGACTTGAACGTCGATGAAGATGAGGCGAAATGATAGCGTTAGGACTGCACAAATACCCTATCTCCGCAACAAAGACGATCTCCGACACGCTCGGGGTTCGAAGCCCCCACCGCGCTACCTGCGGACGGCGACTCTGACCTTTAGACCACGAGCTGCGATCTCTGTATTTCCGTTTCTGCTGTGTAGAAAAATGGCTCTGAGCACTATGGGATTCAACTGCTGTGGTCATAAGTCCACTAGAACTTAGAACTACTTAAACCTAACTAAGGACATCACACGGCCGGCCGCGGTGGTCTAGCGGTTCTGGCGCTGCAGTCCGGAACCGCGGGACTGCTACGGTCGCAGGTTCGAATCCTGCCTCGGGCATGGGTGTGTGTGATGTCCTTAGGTTAGTTAGGTTTAAGTAGTTCTAAGTTCTAGGGGACTTATGACCTAAGATGTTGAGTCCCATAGTGCTCAGAGCCATTTGAACCATTTGACATCACACGCATCCATGCCCGAGGCAGGATTCGAACCTGCGACCGTAGCGGTCGTGCGGTTCCAGACTGTAGCGCCTTTAACCGCTGTGTAGGTTCATACGAAATCCACAAGAGCTGTTTATGCAACAACATAGATTGCGAGGTGCCGGGGCTAGCAGTGTATTTAACACTCAATTCTTCTAGAATCTACATGTGTACATGATGCTCTAAGCCCCCCCTATTCTAACTCCAACTTTTGCTGTTGCACGAGGATAAAAAAAAATACGCGAACTGACTCTAGTCAACCCTGCCAGTTGAGTAGAAGAGAGTTTGGCACCTGCAATGATTTAATTTGATAAATAAGTTAAATAAACGAAGGTTTCATTAACATAGTGAGGAATGATGTGGGTGCTCTACCGATTAACAGAATGAAAGTTCTGTCCAAAATAACAATATGATTTATTAAGACTAAACACAAAATAATAAACAAATACACATGAAACATTTACAATACATCAAATTGGCTCAAATTGGATACTCAAACAAATGCTGTGAATGTGAAGTTGTCCCTAAGCTAGATTGCGAGGATTATGACGAAGTGGTATGTGCAGCCAATTCCTTGCAACTCAAATCTTAGAGAAAACACGTAGCCAACCCAACATTAATTGCTGCTACCCAAGACAGAACAAAGTTACAAAAAAGACGAACAGGCGCGCTCTGCTGAGCTCTGATTATCACCTAGGAAAATCCCTATCTGCCGGTGCTGCGGACATACATTACCAAACTGAATTCTTGACTCCCAGGACACGATCTGGCGTACCGGAGCCGTTGGCTGGTTGCTTCGACGTCCTCGACCGAAAGGCGAGAGCCGACAACCCACAAGAGCACCCGTACCAAATCCGAACACAGAACATTCCCGCCCCCACGACAGTGGCCGTGGGTGAACGTTCCAATCAGCAACTCGAAAACTGGCGGAAAATTCCACTCCATTGCCGGAACGCTACCATTCCACCAATGGAGATTCTTGGCGCCAATTTCTGCACCGATCTTGCTACGTCACGGAGCTATGCCCTGAGCAAGCCAATCACAGTTACTATTTTGCAGAAAGCGCGGGAATTTTCCCGCCACAGCTGCCTGGGTACACAAGTCATTCCCACGCCTCGCTGGTAGCCCGCCAAAAAGTGTTTTCGCTAAGTTTCTGCGAAGTAATGGAACCTCTAGCCCAGCCGCTACTTCAGGCCCTGCGGGCGTGCCTCTTGACAATGTCGGCGTCTGGAAAGCATTCACTCGACTCCCTCACACCTGTCGGCTTACCCTTTCAAAGTCAAACAGAGCCCGCCTGTCACTGGACCACCCGGGTGACGAGAGACGCTGCGTGGGAATTCCGCATGTGAAGGAATAGCAACTTTCCACCGCATGCAATTACAGAGGAGAATCGTAAGATAGAAATATGAGAGGGGGCTCATGCCATCTCTCAAGATCTGAAGATCATCGAATATTGTGATTTCGTAGGCTTTCCCTTCGAAATAAGTTTTGAAGGTCTACTCGGGGTTCTGCTGGATCCTAAAATCAACATGCCTGAATGTTTCGGGTATCAAATTGTCCGCTGTCTTCAGCGGCATACTGCAAAACCTCGTCCTGTATAGGCCTCCGTACCGTCCACGGCTCACGCGCCGCGTATCACAGTTGCTGCTCTGCAAGACTGGACTGGTGGCACCGCCTTTAATAGGACACCGGCGGCAACGATATATCACACTGAAAGACTATTTTCAAACACTCAGGTAGGCCGTTCTGTTTGCTGCGGGATAGTACAGGGTTCCACATCCTGCTAAGAGAAAAACAATTGTTTGTGTTAACCAAATTGCCTGCCAATTTAATTTCAATTGGCTCTTTATAGACAAAGTTCCAAGAACCGAAAGTGCTAACCACTATCACAGTCTCTTTATATACGCCAGGCTTCCCAATCTCCAAATCATCTCTCACAGATCCTAGTGGTGCCCTAATTTAAGGTATTGGACGAAACACGCTCTTAATGCTAAAACTCCGTAAAATTCTTCCAATCTTATACGTAATAAGTAAAGGCCACAGATGTATGCTCCTCTTCATGCACCTCCGGGGATGGTTCAACTCCATACCTCGACGAATCTGATTCTCAGAGTACCTGTTTTCCTTAAAAGCAGCCATCGACCGTGGAAGTTCTTGGATTAAACTGTCCGCGTCGGAAATATTATATGCTTTGTGTACCGGAGTCCTAAGGACGCCATTGCGTTTGTATGGTGGATGACAACTCTTAGCATGCAGATTCGTCGGTGTGTTTGGTCTTTCGATGAATACTATGTCCCACAGAACCATCTTGTTATTTGTAAACCACGACCTCCACAAATGGAAGCCTCTCATCAGTTTCCACTTCCATGATAAATCTGATGGTGGGATGAAGACCGCTGATGTGGCCAAAAAATCTGTTGTCAGCTTCACGGCTATGAGTCCAGACGGAAAAGGTATTATATACGTATCTCCAGAAACATGCTAGTTGCAAATCGAAGCCCTCGAAATCCTCAGCAAATAAACTGGAGACTATGGGCGATTACCATTCCGTAACTCTGTTCAAAATGTTGTCATTAAATGAAAAATACTTGGATGTCAGGTAATGTCGACAAAGCTCCACCAGCTCTTCATCCAGTTGTCGCTAATCAAACTCAGGGACTCTTACAGACGGATTCGTGTAAATAGAGATTCCACATCAATACTCACCACTAAATTCGACGGACCCAGCCTCAAAAATTTCAACCGCCGAATAAAATCCACCGAATCTGAGATATTGTGTTCACACTTGCTAACATATGGGCAGAGGACAGATGTTAAATACTTCGCCAGGTTATAAGTGTGTGCACACAAATAACTAACGATAGGGCATAGAGAAACCTCTTTGGCAGACCAGCTTTGAGGCTAGGTCCCTCGAATTTACTAGCGAGTTTTGATGTGATATCTCTGTCTACACGAGTCCATCTGAAAGATCTTTGTGTTTGATTACTGAAAAACTGAATGGAGAGTTGGTGAAGCTTTGTCCTCATGTGAGACTCTGACATTTACGCTAGATTGTAGAAAGGGGGGCGGGGTATAATTACAAACGGGTGGACATTGGTGAATTCAGGTGGACTTCCTTTGTTCAGACTTATAGCAGGGCCTGGGGACGGCCGTTGAGACTAATTTTCGAAGTTGGTTTACGGAATTGATATGTCTGGGATTTCTTAACGCATAGGCTCACTACTGGCTCCCTCAGACCTACTCTGAAAGCACTCAGATTGTAGTTGTTGAGTCGATGGAAAAGTTTGAGCAAACGAACCAGGCGTTGTTTCTCCTGTCTTCTAATTGGAGCAGACCCCTGATATAACTGAAAAATTCGTCTTGTCGATTGGCCAGTTCGCCCCATCGAAAGTTCTTCACTCTCTGCTTACAGCGGTGAGGTAGATTGGATTTTGGATGGAGTTGGGCAGTCGCTGAGTAGACACTGTGCTGCCGCCTGGAGAGTATGCGTACTTTCAAGATGATTTTGGATGGGAGTTAACTGAGGTTATCATACTAGGAACTTTCGAAAAATTCCAGTTTATTTGTCAGAAACATTATGGGATTCTCAAAATGTTCAAATGTGTGTGAGATCTTATGGGAGTTAACTGCTAAGGTCATCAGTCCATAAGCTTACACAATACTTAACCTAAATTATCCTAAGGACAAACACACACACCCATGCCTGAGGGACGACTCGAACCTCCGCCGGAACCAGCCGGGATTATCGCTGCTGCTAATTTTCCTACCGTTTAACTAGATGCAAGTGATCGCAACATTGTTCTTTATCAAGTTACGATTCAACTCATGCGTCGGGACTCCAATTAAATTTTGTCCTTGTTTTCGCTTCGAGTCATAAGGCAGCTTTGATGACTCAGCACGTCGTGTAAAATATGGAATGTTACCTCCGGTTGTTGTGTGTGTGTGTGTTTGAATCTTTCTGTGTGACCACTTGAGCGTTCAAGTATGCTCCATTTTGTGAATAAATGACCATTTGAAATCAACTTAGTTCATTAAACTTTTCCCCAGTGTGCATACCAGCATTGAATTCCAAATCTGCGCTCATTAACCTCATGTAGCTTGTAAGAGGAAGAAAGTGGAAGCTTTTAGCGAAACTCAATCCCGGATTGGTCTGTCTGGAATCTGATAGATCTCCATTACGCGGAGTCTTGTCATAGAACATACAGTTCAATTCAGTTAATGTTTATGTGACTTCAAACGACTTGGCATGCAAAGGATGTAAGAGAATGATTAGCACTGATTTACTCAATAGGAAGCATAGCCACGAAAAAAGGCCTTGTTATGTGCCAAATGGGCACCCCACTGAAGAAGCAATTACCAATATTTAGGCGTTGTAGATATTTAGTAAACAGTGACTGTTTTTTAAGGGAGATTTTGTATCAGTCACCGTTGTCAAACGATTTTTTAAAATCTAGAAATATACACCAGAAGACGGGGCTATTTTAGAGGGTGCAACAAAATTTTATGTCCCATTTATGATTGGTAGTCACTCTTTGGACAGTTGCTATAAGGATTACGTTCACACTCAGGTGTAAGTCGTTTATGTCAGTGAAAGCTAAACAGTTGCAATAATTAGTTCCATATTTAAATATGCTGTGATTATTATGTGATCTGTATAATTTCGAGTCTACTGGCTTTGTGCACGGTTTATACCTCTATATCCTTTTACTGCCGTATCAGTTCAGTATCGTGTTTCTTCTGGTGATCATACGAAAGTAAACGCAATGTTTGCATCACATATATTCATTGCACTGTATGTTGGGAGATGTGCCATGTGGTGAGGAAGCACCTGTTCTTGGAAAGAGCCGACACGTACGTCTGTTGTACTCAACTGTACGAGGAGAGCTCCCACTCGCTGGAGCGTCATATCTGATGTTGAGAGCGACGCCGGTCGGGGGCTGTGTCGCCGTCTTTTCTCCCCTCGCCCACGCCTGTAAAACCCCAAATAGCACCCCTGCCGGCACCCTGCCAGCTTCCTATTTTACCGCACCACTATTATACTCTGCAAGAATCCGAGGGGCTCTTTCCATTTATTCTGATGGCGTCCCGTGCATAAGTTGCTACCAGTTGCTCGGCCGAGTGCGGGGACTAGAAATAATTTCTCCGCCTCGCATGTGCTGCTTACTGCGCGAGCGGAGAGGGAAAAGAAAGCGATTAAGCAAGCGTCTTCAGCAGGACAGACGTCTACTTTTACGTTCCGCTGCCTGCTGCAGTCTGTTTGAGGGGAGTAGCGTCTAGAAACACAGTTTATTTGTCCTGCTGTATTCGATGATCCGGTATAGCATTTACAAAGGATACTTTGTTCCAATACTATTAACGTTCTGCCCTATTCCATGCGATTGTTGTCCTAATTTCTATTAGTATCATAATACTTACGTGAAAAGTGCTACGGTCGCAACAAAATCGTCACACAGTCTTCTTTCACTACAGGTTCTCTACAAAGTGCTTCAAAAACACTTTAACAAACCTGGGGGCAGGTTCCTTACAGCAAATGGAGACACTGTGGACGAGCGGTTCTAGGCGCTTCAGTCCGTAACCGCGCTGCTGCTAAGGTCGCAGGTTCGAATCCTGCCTCGGACATGGATGTGTATGATGTCGTTAGGTTGATTAGGTTTAAGTAGTTCTAAGTCTAGGGGACTGATGACCTCAGATGTTAAGTCCCATAGTGCTCAGAGCCATTTGAACCAAAAGGAGAAAACAGTGTCTAAAAAAAATGGCTCTGAGCACTATGGGACTCAACTGCTGTGGTCATCAGTCCCCTAGAACGTAGATCTACTTAAACCTAACTAACCTAAGGGCATCAAACACATCCATGCCCGAGGCAGGATTCGAACCTCGACCGTAGCAGCAGCGCGGCTCCGGACAGGAGCGCCTAGAACCGCACGGCCACCGCCGCCGGCAAAACAGTGTCTAGTAAACATGGGCTGTAAAATACAAACCTTAAGAGATATGAGGGCTTATTCAGGTTCGTTACTTTGAAACACGTCTTGTATTGAACAAGTGCTCATACCTCCTAAAAATATGCATTTTAAAGCTCATGTTTACTATTTTTTCTTGTTTTGGTGTAAGGAACGTACCTCAAAAGTTTGTAAAAGTATTTTTGAAAGATCCTGTATGCTTTTCCGACAGGATTTAACTACAAATACGTCGCCTTTCTTCCAAGGATCCCCATTTAAGTTCCCCGAGCATTACTGTTATATTTTGGCATGGTCCAAACCCTGTCAAGATGCTAACAGCACATCTCTGACTTAGTTCGAGATGTATTGTCACACCTGCTTGTATCGCGATCAGAGGTTATTCTAAATTGTCTTCTAAATAGTCGCGATGATAATATCAGAATTCCAAGGAATATCGATTTTGTCGCTCGAAGATTCTTTGTGGGTAGCAAAGGATTCCTTAATTCCAATAATGACATACTTGAAGATTCCTACTGAAAAAATAACTTAAGCAAAATATCAGTGGCAGAATTTAAAGTCTATAAACTGGAAAGACACTTCACAAACATTGAGTTTCTGACATGAAGTGGGGAATTATAAAAATGCATCGTGTGTTTATCCCTTTCAAGAATTCGCTGACGTTGCATTCTCTTTGCTAATTATGTCATAGTCTAACGGTGAGGTCGAGAGACTTTTAAGCATGATGAACATCATAAAAACCAAACTAAGTAATAGAATGTGAATACAGATGTAAATGCTATTACAACAGTTAGGTCAGGACTTCGTCGGATGGGGAAGTGCTGCAAAAATTATCAGTCCCCCCCACCCACCCACCAAAGTGTCGACTACAGTAGAGACACTGATTGGATATAGTAAGATCTGTGAGGAATGTAGTGACGACACGCCAAACACCTCGCAACATACTTAATCACAAACATCGGTGGAACATAGAAATTCTTTACTTCTTTTCCTGAAGACCAAGACATCGACCCCGACGATCCAGATGAAATGCAGCCCTGCTTCAAAATCAGGCAACTGTAATAATACCGTTTCTGATTAATATAAAGGTACACTACTGGCCATTAAAATTGCTACACCACGAAGATGACCTGCTACAGACGCGAAATTTAACCAACAGGAAGAAGATGCTGTGATATGCAAATGATTAGCTTTTCAGAGCATTCACACAAGGTTGGCGCCGGTGGCGACACCTACAACGTCCTGACATGAGGAAAGTTTCCAACCGATTTCTCATGCACAAACAGCAGTTGACCGGCGTTGCCTGGTGAAACGCTGTTGTGATGCCTCGTGTAAGAAGGATAAATGCGTACCATCACGTTTCCGACTTTGATAAAGGTCGGATTGTAGCCTATCACGATTGCGGTTCTTCGTATCGTGAGATTGCTGCTCGCGTTGGTCAAGATCCAATGACTGTTAGCAGAAAATGGATTCGGTTGGTTCAGGAGGGTAATACGGAACGCCGTGCTGGATCCCAACGGACTCGTATCACTAGCAGTCGAGATGACAGTCATCTTATCCGCATGGCTGTAACGGATCGTGCAGCCACGTCTCGATCCCTAAGTCAACAGATGGGGACGTTTGGAATACAACAACCATCTGCACCAGCAGTTCGACGACGTTTGCCGCAGCATGGACTATCAGCTCGGAGACCAGGGCTGCCGTTACCCTTGACGCTGCATCACAGACAGGAGCGCCTGCGATGGTGTACCCAACGACGAACCCGGGCGTATCACCCGGCGTGATGGTATGGGGTGCCTTGATTACACGTCTCAGTCACCTCTTGTTCGCATTGGCGGCACTTTGAACAGTGGACATTATATTTCAGACGTTTTACGACCCGTGGCTCTACCCTTCATTCGATCCCTGCCAAACCTACATTTCAGCAGGATAATGCACGACCGCATGTTGCAGGTTGCCTTTCTGAATACAGAAAATGTTCGACTGCTGCCCTGGCCAGCACATGCTCCAGATCTCTCACCAACTGAAAAGTCTGGTCAATGGTGGCCGAGCAACTGGCTCGTCTCAATACGCGAGTCACTACTCTTGATGAACTGCGGTATCGTGTTGAAGCTTCATGGGCAGCTGTACCTGTACACGCCATCCAAGCTCTGACTCAATGCCCTGGCGTATCAAGGCCGTTATTACGGCCAGTGGTGGTTGTTCTGGATACTGATTTCTCAGGATGTATGCACCCAAAATGCGTGAAAATGTAATCACATGATAGTTCTGGTATACTATATTTGTTCAGTGAATACCCGTTTATCATCTGCATTTCTTCTTGGTGTAGCAATTTTAATGGCCAGTAGTGTAAATGTACTAGAGGTATTTGATATCTAACACTAATTTATGTTTTTTAGAACTTGTTAAATAATACTCAGATGGATAAATTGATGGCTTTTTTCAAGCTTTTTTCAGTTTTTATTTAGCTTCATTTATTTCTTCAAGTTCGAGTTAGCAACCTGATTCCTACACAAGTCAGAGCTGCAGTGAACTATCAAAATGGCGTCTACGCGATATACTCGTAGCAAGCAACATACTGTAACTGAATGCTTGGTTACGGAGAAGCTTAACTGTGGTGAACACCAGTAAACGTTTGTGTAAAGTGAATGGTAATGGTGCAGATGACACTAGCGCTGGGCATTGGGCAAAGAGTGGTAAATGGAAATGTTGTGTGGCTAGGGCCTCCCGCGGGTAGACCGTTCGCCTGGTGCAGGTCTTTCGATTTGACGCCACTTCGGCGACCTGCGCGTCGAAAAGAGTGGTAAAGCGTTAGGAACTGCAGAAACTGAGCTTCATGAGGAACTACATTCTGGATATCCTGTCACTGGGATTGAGACTCTTGGATATTCAAAGGTGTGCTGAAGATTGGTTCAACGAACGCTCGCAAGAAACCGCAAGATTCAAAGAAAAACCATTCCATAACTGTTGCAAAAGTCTGAAACCAGTGGAGACTCCTTTTTGTCACAGATCGTTGTAAGTGACAAACCCTGGCTGCTTTGATCCCGAAATAAAAAAGCAGCCATCATCTTCAGTCACCAATCAAGCAGGAATTCAAGACAGCTCACTCACTCTGCTGGTAAAGTTGTTATGGTAGTCTTTTTAGATAGTCATGGTGTCATTCTCGTGCCTATATTGTTCAAACGTCCAACCACTATCTCAGAAGTATATGTGAAGGCTCTGGACAAATTCAGGAAGTGATTGCGACGTATTCACCTTCGAATGCGAAAATATTTTGTTCACGCCCACCTTCTCAGGGGGAAACGATCATGAAAATGTGCGTTTTCGTGAACTTCGGTGTTTACCTGTGTTTGGTTTCCAGCACTTGTTGCGGTTACGTCGTGGTTCTTCTTCTTTCTACGTGTGGCAGGAGAGAAGTTACCTCCGTGCGGTGCAGTCGGCTGGCGCCGCTGGCAGCCCCTGTGCAGTGGCGGAGCTTGTGTGGAGCTGTCCGATCGCTACGAGCTTCGTGGTTCACCGACCTAGGATGCCAAAGTTGAGTAGTGGTTTCAACTACCCAAGCCACGTCCATTTACGTTGTGGTGATGCGTTTCGGTGGTTTGCTGCTGGGGAAGTATTCCTGTGAGCAACACCGAGTGTTTCTACTGCTGAAATTTGGCCACCATGCGGTGCAATTAACTATTTTGTCCGACTACAATTTTAGTGCACCAGTGGAATTTTCAGTCTTGTGGCCGTTAGTGTTCTAGTTACCTGCCCTGGGCACTGACGTAAATTCAATCAGTGTTCTTTTGAGTGAAGTTAACTACACTCCTGGAATTGGAAAAAAGAACACATTGACACCGGTGTGTCAGACCCACCATACTTGCTCCGGACACTGCGAGAGGGCTGTACAAGCAATGATCACACGCACGGCACAGCGGACACACCAGGAACCGCGGTGTTGGCCGTCGAATGGCGCTAGCTGCGCAGCATTTGTGCACCGCCGCCGTCAGTGACAGCCAGTTTGCCGTGGCATACGGAGCTCCATCGCAGTCTTTAACACTGGTAGCATGCCGCGACAGCGTGGACGTGAACCGTATGTGCAGTTGACGGACTTTGAGCGAGGGCGTATAGTGGGCATGCGGGAGGCCGGGTGAACGTACCACCGAATTGCTCAACACGTGGGGCGTGAGGTCTCCACGGTACATCGATGTTGTCGCCAGTGGTCGGCGGAAGGTGCACGTGCCCGTCGACCTGGGACCGGACCGCAGCGACGCACGGATGCACGCCAAGACCGTAGGATCCTACGCAGTGCCGTAGGGGACCGCACCGCCACTTCCCAGCAAATTAGGGACACTGTTGCTCCTGGGATATCGGCGAGGACCATTCGCAACCGTCTCCATGAAGCTGGGCTACGGTCCCGCACACCGTTAGGCCGTCTTCCGCTCACGCCCCAACATCGTGCAGCCCGCCTCCAGTGGTGTCGCGACAGGCGTGAATGGAGGGACGAATGGAGACGTGTCGTCTTCAGCGATGAGAGTCGCTTCTGCCTTGGTGCCAATGATGGTCGTATGCGTGTTTGGCGCCGTGCAGGTGAGCGCCACAATCAGGACTGCATACGACCGAGGCACACAGGGCCAACACCCGGCATCATGGTGTGGGGAGCGATCTCCTACACTGGCCGTACACCACTGGTGATCGTCGAGGGGACACTGAATAGTGCACGGTACATCCAAACCGTCATCGAACCCATCGTTCTACCATTCCTAGACCGGCAAGGGAACTTGCTGTTCCAACAGGACAACGCACGTCCGCATGTATCCCGTGCCACCCAACGTGCTCTAGAAGGTGTAAGTCAACTACCCTGGCCAGCAAGATCTCCGGATCTGTCCCCCATTGAGCATGTTTGGGACTGGATGAAGCGTCGTCTCACGCGGTCTGCACGTCCAGCACGAACGCTGGTCCAACTGAGGCGCCAGGTGGAAATGGCATGGCAAGCCGTTCCACAGGACTACATCCAGCATCTCTACGATCGTCTCCATGGGAGAATAGCAGCCTGCATTGCTGCGAGAGGTGGATATACACTGTACTAGTGCCGACATTGTGCATGCTCTATTGCCTGTGTCTATGTGCCTGTGGTTCTGTCAGTGTGATCATGTGATGTATCTGACCCCAGGAATGTGTCAATAAAGTTTCCCCTTCCTGGGACAATGAATTTACGGTGTTCTTATTTCAATTTCCAGGAGTGTATATTGCTGTGTTCCAAATTTAAGTGTACCAGCGGAACTTATTGCCTAGTGGTCGTTAGTGTTCCGGTTACCTGCCCTGGCCACTAACGTAATTTCAGGCAGCGCTGTCCAACATGGTGTGTAATGCTAATACATACTCCATTGTGGATTATCACGTTTGTAACCTTTCCGGTTTGAGTTTTCATGTACTGATTGACGGGAAGCAAGTCGTTGTGTCGGTCGGTCCGTGGCTGCCCCCTGGCTGGGTTCCGACGGATCAAGTATAGTAGGGCTCACCACCTGTCTCACCTAAGTGAACGATGGTAGACCGACCTCCCTGGAGGCTTCTGAGTGCCACAGGTGTTTAATTATCTGTTGTCAGCTACTTGAAATTCAAGGCTTGTGGTTGTTTTTTTAATTTTTTTAAAATTTTGAAAAATTTATTTTTAAATTTGTCTTTCAAGCTCAAACACTGCGGCCTTCTGCCTTTAAAAGATTATGGCATTATATTTTAAAATTTTTAAACTTGATTGTGGCCTTCAGCCGTTGGTATTGCACCTTGCATATGTATGTTCTATCTGCTTAGCCTTAAGGCTTTTTACGTAGCCATGATACGTTTTTTTATTTATTTGATTTGACTCTTTAATTGCTTCTTAATCTTGTTGATTTTTAAGATTTCTTATTGTCAAACATTCTGGCCTTCTGCCTTTAAAACTCTATGGTAATATATTCTAAAATTCTGAAATTTAATCATGGCCCTCAGCCATTTGTATTGCACTTTGAATATGTTTGCTAGTTTTCTTTTTAAATAATTTTATTGCTATCTTAACTGGATTTTTATCTTGTTGGTTTGTTAAGATTTCTTGTTTGGAGGCCTTCAGCTGTGAAAGAGTTGCATTAGGTAATGGTCCAGTTATGTGCCGCTTTGGTTGTAAAGGTTATCACATTACAATAAATGACAATTAGGAGGAAATGATCTCAACCTTCGGCCCTTTCCACAATCCTATTACCTGCTCTGCCGAGCGGGTTTAGCGGGCATATCACAAGGAACTGATAAATAACTTTTACGTCATGTAGGCCAGCCTACAGACGTGTCGTCAGCGTAACGCTAAAATGAAGATGGACGAAGGAAAGCCAAATTTAATGCACATTATTCGAAATGTTCCCTAAAAGAGTTTGAGTATGGGTGCAGTTACATTGGTATGTCCAACCGTATCGTTTCCAACTGCTTTGCAGAACGTCATCGGCGTATTAAAAAAATCTAGAACTGGAGGAATCTTCAGCTGCTGAGCAGAGCCTCGCAAACAAACACAAAATATTGTCTGACGAAACCAAAGTTTTGTACCAGGCGCCTTCATACTGGAACTCTATGATTACAGAAGCTGTAGAAATAAGAATGAGCAAGAAGATCTTCAACAGTGACCGAGCTCTCGATGAAAAGAAGAGGCCGAGGTATTCATCACAGTGTACACGCTACTACGGGAGCGGTGGCGCCACCAGCGCAGACGTGGACACCTCCTGCGACCAATCAGAAGCCATTTATGGGGTCACCACAGCAGCAGTTTTGACAATCAGTTGCTCCTGACGAACAACACGGCGGTAATCGTCGAAAGCTCGAGTTATACTTGTTCAGTGAAAACAGTATGATCACATACTTCACAGGGTTTTGGTACGTCTTTGGAATGTAATACATTAGCGATTCTGCGCGTGGCACAGATTCGACAAGTCTTCGGTAGGTTTCCGAAGTGTGCGCCACCAGATGCCTATGCACAGGCATTTCCCATAAATTACGGGTGCCAGTTTGTAGGAGGTGAGGTGACGCCTGAAAGGATCCTAGATCACTAGCTCCATAAACGGGGTGCGGCGTGTAGACAACCTCCAAAATGGTATAACCATGGCAACGGACTGCTAAGGCAGGATGGCGAGCCGGCCGAGGTGGCCGAGAGGTTCTAGGCGCTACAGTCTGGAACCGCGCGACCACTACGGTCGCAGGTTCGAATCTTGCCTTGGGCTTGGATGTGTGTGATGTCCTTAGGTTAGGTAGGTTTAAGTAGTTCTAAGTTCTAGGGGACTGATGACCTCAGAAGTTAAGTCCCATAGTGCTCAGAGCCATTTGAACAATTTAGCCAGGACGGCGAAAAGTCTACACTACCGGCAACCATACTAGATCACTCTCTCATGGCTACTCATGATAACAGCACAAGAAAACAAACTACAACAAAGGCTTTCATCAGAGCCAGACAAAGAGTATGAAGAATTTTGGACAAAGTATTAGTATTTTACAAATCAACGTAGAAGGACTAACAAAAGACAAATGTGACTACTTGAGCAAATCGGCCACAGACCAAGCCACTGATATCATAGCCCTCCAGGAATCCCATCTAAACGAAGACAATATAGCAAAGGGAAAGGTTGCAGTTTACAAAATGATAGGATACTTCCCATCATCTACACATGGCTCTATCATGTACGCCAAAAACAGCGTTTCTGATATGAAACGAGTCTGCTGCCACGTGATCAGTGACACAGTTGTGGCCGCGCGGGATTAGCCGAGCGGTCTCAGGCGCTGCAGCCATGGATTGTGTGACTGGTCCCGGCGGATGTTCGAGTGCTCCCTCGGGCCTAGGTGTGTGTGTTTGTCCTTAGGATAATTTATGTTAAGTAGTGTGTAAGCTTAGGGACTGATGACCTTAGCAGTTAAGTCCCATAAGATTTCACACACATTTGTACATTTGTACACAGAAGTGATAACTCTGGAGCTGAGTGGTTTAACTGTTATCTCTGTCTACAAACCGCCAAACGTCCAGTGGACCACCCCAGCCTTGCCATCTGTACCCCAGCCGTGCATATATCTAGGTGATTTCAACAGCCACCACACTACCTGGGGCTATACAAACAGTGACATACGAGGGCAGTTCAATAAGTAATGCAACACATTTTTTTTCTCGGCAAATTTTGGTTGAAAAAACCGGAAATTTCTTGTGGAATATTTTTAAACATTCCCGCTTCGTCTCGTATAGTTTCATTGACTACCGACAGGAGGCAGCGCTGTACGGAGCTGTTAAAATGGCGTCTGTAACGGATGTGCGTTGCAAACAACGGGCAGTGATCGAGATTCTTTTGGCGGAAAACCAGGGCATTTCAGATATTCATAGGCGGTTGCAGAATGTCTACAGTGATCTGGCAGTGGACAAAAGCACGGTGAGTCGTTGGGTAAAGCGTGTGTCATCATCGCCGCAAGGTCAAGCAAGACTGCCTGATCTCCCGCGTGCGGGCCGGCCGTGCACAGCTGTGACTCCTGCAATGGCGGAGCGTGCGAACACAATCGTTCGAGATGATCGACGGATCACCATCAAACAACTCAGTGCTCAACTTGACATCTCTGTTGGTAGTGCTGTCACAATTGTTCACCAATTGGGATATTCAAAGGTTTTTTCCCGCTGGGTCCCTCGTTGTCTAACCGAACACCATAAAGAGCAAAGGAGAACCATCTGTGCGGAATTGCTTGCTCGTCATGAGGCTGAGGGTGACAATTTCTTGTCAAAGATTGTTACAGGCGATGAAACATGGGTTCATCACTTCGAACCTGAAACAAAACGGCAATCAATGGAGTGGCGCCACACCCACTCCCCTACCAAGAAAAAGTTTAAAGCCATACCCTCAGTCGGCAAAGTCATGGTTACAGTCTTCTGGGACGCTGAAGGGGTTATTCTGTTCGATGTCCTTCCCCATGGTCAAACGATCAACTCTGATGTGTATTGTGCTACTCTTCAGAAATTGAAGAAACGACTTCAGCGTGTTCGTAGGCACAAAAATCTGAACGAACTTCCCCTTCTTCATGACAACACAAGCCCTCACACAAGTCTTCGCACCCGAGAGGAGCTCATAAAACTTCAGTGGACTGTTCTTCCTCATGCACCCTACAGCCCCGATCTCGCACCGTCGGATTTCCATATGTTTGGCCCAATGAAGGACGCAATCCGTGGGAGGCACTACGCGGATGATGAAGAAGTTATTGATGCAGTACGACGTTGTCTCCGACATCGACCAGTGGAATGGTACCGTGCAGACACACAGGCCCTCATTTCAAGGTGGCGTAAGGCCGTAGCATTGAATGGAGATTACGTAGAAAAATAGTGTTGTGTAGCTAAAAGATTGGGAAATAACCTGGTGTATTTCAATGCTGAATAAAACAACCCCTGTTTCAGAAAAAAATGTGTTGCATTACTTATTGAACTGCCCTCGTACATGGAGAAAGTTTAGTGGAATGGGCAGATGGAGAGAAACTCTATCTGAGCTACGATGCCAAAGAACCGAAAACCTAGATATACATGTAAAATTAAACTTTATATACTTGTCAGTGTTTGCTGTTGTTGCCATAAGATAAATAAATAAAAATAAAGCTCCATAAGCCAATGTATCATGATACCGGAACTATGACAAGGACTAGTGGAAGCTGTCACTTCCTCGAGTGAAGACATCAAGCAGGTGATCCGTAAAAATGTCCATCTAGTCCTCAGCTGCCATAGTGCCTACGATTCCTACCACAAGTCCCACGGAAGCTCAAGTGGATATCCCGCACAGCATAAACAGCCACCACACACCGACCGCGGTGCAGCAAACCGCCTGAAAACGGCGGATCCACCCACCACCGTCGACCTAGTGTAACACGAAGAGTGATTCATTCCACTGTGCAATCTGTGCGCTCTGCAGTCGTAACTGAAGATGTTGAGATCTACAGGGGAACCCGTAGATGTCGTCTGCTGTGGAACTACATATTCAACAATGTGTGCGAAACTTGTACTCCGAAACACTTGTGCCAGCATTTTACTCCAGTTTTACATCTGTCACAGACAGCAGCACATCCTGCTTTACACAGAGGACAAGACGTCGACCTTCACTTTCTACTCTGAAGAGCCAAAGAAACTCAAACAGCCACCAACTGTAGGGCCACCGCGAGCACACAGAAGTGCCACAACACGACGTGGCATGGACTCGACTAATGTCTGAAGTAGTGCTGGAGGGGATCGACACCATGACTCCTGCAGAGCTGTCCATAAATTCGTAAGAGAACGAGGGGGTGGAGATTTCTTCTGAACAGCATGTTGCAAGGCATCCCAGACATACTCAATAATGTTCATATCTGGGGGTTTGCTGGCGAACAGAAGTATTTAAACATAGAAGAGTGTTCCTGGAGCCACTCTGAAAAAATTCTGGCCGTTTGGGGTGTTGCATTGTCCTGTTGGGATTGCTCAAGTCCGTCGAAATGCACAATGGGCGTGAATGGATGCAGGTGACCAGGCAGGATGCTTACGTACTTTTCACTTGTCAGAGTCGTATCTAGACTTATTAGGGGTCCCCACACCATTACAGACCGTCCACCAGCTTCGACAGTCCTCTGCTGACATGCAGGGTTCATCGACCCACAGATTATCTCCACACCCGCACACGTCTATCCGCTCGATACAATTTGAAATGAGACTCGTCCGACCAGGCAACATGTTCCCAGTCATCAACAGTCTAATGTAGCTGTTGACAGGCCCATGCGAGGCGTAAAACTTCGTGTCGTGCAGTGCAGTAAGTGGGCTTTCGGCTCCGAAAGCCCATAACGATGATGTTTCGTTGAATGGTTCGCACACTGATACTTGTTGGTGGCCCAGCATTGATATATGCAGCAACTTGTGGAAGGTTTGCACTTCTGTCACGTTGAACGATTCTCTTCAGTCGTCGTTGATCCCATTGTTGCAGGATCTTTTTCCGGCCGCAGCGATGTCGGAGATTTGATGTTTTATCGGATTCCTGATACTCCCGGAACACTCGTGAAATGGTCGCACGGGAAAATCCCCGCTTCATCGCTATATCGGAGATACTGTGTCCCATCGCTCTTACTCCGATTATAACACCACGTTCAAACTCACTTAAATCTTGATATCCTGTCATTGGAAATGGAAATGCCGTGTGGCTAGGGCCTCCCGTCGGGTAGACCGTTCCCCTGGTGCAAGTCTGTCGAGTTGACGCCACTTCGGCGACTTGCGTGTCGATGGGGATTAAATGATGATGAAAGACACATAACACCCAGTCATCACGAGGCAGAGAAAATCCCTGGCCCCGCCGGGAATCGAACCCGGGACCCCGTGCGCGGGAAGCGAGAACGCGACCGCAAGACCACGAGCTGCGGACATCCTGTCATTGTAACAGCAGTAAGCAGTGTTAACAACTGCGCGAGACGCTTGTTGTCTTACAGCGCTGTATTCTGCCCGTTTCCATATCTCTGTACATGAATACGTATGCCCATATCAGTTTCTTTCAAGGCGTGAAGGTCTAACATCTTTTTCCTTAGCCATTGTTTCACCGTACCTGAACCACTTTCCATAGATGCTCTCGACACTAGCAAGCGAACACCGACGAGTTTCGCCGTTTCCGAGATGCGCGTTCCCATGCGCCGGACCGTAACCACCTGCCGTTTGTGAAAGTCACTTATGTCAGTGGATTTCTCCATTTGTGGGTCGTATCGTTTCTGCTCCGCTTACATACTTTCCGTTGCTTGCAGCACCAGCAGGCGGTAATCTCGCGGTGTGCAGTGGACACATCGTTTCGCCTCATCATTGTACAGGGTGTTTCAAAAACGACCGGTATATTTGAAACGGCAATAAAAACTAAACGAGCAGCGATAGAAATACACCGTTTGTTGCAATATGCTTGGGACAACAGTACATTTTCAGGCAGACAAACTTTCGAAATTACAGTAGTTACAATTGTCAACAACAGATGGCGCTGCGGTCTGGGAAACTCTATAGTACGATATTTTCCACATATCCACCATGCTTAGCAATAATATGGCGTAGTCTCTGAATGAAATTACCCGAAACCTTTGACAACGTGTCTGGCGGAATGGCTTCACATGCAGATGAGATGTACTGCTTCAGCTGTTCAATTGATTCTGGATTCTGGCGGTACACCTGGTCTTTCAAGTGTCCCCACAGAAAGAAGTCACAGGGGTTCATGTCTGGCGAATAGGGAGGCCAATCCACGCCGCCTCCTGTATGTTTCGGATAGCCCAAAGCAATCACACGATCATCGAAATATTCATTCAGGAAATTAAAGACGTCGGCCGTGCGATGTGGCCGGGCACCATCTTGCATAAACCACGAGGTGTTCGCAGTGTCGTCTAAGGCAGTTTGTACCGCCAAAAATTCACGAAGAATGTCCAGATAGCGTGATGCAGTAATCGTTTCGGATCTGAAAAATGGGCCAATGATTCCTTTGGAAGAAATGGCGGCCCAGACCAGTACTTTTTGAGGATGCAGGGACGATGGGACTGCAACATGGGGCTTTTCGGTTCCCCATATGCGCCAGTTCTCTTTATTGACGAAGCCGTCCAGGTAAAAATAAGCTTCGTCAGTAAACCAAATGCTGCCCACATGCATATCGCCGTCATCAATCCTGTGCATTATATCGTTAGCGAATGTCTCTCGTGCAGCAATGGTAGCGGCGCTGAGGGGTTGCCGCGTTTGAATTTCGTATGGATAGAGGTGTAAACTCTGGCGCATGAGACGATATGTGGACGTTGGCGTCATTTGGACCACAGCTGCAACACGGCGAACGGAAACCCGAGGCCGCTGTTGGATCACCTGCTGCACTAGCTGCGCGTTGCCCTCTGTGGTTGCCGTACGCGGTCGCCCTACCTTTCCAGCACGTTCATCCGTCACGTTCCCAGTCCGTTGAAATTTTTCAAACAGATCCTTTATTGTATCGCTTTTCGATCCTTTGGTTACATTAAACCTCCGTTGAAAACTTCATCTTGTTGCAACAACACTGTGTTCTAGGCGGTGGAATTCCAACACCAGAAAAATCCTCTGTTCTAAGGAATAAACCATGTTGTCTACAGCACACTTGCACGTTGTGAACAGCACACGCTTACAGCAGAAAGACGACGTACAGAATGGCGCACCCACAGACTGCGTTGTCTTCTATATCTTTCACATCACTAGCAGCGCCATCTGTTGTTGAAAATAGTAATTACTGTAATTTCGAAAGTTTGTCCGCCTGAAAATGTACTGTTGTCCCAAGCATATTGCAACAAACGGTGTATTTCTATCGCTGCTCGTTTAGTTTTTATTGCCGTTTCAAATATACCGGTCATTTTTGAAACACCCTGTATGTGCAACTGGTACTATATTGGGAAAGTGTAAGTGTCTGTATCGTACTTATTCATGTCTCCCCGCCTCCAGAAAGGAGGAAATATCCTTTGTTAGATATCACCACACGCAGCAGATGTGACATGAGATACGAAATGTGTCACTCCGAGTAGTCACTGTTCCTTTACGCCCAATAAATACCTGGAGAAATACAACTGATCTGCGTCCTACCGAATATATTGTCATTCACTGTGTTTAAAACGTGAATATGTTTGTTGTGCCTGAGGGAGTTGTAGAATTGTGGCTCCTTTCAGCAGCAAAATACCTTCGTCATGGGTGGACTATTAATTTTAAGAAGAGTGGACGCATCACTCCCCGTCTCTTTGATCTGTCAGATATTTTGACACGCATAATTCCTCTTAACCGTTGTGGCATTCATCAAACATGGAGGGTTGTCAGTTTCGCGCTTTGTTGCACACTGAGATACGACTGTAGCATCTATACTTACACTGACGCCATATGACTCTAGCTATGGGTAGCTAGATCTGAAGATGGTCATCACTGGCAAAAATTAATAAACTGATTGATAAACATTTTATTGTGACTGACTGGAATATAATAAAATTAAAAAAATCTCTGGAATGTTTACTCGTGGTACTACAACCCGTTGTAAATGTTTCCTCGAGTATATATTGATGGGTTTTCACGTATGTAGGACATTATCGCAGCGGTTGTAACACAAGTACGACGTAGAAAAATCGTGCTAAATGCCATATTTATACTGGTTTGAGTTTATGAGTACCGATGGAAAAATACAGTCACTACCTGCGCCGTATATATTCACAATTTGCTACCAATTAACATTGTTTGTCGTATAGCCTCTAAACTCCGCGAGAAGTAACAAGCGCACTTTTTATTGTAATGTAGACAAGATTAACTTAAACTTTTTGACCGACGACCCAGTTTCATTGAACTAATTATCATCTTCGTTAGCCCCTTTTTATTTTCTTTCACAGTGCGTTCAGAGAGGTTACACCATCCTCAGTGGATCGGTGGCTTACGTGTATATTTCTCTCCTGGGTATAGCCAATTGCCCGTCTTAAGCCACTTCTCTATAAATCAGTTGTTGCTTGTCGCTGAAGTCTACATTAGAAACGATAAAAAGCTCGTTCCAAAAGGTTCCAGCAAGCAACACATTGTACGCCTTTATTTACACGCCATAACGTCATAACGACCTTGCGCTTAAAACAAAAACGATACAGAGATTGTACAGGCATAAAAATACATTGCGTTACGCATTACCAGCTTACGTAGCGAATCGTAGACACAGACAATATACAGACAAGTATTTACATCTTTACAACATTTTCAAATAAAGATAGCGTATTGTTTAAAAAAAGTGTTTACGTAGTTTTGAGTATATCTCTTGGGTTACATATGAATTTGACGAAGAAAAACACAGAGCGTTACACATTACCAGCTTATGGCATGAATCATAGACACAGACAATATACAGACAAGTATTTTCATCTTAAAAACTCTTTTAAAATAAAGGTAGCCTATTATTTTTTTAAAAAAAGAAGAGTTTACGTAGCTTTGAGCGTATCTCTTTGGCTAGGTATCAATTTGGTGCATCGAGCTGTAAATTCTTGTTTTCCAAATTTCAATCACCTTCTTTCCGTTGTCTCAACGAAATTTTTATTTTGGAATTTAGTTCTGGAAATAGTACTTTGCATTATATACAGTTGTAGCCTCCAAATAAGATACTACAAAATTTGCTGGGATCGGGCAAGGAAACAACCCGTCATTTAACTGCAGTTATTTTTTGAAACATGGCAGTCCTTAATGTGGATGGGCATAGAGTTGAACTCAGCCCCTACCGAATACAAGACCTCTGTCCCTCTCGCTGGTGTCGATACAGTGGAAACGATAGGAGTCATCGATTCGGGCAGTGCATTATCGGATGGCGATCGATGGACAAAAGACCACGACTGAGATGGAGCTATAAATGACGTGGGTTACGACGGTGTTCGTAAGAGTGATGTGATGACGATGTTAGATTGGAGCAAACGGAAATATTTGTCCACGACTACGGTGAACAGGTTTGTATTGAGCCGGGGGCAGGACCAGGTGGACGTGACAAGGGATCTTGGGGGTGGCAGTCCCCAGGTGTCCAGCAGGTCACACAAAGGGCCGCGAGGGCGCGTGCGCCCTTGCGCGTGGAGAACTCATCCCCCGGACCGGGAGGCACTGTCCTGACCTCCCCGCGAAGAGCGGACGAGATGTTCAAACTATCACCCGAAGCCCTCAATGCTGCTACAACATTCACCAATGGTTCAAATGACTACCATTCCCATTACGTTACGTGATTTATCATCGTGTAGGTGGCACGTGTGAATATTACCGAACTAGCTGTTAAATAATAAGTCCCGGCTAGAAAATACTGGCACGAATTCTTTACAGAAAAGTAGAGAAACCGGCAGAAGTTGACTTCGAGGAATATTATTATGGATTCCGGACAAATGCGGAGGCACTACTGTCCGAGTGACTTGTCTTATGATAAGGACTGAAGGACGGGAAACCTATGTTTATAACATTTGTAAGGTTGGTGACCTTCTTTGATAATGCTGGCTGGAACGAACTCTGAAATTCAGAAGGTATCAGGGATAAAATACGCGGACATGAAAGGAAATCAGTAATAGAGAGGAGAATGTTATTCACTCTGTGCATTGAGCAACCGTGATAGAAACTAAGGGGAAATTTGCAAAGAGAATTACCTTTGCATCCAACTCCACGTACTGCACATACACCGCAAGCCCCAGTACGGCGCGTTGCCGAGGCTACCCTGTATCACTATTAATCATTTCCTGTTCCACTTGGCTACGGTCGCAGGTTCGTATCCTGCCTCGGGCATGGATGTGAGTGATGTCCTTAGGTTAGTTATGTTTAAGTAGTTCTAAGTTCTAGGGGACTGATGACCACAGCAGTTAAGTCCCATAGTGCTCAGAGCCATTTGAACCATTTTTTTTTTTTTTTTTTTTTTGTTCCACTCGCAAACAGAGCGAGGGAAATACGATTCTCTACAAGCCTCCGTATGAGCCCTAATTTCTCGTGTATTATCTTCGTGGCCCTTACCCAAAACGTATCTTTGCGGCAGTAGGGTCACTCGACAGTCAGATTCTAATGCCAGTTCTCTAAATTTTCTCATTCGTGTTTCTCGAAATGAAAGTCGCTTCTCGCAAGGGATTCCCATTTGAGTTCGCTAAGCATCTCCGTAAACCACGTGTGTTGTTCGAATGTATCGGTAACAAGTCAAGCAGCCCGCCTCTCAATTGCTTCGATGTTCTGCTTTAATCCGACCTGGTATGGATCCTAAACACTCTAGAAGTACTCAAGATCAGGTCGCACTATCGTTCTATAAGTGCTCTCTTTTCCTAATATTCTCCCAAAAAACCAATGTCGACCATTCGCTTCTCTACTACATTCCTCACGTGCTCGTTCCATTTATTTTTTCTTTTTTTTTTTTGGGGGGGGGGCTTCATCAGATTGGTTTGATGCTGTCCGCCACGAATTCATCTCCTGTGCTAATCTCCTCATCTCAGGGTACCACTTGCAACCTACGTCCTCTGTTATTTGCTCGGAGTACTCCAATGTCTGTCTTCCTCTACAGTTTTTGCCTTCTACAGCTCTCTCTAGTAACGTCTTAACAGATGTGCTATCATCCTGTCCCTTCTCCTTATCAGTGTTTTCCACATCTTCCTTTCCTCTCCGATTCTGCGCAGAACCTCCTCATTCCATTTCATATAGCTTCGAAACGTTATGCCCAGATATTTTAACTACATGACTGTGTCAAACTCGACTGTTTCCGAGCATCACAGCTTTGATTTCCCTACTCATCCACATCAACTTACATATTCCTACATTCAGAGTTGGCTGTCATTCATCACACCAACTAGAAATTTTTTCTAAGTCTTCCTGTATCCTCCTACAGTAACTCAACTTCCACACCTTCCCTTACATCACAGTATGATCAGCAAACAATCACAGATAGCTGCCATTCCTGTCCACCAGATGATTTATGTATACACTTCCCTGGGTCCCTCCTGAAGTTACCCTTATCTCTGATCAACGCTCGCCGTCGAGGACAACGTACTTGGTTCTGTTACTTAAGAAGCCTTCGAGCCACTCACATATTTGAGAACATATTTCATACGCTCGTACCTTCGTTAACAGTGTGCAGTAGGTCACCGCGTCAAATGCTTTCCGGAAATCTAGAAACATGGAATCTGCCTGAAGATGAATTAAAGTCCACAGAAAATAATTTAAAACTTTGAGATATTTTGACAATACCGTAATTCTGCCAGAGATCCCATATTATTTAGCTACAATATAGCAGGTCAGCAACTGGAAGCAGTTAATTCCACAAATTATCTGGGAGTACGCATTAGGAATGATTTAAAATGGAATGATCATATAAAGTTGATGGTCGGTAAAGGTGATGCCAGACTGAGATTCACTGGAAGAATCCTAAGGAAATGCAATCCGAAAACAAAGGAAGTAGGTTACAGTACGCTTGTTCGCCCACTGCTTGAATACTGCTAAGCAGTGTGGGATCCGTACCAGATAGGGTTGATAGAAGAGATAGAGAAGATCCAACGGAGAGCAGCGCGCTTCGTTACAAGATCATTCAGTAATAGCGAAAGCGTTACGGAGATGATAGATAAACTCCAGTGGAAGACTCTGCAGGAGAGACGCACAGTGACTAGGTGCGGGCTTTTGTTGAAGTTTCGGTCGTGCGGTAGCGTTCTCGCTTCCCACGCCCGGGTTCCCGGGTTCGATTCCCGGCGGGGTTAGAGATTTTCCCTGCCTCGTGATGACTGGGTGTTGTGTGATGTCCCTAGGTTAGTTAGGTTTAAGTAGTTCTAAGTTCTAGGGGACTGATGACCATAGATGTTAAGTCCCATAGTGCTCAGAGCCAATTTTTGTTGAAGTTTCGAGAACGAGGAGTCGAGCAGTATATTGCTCCCTTCTACGTATATCTCGCGAAGAGACCATGAGGATAAAATCAAAGAGATTAGAGCCCACACAGAGGCATAACGACAATCCTTCTTTCCACGAACAATACGACTTCAATAGAAGGGAGAACCCATAGAAGTACTCAAGGTACCCTCCGCCACACACCGTCAGGTGGCTTGCGGAGTATGGACGTAGATGTAGATGTAGACGGGTAAGTACTCGAAAGAGCAGTTGTACGTAATCGATAGTTTCTTCAAAAGAGTGGAAAGGATTAATATCACTAAACGTTAATCGGAATCTAGTTGAAATATAACAGGCAATTATGAAGGAATTCTGCTAGTAAATGAGGCTATTTCGGATGTAAAAAAACTGAAGGTGGCCGAAGAAGAGAGGTTTCAGTACCTGAAAAAGAGAAATTTATGAACATTGGATATAAATTTAAATGTTAGGAAGGCATTTCTTTCGGTCTGGAGAGTACCCTTGTACGGAAATGAAATGCAAACGACAAACAGTTCAGTCAAGAAGAGAGTAGAAGTCTTTGAAATGTAATAAAGGAGAATGCTGAGGGTCAGTTGGATAGATAGGATGATTGTTGAGGAGGTAGTGAATCGAACCGGATTGAAAAAGTATTTGGTGCACAATTTGGCTAGAAATAGGGCTGGTTAATACGAAACGCCCTGGAACATCAAAAAATTGTGATCATGGTAACAGAGTAGAGTGTCGAGGGTAAATATTGTACAAGGCTTCAGTGCAATAAGCAGGTTCAAATGCGTGAAGGTTGCAATAGATATGCAGAGATGAAGAGAGGCTTTCGTAAGTATGACTAGTGTTGAGAACTGTATCAGATCAATCTCCGCAGCTGAAGACTAAAATAAAACTGATAGCGTCTCTTCTACTTGTACTGTATGCGACTATATCAAGCGACTGTTTTAATGAAACCGTGTTTACTCTCAAATTGTCTTTCACTGTGGACGTTTCAGTCTATGGTCCTTTCGACAAAAATATTGGTTTCATATGAGATAACAGTCGAGCGACAATAGTATAGATTAGGTGTTCATTATTTTTCGAAGAGCAGTGACGCATTATGGAATACGTAGTTACGTTTTTTGATTGTATGAACACTTCCTGAGTCAACACAGAGACAGAAGTACTTCTGAGCGTGTTGCAGAGCAATGTAGAGCTGCATCACCGTTCATATTATTCATATGTTACTTAACAGGTAATGTTGTTCCTAAGTCAGTCTTATCTTACATACATTCAACTAATATCTAAATTTTGTTTAAGTTACAGTATACAATGAGCTCCAAATTAAAAAAGAAGTACTATTCTCCACTAGAAGGTATCAGATAGATTATATAATGGTAAGACAGAGATTTATGAACCAGGTTTTAAATTGTAGGACATTTCCGGGGGCAGATGTGGACTCTGACCACAGTCTATTGGTTATGAACTGTAGATTAAAACTGAAGAAACTGCAAAAAGGTGGGAATTTAAGGAGATGGGACCTGGATAAACTGATTAAACCAGAAGTTGTACAGAGTTTCAGGGAGAGCATAAGGGAACAATTGACAGGAATGGGGGAAAGAAATACAGTAGAAGAAGAATGTGAAGCTCTGAGGGATGAAGTAGCGAAGGCAGCAGAGGATCAAGTAGGTAAAAAGACGAGGGCTAGTAGAAATCCTTGGGTAACAGAAGAGATACTGAATCTAATTGATGAAAGGAGAAAATACAAAACTGCAGTAAATGAAGCAGGCAAAAAGGAATACAAACGTCTCAAAAATGAGATCGACAGGAAGTGCAAAATGGCTAAGCAGGGATCGCTAGAGGACAAATGTAAGGATGTAGAGGCTTATCTCACTGGGGGTAAGATAGATACTGCCTACAGGAAAATTAAAGAGACCATTGGAGAAAAGAGAACCACTTGTATGAATATCAAGAGCTCAGATGGAAACCCAGTTCTAAGCAAAGAAAGGGAGAGCAGAAAGGTGGAAGGAGTATATAGAGGGTCTATACAGGGGCGATGTACTTGAGGACAATATTATGGAAATGGAAGAGGATGTAGATGAAGATGAAATGAGAGATACGATACTGCGTGAAGAGTTTGACAGAGCACTGAAAGACCTGAGTGGAAACAAGGCCCCGGGAGTAGACAACATTCCATTAGAACTAGTGACGGCCTTGGAAGAGCCAGTCCAGATAAAACTCTACCATCTGGTGAGCAAGATGTATGAGACAGGCAAAATACCCTCAGATTTCAAGAAGAATATAATAATTCCAATCCCAAAGAAAGCAGGTGTTGACAAATGTGACAATTACCGAACTATTAGTTTAATAAGTCACAGCTGCAAAATACTAACGCGAATTCTTTACAGACGAATGGAAAAACTGGTAGAAGCCGACCTCGGCGAAGATCAGTTTGGATTCCGTAGAAATGTTGGAACACGTGAGGCAATACTGACCATACGACTTATGTTAGAAGAAAGATTAAGGAAAGGCAAACCTAAGTTTCTAGCATTTGTAGACTTACAGAAAGCTTTTGACTATGTTGGCTGGAATACTCTCTTTCAAATTCTGAAGGTGGCAGGGGTAAAATACAGGGGGCGAAAGACTATTTACAATTTGTACAGAAACCAGATGGCAGTTATAAGAGTCGAGGGGCATGAAAGGGAAGCAATGGTTGGGAAGGGAGTGAGACAGGGTTGTCGCCTCTCCCGGATGCTGTTCAATCTGTATATTGACCAAGTAGTAAAGGAAACAAAAGAAAGTTCGGAGTAGGTATTAAAATCCATGGAGAAGAAATAAAAACTTTGAGGTTCGGCAATGACATTGTAATTCTGTCATAGACAGCAAAGGACTTGGAATAGCAGTTGAACGGAATGGACAGTGTCTTGAAAGGAGGGTATAAGATGAACATCAACAAAAGGAAAACAGGATAATGGAATGTAGTCGAGTTAAATCGGGTGATGCCGAGGGAATTAGATTAGGAAATGAGGCACTTAAGTAGTAAATGAGTTTTGCTGTTTGGGGAGCAAAATAACTGATGATGGTCGAAGTAGAGAGGATATAAAATGTAGACTGGCAATGGCAAGGAAAGCGTTTCTAAAGAAGAGAAATTTGTTAACATCGAGTATTGATTTAAGTGTCAGGAAGTCGTATCTGAAGCTATTTGTATGGTGTGTAGCCATGTACGGAAGTGAAACGTGGACGATAAATAGTTTAGACAAGAAGAGAATAGAAGCTTTCGAAATGTGGTGCTACAGAAGAATGCTGAAGATTAGATGGGTAGATCACATAACTAATGAGGAGGCATTGAATAGAATTGGGGAGAAAAGGATTTCGTGGCACAACTTGACAAGAAGAAGGGATCGGTTGGTAGGACATGTTCTGAAGCATCAAGGGATCACAAATTTAGCATTGGAGGGCAGCGTGGAGGGTAAAAATCGTAGAGGGAGACCAAGAGATGAATACACTAAGCAGATTCAGAAGGATGTAGGTTCCAGTAAGTACTGGGAGATGAAGAAGCTTGCACAGGATAGAGTAGCATGGAGAGCTGCATCAAACTAGTCTCTGGACTGAAGACAACAACAACAACATTCTCCACTACAAAAAAAGTAGAAGTGTTGAACCATTTTCACTAAAAAATTAATTGGTCACAAAAGGAAGTAGCTGTTTCTAGCGATATGAAACATAATGATGACATATGATGAGTAATAACTAAATGGAATTGCGCAATTTTGTTTATTAGTAAAATGTTGGGAAACGTCTGTTTTTCTACGAAATAATTTGTTCCTAAAACATTGTTAGGGAGCGGACTCACATCCCATAGTTTCTCTACATTAGTTAAGATCAATCTGAGATAATTCTTTTGTAAATACAGGACTGAATACGTTATTTATCGTGTGAAATTCGTGTTTAAGTTACATATCCGAAGGCTTTTCACCACTGACGGAACGCTAACTGAAGGTATTCTTTTCTACGTCTCCATCTACACGTATGCTCTGCGAATAAGTGTGTAGTGTCCGGCAAGGCGTACTTTTTATTCAGTTAGTAATTTTATGGAAATAAGACTACTGTGTGTTGCTTGGACAAGATGGGAGTCACTATTTCGTAAAAGAAGACATTAATTTTCCTTGAACACCGAAAGCTGTCATTGGCACACATAAATTCCTAGCTATTAGTAGCAAAAAGAGCATAACTACGTTCCTGATTCACTTAAGGGTAACATGAAATTCTCTAGATATTTCACATACACAAAGTGTTATCGTAGGTAAACTGACGACTGAGGAAAGAGAAAAGTAACATGTTGGACCCAATATCATTTTCCGTTGAGTCTTAATATTTCTAACCTGGTGCCTCAACTGAGAAGATAGCACAAATCCTAATACCGACAATGAGCACATTTTTCTAAGTAATTATTTGCTGTCCGCAGCTCGTGGTCGTGCGGTAGCGTTCTCGCTTACCGTGCCCGGGTTCCCGGGTTCGATTCCCGGCGGGGTCGGGGATATTTTCTGCCTCGTGATGACTGGGTGTTGTGTGATGTCCTTCGATTAGTTAGGTTTAAGTAATTCTAAGTTCTAGGGGACTGATGACCATAGATGTTAAGTCCCATAGTGCTCAGAGCCATTTGAACCAATTATTTGCTTCTGTCAATGGCAACAGCACTTTTTAGTCGCAGATTGTACTTCCCTTCACTTTCCATTCACTATCATGTGAAACTCTAGCTTGGTAATGTACTAATGATAAATCATGTATTTAGGATCTTTCTAGCCTGTGTCCAAGTTTCCACACCTCTTATCACAAAAATACCCAGCCGTTCTGTAAGGACGCTTATATTGCTGTTTCAGTAACGTGTCCTCAACAATTACCTGGGCTCTCCTATCTCTACGTGACAAATTCGGCGCACCCTGCTATTTCCGAAACTGTGTTACTATTATTGTCTCACAAAGTTTTCTTTGGCCTTCCGGCCTGGCACAATTTTAGCCTCGTGTTTACTGATTATTTTTGACCACCGAGTATTCCGACCGGGAGGTGAGCAACCCGGATGTTGTTTACTTCTGTCTTGCCCTCAGGAAGAAAGAAATGTGCCATTCTTTTACAAAATAGCTGATAATACTGTATATTGGTTACGTTAGATTTTCGTTTTAACAGGGACTTTGATGGCTCGTTGGGTCGATGGCTTTGGCAGGGTTTCAGGTATAATGTTTCCAAATTTCATCTCAAGTGTATTAATCCTAATGTACTCCCATAATTTGTAGCATACTTTCACATTCAACTTGTTTTCTTGGCTCTTGTTTATCAGAAATGCAGTACGCTAATTCACTGGTCTCAAATTCTATAGGTAGTTTGCAGGACATTATGCTTAGCGTGACAGGAATCTTAATACCATCCCTTCTACCCTGGTTGCATGTTGTTGTACAGTAGTGCTGACATTTTTGCGTTTGTCGTACCATGTTATATAAGGGTAGTCCTCGGGCATCACTGGTAAATCGCTCCAGATTTCTAAGATACTTCTGCAAGACGTCCAGGATGCAGATTTATAAAGCACGGTGAGAATTACCACTATATTATATATGAAGATCTTTGTAGCAACATTAATATCATGACTGTTAAATACTTGAGATCTTATTCTGGCAGAACAATGTTAATTCTATATTGACATCCGAATCTATATCTGCAATTAATGTGAAGATGCTACTAAGGTAAAGAAAAGGGCGAACTAGTTGAATACTCACTCTGTAGATGGTGACACTAATGCTTTAATGAAGGATATATGTTTTACTGGTATTCAGTTTGACACCAATCTTTTGTACGCTGCGTGGAAGGAACTCAGGGAAGAACTAAGCAACCACTGCGTTATCATCGACTTACTATAACTTACCTAATTCTGCATAAAATGTTAGAGCCCTTGCTTTTAAACCGCTAAAAAATTGAACAGTTTCCCATTGATCATGTAAGTTAACTGTATTCCTGCATGGCAGCGGCAACATTGAAAACAAGTTGAAGGCAAACGCATATCCTTGTCTAAAAACGGTATTGACAATGAATGGCTCACCAACAAAGTCAAAAGCAACGACAGCTTCCTAACCGAGTAGATCAATTTCAAGATGGCATTACATTTACGTTGAAAACCACACAGAACTAAAACCTTCCACAAAACTTTAAGGTTTACTGGGTCAACTGCCTTAGTGAGATTCCATACGTTTTTCCTGTAGCTGACGTGTTGTATCACATCAGTGGTTCCCGTGGAAGTCCTGACTTACTCCAAATAATTTCAAAATTGAGGTAACCACACCCAAAAAAGTTGTTTGACAATTCATACAGTGAACAGTTTTCTTTATTTTTTAATATAGATGTTAAAACTTTTAAAATGAAACTGAATGAAATGTTCAATGGTTCGTTGTATTCTACAGCGTTGGGTGGCCTATGATATAGGATTTATATTTGCACCTGAAGATGCAACTTAAAAGTTACGAAACCGGTTATGTGGGTTTACAATCGGCCTGAACAAATACAGCAACAGCGGACCATTGGACTTTTCATTAATTTCTATTCTAATAATTTTAACACCTGTATTTTAAAAACAGTTCACTGTGTGAATTGTCGAACATTCCTTCACTAAGGGTATAGCATGACTGGCGAGATGTAGAGTAATTAGCTTTTCCAAACTGGGAGGCAATGATATTCCGCGGTAGTTATTGCGTATGTGCAATCTCCTTAACGCTGTGGACCACTTCATTATCTCTGAAATCAACAGGAGTTTATGAAGCGTTCTAAATTATGACAGTCAGTTCGTGTACATGTCTTATGAGTTCATCGCCACCTTCTTTGAAATTTTCCGTTGATTTACTGTGAGAACCAGTGGCCTTGTGTTGCTTTGCTTCATTGATAGCAACCGTAACTTCGTCCATTGTTGTTGGGGATTCAAGGTCTTCTTTGGGGATGATTGTTCTGCTATGTCGCATACCTCTTCATCAGTATTTGACTCCTCAGTCAGAAGGTCTTCAGAGTGTGACTTCTACCTTTTTATGATGGAGCACTGATCTTTCAGGGGTGTACTCAACACATTAAGTAATGAGCATACAACTGTGATGGTTCTTATTAACATTAACACGAATCAGCTGTAATGCAAATAATGATAAAGTATAATAGGCAATTTATTGGTGGAGAGAAGTGTGGGGATGTACAAACTGTAGAGGGAGTCTAAAGGTTAGTTTACACGACGACATTGGGTTACAACACTCGGAGTGTGGAAGAAGGCGTACGCAAATGGTTTCACATATATCACTGTAGACACAAATGGTTCAAATGGCTCTGAGCACTATGGGACTCAACTTCTGAGGTCATTAGTCCCCTAGAAATTAGAACTAGTTAAACCTAACTAACCTAAGGACATCACAAACATCCATGCCCGAGGCAGGATTCGAATCTGCGTCCGTAGCGGTCTTGCGGTTCCAGACTGCAGCGCCTAGAACCGCACGGCCACTTCGGCCGGCCTGTAGACACAGCTATAGCGTGTTTACTTCAGCTTCTTCATTTTGTGAGTGCCGTAGTCGTGTCTGAAACGAAAGTTTTGGCAGCTACCTGAGTTGTGACGGAGTTAAAGCCTGTCTGCGTGAAACTAGTACATAAGAAAAGAAATAAGAAACGTGTTTGGGTTCGAGACTAAAAAAAAAAGCTAATTCTTCATTGATGTTGTTCAGCTATCTTGCTGAAAGACACTATAATGGAGGACACTAGAAGTTATTTTAGTTATTTAAGAAAGCCACGAGAGAAGTTCACGTTTGTTCGAAACGGCTAATACCGCAGTGAGGGAGAAAAATAAATGCGTGGACAGAACTGAAATTATAAATCACGTTGCGCCCTATGTAGAGCTCAGAAGTCTCGTCCTCCTAGAGGGTTCAGTTTGATTGGTGAGGACGCATTTACATTAACAAATGGTTCAAATGGCTCTGAGCACTATGGGACTCAACATCTGAGGTCATCAGTCCCCTAGAACTTAGAACTACTTAAACCTAACTAACCTAAGGACACCACACACGTCGATGCCCGAGGCAGGATTCGAAGCTGCGACCGTAGCAGTCACGCGGTTCTGGACTGAAGCGCCTAGAACCGCACGGCCACTGCGGCCGGCTTACATTAACACCATATTTAACTGGGCCTTTTTCAACAGATTGGACACTGAGTTTCAAAGAAAGAATATAGCTTACTGTGTTTTGGATAACGCATTTGGTATTCTCGTTTCCAAATTTCGCTGGTGTCAAAAGCCAATGTAGCACTACGTCTAGAAATACTTGACAAAACTGTCAGTGCTACGCGTACGAATTTGTCAGAGAAAAGAGCTCCCCGATAATATGTACAACCACGGCTAATATACTAATAACCAGGAACCAGGAGTTTACTAGCCAGGATCAAGAAAAGGCATAAATGCATAGCTGGAAGCCGGCTGCATTAAGGAAAGAATGCTTTGTAAACTACTTTCTTGAAGATGAATCTGCACTGTCAGCATTTCAAAGTCCAGTCACAACAGTTTCTGAATGGGAAGTATTATTGTGACTCTATAAAAACGAACGTTGTATAAGGAATTCAGCTTTCCAGATTTCTATTGCTGTTCCTCCTATTGACAGTTTTCCTTAAAAAGAATCGGCCAACCCGAACCAAGGTAGTTCAGTTTCGTAGAAGTGAGCTGTTCCACATTCAGATGATTTGCATGCCCGTATTTTTCTTAATTTACCTGTATGTATTTTCCTAACTGAATGAAGTATTGCTGTAAAGCTCAGAGACTTTTAACCCATCCATGTTCAAATCGCCTATGACGGTCTCACGCGCAGCAACGTGGCATTGCTTGTTTTGGAAGTCAGTATCATTTAATTCCCACAAACATGTATGCCTGAAATAGATACCCAACAAGCAGCAATTCCCCGCGTTCCTCACTTCATACTACAGTCTGATTACACTCTTCCTGCAAGTCTAGCCTCATGGCTCTGAGCACTATGGGACTTAACAGCTGAGGTCATCAGTCCCCTAGAACTTAGAACTACTTAAACCTAACTAACCTAAGGACAGCACACACATCCATGCCCGAGGCAGGATTCGAACCTGCGACAGTAGCGGTCGCGCGGTTTCAAACTGAAGCGCCTAAAACCGCTCGGCCACTCCGGCCGGCTCTAGCCCCATGACTCGTGCAACTAGTGTCGCCAAAGTTGGAACAAGGTGAAAGTGTTTAGTTTCACCAGCGAGTTGCACAAACACGCGCCGCGCGTGTGCAGTGGCCGGTAGCGCAGTTGCGTGCAACCCACTGTGGTCTTGTAAACTATGCTTAAGACTTCACTACAGTGAACAGTAGAGAATAGGAAATTGCGCAAGAGTCTATCACAGAGAGCTCCATCAAATCAGTCTTCGGAGACTACTTTTCGGCGAGAGGTGAGGAAGGCCTAATCTTGTTAGGATACGTGTAACCCCCCCCCCCCCCCCCCCCCCGCCACAGGATTTCGCTGCTTGGTGGTGAATTAGCGTCACCCAGGCGACAGCGGGCGTGCAGACGCGGCAGCCAACAGCGTCACAGGAGCTGACGTTTCGCGCCGCTCTCAGACGGAAGACGGATGTGCCGAGAGGCTCGCTTTGGGCAGCCCTGGTGGGCGACCTTCCTTTGTCACTGCTCTACCCTAAACTCTGGCCTCCCTCCTAGCCGCCACCCCTGCTTCCATCACCCGACCGACGCCCGTCCTCGTTGGAAATGTAGAAATATGCGCCGTATTTTTAGACCGGAATTCCAGGGGCAGGCCGGCTGCTCCGTCTCAGTCACCCACGCTCACCGCCGTTACCTCTATTCCCGCCTCCAGTACACCCCCCCCCCCACAATACACTCCATCAAACAAGCAGAACCTCCCGTTTTAATGGTATGGCGTGTTGGGAAAACATGAGCACCGTCATGCTGTTGCCTAAACTGAGTAATCATTTCTTACGCACAAAACGGCGTAGAGCTCAGATGAACGCTATGTGCCATGTGTCAACAGCGTGAATATTGGACCCAATCGTTAAGCTAGTTTAGAGAATGTGACAAGACCAGTGCATAGTTACAATTGAAAGAAAAACAGCCCTCGGTCACCATTTGCAACAAATTAACCTGGTTTCAATACTGCTAGGAGTGTCTTCTTCAGAATTTAAATCAAAGAGTGGTCTATATCGTATAACATGGTCACAGAATTATGACTAAAAATGTATGACAGGGAATACGTAAGTACGGAATGATCGTGAAAGACAGGCAGTACTTATATGTCATTTATAAAATGATAAATATGCCAAAAGGGCATTAGTCACAAAGATATTTAGATAAAGAAAACTGTGATGGCGAGCCATTAAGGGATGCTCGTTACTTGCGTGGTGCAGGTTGCACAAGTCCGTTTTGCAACCTGCACCACGCAAGTAACGAGCAGCCCTTAATGGCTCGCCATCACAGTTTTCTTTATCTAAATATCTTTGTGACTAATGCCCTTTTGGCATATTTATTATTTTATAAATGACATAAATATTTTGCCAGTCTTTCACGATCATTCCGTACTTATACCCTATCATACGTTTTTAGTCATAATTCTGTGACCACGTTATAGGATATAGACCATTCTTTGATTTAAAATCTGAAGAAGACACTCCTATCAGTGTTGAAACCAGGTTTGTTGAAAATAGTGACCGAGGGCTGCTTTTCTTTCAATTGTAACTATTTACGGTCTCTGAACGAGCAGCCATGTACAAAATTTTTCCAGTGCATAGTTTTATGTTGAAGATAATTGGAATTTTTAAGTGAATTTGGGATGCCTTCGTCTGACATATTATTTGTTTGACGTACAATCGCCAGGAATGCCCCAGGAAAGTGTGATAGGGCCGCTACTATTTTCTATACATAAATAACACGGCGGACAGGGTGTTGTACGGGAAGCAGTCGAATGTGAGTGACTGTAGAAAGATATAAGATGATTTGGACAAAATTACTGGTTAGTGCGGTGAATGGCAGCTACCTCTATAAGTAGAAAACTATAAGCTAATGCAGATGAGTAGGAAAAACAAACCTTTAATGTTTGGGCAGAGCATTATTAGTGTCCTGCTCAGCTGTCGTTTAAATATCAGGGTGTAACGTTGCAAAGCGATATAAAATGCAACGAGCATGTCAGGATTGTTCTAGAGAAGGTGAATGGTTGACTTGGTTTATTGGGAGAATTTTAGTAAAGTGTGGTTCGTGTGTGGAGGAGATTGCGTATGGGTCGGTAGTGCAAACTATTCTTTAGTACTTCTCAAGTCTTTGTGATACACGCCAGTTCGGATTAAAGGAAAACATCGAAGCAATTCACAGACGGTCTGCTAAATTTGTTACCAATAGGTTCTAACAACATCCAGGTGTTACGGAGATGCTTCGGAAACTCAAATGGGAATCCCTGAGGGGAAGGCGATATTCTTTTCGAGGGACAGTACTGAGAAAATTTAGAGATTTTACATTTGAAGCTGACTCTAGAAATATTCTCCTGCCGTCAACATAAATGTCGTGTAAGTACCACTAAGATGAGATACGAGAAATTAGGGCTCATATGGTGCCATATACACTCCTGGAAATTGAAATAAGAACACCGTGAATTAATTGTCCCAGGAAGGGGAAACTTTATTGACACATTCCTGGGGTCAGATACATCACATGATCACACTGACAGAACCACAGGCACATAGACACAGGCAACAGAGCATGCACAATGTCGGCACTAGTACAGTGTTATCCACCTTTCGCAGCAATGCAGGCTGCTATTCTCCCATGGAGACGATCGTAGAGATGCTGGATGTAGTCCTGTGGAACCGCTTGCCATGCCATTTCCACCTGGCGCCTCAGATGGACCAGTGTTCGTGCTGGACGTGCAGACCGCGTGAGACGACGCTTCATCCAGTCCCTAACATGCTCAATGGGGGACAGATCCGGAGATCTTGCTGGCCAGGGTAGTTGACTTACACCTTCTAGAGCACGTTGGGTGGCACGGGATACATGCGGACGTGCATTGTCCTGTTGGAACAGCAAGTTCCCTTGCCGGTCTAGGAATGGTAGAACGATGGGTTCGATGACGGTTTGGATGTACCGTGCACTATTCAGTGTCCCCTCGACGATCACTAGTGGTGTACGGCCAGTGTAGGAGATCGCTCCCCACACCATGATGCCGGGTGTTGGCCCTGTGTGCCTCGGTCGTATGCAGTCCTGATTGTGGCGCTCACCTGCACGGCGCCAAACACGCATACGACCATCATTGGCACCAAGGCAGAAGCGACTCTCATCGCTGAAGACGACACGTCTCCATTCGTCCCTCCATTCACGCCTGTCGCGACACCACTGGAGGCGGGCTGCACGATGTTGGGGCGTGAGCGGTAGACGGCCTAACGCTGTGCGGGACCGTAGCCCAGCTTCATGGAGACGGTTGCGAATGGTCCCCGCCGATACCCCAGGAGCAACAGTGTCCCTAATTTGCTGGGAAGTGGCGGTGCGGTCCCCTACGGCACTGCGTAGGATCCTACGGTCTTGGCGTGCATCCGTGCGTCGCTGCGGTCCGGTCCCAGGTCGACGGGCACGTGCACCTTCCGCCGACCACTGGCGACAACATCGATGTACTGTGGAGACCTCACGCCCCACGTGTTGAGCAATTCGGCGGTACGTCCACCCGGCCTCCCGCATGCCCACTATACGCCCTCGCTCAAAGTCCGTCAACTGCACATACGGTTCACGTCCACGCTGTCGCGGCATGCTACCAGTGTTAAAGACTGCGATGGAGCTCCGTATGCCACGGCAAACTGGCTGACACTGACGGCGGCGGTGCACAAATGCTGCGCAGCTAGCGCCATTCGACGGCCAACACCGCGGTTCCTGGTGTGTCCGCTGTGCCGTGCGTGTGATCATTGCTTGTACAGCCCTCTCGCAGTGTCCGGAGCAAGTATGGTGGGTCTGACACACCGGTGTCAATGTGTTCTTTTTTCCATTTCCAGGAGTTTAGATAGCCGTTTTTCCCTCGCTTTATCTGCGAATTGAACAGCAAAGGAAGCGATTAGTAGTGGTAGACTGTACCCTCCGCCACGCATCTTACTTTGTCTTATCGAGTACCTATATAGATGTAGATGAAAAATCATTTAAAAAAATAGTCACAGCTGTAGACGCTGTCGCAATTAAGGTATTATAATTGCAATTAGAGAAGTGTTCTGGCAGCAAGAACATGAATTCCGATCAGGTGAGTACAGGATTATAATAAGAACTCAGACAGAGGTAATGAAGACATATGTCTAACAATTAATGAGAAACTAAGAACGGTGGTAAGGGAGTGTGAACTCCACAGCAAACGCATTATTCTTGACCAAGGTAGATAAAAAAACAACACCCACTACGGTGTACAAGTTTATATGCTTATTAGCTACCCAGATAGCGAAGAGATGTTGCCTTTCTGTTATTGAAGCCTTCCTTTCGCATTCGAACTTCTACAACTAATGTGGGACGTGTTCCATCTTTTTAAGCTATATAAAGTCTTATTTGCAGTGAGAGGTACCCACATGCCTTGCTCATACTGTGGCATCAAGCAGTCAGGCCTGCAAGATGAGTGGTCTGCCATGCGAGTCGGCTCATTCTTATTTATCGAGTAACATGAACTCTAGTACTCACAATTAAGTTACAAGTTATTCTCCTGTTTGAATATTACGCAACGGAAACGCACATCTGACTATTAGTAATTTACAGAACACTGACTGTTCACTACGCATTGGCAATACCACATTTTCATTCTTATTTAACGGCTTTTATCAACACGTGGCCATCGCACTGAATATGAATGGCGCACACATTATAAATTCTGTATATCATGACAACATACAATTCGAAGGAAAAGGCCACCAATCTTTTTCTTTTCACTATCTTATTGATTCCGATAAATTCTATAACCTAAACACATAAATTCCATAACCTACAACAATAACACACGAGAAATTCCGCCCAGTGGGCATGGCTTTACATTGGTGATTCTCTATCTTATGGTCTCGTAATTATTTAATGCTACTGTGCACTTTCTGGATAGGATGGTGGATCTTTTGCTATATCTCACACTTAGACTCTCACAACCATCATCACGAAACTTTCCTCCAGACCGAGCGGTACAAAAGGAACATACACCACACTGCAACTTGGAATACAACACAAGGAATAGTCACAACATTATAATCACATCACTTTCAGCTTTCCCACTTCAATTAGTATTTATCCCAGTTTCACACGACACTGCCCCACTTCGTAATTTTTCTTTCCTACTATGAACTCTGGAGGATATATGAACGTCTTCCTGTGCAATGCAAGCCAAGTGGCGTTGCTGGCTAGACGGCTGAGTCACCTTGCTTCTCTCTCAGAGTATTATAATTTGAATCAAGCGTCACACGGAAACATAACACGCAAAGTAATATTAAGAACATATTCATCACACACGCGAGTCCTCAACTGATACCATGGACGAGTACTTCTCTTTATTCTTTGTCTCATACGCAGATTGAGGCTCACACAGTACTCACCACTTGGAAGTACTCGTCTCTAATTTCAAGTCCTGCACACGCCATTTCTTAAATTTTTCCAACTTATAGTACACACGCTAGTAATTCAGCTTAACTTAAGCACTCGGAAGTATTTCAACTTATTGCTACACGTGGTTTCATTGTGACCGTTGGTCACTTCCGAAGATTACTACGATCCCCTTACTATTACCTGCCTCACATTTAATTCTCCCCACAAAAGTTCCTGAAATAGAGACATTATTATTCCAAACTACTTTTAAGTATTTCACATGCATACCATGTCTCCACTCTTTTGTCTTTACGGAGCACACCTAAGACAGGTCTTACCAACACTAGATCCAGCGGCAGAGTGCTGAAACATGGCCGTTCATCAGGTCCTCTCGCACCTCTGCCGAACTGGGTGGAGCACCTTGCTACCGCATTGGTGGCCAAAGGATCGTCTCAAAGATGATCATATATTCACATTCACTATCTGCGGTTAGCAGACGACCATACATTTATTCATTTCACAGATCTCACCAAACTGGATGTAGGGATTTATTTTGTGGGAGTGCACATGTGATCAATTAAATAAATAAATTGTCATTCTTTCCCACACTGGTATCTGGCTTCGCTGTATTAATTGAAATTGAGTTATTATTAGAAAAAATAGTTGTACTGACAAGAATAACGAAGAATGTTGTACCTACAGGGTGTTTCAAAAATGACCGGTATATTTGAAACGGCAATAAAAACTAAACGAGCAGCGATATAAATACACCGTTTGTTGCAATATGCTTGGGACAACAGTACATTTTCAGGCAGACAAACTTTCGAAATTACAGTAGTTACAATTTTCAACAACAGATGGCGCTGCGGTCTGGGAAACTCTATAGTATGATATTTTCCACATATCCACCATGCGTAGCAATAATATGGCGTAGTCTCTGAATGATATTACCCGAAACCTTTGACAACGTGTCTGGCGGAATGGCTTCACATGCAGATGAGATGTACTGCTTCAGCTGTTCAATTGTTTCTGGATTCTGGCGGTACACCTGGTATTTCACGTGTCCCCACAGAAAGAAGTCACAGGGGTTCATGTCTGGCGAATAGGGAGGCCAATCCACGCCGCCTCCTGTATGTTTCGGATAGCCCAAAGCAATCACACGATCATCTAAATATTCATTCAGTAAATTAAAGACGTCGACCGTGCGATGTGGCTGGGCACCATCTTGCATAAACCGCGAGGTGTTCGCAGTGTCGTCTAAGGCAGTTTGTACCGCCACAAATTCACGAAGAATGTCCAGATAACGAGATGCAGTAATCGTTTCGGATCTGAAAAATGGGCCAATGATTCCTTTGGAAGAAATGGCGGCCCAGACCAGTACTTTTTGAGGATGCAGGGACGATGGGACTGCAACATGGGGCTTTTCGGTTCCCCATATGCGCCAGTTCTGTTTATTGACGAAGCCGTCCAGGTAAAAATAAGCTTCGTCAGTAAACCAAATGCTGCCCTCATGCATATCGCCGTCATCAATCCTGTGCACTATATCGTTAGCGAATGTCTCTCGTGCAGCAATGGTAGCGCCGCTGAGGGGTTACCGCGTTTGAATTTTGTATGGATAGAGGTGTAAACTCTGGCGCACGAGATGATACGTGGACTTTGGCGTCATTTTGACCGCAGTTGCAACACGGCGAACGGAAACCCGAGGCCGCTGTTGGATCACCTGCTGCACTAGCTGCACGTTGCCCTCTGTGGTTGCCGTACACGGTCGCCCTATCTTTCCAGCACGTTCATCCGTCACGTTCCCAGTTCGTTGAAATTTTTCAAACAGATCCTTTATTGTATCGCTTTTCGGTCCTTTGGTTACATTAAACCTTCGTTGAAAACTTCGTCTTGTTTCAACAACACTGTGTTCTAGGCGGTGGAATTCCAACACCAGAACAATCCTCTGTTCTAAGGAATAAACCATGTTGTCTACAGCACACTTGCACGTTGTGAACAGCACACGCTTACAGCAGAAAGACGACGTACAGAATGGCGCACCCACAGACTGCGTGGTCTTCTATATCTTTCACATCACTTGCAGCGCCATCTATTGTTGAAAATTGTAACTACTGTAATTTCGGAAGTTTGTCCGCCTGAAAATGTACTGTTGTCCCAAGCATATTGTAACAAACGGTGTATTTCTATCGCTGCTCGTTTAGTTTTTATTGCCGTTTCAAATATACCGGTCATTTTTGAAACACCCTGTATTTTCAATGTCGGGCGGTACTGTACCCTTTCAGCACTAAAGTACAAGAAGTTATAGTCAATGACACATTTTTTTTTAAAAAATCAGTATATATAAATGGCTAAACGTAACGTAGCAAATGATATTGTACATCAAAGACAAACTCAAAGTTTTAATTGAAAATGTGCCCACAAGTTAGTTTGGAAAACCACCGACTGGGGTGCCACGGACCGTAGCTGCTGAAAATGGCAGCGAACCAGCCAGAGAAAGCGCTGTGAGTGCTACACTTCTGGCCATTAAAATTGCTACACCACGAAGATGACGTGCTACAGATGCGGCATTTAACCGACAGGAAAAAGATGCTGTGATTTGCAAATGATTAGCTTTTCAGAGCATTCATACAAGGTTGGCGCCGGTGGCGACACCTACAACGTGCTGACATGAGGAAAGTTCCCAACCGACTTCTCATACACAAACAGCAGTTGACCGGCGTTGCCTAGTGAAATGTTGTTGTGATGTCTCGTGTAAGGAGGTGAAATGCGTACCATCACGTTTCCGACATTGATAAAGGTCAGATTGTAGTCTATCGCGATTGCGGTTTATCGTATCGCGACATTGCTGCTCGTGTTGGTCGAGATCCGATGACTATGAGCAGAATATGGAATCGGTGGGTTCAGGAGGGTAATACGGAACGCCGTGCTGGATCCCAACGGCCTCGAATCGTTAGCAGTCGAGATGACAGGCATCTTATCCGCATGGCTGTAACGGATCGTGCAGCCACTTCTCGATCCCTGAGTCAACAGATGGGACGTTTGCGAGACAGTAACCATCTGCGCGAACAGTTCGACGACGTTTGCGGCAGCATGGACTATCAGCTCGGAGATCATGGATGCGGTTATCCTTGACACTGCATCACAGACAGGAGCGCCAGCGATGGTGTACTCAACGACGAACCTGGGTGCACGAAAGGCAAAATGTAATTTTTTCGGGTAAATCCAGATTCTATTTACAGCATCATGATGGGTGCATCCGTGTTTGGCGACATCGCGGTGAACGCACATTGGAAGCGTGCATTCGTCATCGCCATACTGGCGTATCACCCGGCGTGATGGAATGGGGTGCCATTGGTTACACGTCTCGGTCACCTCTTGTTCGCATTGACGGCACTTTGAAAAGTGGACGATACATTTCAGATGTGTTACGACTCGTGGCTCTACCCTTCATTCGATCCCTGCGAATCCCTACATTTCAGCAGGATAATGCACGACCGCATGTTGCAGGTCCTGTACGGTCTTTCTGGATGCAGAAAATGTTCGACTGCTGCCGTGGCCAGCACATTCTTCAGCTCTCTCACCAATTGAAAACTTCTGGTCAATGGTGGCCGAGCAAATGGCTCGTCACAATACGCCAGTCACTACTCTTGATGAACTGTGGTATCGTGTTGAAGCTGCATGGGCAGCTGTACCTGTACGCGCCATCCTAGCTCTGTTTGACTTAATGCCCAGGCGTATGAAGGCCGTTATTACACCCAGAGGTGGTTGTTCGGGGTGCTGATTTCTCAGGATCTATGCTCCCAAATTGCGTGAGAATGTAATCACATGTCATTTCTAGTATAATATATTTGTCCAATGAATACCCGTTTTTCATCATCATTTCTTCTTGGTGTAGCATTTTTATTAGCCAGTAGTGTAGAATTTGCACGTTGCCAATTGGTAGTGAATGTGGAAGATCTTTCCTTACCTAGTTTCTCAGGACACCGCCAGTTTACAACTCGGTACTGAGTTGATACACAATATTCGAGAATGATGATTTTTGCAGCCGCTGACGTGCCACTAAACCAGTGGCCACCAGTTGCCGGACTTGACGCCTTGCGATATTTTTCTTCTAGTGTCATGTCAAGGGCAGTGTTTACGTTCAGTCTCTAACACAGCAACTCGAAGACTTGCGCCATCGCATCACAGAAGCTGTTCTCCCTGTCACTCCTGTTAACGCTGTATCGCGTATAGGCTGAACCGGACACCGGATACGAGTGTGTCATTGATGAAGGGTGGACGTGTGGAACATTTATAAACATTGTAAAAAGAACGTTAGACAGCTTGCCTTCACATATTCTATCATTTGTCACGCTGTTCTTGGACATTTATAATCGATTTATTGTAATACGGCCAGCGCGGCCTTGGCGCAATGGTACCAACATATCCCGACAGATCACCGAAGTTAATCACTGTCGGGCTTGTCTGGCACTTGGATGGGTGACCGTCTGAGTCTGTCGAGTGCTGTTGGCAAGCGGGTTGCTCTCAGCCCTTGTGGGGCCAATTGAGGAGCTACTTGATTGAGAAATAGCAGCACCTGTCACGAAAGCTGACAATGGTCAGGAGAGCAGTGGGCTGACCACATGCCCCTCTGTATTGGCATCCGGTGACGCCCAAGAGCTGAGCCGGTCGATACCACTGGGCCTTTCACATGGTGACTGTTTCTTGTTTCGATTTATTGGAATGTTTTATGGATTTTATAATGATCTAGTACACAAAGCACGCAAGGATACAGTGAATGTATAAAAACTATGTCTATGCAGTATCCTTTCTTCCAGGAGCGTTAGTCCTGCCTGCTAGTTTTGCGGGAGAGCTTCTGTGGAGTTTGTAAGGTGGCAGGAGTAGAGCTGTGAGGACATGTTGCAAGTCATGCTTGGGTATCTCAGTCGGAAGAGTACGTGTCCAAACATGCAAAGGTCCCTGGCTTTAATCTCTGTTCGACAGACAGTTTTAATCTTCCAGAAAGTTTCAACATAGCATGTCTTTTATTTTTTAATTCGTCAAATGCAGACCCTTTCTCGAGATATTTCGTAAAAATCAGTTATTTTTGAGAACATTCAACCGGTAACCCCCTATAAAAAAAGAAGTTTCTTGCGGTTGTGAATGTATATGTGCATTTTTAAGTAATTTCGTAAAATGTTTATTTTGAACAGTTATTTCGTTATATATGTAAACCGGCGCTAAAGTCTTAATTATTTTAATGACTTCCATTTACAGATACTTCAGCATTACAGTTACATTATTTGGCAATTCAGTTATCTTGTGAAGAAAAGAAGAGATTATTATCTACTGAACTTATAACACTCCTGTCTGCTACTGCTGTCCCATAACCTTAAAGTTGGAGGCATGTCGTGAAATATAACTATCTAGTTAGAACAATTATGGTATAAAGCAACAGAGCAGTGTTACCCTCTGAGAGGAATTTTGTTATGTTGACCGTGTTGTACCTATCGGAGGTGGCTTATCGGAAGTGAAAGTCAGAATTACGTAAATATTGGAACAGTAACAAACAATATTTTTGCCTAGCTATACTGTTTAAAGAATAAGGAAAACGGTCGCCAGCCTAATTAGGCAAGAGAAAGATTAACGTTCTCGTTTAAGAAAGTAGGTATAAGTAACTATAACGGACAAACACAACCTAGAATTGGCCATACGTGAGTGCAATGAACTCTGACACATACATATGTTTTAAGATTCAAGCTAACAACTGGAGCAGCACAAACTATTTGCAAAAATGTAACAGATACCGAAACACACTATTACTTTCATGGCTTGTTCAAACTGAACGGTCATTATAACATTACTATTAACATTCACTGCAGGATCATAAATTGGACATAAGTTAAGTCTCTCTCAGTTTTACTATTTGAAATGGAAGTTAATTGGAATCCACTAACAGGTTGCTTCTCACTATCATTTGAATAAAGATATTATGGTTTTCAAAGTTAGTGGTCTTTCCGTTACTTGTTACCGAGCATTAACACAATAGACAAACTGTGGATCCTTTTATGCTATTAATATGGACTTCTAATACACAAGAGAGACAAACACTTAGCAAACATGAGTATATAACGTTTCACAACTGCAGTTTTCCACTTTAACTACACTGAGACTCAAAATTGACTTATGTAAGATACTGACTCACCTTCTGCGATTTACAACAGGCAGTAATGTGATCATTTACTAAGCAAAACTTTATAAGCCTCAGTCTTAAGAACTTTTAATTTGAAGTTAGCAACAACACGTTAATAAGCTGTCTCACTAGGAAAATTATTTTCAGCAAGCAGCATTAACTTTAACTCACTCTCTTGCCACATTAACTTTCTTTTTTCTATGTTCAAGAGGCATCAATTAGCAAAACACTGGGCTTTAATGTTCTTTCCGTAAAGACACTCGGAAATCACTTTAGTTCAAACGGAGAGGAACCTAAGAGGTGTTATGATAAGGAGAAAAATCAAGGTAGGTACATAAATTCAGTTATAAATTACCTTATATTTGAGCACACTAACACATCCAAGAAGCTGATCCTTCACTCTACATTATTATAGTAATCCGTAACAGTGATTGCGCAATATGGTGGCGATTGCATGTTGGCAGGTAGAATTGCTGGACTCTGTCATTTCTTGGTGGCGATGATCGATACCAATCCCAGAATATTTCCAGCTATTTATCCATCCATCCGAGGCATTGGAAAGCGGCAGGAAAAGCCTCTCTCGGAACCAGCACAATATGCAACATTTACATGGCAGTGTACAGTTTGGTAGCTCGTCCCCGACTCATAGCTCGTCCCCGACTGACTCTTGTTCCACCTTTTCTACCTAGGCCAACCACAATTTGCGCCCACTACACAGTTCCGTTCCTGAGGGGAACCACTACACCTTTTACATACAAACTAACTAAGAACCCTAAGTGAGTATCAGCAGTTTACGTAACAGTAACCAAATACATTAAATAAAACAGAACATTTGCACATATTGACATTTCTACAAAAAATTATTCACACAGAAATTGCAATTACGCACACTAAGTTTTGTTGCCTCTAAATGGGACAAAGAATTTAAATGACAGATACAATACTTTGCATTGAACCAAACCATGACATCAAAGTTTGTACAAAGAAAGGAGTATACAATTTTGTGTTATCTATTCAATCAAACATATTAACAGATACTCAATGTTATAACATTAAATAAAACAAAAGCAAAATAAATCCATACAGCAGAAGAGCTATGGTATTACAAACTGTTCACAATTTCTGAAATTACTCATGATATTTCACAATATTTATATAAAACTTTCTGTTCACTAATTTTACAAAACTGTATTCTTCTTCTTCTGTGGCACTACAGTTCATGTTTATCCTTGGCCTTCCCAACGAACTTGCGCCATCCACAGTCAAATGCTACCCTCCTCCAGTTTCTGCATCCGAGCTTCTGTAGGTCTTCTTCCACTCCATCCAGCCACCTCGCTCGAAGTCGACCTCACTCTCTTTGTTCTCCTGGATTACCAAAAAGAATATTCTTTACCACCTCAGACTCCTCCATTCTTGCCACATGACCTGCCCATCTTATCCTTCCTGATCGTATGATTTTTGTTACAGGAGCATCGGCATATATAGTGCTCATTTCTGCATTGGACCTTTTCCTCCATTGTTCTGTCATACACAGGGCCAATTATTCTCCTCAAAATGTTTCTCTCAAATCCGTCGAGCTGCCTTGCATCGGTTTCCGTGAAGGCCCATGTTTCCGAAGCATAAGTGCGAACTGGTCTAACAAGGGTTTTATAAACAGTGAATTTTGTTGGGCGGCTGAGGAGTCCTGACTGGAATAAACTACTCAAGGCGAAATATGACTTAATTGCTGATATCAGCCTAATCTTAATTTCAGTTGAGGTGTCATTAAAACGCGTGACTGTGGAACCAAGATAATTAAAGGAATCAACTCTTTCAATTGTGTATCCATTCACACTGAAAGTTGACGGCATATTGGGTTGATGTTCTTTCCCACAGGCCATGTATTTAGTTTTATCTTCATCTGCACTGACTCTTAGAAGAGGGTGCCCCTGGTCTGTAGGCCTGCTTCCCTAATCACCTTCTCGAGTGCCACATTAAATAATAAGCATACTAATGCATCTCTTTGACGTAGCCCATTTTTTATTTCTTCGAACTCGAATGTAGCTTCTTACGTCTGACATCATCATTTTAACCATTCTCAGGAGCTTTCCATGTATCCCCATCTCCTGTAAGGCATTAAACAACTGGTTTCTATTGATGCTGTCGTATGCAACTTTAAAGTCAATAAAGAGGTGATGTGTTCCAATTCTGTATTCAAGTTTTCTCCAAAATTTGGTGCAGGTTGAAAATCTGGTCTATTGTTGACGTTCCTCGTCGAAATCTGCTTTGATATATTCCAATTTCTTTATCCACCTGTGGGAGTAGCTGATCAAAAATAACATTAGATAACACCTTGTACCCAGGCTCAGGAAAGTGATTCCACAGTGCTTTCTACACTCCATTCGGTCGCCCTTTTCATGTATGGGATACAACGTTCCTTCATTCCATTCATGTGGTATCCTTTCCTGTTCCCATAAGAGAGTGATAAAGTTCAAACAGGGACTGCTCTAATGTTGCTCCTCCACTTTTTAGCAGTTCTGCAGGAATGCTATCAGTGCTGGTGTCCTTGTTATTCTTCAGTTTCCTTAAATCTATTTTAACGTCCTCTAAGCCTAGGCCATCCAGTGGCTGCTCATCATCTAGTCCTTGCTCAAATCATTAGAAATATCCTCTGCTTGCTCTGTCTCTCTATTCAGCAGCTCCTTAAGGTATCTTCGCCATCTTTCCAGAGTGTGTTTACTCTCGCTTATTATGTTTCCTTCTTCATCTCTAATCAAGCTGGTTATTCGAGCAAATTGTCTTCTAGCCTTGTTTACTTTTATAAAGAACTTTCTTGTTTCATTCTTCTTCTTGGACAATTCCAAACATTCTATTTCAGCCCTACCCCATTCACTTTTCTTTCGGCGATGTTTTCGATCCTCGTTTTCTCTAGATAATCCTCCAACAAACTTCTTATAGCAGTTCGCCTGTAATTTCGTTTGGTATGCAGTGTTCCTTTCTTCGGTCACTCTCTTACACTCTTCATCAAACCACGTGGGCCCTATTGATTTTCTCTCCATCTCCAGTGTTTTCTTAGCTGAAATGTCTATAGCTCTTTTTATAGTCAGTCATTTTTGTTCTGTGTCATTACTGTCTCGAATTATTCCTTGTTCTTGTTCTAGGGCCTGAGAAATTTTCTGACAGTACGATTCGGAAGCTTCTGTTTGTTGTAGTGCTGCAATATTGTACAGTTCTTTCCTAGTAAGTCTTTCTTCCTGAGCATTTGATATCCTTGCTCTTATGTTGGCCAATACAAGAACATGATCTAAATCCACATAGAGCACGAAAGGTTCGAACATCCAACAAGTTAGGTCGATGAAGTTAAAATCTTCTGGGTTACTAGACCGTGTCATATTTCCTCTCAAATGGTCGACGTTTCGACCCCTGAGCTGGGATCCTCCTCAGGATTATCCGGTGTCCACTACTGCTAGAACACTGTCAGAGATGAGTGTGGCGTCCTCTTATAAAAGGGGAGTTTTCCCACGTTCGTGCTGAAGAAGTGGTAGTATTGGTTAAAATTCGTATGGCTACCATTGGTGGGACATAGTCATAGGCTAATTCAAGGAAGCGAATATGCGGCCGCGGTGTGCGAGCGACATAAACAACGCGCTGCATGTCACCTCGGCGGACAATAGATTTTGGGTAAACATTGCCCTTCTCTTGCTCTGTCCATTTCTAATCTAGTCTATGATGACGGCCAACCAATAGCAATAAGTGGAATTTTAACCAATAACCCTTCTCCAGTGCAAGTCTGGAACAGTGCTTTTCTATCCAAAAACGATGGACCACCAGCAGTATCCACAAGTGTTTAGTCAAGAACGCCCCTTCTTCTGCATCAGTGCGGGAATATTAGCCTATGACTATGGCCCACCAAAGGTAGTTACAAGAATTTTAACCAATACCACCACTTCTCCAGCACGAACGCGGGAAAACTGCCCTTTATAAGAGGTGGCGACACTCATCTCTGACAGTGTTCTAGCATTAGTGGACACCGGATAATCCTGAGTAAGATCGCAGCAGAGGGGTCGAAACGTCGATCATTTTAGAGGAAATATGACGCGGCCTAATAACCCAAAAGATTTTATCTTCAGTAACAACGGCCGCGAAAGCTTGCAGACTTAACATAAGTTAGATTTATGCCTCTGCTCTATCAGTACATGATCAGTCTGATTAATGGTTCCACCATCATGTGACTTCCATGTGCCTCTGTGTATCTCCTTATGGGGAAACCTGGCACATCCCACTATTCCGGGAGGCTGCGAGGAGGATCAATCTTATTCCATTTTCATTAGTGGATCCATGTTTACTATGGGCTCCAATGACGGGCTGAAACATGTCTTCTGTTCCAAGTTGTGCATTATAATCACCCAGCACGATCTTGATGTCAATCCTTGGACACTTATCATAAGCGTTTTCAAGGGCATAATAGAAAACATCTTTTAGGTCTTCAAGAGATTCTTCTGTTGGTGCATGCCCATTAATTATACTACAATTAAAGAATCTTCCTTTAGTTCTAATTATTGATAGCCTTGGATTAATGGGTGTAAAATTCATCACCAAATGTTTCACATCTTTATGGACAAGGAAACCTGTAAAAAACTCATGTCTATTGTCAACACAGCTATAGAACGTAGTCCCCTCTTTCTTTTCCAATACCCCACACTCTGTCCATCGGATCTCTTGGATGGCAATAGTGCTCTCCTTAAACTTTCCCTGCTGGTCTAATAATTTCTTTAGAGAGGCTGAGTTATGCAAAGATCAAACAGTCTAGGTACCAATTCGTAGATCAGTTTTCAACTTTTTAACCATTCGTTGTCAAAGATCTGTGCCGTGTCGTCGTCTGTTAATCAGTTCGGCTTCTGCTCTTTGGGTTTTCGTAACTTTATTTTTTTACAGGAAGAGGGTGTTTCGCCTCCAGCCCAACCCCCAACCTGGAGGACCAGGATTTGTATTACGTCTACTCTCCTAGGGAAGCTGGCTTCACAGCACCTCTAGAGCCCTCCCTGCCCTATGTTGTGGGACACACTTCATCTGGCTCCTCAGCCGAGACCGCTTCGGCTTGGGTGACCCCGGCAGTAGCTACGCTACCGCCGGCACAGCTCTCAACTTCACGGAGGCACGCAAGCCATCCCGCGCGGCGCTGAAGGTGCCTACTACTAAGCAATGTGCCCTGGGAGGGACCAAACTGTATTACCTGAGTGAATTATTATCTTCCGGAGCTAGAAGGTATTCTTTTAACAGTATGGAAATGCGTATACACGAAATTCCAAATTACCGTACTTTTGTAAAGTAGCGTAACTAATTTGTCATTTGCAAGACATTTAACTATTTCACATAGAGCTAGATAAAAAATAATAACTGTGAAAAGAATAAACACAGAAGGTAATGTGAGATAAGATAGTAAAAGCTGCAATCTATTGAATAACTTAAAATGCTTTTAAGTTTTTTCATCCGCATTTCCAATCATCCCTGTTTCTCTTCCATTCAGTACCGTTGAAACTTCTTCATTAAAATTCTTTTCTGCTTCTATTGCTGAATGAAATGGGAAGTTGAAGCTTCTACGTTATTTAATTCTGAAACAGCTGAGTAAAACTGAACGTACTGAGCCTACTTTCTCTTTACTTATTCTTATTTTGTCAACACTGACCCACAATATTCTAGCACAACGCAATCTGACTGCTCAAAAAAAGGCTAACCTGAATTCAAATAATTAATTCAGAAGAATGAACCCGACTAAAAAGAACTGCTAACAATAACCTATACATTTCATTATGCCTTACCTCATAAAATCTTCATTACGCGAATTACTACAATACAGCGAGCGTCAGTACTGCCAGCTAAATAAAAGATTCTAACTATTAAACTCACTAACTACTAATAGGCATGTGGTTAGCAAAGGGAAGATTTTGTTGCAAACCAAATAATGAATTTTTTACCTTAATAATGTGACATCCAGTTCAGACACGAGTATAAATCGTCATTGACATCTAGTACAAAGGTATATAATCATGAATAATATTCAATCTCCAAGTCGAACACGTACAGGTCGTAAGCCTACGCTAACACTTCAGACCTCTACTCTCCATCAATGCTAACTTCTCACATCTATCATCCATCACTGCTGGCTGTTCACCTCCAACTGCACAACAGTGCTCCCATCACTGTTGGGCGACTAACTTCCAACGAGTCCAACCAGCCACAGAGTCTCTTAGAAAGAAAGCGCAGTCAGAGATCCAATGCAAAGCGCTACACAGCGCTGCCATCACAGAAGCATCCCACTGACACCGTGCTCCAGAAGTACTCTTTCAAACTCTCCTTCCTCATTTCTACATCAATATCTGATAACAATAGAGCTCTTTTGCTGAAACAGGTTACTTCACCTAAGGCAACAATCGTTTTCAAATAGTGATCGACTGTGAGCGAAAAAATTTCATAAACGAGTAAATTTATTGCAGGGCCAGAAAGGGCTCGTTTTAGCCCTCTTTCACTTTTATCCATTTACTTTCTGTGATGTTTCGTGTACGAGATACACAAATGTGCTAGTTTGGTGAGTTCCTGGAAAGAGAAAACTTATGCAGCGAGTAAGTAAACAGTCTTGTTTTCATCCTCACCTTGTCCCTGAACTTTATCTGAGAATGTATGATTAAAAGACATTTTTCAAATATGTTCTTTTCAAATACGCCACTTGTGACACGGAGAGTTTCTTTCCTGTTGGACAGAGCAGCGCCAACTTTTTAAATTTCCCCCAAAGACATCCGGCAATATTGCTACCTCTAGATCCTGAGCTTCCCCCATTTTTTTGCCAGTTAGTACGGCCAGAGAACTACTCCCACCTTGAGGGAAAGAAAAGAATTGGTCCTCACGGTAACTGCTTGATATCCCCGTTGTAAGGTTTTCGTTTGTTTTCTGCCACTGTAAATAATTCACCTTCATTCTATTGGGATAAATCAGCATGTGTGCGCTGCGCGGCTGTTGGATAAGATCCTTGACTCAGTGTTTAGTGTAATCTGTGGGGCGCTTGGTCACCAGCCAATTGTGCAGCGCTGGGCATTCTTATTAGAGGCATGGTAGCGATTAGTTGACTTTTAGAGAAGGAAATCTGATATTTGTGAATCTGAAAGGAATTGTCCGGAATACCTTACCGAGGAGATCAAAACTTGTTTATAAAGCTATTTCATTGATTGTATGGATGAAGATGCATTTTCGAGGAATATTTCAAGGTAACCCATGCACGCCTAAGAACGAGATGTTTGTTTGTCAGAACTATCAACTGACTGAAGGAAATCATTGTCTCTTAGATAACTAATAATATTCATGATGTGTATTAATTTGATCTCTTTGTTTTCATTATATCACAAATTACGTACTTGGTTCAAACGTCTGTAATTATTTTGTCGTGAGAGTATTTTGTAATTGTTAGAGTCTTCTTGTGCTTTACAGTATTTTTTGGCAATAACCAGATTTTTTGTAGAACACGCTGTTAAATAAACTAGAATTTAGAATAGATTATTTTGATTTCAATTTGCTTTCGAGAACACACCAGACACAAAATAGCATACTGGGCAAGAGATAAGTTACTTTTGTTTCATGGGAAGTCTCACCTTGTATTGTTGGAAGCAAACGATACGTCGTCTGAATTTTTAGGTGTTGCACTAATTAAGGAGCTTAATTTCCATTGAACAGTCTAAGGAAAACTGAAGAATTATTTTCTTCCGTGTTGAGCAAAATTTTATTTCGTGGTTATTTGAAGCCAGACATCGCACTTCATATTACGTAACTTTCATAATGCACCTTAGTATCGAGTGTCAGTTAAATAGTTTTCTCTGAGGAGATAATTGGTTTCTTTTGGCACTCAATTGCCATCAGTTTCATTATTTCAGATTCAGCATTTCATTAAGATTTAAGGTTTGTTTCACTACACTGTTCACAGGCGCAACGCAGGCCCATTCAATGGACAGTTCTGCTCAACAGCTGAATGCGATATGTGAAGCTCACGTTACACGGGAGAAAGTTTTTTTTTTAATGATATTCATACCTCACAGGTAGGTAAATTACACAGTAATTTTACACTGTGCCTTAACACATCGAACTGTCTCGTTTGCCATAGGAACAGGACCGTCCTCTCTCTCCAACATGATTGTTGTATTCATTTCAGCTATTCCTAATTTGGTAAACAGGCTCAAATTAGAGAACGGAATGGTATGGAAGAAACTGGTATCAATGAACAGGTGACAGACTTTACACCTCAAAATTGTATGAAAGGCATGTCCATCATTACAATGGACCTCAAATGCAGACAGTGATGAGCCTGAACGTTACGACCATTCTACTTAATAAAATGTTAGTCAACCTTTGGAACGCAGTACAGCACAGATTAGGCGTGACATCTATTCGACTGGTCCTTGCTAGGTTTCCCGAGGTACATGGCATCACATGTCAACGTACAGGCTTCGTAGTTCCGATAAATTATGAGTCGATGGCTTGTCGGCACGGAGCTGACCGCCACATATGTTCCAGATCCTTTGAATTTGGTTACCAATACATCAACATGAGATCTCTATCTTCCTCCTCAAAACAGTGTAACACGATTCTGACTTTGTGACCCGGACATTTGTCCCGCTGGATGATACCATCAATATCAGGGAAGACATCAAACATGAAGGGATCCTGCTGATCTGAAATCAAGTTCACATATTCTACAGTTGTCATGATGTCTTCAATTATTACAACAGATCCCAATGACATACGGATCAGTGACGGCCATGGCATAATACGGCCACCGCTGGCCTGCATCTGTGTCACGGTGCATGTTACATAACGTATCTATTTAATTATACAGTTAGGTTGGCTAGTGTACAATTTTCTGTTACATAGCACGGTATACTATTATGTGAATTTAAATTGGTATTTTGTTGCAGAGAGTCTCTCGGGTTGCCACCTGACTTGGTCTATCACTTAATTACCCTCAAAATTTGCTTGGAAAGAATACGTAGTGCATAGGCCTCATTCAGGAAAAGTTAACTGAATTTTCTTGCACCATCCATGATTAAAAAAACCTGTCAATTAAGACCAAACTTAAAGCATACATTGCCGTGGTAGTGCCAGTATTGTTGTGTTGTTGTGTGGGACAGAAACCCTATTCACAACAAAGAAGGACGGAGAAAACTTGTTGGTTTTCGAAACAAAAATTATGAGAAGTATCTTTGGGCATGTCCAGGAAGAGATCTCGTGGAGACGTAGAAAAAACTAAGATTGTATGAGCTGATGAGGCAACCGAACCTCGTTCAAAAACTGAAAGTGCGGAGAATAAGCTTGGCAGGCCACATTCCTAGGAGACCAGACGCCTCTCAGGCAAAAGCCATACTTATGGGAAGATCTTATGATACCCGTCCAATCGGAAAACCCAGAAAGCGATGGGAGGATGAGCTACAGAAAGACAGGAGTCTGTGACGTCTGGATCCAAAGTGCACAAGATGACCAAATATGGAGGATCATTGTTGGGTCGGCGCATGGTATACAGGGTCCTCGATCGCCAATTTGATGATGATGACGATGAAGGAAAGCTCAGGCGTCACACGGGAGGGCATCCTCGGGGCACGTCTTTAAATGACCCTTACATCCGTGGATTTCCCCGCTTGCGTCCCGTATTGTCCCTAGAATGATTCCCCGTCGGTCTCCACTGTGCTTACACATGATTCTCTAAAATTCCCCTTACAAACTTCTACGACTTGTAGTGTGTAACCTCCCCCTCACTTATCGACCTTAGTGGCAGTGAAAAATTAAACCGCGTGTACCTAATGGAAATTTGGGAAAAGCAATCGTCACCGAAGTTAATCTGTCGGTAAAGAGGATAGAAAGGGTTACATCTAAATGAAAGGAAAAATGCAAATGAAATTGGTGGAAATTAATTTTGAAAAAGGGTAAAGTTAATGAAGAAAGTAAATGTGCGGTCTTTACATAACAATTAACTGGCGTTAATTAGATATATGAGATTTGGGGAAAATTACAGTCGCCAGTCCTATGGACAACTACTATAATAATTGAAAAAGAAAGGTTAATGCACATATAATTAGCACTAAAAGCGTGGCAACTGAAGGTTGACGCGTGTTGTGTGAAAACTGAATGTTTGTCAGAAGTAATAAATTTCGCTACAATCTGACTTAATTTAGCAAAAGAATTAATAAAACCGGAAAATTGAAAGTTAATTTAGTGACTGAAATTAATAGTGAACTTTGCTTCTGAAGCACTACGAAATTAAATAACACAAGGTTAGTCTTGGGCTACCTCAACAATCATCTCATAAGCAACTTGAATCTACGAAATTTAGAAAGAAGAGATTACTTTGAACTTGAATTAAATGATTTTGAACAATTAACAATAGTAAAATTTATTACTTACCAAGCTGAGCTGCAGTCACAGGTAAGCTAAAATATGGTAACAAAACTCGCACTCTTGATTTGTGCTTGTGTAATCTAAATACGGAATCTGAATACAGAATACCACAACTTTAAAAATGTGTATTTAATGAAAGAAACATAATATAATCTTCTGTTATACATCATTACAAAGAGTATTTAAAAAGGTTTTTTTTCACTCAAAAACAAGTTCAGAGATGTTCAATATGGCCCCCTCCAGACACTCGAGCAATATCAACCCGATACTCCAACTCGTTCCACACTCTCTGAAGCATATCAGGCGTAACAGTTTGGATAGCTGCTGTTATTTCTCGTTCAAATCATCAATGGTGGCTGGGAGAGGTGGCCGAAACACCATATCCTTAAGAAAAAATCGCAGGGGGTAAGATCAGGGCTTCTTGGAGGCCAGTGATGAAGTGCTCTGTCACGGGCTGCCTGGCGGCCGATCCATCGCCTCGGGTAGTTGACGTTCAGGTAGTTACAGACAGATTGTGGAATTTGCAGCCCTCTGCTAGCTCTGCGAGTCGATTTTCCTGGGCTGCGAACAAATGCTTGCTGGATGCGTGCTACATTTTCATCACTCGTTCTCGGCCGAACTTTTCCCCTTTGCACAAACACCCATTCTCTGTAAACTGTTTATACCTACGTTTAATACACCACCTATCAGGAGGTTTAACACCATACTTCGTTCGAAATGCACGCTGAACAACTGTCGTCGATTCACTTCTGCCATACTCAATAACACAAAAAGCTTTCTGTTGAGCGGTCGCCATCTTAGCATCAACTGACGCTGACGCCTAGTCAACAGCGCCTCAAGCGAACAAATGTACAACTAAATGAAACTTTATAGCTCCCTTAATTCGCCGACAGATAGTGCTTAGCTCTGCCTTTTGTTGTTTCAGAGTTTTAAATTCCTAAAGTTGTGGTATTCTTTTTGAATCACCCTGTATTGTAAATAGCTATCAATACTTTAACTAAACATTGAAATCAATGCAGTGAAATGGAATGATATTACTTTAATACTGGCGTTTGAATTTCAACGACACTCGGGTTCATTTCGGAAAAGGAAGGGACCCTGCTTGGTAATACAACTGGGACAATGAACAACAAAAGTTCATGCTAAGTTGCTGTATTTTAGTGATGCAAATGGAACAGTTTGAAAGGCTGAGGTCTGCCATACAGTTCAAAAACTTTAGGTGCTTTCAGTCTTCCTTGGTTGTTTGAAGGTTTGAAGTCGTCGATCGAGGAGATGGCGACAATCACTTATTGCCGGCCGTCGCTGTTGCAGAAGCTGGATGTTGGCGCGCCTTCTTCTCGATATGGTCACCAGGCGAAACGGGGTCTTAAAGTGCGCCAGCTAATGCTTCCCGTCCGCGACACCGTGTCAGAAACTATCATAGCAAGTCGAGCGCAATTACATGCTGCCAAACCCTGAAAGCGCGGCAACTCGCGGGAGCGTCACACAACACACCTGCTCCACCGCCCTACTCCAGTCAGACTCTGCTCTGCCCGCGCTCCACGTGGCTGATTTAACACTACCCAAGATCCTAAACACTTTGGTTCTCCACACGACCTATCGATGGAATCGTTCGATATCATAGTTTTCCCTCGGCAAGACCCAGCGTAAAAATACAAATAATATATACAAAACAAATCAATTATACATCGACATAAATGCATAAATATATATACACAAATTGTAAAACAATTGCAATATATAAAGACACACAAATTTCATAGCTTCAGGTAACGAAGTAAGGGAAAAAATGTATAGTACAATAAATGGAAATAGGAGGATATGCATTTCCGGCGTTACAGGCATGCTACAACCATTTGGAAACATGTTGGTAATTCGATCACTTTTCTAAGTAATTTATAAGGCGTGACCCAGTACATCGCTTGTTTTACAATGCCAACATTAACAACCAAGGAAACAGAAAGAAAACTTCATCAGTTTCCATAACCCTGAAAGCGCGGCAACTCGCGGGAGCGTCACACAACACACCTGCTCCACCGCCCTACTCCAGTCAGACTCTGCTCCCATTGGAGCGCCACAGTCACGCCTGCCAAAGTGCCCTGTTGCTGAATCCGTTGCATAATTTTAGCGAAAATGGTCGCGGTGGAGTTGGACATTCTGAATAGCGACCTTGAGAAAGAAGGCGAGGAGCTCTTCCACTATCGCGAGCTTCGCCATACAGAACGATCATGTAGATGTATTCTGCAAATGCGTACTCAACGACGTTGCTCTAACGATCACGGACACGTGGTTGAGTCTTGAACCGCGTCAGAAAGGTAGGATAGACGTTAAATGACAGCAGCCGATTCGATGTAAGCACTCGCCCCACCCCAACATGACTACCCAGTTCCATACCAACCTACACCTACCTAGCAGACGTATTTTCAAAGGGCTGTAGCACGGAACGGGTACGTCCCTGGACATGGGTTCAGGTTCAAAATACCGTCTACTCAGTCCCCTCTACAAATCACAGAAGTTTGTAAGAAGAATCTAGGGCACCCTTTGTACTTCCCTTACCGTATGCCGTATCCGCCACGCAAACAGGCGACTCTCAGTTTCACATTCGGCAGCGGTCACAGCGCCTCGCTGCGAAAAGAAATTTGCCTGGAGTGTGTCAGAACATCGTCAGATACACAACTATGAGGAAATTAATCACTGATTTCTTGAACATCTTCAACTTGTCTGATTCCCCCTTTTTTAAATAAAAAAAACTGTAGATTAGTGGAACAAGTCCAACAAAAGCACTGTAGTTTGTGATGAACAAAGGATTAAAAGATAATTGTCAATGATATCGATAGCTGCATCAGTCAGTTTGGAACTACACTCGTACTACATCTCTAATTATCATATACGACGATGTCACGCTTCAATCAAGACACATAGTTTACTGGAGCAGGTTTATTATAATCGGTGTCCTTTCCTGCGTTATCTTTCCAGCTCTGCACGGTACGGTGAATCTTTTCTGAGCCAGTGTCAAGCCTCAAAAATTTCTGTCCATTATAATATTAGTAAAATTAGTAAACAACAGTCTGTATTGCAAAGGTTATTTCATTTAAAATGACCAGTTTTGGACTAGTCTTAGGCATCTTCAGAATAACATCAGCTGAAGCTGACGATGTCTACAGCAGTCGGTAGTCCCTGTAAGGTGTACTGACTTTTTGAACAACGTCAACATCAGTTAATGGTGCTATTCTGAAGATGGCCCAAGAATAGGCCAAAACAGAACGTTTTGAATAAAATAACCATTGAGATCTAGACGGTTTATCACTAATTTTATATATCTTACAACATCTCTTTTCTCCGAAAATGTTACACAAAATTTTGTTTCCTTCCATCCGGAAATTTAGGATCCATGGATGACCTAGAGGCTTCGTAATGCTAACCACTTTGTATTCTACAACGAGGATAATGGTGGTGGGTATAATGTGTGCAAACTGTAGTAGCAATGTGAACAAACTCTAGCTAGTCTGAGGACCACAGCTTCATGAAGAATTCAAGTTAATATTTATTTGTTCCCAAGAAACAGGAAATATTTGTATTTTCCAGGAGGACCACGTGATTCCATTTCGGAATCTAAAACTAATATAGCTGATGTCAAAAAATTCGCATTAGCAAACTAATTTCGAATCATTTCTACGACTGTGGATCGTCAACTGTTTCTGTTCTTCGAGACACGCATGTAAGCTTCACAAATATTTCTCTTCCATCTTTCTTCATGTGCAAACTTCTGTGTGGCCGAGCGGTTCTAAGCGCTACAGTCTGGAACAGCGCGACTGCTATGGTCGCAGGTTCGAATCCTGCCTCGGGCATGGATGTGTGTGATGTCCTTAGGTTAGTCAGGTTTGAGTAGTTCTAAGTTCTAGGGGACTGATGACCTCAGAAGTTAAGTCCCATAGTGCTCAGAGCCATTTGAACCATTTTGCAAAGTTCTGTAGCCATTTGTAACTACAATCATAGAAAATCATTTTGTCAGTTCCTTACATCGGTTACTGTTGTTCTTGTTATCAGTAAGTTCGTATTTTCAATGCTTCTATCTTTATTTTTTCAGTGTAGGTCCCACATGAATTAAAAATGCTTCATAAGTAAATGACGCGGTTTACTTATTCAAGTTCATTTCTCTATAGTGTTGAGAGGTGGCATGAACCCCCTCTCATATTTCTATCTTACCATGAGTAATTCGATTTTACTCTCCAATTGCATGCGGTTAAAAGTTGCTATTCCTTCACACGCGGACTTCCCATTCAGCGTCTCTCGTCACCCGAGTGGTCTGGTGACAGGCGGGCTCTGCTCATCCTGAAAGGGTTAAGCCGACGGGTGTGAGAGAGTTGAGTGAATGCTTTCCAGACGCCGACATTGTCATAGTAGCGGTTGAGACACGCCCGCAGGGGCCTGAAGGAGCGGCTGGGCTAGAGATTCCGTTACTTCACAGAAACGTAGCGAAAACACTTTCTGGTGGGCTACCAGCGAGACGTGGGAATGAATTGTGTCCTCAGGCAGTCTTGGCGGGCAAATTCCCGCGTTTTCTGCGAAATCGTAACTGTGATTGGCTTGCTCAGGGCATAGCTCCGTGACGTAGCAAAATCGGCGCAGAAATTGGCACCAAGAATCTCCATTGGTGGAATGGTAGTGCTTCGGCAATAGAGTGGAACTTTCCACCGGTTTTCGAGTTGCTGATTGGAACGTTTAACCACAGCCACTGTCGTGGGGGCGGGAATGTTCTGTGTTCAATTTGTATGGGTGCTCTTGTGGTAGTCGGCTCTCGCATTTCGGTCGGGGTATGTTACAAGACTGAGCTCTCGCTGCTCTGGACACCCTGGCTGTCTAATATACTTTTATTTGATTGCAACTGTTTAACGAAGTTGCTGAAGTTTCGACTTCAACGTAACTTTCCGAGTACAGTTGGCAATTGAGAATTCTGCGTACAAGCGGCCTATGTTGTCCGTCTTGGGCAGTTTTGGCTAAAGGTGACTGTATCGGAGTTACTGTGTGACTTCTCTTGTTCATATCACTCACTGTACCATCAGTGATTGTGTGGCGAGCCTTCTTCGTCTCCCTCAGAGGCGCATTTGTATTGAAGGGAAGTCTTTAGTCTGGAACAACCAGACCAGGACTCACGACATTATCATCACCACGACGGGACGTCGAAGCAACCAGCCATCGCTTCCGGTACGCCAGATCGTGTCCTTGTAGTTAAGAAGACAGCTTGGTCATGTATGTCCGCAGAACCATGTGCAACAGCAAAAGTCGGAGTTAGAATAGGTGGGGGGGGGCTTAGAGCATCATTTACATATGAAGATTCTAGAAGAATTTAGTGTTAAATACGCTGCTAGCCCCGGCTCCTCGCAGTGTTACACTGTTTCCTTATTCGACTGTGTGATTTTGTTAGTTTGTTACTTTTGTATCAGGCATGTTGATACGTGTTTCAACCGCACTCACTGTATTTTTGTTTCTGTTTTTATTTTTTTTTAAATGCCTTCACCGTTTTTCAAGATATTTTTCACTTTCTAAACACCTTGATCACTTTTATCTTTAGTACTTATCTCTGTCTCTCTCTCTACTCGTTTTTATTCCGCATAAAATACTAATATCAAACACAGTTGCAGATCTGTCGCAATCTGTTTCTTCATGTTGTACTCTCACCACTGCTCAGTGTATTAAGTACAGATCCATGACTGGGCTCCTGTGCTTTCAGTCTGTCCCTCTTTACTTCAACACGTAAACATTATTTTCCGTGGCACTACATCAAACCAGTCTGTGAAATAAATATACAACCGTTATTTTGCTCAACGTATTCACCCAAGCTTTCGCGTCTCTTGCTCCCCTTCTTGTCCTGGATCCAAACGGACCTTATCAGGGAAGCATACACGCTCAATTGTGACGGAAATATTTTCACCGAGACCACTGTCACCGTTGATTGTAAAATAATCTTTTTAAGCATGATCGTACATAAAATCACGGTACGAAACACAGCGAAAATCTTAAAGATGCTGTTTTCCAATAAGTTCATCGTTACAAGGCATGAATCTTATAATTCACTCTTGATAGTACGCGGAGAACTTGTGATTTGACAATATATGCCATGTAATAATAGTATATAATAGTATTATTTGCAGCAATAGTCGCAGTTGTTGTTTTATTCACGCGTTGATAACTTTTAAAAAGATATTGGACATGTAGTGGTATCCTCGTCTTTCTTCCTATGTTATTTCCATTTCCCGCATTTTTTTAACCTCTTTGATTCAGGTCATTGGTATTACAATGTAAGGACAACAAAAATAACACAATTAATATGTACAGTTATTACATACATACAAGTCTACTTTAAAAAGAGCCGACCATTTAGTCGGGCGTGGCCTTATAGCAGAAAGCATTCTGGAGCTTGGCTGAGGTAATTTGGGAAAACCACAGAAAACCTAGATTACGGTGGCTAGATAGAGACTGGTACCTCCGTCCCTCTCGAAGACGAATCTATGTGAAAATGTACTAGCTCATTCGGCTTATTCATAGCGTACAACACAGTTCTGCAAGGAACTTATTTAATAATATAAAGGGCTAGTGCGAAAATCTCCATTTCTCTCTACCAGTCACTATATACACTACACACGCAATTTAGGCCGCATCATGTTTCCTAGGATTTTCTTCAGGATCATTTGATGTTAACGCTTAATTGAAATGTTCAGCTAACAGTGAACAACAGATGATTCTGAAGAAGCTCCGAGCAGAATGGTCGAGACGTCGATCGGGGAGAAGAACTTAACGAACAACATAACACAACTTAACAGCAGAAAAGATTTTACATTATATTACAACGGCGACGAGAGCTTGAAGACTTAACAATTTTAAACTTTACTTCATAAAACAGTACAACACAATCACGTCATATTATGGTTGTAGCGAACATGTTTGGTTTCCATTTTATGCACTACAGCTACCCATTTGCTAGCTCGAAAAAGTGAGTCAGCGTCCCTCTATAATGAATGAGATGTTGAGCTCAGAAGGACGATGACGAATTAGTATGTGCATTCCAGAGCCTTAGGAGTAAGTTTTTTCAGAAAATAAAATATTATGTGAGTTGATAGGTGTTTTATTATTGTATTTTTGTAATCGACGTTTCCTACTGAGGACCACCTAAAGCGACTTACGTCTTCTATCTTTTCTCCTTTCTTTCATTCCAGTAACTTTTCATTCTACCCCTAAGTTTTTCTCTTATTTCTTCAGTTCATATTGCGTCTGTCTTGTTCTTTGTTTTCACCTGAAAGTCCCTGAAACTTTTTACATTTACTCTGTACTTTTCTCTTTTTCTCTTTTCTCCTGTTTCTTGCTAAGTTAGTTCCCTTTTTCCTCACTTTTCTTTAACTTCTTTGATACAAGACGTTGATGCTTTTGAGTATGCCTTTTTTAGATGTCCATAGAATTCAACTCTTCTGTTCCTCATTGTGTCTAATATTCGCTCTGTCCTTTCATAAACTTCATAAACATCTTGATTTCCATTTCCGATTGTCGTATTTGGGTCACAAGACTTTCCGGATTACTTTGCCTTCTTTGTTTTATATTTCATCCGATTGTTTCGCTGTATTCGGCGAAAGACATTTTGAAGTCAAACGCTTTCTAGTCTAATGACAGTGTCGTAGTGTCGGAATTTACAGTTACAGAAGTTCTTGTTATACAGTTTTTTTGTTAAATGGAAAACCACTTCCATTTTCATTGCCCTTGCAAAGTTACCTTTTTTGTCGAAAGCATTTTTTCGTATTATTTCACCTAGATATTCATATTTTGTATCATTTTTATTCTTCCAGAATTAGTTTCCGTGTTTTCGGTACCTCCTTTTGCGTCTGTCATATACCGTATTTTAATTTACAAATGTTGTACATAGGCCTGCATTTGGAGCTGTATCTTGCAGATTTACCTCCATCGTTGCATCTTCTACAGAGTCACCTGATGACAAGATCTTTTGCAATCGCCCAGCAATCAGTTGTCAGATTATCCACTTATCCAAAAATCATAATTTTTAACTCCTTCTTTTCCCGTTCTGTTCCTCCATTGCTTTTCCTGGTACATAATTGAATACCAGAGGAGAGAATCCATTTCGTTCTCTTACACCAGGTTTGATTTTAAAAGCCTTTGAGGTTTCACCTAAAAATATAATTCTGCATTTTGTATTTGTTAATGTGATTGCCCCTGATTCGTTGTCAGCTCCAATCTCTTTTAAAAGTGTTGAATAATGTTTCCATGTCAATGGTGTCATTCCTTTTTTTTTTAAACTCTACGAATTGTATATAAATGCCTTTGACTGTCATTCACCTACTCCCGATTATAAGTTTCTGATTTAAAATTTGTTCCACCCAGGAGCGTCCTCTTCTAATCTGCTTTTGGCGCTCTCGTAATTGCTGAGACAAATGTCTTACCAGCGTGTTTTGCAAGTCACTGGAAGAAGGGAAATTCTTCTATAGTTCTTGGGGTTACTTTTATGGATTGGCTAAATTAATACTCTTTTCCAATCTTCCGACAGAGTTAATAATTATTATTGTTATTCTCAAGTGAAAATGCAGTAGTTAGTCAGAAACCAGTCCTAAAGTACAGGAGCTTGGAAATACGGTCGTGGCTCATCATCACAATGTAAACCGAGTAAAATGCTCGTCTGATTCTAATTCTTTCTCTTTTTTAGTGGAGAAGACATGAATCTGTTATCAGAGCGAAATGATTTTGGCGGGGAGTCGAACAAGCAACCGAACACACCAGCCTGCTCCTAACTGGTTTCCAAATTGGAAATGCTGCAAGTTCTCGTTACACGTCAATAGAATAGCACTGGTATTCTTTTCATCTACCGTTCGCTATCCGCCGTCTGTTCCATTGTGTGCCTTCTTTTGTTGACATTCACGTCATCCGCCCCGTGTTGATTGGATTTTCAGTTCTGGCCGCTGTCGTCATGGCGGGGAAACTGTGGGGGGGGGGGGGAGGGGGGAGGGGTCGTCCTATATTAAAAACACAAACAGCAGTTTTGGGAGACACGTGCGGCGGCTCCGACGTCACCAACATTTGTTCGTTAGCAGAGCGACAGGAGGCCCGGCTGAACTGTTGCACACTCACTGACGGGAGTGCAGTGAAACATTTTCTGGTAAATATTCCTCATTACTGTGACTGTAGGCTTTCTTGGCGTATTACAATGATGAAATCTTCTCGGGTGATCACCCGATTGGTGTCGTTGGCTTGACGCAAATTTTCGATGAGTTTCGATCCATCATTTTCTTCGGTTGAAGATGATGGGTACGAAACTCGTCGAAACGTTGCGTCAAGACGACACTACCACTCGGTTGACCACTCGAGAAGATTTCATCATCCCTCATTACTGGTATCCTTGTCTGTTCGAAAAAGAAACAACTTATCACTGAGCATTAGCGCCATTAGACAAGATGCTGTACAGTTTTTTTCTCCTTAGCGTGAATCCCGTCTAGTACGGGGTCCGTTGTGCTCAAGACCTGGCAAATTCATTTTATTTAATTTTACTGTGGTAACAGCTGTCTGGCACCTAAAAGCGGGTTTGCTAGGAGCAGGAATTTTGGGTCGCGTGGTACGTAATGCGGCCGGCGCACTGCTTGGTCCCTTCAACAGTAACAAAATAGTTAGGGTGTTTGCCGACATAGCGCAATAGCGCAATGCATGGTGCACCAACGCTTAACTACGGAATAGACAGTAAAGAGGCAGTGCAGAGGGAGGCACCTTTGTATGAAGTCCAGAGATGCGCTCGGCGCCCTATTGTAATCGATCAAAAGCGAAACGATTGCTCCCTACCATTACGACTCGAAATACACATTCTTACGAAATATAAGCTACTAAATAAAAACTTTTACGAATGGAAAAGTTAAAGGAACAACTCGTGATAGATATGTAGCTAAAAACGTACCACATATGCTTTTGAATGCATAACATTTCACATGTGCGAGCTGTAAAGTGCCACTGCTTTCAGCTTCCGATGACAATTAAGCTACTTTATTTTGTAAACATAGTTTTTTTACTTGCAGCAATTTTATTTTGCTCCTTAATTTCTATTTTCTGGGACTGTGAGCTTATAAATCAACTTTATTTCCAACACAAACAGCTACTACGGGACACACTGCAGTTTCAGTGTTGATATCAATGCTGGAATTTTTAACCTTAAAATAACGCATTTACTTTGCATATCTGGATGGACAGCCGTTGATGACTACTGACAGCCGTCCGAAATAATTTCGGAATAAATTGCCGTGCACAAATAGTCGAGTTGGTTATGTTACCGCTCGCGATAAGCGGGAATCCAGATACGGTAGCCTTTCCGGCACAAATTTTCATGCGTCGCTAGTAGGTAGCATATCTATAACTAACGCAACTGATTCCAGGATATTCACTTGTATTTTCTCCATACATTAGTGGATGCAGCTTTCCTTCCACCTTAAAAAAACAACTTCGATTATCAGCTACAATTAGTATATAGCAACTTATTACCTAAAACGAACGACAATTAAAGTAGCCGGTGACGTTATTTTTCACTGCAAACCATTCAAATTTTATGCAGCAGACTACTAGAAAATCACAGTAATTAAAGCCAGTACAGACAAAGAATCCTTCATCATCGAGCTGTCGGATACGAAAGAAAGCAGTGTTATGGCGCATTAGTTTCCTCGGTATGGACTGAAGGGTATTATATACAGCAATGGAGGAAACGCGCAAATATCAAAAGTTCGTTTTTCATTTTTAAAAGAATGGAGAACCTCTACCGAAAAACGAACTCCAGGAGTTGAAGTAGCAATGTTCCATTTACAAAAAATATTTTTTATAGTTTAATTAGCTTTTATTATTTACACCAAGAAAATCGGAAAATTCATTTTTCTCGTATTCTAATAGCAGCTGCATTGTGGGAAATGCTCTTTAGTTTCCTGAATGATCTTTTCTCTTACCTCTGGTCATTGTATAATTCTATTATAACAGCACATCCAACAACTTGTAACGTGTCAGACAGATCCAACACCTTCTATGGAAACCCTGACATGATAAGCAAATCCAGTAGTATGTCACGTAGCTCCGAATAAATCGTGACATTAAGTTAACCAGAGTAATACGAGTAACTAGTGAGCAAATGGAATACCACAACTAACACAAGAATGCCTAAATGCATGTCATACCTTCCCACTGTGAGACAGACGCAGTTCCGAGGGGAGAAACGAGAACAGAAGCCAGGAGCAGAACCGTGTTAAGTTAGAAGGCCCTACGATAAGGGACGGACATCCACGTCGCCAGCGAACCGTTAGGATCATCCCCCAGCCCATGTTAAAAGCTAGAGCCTTAGCGTGAGACTTTTTCGCGTCTCTGTTACGTCAGGACCACCCCCCAGCCCATGTTAAGAGATAGAGCCCTCCAGAAGAACAGTATAGATCTTACGATAACACTAAAGGACCACACCAGCTGCAAGTTTTAGCGTGAGACTTTTTCGCGTCTCTGTTACGTTGCAAACTTTAAAAACATTGCCCCACCACGAAAAGTATAATGTTTCTCATTGGATAGACAGAATTTTTGTAGGCGGAGTTTAAGGTTAATATTGAGACCCTGATTGGTCAGATGAAAACACAACCAGATAGTTTTTTTAAACCAACTTCGGTAAATTGTAGTAAGGAGAAGTTAGGAGAAAGTTTCTTCTGAGACGGCGAGGTGAGCGTAGCTGTGCTGTCCGCCACCCCCTGACAAACACTGACAAGGTAATGAACCCACACGATGTCGCATAATAGCGCATAAAGCTTCACTCAGAACTGCAGAAGTCTCATTTGTTACACCCCCTTTTTGCGTAATACTAGTGTTGATCGTCAATTAAAGCTCATGGTGTTCACATTTGCCACTTGAAGTAAAAATCTGAAATGCGATGATTTTTCTGTTATATAGTTATTTAGAAGCCACATCAGCCACTGTAATTTACGAGAAGTTAGATAAGTAATTAAAGATAATTGAGGATCACTGTAGACCATTTTGATAGTTTTCTCTTTTGTGAAACTTAATTTAAACCTAGATTATAGATGTGATACGGCATAGGTCATCCTTCGATCCATTGTAGAACTTGGAAACCCATTCAGGGAATATTCGTTCACATTTTTGTTGAACGCAGTTGGTCTTTACCATCCTGTATTACAACATTTCCTTTTATCAATAGTGCCGTTTATAAACAATGTTTTGTGAGTAGAATAAAATTTCCAATGGTAAACTTAACTGCTTTTTCGACGTTATTTTACCAGCTAACTAAAAATAGGAAAGCCTTGAACCCCTTCCACTAAATTTAGTTAGTATTAAGATTCTTTTACAGGGAGTGCAGTGGAGCTGACGCTGAAATCATTAAGTATTTTGGTTATATCATCGCTAGTCTCACTGAACTCTTCTGAATTCTATATGTCATGTGTGGTCTGGCGTCTCCTTACCAGCAACAGGTCCCAGGTTCAAACTAGTCAATTCCCTAAAAAACACGCTCAGAACGTCGTTGCGCATAAGTGGTAGGGAGACACGATATGGAACAAACAGACACCATGGAGAATGTTAGAAAATGGCGACCCTGCCAGGATGGTAAAATAGCATGATTGAAGGTCGACCACATGCCTAACTAGGTCAGAAAAATATCCTGCTCAAAAATTTTCGTAGTAAAACATTTTTCCTTAAAGTTATGCATAGTCGAAAACAGTAGCTGCAGCGATAGTTAGTAAGAAAGAATTCAATAAAAGTGAGACAATCTGGCAGAGACAATAGCATAATTAAGTTATGAATTTTAATATTGTTAGAATTAAGTTTTCTATCCAGTGCAAGAGCACAGGTGGAGGATACATCGTTGACTAGTTGGTTCTGACCTAACAAGTAAGTGAATGGATTGTCAAGTGGTGTGTGCTAAAAGTTTATGAAACGCGTGAGATCGTATGAGCGCATGTTGACTCGATGTAGGGAGCGTGAATTGTTTTTAAAACAGAAAATAAGGGATTCGGAAAGATTAGCAATGGCAGATCGAGACCTTGACCAAATTGAGGTAGAGACCCAGCATGAAAATGGACAGAGAATGGAGGACAATACAACTGACGATGCAGTATCGCGAGAAATAGGACATATAACGCACCATAACGAGGATAATGTACGTCAAGGCATAGAAAACGTAAGTCAGCATGCGACAGAGGAGCAGGAAAGTAGAGAGACAGCCGGTGAGGATTCTAACTTGCGTCTTGAATGCGTAGAACCCATAGCACAAGTAATCAGAGCTCCCTCACCACAGAGTAAAAGGAATGCGAGCAGAAACGTGTCACAGCACAGTTCAATGCAGTCGGTCGCAAACCAACAATTGGGCGAAAACACAGAGCGTAGGACGTCGGAAGGAAACGCAATAGGACCCACCAATCTGGCAGAATTATTACAATTAATAACGGAAACCATGACAAGACAAAATAAAGAAATTGCGAACCAAATTAAAATTCAGAATGCAGAAAAGACGAACCAAATTGCAGAAATCACGAGACAAATGCGTGAGATTAAAGAACAAAACAAAAAATTCAGTTACATCTAAGTCATATTGAAGACGAGGCAAAAGAATCTCGAGAAGTGATAGGAAACTTAGTAACAGGTCACAATCAGTTGAGAACAGACATTGACAATGTACGTACAAACATTGCGTAATTACACTCAGGACGAGATCAAAACATTATGTAACAACACCCAGGGAGAAGTCAAGAAACTTGAGAAACAGATAAACGTAATAACTAGACAAGCAGCAGGTACAGCGCGTGAAATTGTTGAAAACAGTGTGTTACACAAACGTTTCACAAAAGCAGCGCTGGAAAGATATGATAACCGCATAGTCAAAATACACTCCTGGAAATGGAAAAAGGAACACATTGACACCGGTGTGTCAGACCCACCATACTTGCTCCGGACACTGCGAGAGGGCTGTACAAGCAATGATCACACGCACGGCACAGCGGACACACCAGGAACCGCGGTGTTGGCCGTCGAATGGCGCTAGCTGCGCAGCATTTGTGCACCGCCGCCGTCAGTGTCAGCCAGTTTGCCGTGGCATACGGAGCTCCATCGCAGTCTTTAACACTGGTAGCATGCCGCGACTGCGTGGACGTGAACCGTATGTGCAGTTGACGGACTTTGAGCGAGGGCGTATAGTGGGCATGCGGGAGGCCGGGTGGACGTACCACCGAATTGCTCAACACGTTGGGTGTGAGGTCTCCACAGTACATCGATGTTGTCGCCAGTGGTCGCCGGAAGGTGCACGTGCCCGTCGACCTGGGACCGGACCGCAGCGACGCACGGATGCACGCCAAGACCGTAGGATCCTACGCAGTGCCGTAGGGGACCGCACCGCCACTTCCCAGCAAATTAGGTACACTGTTGCTCCTGGGGTATCGGCGAGGACCATTCGCAACCGTCTCCATGAAGCTGGGCTACGGTCCCGCACACCGTTAGGCCGTCTTCCGCTCACGCCCCAACATCGTGCAGCCCGCCTCCAGTGGTGTCGCGACAGGCGTGAATGGAGGGACGAATGGAGACGTGTCGTCTTCAGCGATGAGAGTCGCTTCTGCCTTGGTGCCAATGATGGTCGTATGCGTGTTTGGCGCCGTGCAGGTGAGCGCCACAATCAGGACTGCATACGACCGAGGCACACAGGGCCAACACCCAGCATCATGGTGTACACCACTGGTGATCGTCGAGGGGACACTGAATAGTGCACGGTACATCCAAACCGTCATCGAACCCATCGTTCTACCATTCCTAGACCGGCAAGGGAACTTGCTGTTTATAAAATAAATAAAATAAAAAATATTATTTAAATATTAATTATTCTATCTGTATGATGGTGATTGTGATTGTAATTGTAATAAATATTTGCTTATCTGGAACGTGGACGTTTAATTATTCGGTATCAGACGCTTGACAATGGCTTTCTCGTAAAGGCAATGTTACTCGTAGTTGACCGTGAAATAAAACTGAAATAATCGGACTTCGTAAATAAATCGTTTCCAAAGACTGCTGCGGTAGGTGCGGACTCATAATCTAAATCTCAATATTTCAATAATTTGCCAGCCATGCCAATACGTCGTACAGAGGTGATTGTTTTTATAAATATAAATTCTTTACAGAATCGAGTGCCTAGTCTGGTTGCAACTCGCAGTATTCTTCTATAACATGAAATATGGCGGTGTGCCAGACAATAGAATAAAATACGTGCTTCTCGCACCACTCCTACCAGAGCTCTCTCATTTCTTAATCAAACATAAGAGTAACGTAATTGTGCTTTTGTTTTATCAGCGACACAGCGCTGCAGTTGTGTGCCATAGGCTTTATTTATTTGTCACTGATTATTTATTTAATTAATATTTCGCGTTTCCGAGGAAACCCACGCTCGGCATGCAAATGTGCCTTTATATTGCCCCCTGAATTGCGAGGCGAAAGGACACACCTGCAGGCGAGCAATTCACCTAAAGGCACAAGAAAATCTAAGTTATCTACAACTATTTACATGACTTACATTATACACATTATATACAAAATTTCAATGACGCGGGTGCGCCGTAAAAGTTCTTATGTTGGCAGATAGAGTGCGCGCATGCGCAGAAGCGTCTGTGTGACTCCGGCACTGCCGTTATATCGTACAGTTAGATCACGCGGCACAGTATTGCAGTTCATATTGTTCGTGTGCGCGCGTTTCTCAGTCGTTGCACAAAGAAAATATTCAACCAAGATTACATATGAAGACTACATTCTATGACAGGTAACTTAGTTTTAAATTTACAATATTTGTTATCACACAATACAACTTAGATTGTTGAATGTTCTTAGTTACATAGCATTGTTTTGAAATACTTCAAAGAAAAATGTCCGTATGTTTCAGGTGCGTTGACCTATACACATCGTGTCGTTATTACAGTTGATATTCATCTGCTGCACAATAATTTTTTTACAGGTTAGTATCGTCGTGGTAAAGTTTTTTTGATCACAGTAACATCGTTGTATAACAACGTGATTAATACATAAGCGTGTCCATTTCCCATTTCCATTATAGTCGTTGTGATGCAGTTCGTTGTGACTAAAGGCATTGCTCATTACAGATCAGACGTGACCCGTCGAGTAATTGGTCCACGTGCAGTTCGTTTTTTTTTTACATTCCGTGGAAGCTTGGTTGCAGAACCTCGGACGGCACATAGCTGGCGTCGATCCTTGGACAGTCCAGGTAAGAGTGTCTGTCACATTTCGAGAACATTTCATTCCCTGAAGTTCCAACCAAAATTCTTCCACCCGTCGTGTTGTTTTCTGGACAGGCACTTTGTGTCCATTTAATCCAGTTAACATCTTGAAGTTAGGTACTGTAGTAATGTCACTAGACGATGCAGGAATTATGCACTTCACATTTCCAGTTTTTTTTTTTTTTTTGCTGAATATAGCTCACCTAAATGTTCGTAGTTATTAATCAAAGAAATCATTCATCGCGTTTACATAGATACGCTGCATAATGAATGGCATTAACCGTTTCTTTCACATAGGTTTCTGCGTAGTTGCAGAGTTAGTAATGTTCGTTAATGTCCGTGAACAGAGGTTCACTATGCAATGTCTTTTTGGCACTCGTTTTGTTCAAAATTTTTTTACATAGTAACAGTTACATGATACATCAGTTAAAAAAATAAGTAATTATACATACACACGTCACATATTTTCTTAGCATAAACATAATACAGTTGCACATAAACATGTTTGCATCATCATTACATAGCTATAGGTTATTACATTGTGTCACGTGATGTCATCTGAAATTAAGATAGGTTAGACACAACATTCATTACATCAGTAGGCAAGACCAGGCGTTTTCACTACTCAATAAATATTCAAAATAGTAAGAGAGAAAAAATGTTCGATTCCTCGCGTTTTGTGCGTGTGTGTAGAGTGTCTGTGTGGCCTTGACTACTGATAGATGCTTTTCGTGTTGAGAGATGTGCGTCTAATCTATTTCTCAAAGTAAAAGATCGCTTCACAGATGACGTCTGTCGGTTCGTCAGGTGTCATACCAAGTCAGCGGTACCTACAATAACAAATGCTCCGTGAAAAATTAATATATCATTCACTGCTACGTAATCATAAATTTTATTTTGATATTCCGTCTTCTAGGTGGTGGCGCGCGCTGAAAGAAGAGTTCTTCTGCCTTCAACTGCGACTCTGGAACCGCTGAAATGAAAATTTCTACACTACTTATTATCTGTGTTGTAACAACAGAGTTTTTCGAGTTGCTTAGCAATATTTTGATGGGTATGACTTTGACATTATTTAGCATGAAATGCTCTAAGATCTCGGTGTGCGTATTTTTCTAAAATTCTTTGAAGTGTGTCAACGTGTTCCTTCCAAGACTGTGTAGCTATCAGTATATCATCTACATAGTGTGTGACTGTCTCAACTAAATCGTCGCCAAGCACGGTATCCAGGGCTGTAATGAATACCCCAGAGCTGACATTCAGTCCGAAAGGTAGAACACAAAACTGATAGGTTCGCCCCCCGAACATAAATGCAGTATATTTCCGTGAATCAGGAGTGATACCCACCTGCCAAAACGAATTAGCGAGATCTATTGTGGAAAAATATTTTGCATCTAGAAATTTCTGTAATTGCTCTTCTAAATTTTCGGGTTTTGTGTGAACCGGTAAAATTATTTCATTAATTGCTCGTGCGTCTAACACTAACCTAATGCTGCCATTTGATTTTTTGACAACAAGTAGAGGACTACAATAAGGTGAGGTGGATGGTTCAATGACCTTCCAGTCTAACATTTGTTTTAATTCTTGCCACACAGCAGGTCGTTGAGATAACGGTACGTTATATGTCTTGTGGTAGAATATCTTGTGAGGCTTAACTTCAATCTTGTATACATACGTGTTGATAACACCTAATCGTTTGGTAAAAACTTGTAAATATTTGGATAACACTTCCTGTAGTTTTATACGTTCATGTACACTGAGAGCTGTAGCTTCACTTATCTTATGATCAAGCAATGTTTTCAAGTCCATTAGCTCTGTGTCAGATGAGTGTGTTTGCATATCTTGAATGTCATTGTCAAGTACTAACTGAACCTTGTACCCTGTACAGTGTTTGTCATGCCTTAGAGTTCTCCTGTCCAAATCAATAATAATTACACTGCCTTTATCATTTAAAATACATTTACCTTTGGAGAAGTCTATAATAGAGTCCTTCTCGCTCATAATATCTATTCCTAATATGCAATTTGTCACAAGGTTTTGTACAACCAGGAATGGCCATTGTACGGTTCCATTACCTATTTTAATGTTTACAAAAACTTGCTTCGTAACCCTACATGACTTATTACCTAGTGCAGTAGTTATTTTACAGTTTTGGGCAGGAAACTCAGGCACAGGTTCCAATTCACACATCTTTTTATAGAAATTAAAAGACAAAACGCTCACAGCTGCACCTGTATCTAGGATAATAGTAGTTGGAATCCCACCTACTACACCAGTAGTAGATGCTAAAACAATTTCATTTGTGTTTGAACGACATTGTGTACTGTCTTGTAAAAGTTCATCTGATATATTCTCATTGTGGTTGTATCTTATAAATAAAACAGGTAGTTTTTGTTTAGTATTATTAGGCATATCAATATTTTGTTGTTCAAGTGTGGTGTCAAATAACTGATTAACATTGCAGTCGCCCCGCAAGAATTCTTCAGCCACGACCTGGGGCATAGAAGTGACTGTTTCTAATTTGTCGGATTAGCATTTGTACTAGGTACTGACACAGATTGAGGTTGTGCATCAGGTGTCATTTCTATTATATTCACATTCGGATATTGCCTATTATGATCTCCAAACTTTTGCGGTTGTTGTTGCTGTTGCGCATTATAACTTACCTGTCGGTCGTAAGGCATGCTCCAATTTTGTCCTGGTGGCTGCTGTGGTAAAGCAGAGTTTGAATGGAAGTACTGATCGTTACGAGTCCAACCTTGATGCTGTCTTGGCTCGTAGTTATTATTATTTCTATTTCTGTTTGTGTTTTTGTTGTTGCCTTTGTATCCGTTGTTACCGTTGTAGTTATTACCGCGGTGCCTTTTGTATGGATTGCCGCATGAAGTGTTATTACTGTTGTAACTATTGTTTGTATTGGAATACGCGTGTTGATTTTGATTTTCGTATTGAGACGGCATGTGAGTTTGCTGTTTTTGCTGTACCGCGTATCCAACTGTGGGCGCGCCAGAATTGAGTTGGCAAGCCTGCATGTTTTGCATACCACTAGTGTAAACATTGTGGCTGCTGTTTTGCCGCGCGAAGCGCTGATCTTCAAGTAACATGTCAACCGAATCTAAGGCTGTTAAAAAATAATCTGAATCGTCATCCGGGATATGTAGGAGTTTTTCTTTAATGTTGAAAGGCAATTTGGCCTTCAACGCACGGAGTATATCACGCGTTGCGACTGGTTCGTCTAAAAAGTGTCCCATGTTCAAGTATTTTTCAAAATATCTGCGTAAGTTGCCATTTTTACTGTTAAAAGTTTCAGGTTCTAAAATTTGTCTTCTGAGTCGCTCCTGGACGGATTGCGACCAGAATTTGTTCAGAAAAGCACGCTCAAACTCACTGTACGTGGTACATACGTCAGCTTGACTGTATGCCCAGACAGCTGCATCGCCTTGGATGTAACCGACAATATATGAAATCTTTTTCCGGTCACTCCAAGTGCGTGGAAATGCGTTACTAAAAGATTTAAGAAAAATCACCGGATGAATGGTTCGTTTTTCTGGGATAAAAATCTGAAATTGCCTGTGTTTCATTAAGCTTTCTTCTTCCTTCGCATTGTGATATGGATTTATTCCACTGTAATTACTGGTATGTTCAGCTGGCGAGTAATTACGATAATGTTGCTGTGGTTTACCATGATAATAGCTTGTGTTTGTGTTTGCACATCGTGGTATGTGTTGTAGTCGTGGTGTGTTTTGTTCTTGTGTGTTTGTCGTGTGCGGTATGTGTGTGTCATACTCGAATGTATATTGGTTCCTGAACTGTGCATTTTGACTGATATTTTCGTTACATTCAGACTGTGGTCGATCGGTGAATTGTCTCATGGGTGCAGTGACGGATTGTACTGCGTCACTGATCAGCTGTTTGTTATTAGTAATGTATTGCGCTACGGAGTTGTGCACAATTGTTGGTAAATTTTCACGTAAGCATCTATCAAAATGTTTGTCTTTGTTCACTACCCAATCATGAAATTCTTTATTAATATTTTGAAAATGAGCTGTGGCATCAGATTGTAAGATGTCAGTCAGGTGTTGTTCAACATTGTCAAATTTATTCTGTACGTCAGTAATTCGTTTTTCAAGGTTGTCATGTACTGAAGGATATGTTTGAATTTGTTCAGTAAGAACTTCACACGTGACATTAAGGTTTTTTACTTGTGTCTGTAAAAGTGCTACGTCAGTTGTAGTCTTTTCTTGTCTCGTATTAAGCTGGGAAAATTTAGTACTGAGTTCAGTCATCTGTTTGGTCAGTGTGGCCTCTATAAGTTCCACACGTTTACATAAAGTGTCATTACCTGTCTTGAGTGCTATGAGGTCAGATTTAATTGCGTCATTTTGTGTCTGTAAGGTTGCCATGTTTTCGGCGTTTTGTTTCATTAGCATTTGTAACATGTCGGCAATGTTTACTGTTTGCAAGGTCTGTGCCCCCGTCGCGTCATTAGACGTGACGTCATGCATCAACATGGGCTCTGACTGAGACTTTGAAATTTTTGTAGTGGACGGCCTATTGCCAAAATTTCCGTCAACACTTGCGTCAATGTTTGATAAATCGTCACTACCGGTTGCTGTCGTAAAGTCATTTTCTAACATTTGTCTCTCGTCCGAGTCGGATTGCGTCTGAATAGTACGTCTTTGCTGTTCCATTTTTGCGTATTGATTTCTAGTTATTACCATGCCACACGTGATATATGTTTCAAGAAAATATTTGACACTGATTTTAAAATAAAATGCAGTTGAGCATGAATCGCTCGTAGCAACAATGGCTGTCTGTTAATTTAAAAATATAAACTGAATTTGAGATTATTGGTAATGGCTGCTGTCCATGTTACTACGTATCGTACAGAAGTCGGCCATATTGTACACTCGTGTATTGGTATTGTTGCATACGTTATTGTTTAAGGAAAAGTACTGAGAATGAAATTTATCACTGAAAACTGTTATGCACGAAAGAAACACTACAGAATCTACTGAAAAGCTAATACACTGAATTATACGTCTGGTCAAGCCTGCTAATGCAAAGATGCTGCGTCTTACCTTATTTTGCTGGAAGTTTCATTGCGTCTTCCCGCAAAATTTTAGAATTGGAAAATATCTTCAGATTTTTTTTTTGTTATCTCTCATACATTCACGTCCAGGTCCAGAAAGTTGATTTTTCACATGAAACAAAGAGAACAATGTAACAAATGACAAAATAACAAGTCCGACACGCTGTCGCCAATATAAAATAAATAAATTAAAAAATATTATTTAAATATTAATTATTCTATCTGTATGATGGTGATTGTGATTGTAATTGTAATAAATATTTGCTTATCTGGAACGTGGACGTTTAATTATTCGGTATCAGACGCTTGACAATGGCTTTCTCGTAAAGGCAATGTTACTCGTAGTTGACCGTGAAATAAAACTGAAATAATCGGACTTCGTAAATAAATCGTTTCCAAAGACTGCTGCGGTAGGTGCGGACTCATAATCTAAATCTCAATATTTCAATAATTTGCCAGCCATGCCAATATGTCGTACAGAGGTGATTGTTTTTATAAATATAAATTCTTTACAGAATCGAGTGCCTAGTCTGGTTGCAACTCGCAGTATTCTTCTATAACATGAAATATGGCGGTGTGACAGACAATAGAATAAAATACGTGCTTCTCGCACCACTCCTACCAGAGCTCTCTCATTTCTTAATCAAACATAAGAGTAACGTAATTGTGCTTTTGTTTTATCAGCGACACAGCGCTGCAGTTGTGTGCCATAGGCTTTATTTATTTGTCACTGATTATTTATTTAATTAATATTTCGCGTTTCCGAGGAAACCCACGCTCGGCATGCAAATGTGCCTTTATATGTTCCAACAGGACAATGCACGTCCGCATGTATCCCGTGCCACCCAACGTGCTCTAGAAGGTGTAAGTCAACTACCCTGGCCAGCAAGATCTCCGGATCTGTCCCACATTGAGCATGTTTGGGACTGGATGAAGTGTCGTCTCACGCAGTCTGTACGTCCAGCACGAACGCTGGTCCAACTGAGGCGCCAGGTGGAAATGGCATGGCAAGCCGTTCCACAGGACTACATCCAGCATCTCTACGATCGTCTCCATGGGAGAATAGCAGCCTGCATTGTTGCGAAAGGTGGATATACACTGTACTAGTGCCGACATTGTGCAAGCTCTGTTGCCTGTGTCTATGTGCCTGTGGTTCTGTCAGTGTGATCATGTGATGTATCTGACCCCAGGAATGTGTCAATAAAGTTTCCCCTTCCTGGGACAATGAATTCACGGTGTTCTTATTTCAATTTCCAGGAGTGTAGAAGTGCAAACGAAGCGACTCACACTTGAATAAAGAAAGAAAATAATTAAAAATTAATAATAGCATAAATGTATTCTTCTCTTGCCGTTTTTGAGAATAATGTGGAAGAATATTAAAAAATAAATTAGTAATACAAACTAGCATAGAACCAGAATAACGTGGCAGAACAGTAGGCAACAAAATTTAGATAAAGGAATAATTTTTGACTGACTTAGACAACGATTCAATCACTGCCTAAATTCAGTGCAAAAATTAAGTTCGAAGGGAGGTGATATGTAAGGTGTCAGGCAAATCCAACACCTTCTCTAAAGACCCTGACATGATAAGCAAATCCAGTAGTATGTCACATAGCTCCGAATAAATCGTGACATTAAGTTAACCAAAGTAATACGAGTAATGAGTGAGCAAATGGAATACCACAGACTAACACAAGAATGCCTAAATGCATGTCATACCTTCCTACCGTGAGACAGACGCAGTTCCGAGGGGAGAAACGAGAACAGAAGCCGAGAGCAGAATCGTGTTAAGTTAGAAGGCCCTACGGTAAGGGACGGACACGCACGTTGCCACCTAACCGTTAGGACCACCCCCAGCCCGTGTTAAAAGCTAGAGCCTTAGCGTGAGTCTTTTTCGCGTCTCTGTTACGTCAGGACCACCCCCCAACCCATGTTAAAAGATAGAGCTCTCCAGAAGAACAGTATAGATCTTACGATAACACAAAAAAGACCACCCCAGCCGCATGTTTTAGCGTGAGACTTTCTCGCGTCTCTGTTACGCCAGGACCACCCCCCAACCCATGTTAAAAGATAGAGCCCTCCAGAAGAACAGTATAGATCTTATGATAACACTAAAGGACCACACCAGCTGCAAGTTTTAGAGTGAGACTTTTTCGCGTCTCTGTTACATTGCAAACTTTAAAAACATTGCCCCACCACAAAAAGTGTAACGTTTCTCATTGGATAGACAGAATTTTTATAGGCGGAGCTTAAGGTTAACATTGAGACCCTGATTGGTCAGATGAAAACACAGCCAGATAGTTTTTTTAAACCAACTTCGGTAAATTGTAATAAGTAGAAGTTAGGAGAAAGTTGCTTCCGAGATAGCGAGGTGAGTGGAGCTGTGCTGTCCATCGCCCCCTGACGAACACCGACAAGGTAATGAACGCACGCGATGCCGCATAACAGCGCATAAAGCTTCACTCAGAACTGCAGAAGTCTCATCTGTTACACCCCCTTTTTGCGTAATACTAGTGTCAATCGTCAATTAAAGCTCATGGTGTTCACATTTGCCACTTAAAGTAAAAACCTGAAACGCAATGATTTTTCTGTTATATAGTTATTGAGAAGCCACATCAGACACTGTAATTTACGAGAAGTTAGATAAGTAATTAAAGATAATTGAGGGTCACTGTAGACGATTTTGATAGTTTTCTCTCTTGTGAAACTTAATTGAAACCTAGATTATAGATGTGATATGGCATGGGTCATCCTTCGATCCATTTTAGAAGTAGGAAACCCATCCTGTATCAAAACATTTCTTTTTATCAATAGTGCAATTTATAAACAATGTTTTGTGAGTAGAATAAAATTTCCAATGGTAAACGTAACTGCTTTTTCGACGTTATTTTACCAGCTAACTAAAAATAGGAAAGCCTTGAACCCCTTCCACTAAATTTAGTTAGTGTTAAGATTCTTTTACAGGGAGTGCAGTGGAGCTGACGCTGAAATCATTAAGTATTTGGTTATATCATCGCTAGCCTCACTGAACTCTTCTGAACTCTACATGTCATGTGTGGTCTGGCGTCTCCTTACCAGCAACAGGTCCCAGGTTCAAACTAGTCAATTCCCTAAAAAACACACTCAGAGCGTCGTTGCGCGAAAGTGGTAGGGAGACACGATATAGAAGAAACAGACACCACGCGGAATGTTAGAAACTGTTAAAGTGTAGAAACTAAAACGCATGTTTAACAAAATAAACAGAACGTATCCGTTCACCTTTAGCTTCAAACACAGCTTTTACTCGGCAGCTATATGGCAGACCCCAGGCACGCGCGCTAAGTTTTGGCACACGGATTGCAGCCAAGTTTCGATTGTGTATAGTCTTCTCTATTCTGCGGGCTTAACGTAAGGCGTGACAGGCCAACGGATTCTGGACGAGTCTAATGCAAAAGAAGTTATAGAAATCGCTGGATCTGCTGCACAAAAAAAGAAAAAATATGTGGCCCAGCTACTGGGACAGGCTAAGGTTTCACTATATGTTGTTGAAGCAATTTATACCTCTTCAGTTGTTATAGCGCTCACTGAAAGCATGGGAAATTGCGCTGACGTGTGGGCAGAACTCAATTTCTGGCCTTTGTAGCAACAGTGACGATAACTGTCCAGAAACAGTTGAATCTGAACCATTTCGCCCCGAATCTCAGCAAACATCGCAACCACCTCTTTGGTGTGCACACCGACGTCCTGCGATCAAAAAGAGGAAGGAAACTGGTGCCCTCCTGTAATATTTAAATGAGAAGGATGACTCCGCTTTAAATACTGTCTGGAAAAGCTGTCACGATCATCACCACAAGAAGACGTAATGGAGGCGATCTTCAGAACATGGCTATTATAACTGTGAAAAAATTTCAGCAGATTTCAATGTGCAGATCAAGACTAGAGTGTTAAATCAGTAGCGTCAGTCCTGTTCTGGTTCAGAATGATATTCATTCTCCGTCGCAGAACTCTTCAGCACCATTCTCGAGGTCCATTACTAAAATTGTTTTGTGGTGGGAGCTGAGGTTTCTGTTGTGTATCAGACATGTAAAATATTTATTTTCTGTTTGAATATATTGGAAACAATGCAAAATTAGTAGTAACTATAAGAAAACTGCTTTCATACAATGTACTTCCCAGGCGCATGACTTTGTTATGCGTGTGATCGTATTTTGACTCTTCGTGTATCGTAATTTCTGGGACGGTAATTGGGAATCAGCTAAGCGTTTCTTTGAACAGCCTATAAATCGCAGGCTACTCGGTGTTACAGTCCACAGGTCGCTAATCCGCCCTGGAGGTTCGATTCAGGTGTGACTCACTAACCTCTTTCGCAGGCTAGCGCAATGTACGTTAAGCTAGTTGAGCAAGTGACACCATCTTATACCGTAAATGCATTGAACAGTGACACAAACATTAACAGTGTATGTATTTGTACATGTGAAGGTGTAGGTTACTATGGGCAACTTGTCGACTATCGCGTTATCCCAACAAATATTTAGTTCAATTAACATGGCCGGCCGGTGTGGCCGAGCGGTTCTAGGTGCTACAGTCTCGAACCGCGCGGCCGCTGGTTCGAATCCTGCTTCGGACAAGGATGTGTGTGATGTCCTTAGGTTTAAGTAGTTCTAAGTTCTAGGGGACTGATGACCTCAGCAGTTAAGTCCCATAGTGCTCAGAGCCATTTGAACCGTTTTTTCAATTAACATGGTGTTTCAAAAAGATTTCAGAAGGCCATATCTTCTACATCAGTGGTTACCACCCTTACCCCGAAGTATTATCAGATACTGCTTGGTAACGACAACCCCCCTCCTCCTTCCATCGTCAACATCAGTCCCATGCTAAACTTTAGGACGAAAAAGAATTTTCTTCCTTGAACATTTTTGTTTTGAAAAGGACGAAGTATTGTCAATTATTTAGCTTTTGTAGTTTTATTAGGCCATGAACCAATGATCGATAACTGATTCTACGTTTTTCGGACAAGCTTTTCTTACAGAGTGATGAATCAATGCTCAATGAATCGCGGGTGCTACCTTCAACTACATGTCTAAAGACAAAGCTTAATTGTCTACTTCCACCCTTACCCCGAAGTATTATCAGATACTGCTTGGTAACCACTACCCCCCTCCTCCTTCCATCGTCAACATCAGTGCCATGCTAAACTTTAGAACGAAAAAGAATTTTCTTCCTTGAACATTTTTGTTTTGAAAAGGACGAAGTATTGTCAATTATTTAGCTTTTGTAGTTTTATTAGTCCATGAACCAATGATCGATAACTGATTCTACGTTTTTCGGACAAGCTTTTCGTACAGAGTAATGAATCAATGCTCAGTGAATCGCGGGTGCTACCTACAACTACATGTCTAAAGACAAAACTTAATTGTCCACTTCGATGCTAGGCAGTTTTACCATTGATTGCAATGTGCCTATGTAATGTAATATGATTGTAATATTCCGGCTGCGAGTACCAGAGATGATGCCCTATCATAATTTGAGACTACATCGCTCTTTGCTGTGACGACAACACTCTTTGTTGTGAAAAAAAAGCCATCTTTTTTCTGGTAATTGTTGAAAACAAGTAATGCCGATTGTACATTGTGTTTTTATGAGGTCAGATAAGTTTGCATATAGAAGTAGTTTGAAGTGCAGAGGTCAACTTGTAATCGCAGTTCTCAAGAATAGAAAATTTAATTTGTGAAAAAGAAGGTAAATATCGTTTACTAACTTTTATTCAATGTTGGATCCCCGGACTTTCATAAAAACTATTAGTGTGTTTAGCAATACAGTGCGTAGAGATTTCTTCGCGAATTAACAATACTGGGCGAATCTGCTACTATCACGGTCCGAACGACGAGCAGTATTTCGCCATCAGCTTGTGCGTTCAAGACGTTCCCTAAGCGACCAGTTTGTTAGAAGATATCATACTGTCACTGTTTCTCGACTTTCTCATTCTGAAAGCGTTTCCAGAAAATCTTACGGCGACTGTGAGTACTTCTGTGGCCAAGAGAGACGGGAATCTTCATCACGAGTTATAGCAGTTTTTCTCCGATTCTGCGTGGCCTTCTCTGAGAACCGGAGAAGCGGAAACCTCCGACCGCCAACTCGACCTGTACCTAACCCGTCCTCTCCTTACAGCAGACACAAAGAAAACACATTCAACTATTGTCAAATTTTGTTCACAGACTTTTATCTTAGACAGAAAAAATTAGGAATAGGCATCTAGACAAAGAATCAAAAGGGAGTTTAAATTCAGTACCTGTCTTATCTGTGTCAAAGGTCAAACAATCAAATTGATTAATTAATTTTTTTTATTGTGTAGAAGAGTTGCGTTTCAACAGTTGTTACAAAACATGCTGCTTCCGAAATACTCCTCTTCCTAGCGACACTTGCTTACCCACATCCTGCACTGCAATTGGAAACCAACGTCGCTACAATGTATTCATTATCTCTAGTTTATCTGGTTAGTGGACTGCTGAACTGACAGACATAGGAAGACTTCAGGCTGCCAGTGTTTTGTATCTTCTTCTACTGCTACTACTACTACTAATAATAATAATAATTAAAATAATAATAATGAATAGAGTCATGAAAGAATGGGAAAAGATACTTGAAGAAGAGAACTGCTGGAAACCAGTTTCATTAGGGAAACAAAAAAAAAGACCTACGAATCCCTTACTTAACCTCTGCGGCCGATCTGACAATAATGGCAGATTTTCAGGAGATGGCTATAAAACACACAGAAACTCTAAAAGAATCTGCAGAAAAAGTCGGCCTGCAGACATCATTTGAAAAGACATTGTTTGCAACAACACATTTCGAAATTTCCAAATTACAAAGCAAATATGGAGAAATTAACAGAGTATTGCACTTGAAATATCTAGAAGAAATTATATTTGAAGAAATATGCACAACAAGAAAGAATACAAAAAACTCATAGAGGTTTAGGATTAGTTCAAAACCTGTATAATAAAAAATGCCAAAATCAGACACTACAAACCAGTAATTAAATCATTAATGTTATATGGCGGCCAAATCGGAAAATTTTAGGACCAAGATGGACCGAAAATGGACATTGACTACAGGAAACATCCATAATTGAAGAATACTCTAACACAGAGACAGACACGAGGAAAAGACGTCTCAAATTCTATGGCCACATAATGAGGCTTCCCGAACACAGACTAACAAAAAGAATACTAAAATACGTAGGTTCCCTCGCTAATGGAAGAGAATCGATCCAAAATGTTAAAAAAAGACTTCGAATTAGCCAAAATCACCGAAGAAGAAGTAGACCTAAGGAACAAATTTAGAATAAAAGTAGAAAAATGGGAGGTTATTTTCCAGAGACAAAAGCCAGAAGAACCGGAACAAAATGGATCGAAGAAAGAAGAGCTAAATTGGGGGTATGGAATGGGGAAGGACGTTGTGCAAAATGATATTGATAAAGTCGACGAGCAGCTCTTCCGTTACAGCGAGCTTCGCCATTCAGAAGGACCATGTCGATGTATTCTACAAACGTGTGCTGAACCATGTTGCTCTAACACTCACAGACAGGCAAATGAGGCTCGAACCAGAACCTAGAGGTACAACAGATGTCAAATGACATCAGCCGATCTAACGTAGCCAGCCCTCACAATGACCACCCCGTTGTTGCAACCTACCTGGTCGTAGGTTGTGTTCCAAAAAAGGAACAGCATAGAGACAGAAGTGATGGCACTTTCCGCAGGACCTAACCATCATTTTGCAGGACAATGCTCAAGCACGTACAGTGAAAGCTGTTACTGATTTGTTTGACTGATGGAGCTGCTAAGTACTATTGAAACGTCCCCTTTGAAAAATTATACATGACTGTGCTTAAACTGACACACAATATTTTTAGCGCAACGCAATCTGACTTTCCAAAATCCCTACAAAAGAATGGCCCTGACTAACATTAACCTATACCTTTCACAAATCACTTACCTCACAAAAATCTTCATTACTCGAACTACTGCAATACAGCGAGCGCCACTACTGCCAGCTAAATAAAAGATTCAAACTACGGAAGGCACTAACTACTGATAGGCATAGTTAGCAAATGAAAGATTTTAATAGAGAACAAACAATGTATTTACCTTAATATCATCACAAGTCATAATATATGTAATTTCAAAACTCCGCCATTTCCTTCCACACATCCACCACTGCTGGCGCCTCACCTCTAACTGCGCAACGCTACGCGCTGTTCACATCCAGCTGCCCAACACTACAATGGCAGACAACAATGCAAACTAGCCACAGACTGCACACAGCACAGCCAGTGATATTCATATAGAGCGCTACGTAACGTTGCCAATAAGAAAACATAAACAGCCTACTTACACTATACCACCTACTACACTCCTCTGACTTAAGCCCTCGCGAGTTTAACTTGACTTCAAAACTGAAGGAAACACTTCACAGCATTCGCTTCAGACCTGCTAAAAATTAGTTGGGCAATAGACCGCGCAGTTCGAACTGTCAACACAACTGGCGCTGCTAAGAGTATCCTACGACTTCCACATCGCTGGCAACGGGTTATACACAATGCTGGTGTCTATTTTGTTCGAGCTGCAAATAAATAGTTGCCACTATCAAAGTTCCAACCCTCGTATTTCCAGAAGAATATCTGCACTGTTGAACTTATTCTCCATGTTCTTTTCTGTAACGGAATGAGAATGTCGTCTCTTATTTTTAACTGCTATTCTAAATTTCCTCTTAGTTTCTGTTACTGCTTACTCTATGTACAGGCTGAACAGGATGGTGCATACGCTTGAGTCTTGTCTCTTTCCCTTCTCAACTACCATCTCCTGTCTGTACAAGATATGGATAGCATTATGCTCATTGTATTTTATCTCTGACAATAGTTTTGTAGAGTGTATGGTAGTTAACTCTTTATAAGCTTTTCATCTGTCTGCCGTAACAATGCAAATATAACGCCTGGAAATTCGAAATACTTCCTTGTAGCATTTTCTTTATTTAGTATATGGTTTAGATAATTATATTTTACAAATACATGCATTAAATTAATACAAGACAATATAGCATAATATGGAACAGTAAAACCAGTTGAAGACAAAGAACAGCCATCCAGGAAAAAGTTCCTAGATATAAAATTGCTGGAAGCATAGCCTCAAGCACTCACGGCAGATAACGCAGCTTCACAACAATATTAAACAATATAAAGTTTTGCCTTTAACAGAGAATATAACGCTGAGTTCGATCTCCCTCGCATCATCAGACCCTTTAGAAACCAACTAACACTGAATGGCAAAACTGAGCGAGTTGGAACAGTGGTTAGTTAGCACCGTGGACTGGATTTACGTTTTCCATAATTTCCCTAAATCGCTCCAGGCAAATGCCTGGATGATTCCCTTGAAAGAGCGAGGCCGATTTTCTTCCTCATTCTTGATTCATTCCGAGCTTGTGTTCCGTCTCTAATGACATCGATGTCGGCGGGACACTAGACCCTAGTCTTCCTTCTTTGCTTCTAATTGGTGAAATACCCCACTGCCAATCTTCAGATTTACGTTGGAGACTTCGTGTGGGTCTGATGCATCTTTCGCGACACGCAAACCTTCCGTATTTTCCACGTGGAAATATAAGAAAGCGGGTGTATAGAGGCATTTCAAGGCATACAAATGAAGACAATCTCCCCCAACACGAATATGAATCCCATAGAACGTGTTAGTGATCATCTCGAGAAGCTAGCTAGTACCTACAGTCCTTCCCAGATCTTGTACAAGAATTTATAAACAAGACCTTGTTCTGTTGCAATGTGTACAACGAATGGTTCAAATGGTTCAAATGGCTCTGAGCACTATGGGACTTAACATCTGTGGTCATCAGTCCCCTAGAACTTAGAACTACTTAAACCTAACTAACCGCCGGCCGAAGTGGCCGTGCGGTTAAAGGCGCTGCAGTCTGCAACCGCAAGACCGCTACGGTCGCAGGTTCGAATCCTGCCTCGGGCATGGATGTTTGTGATGTCCTCAGGTTAGTTAGGTTTAACTAGTTCTAAGTTCTAGGGGACTCATGACCTCAGCAGTTGAGTCCCATAGTGCTCAGAGCCATTTGAACCATTTGAACCTAATTAACCTACGAACATCACACACAACCATGCCCGGGGCAGGATTCGAACCTGCGACCGTAGCAGTCGAGCGGTTCCGGACTGAGCGCCTAGAACCGCGAGACCACCGCGACCGGCACAACGAATGGTAGCTGTTGCCAAGATACGTAGAGAAAGTATACTTTTGGAAGGAGGGCGGCGAATAGCTGTTTGTTAGAGAGTAAAGAGAAGGTAGAAAATCAGGCACGGATCCAGGATTCGGTTCTAGGGTGGGGTACAGCGGAATGACCGTTCTTTTCTGTCTGTGTCTCCACTTCCCCCCCCCCCTTCCCCCTCACTAAAACGTAATTTCTTATCAAGCTCACATTTAGTGTACAGGAGATGCCACGATTTCAGTAATAATAGCAGTGAAATACAATAAACGATATACTAGAATAATAATAATAACAATAATAATAAAAACAATAGTAAAAACAACAATAGTTCGTTTACATTAGTGTGTTGTACACCGCATTAGTAGAATGTCTAAAAAATTGTTTTTCAGAAAATTTTCGAGAAAGTGGAAACCACGTATGCCATTCATTTGATATAACATCGACATTGTCATATTCTGCAGTAAAATCGTTAGAGTCTTATTTGCAGATTTTGAGCTTTTGTTTTTCGTAAAGTTTTGGTTCATACAAGCTGTTATTCGATTCACAAGCCAGTCTGTTTTATTTTCATAAAATTCTTCTTCATGTGAGACTGCGCTATTATGTGGTGAAACTGCGCATGGTTTCGGAGGAATGGCTCCTTTGTTATTGAGAGTAATATGCAGAAGAAAAATGGCCGGCGCTTTTTCAAGCTCCACCAGGTGCTTTATGTTTCTGGGAATAATGTTTAGGCTTTGCATATGGGCTTACTACAAACGGGTCGTCTGTATAAAGGCTGAAAAGTGCAGAGCTGAAGTAATTGGAATCTGGTGTCTTAGCATCAACGTGCTTCATGTATGTGAAACATAAGCAAGAGTATTTTGTTATATTCTTCGTGTTCGGTTGTAAATACAATATTTTTGTACAGCGTATTCCATAGTGAGTGGGAGACTTCTGTTCATTTTTCTCTTCCATCAGATAAGATTAGTGGCCATCTGCATACTCACGGGAATAATGAGCTATGTAAGCCTACTCGGAATGGTTTAAAAGAAAACATTCTCGATACTGAATAGGCAAATATTAACTAGTGTAGCATCGAGGTAATTTCCCATTGTTAAAGAGAGTTCTTGAGTTAGTTGGTTGTTGAGCCTGAATTATATGAGAGGGATAATTTTATTAATGTGAAAATTTTATTTCTATTGCGCTTATTTTACCATGGGTATATATATTATTTTCGACATTTTCAAAGGTTTCGTTGAAGATGGCACACTAATCCCATTTGGACGAAAAGAAAAACAAATATTTTCCACCCACAACTAAATAACTTGCATCAAAATAATACAATTACAATCAAACAAGAACAACATAATAAAATAAAATTTCTAAATGTTTTAATCACAACGATAGGCCAAAATACACATTTAACAAGTTCCAGAAATAACACTATTGGCATTGATCACAACATTTTATTGACTTCATTATACCCTACGCGTTCCGTTGTTACGCCATTTTCAAATGATCCAAAAATATTACACAACGTTTTATGGATAACAATACGCATATTGAATCTGTCCATTGTAGATGAACAGTATCTCGTCAGTTGCACAGTAACAAAATTTATATGCTCATTACCACGATCATGTAATGGGATAATGACATAAACGTCATCAGCAAATGTATTTGAAAAGTGCTAGAAGAGCAGTATATAGGCGGCAAATGTAAACATAGTCGTATTAACTCATGCAAAATACAACATGCTGGAGATATTTATATTGTTAATATTTCTCTAACAGTAATGCATATGTTGCTGAAGATGGGAATAAGCTCGATACTAGGGTGGCAATAAAATGAAATAAAAATTTACTTGCTCGAACAGTCCACGTGTATAGTGTCGGTTCATGGTGTCCAACGGGCACTATGAACCGCCAGTATACCCGTGGACTGTCTGAGAAAAAAATACGCCGGGAGAAGCTGAAGAATCACATCATATACCTTTACGGGGAGGAGATATATCGCAGCATGAAGAAACTCGACAAACTGCGCCGCCGAAGATGCCGTTTGCTGAGTGCTCTTGCATTCCTGAAGAGATGTCGTAGTGCCCATTGGAGACTATGAACCGGCAGTATACCCGTGGACTGTCTGAGAAAAAAATACGCCGGGAGAAACTGAAGAATCACAAAAATTTACTTGATTATTTATATTTTAATCGCTTGTTATTTGTAGCTAAACACATTAGCAGTTTTCATACGAGCACTTTTATTTTGGTGCCTTACCTCTGATTTTTTTTCTTTTTTGTGCCATTGTCCCGTATCGGTACATTGACGGCATGGTTATTAACAAATCTGACATGGTTTCTTTAACGGGTTTGCCGAGTATCCTTCATGCCACCACTCTATTACCTCCCACCCACACCAGGACGGAGCATGTGTACCCGAACTGTATTGCAATTAATAACTGATCAGCAGAGAACGAGTTATACATATTTGTACCTCTTTTCCCTACGAGATGTTCTTTATACGTAATAGGAATTGCTCCTCCTGTTTGCCTTATACACTACTGGCCATTAAAATTACTGCACCACGAAGATGACGTGCTACAGACGCGAAATTTAACCGACAAGAAGAAGATGCTGTGATATGCAAATGATTAGCTTTTCAGAGCATTCATACAAGGTTGGCGCCGGTGGCGACACCTACAACGTGCTGACATGAGCAAAGTTTCCAACCGATTTCTCATACACAAACAGCAGTTGACCGGCATTGCCTGGTGAAACGTTGTTGTGATGCCTCGTGTAAGGAGGAGAAATGCGTACCATCACGTTTGCGACTTTGATAAATGTCCGATTGTAGCCTATCGCGATTGTGATTTATCGTATCGCGACATTGCTGCTCGCGTTGGTCGAGATCCAATGACTGTTAGCAGAATATGGAATCGGTGGGTTCAGGAGGGTAATGCGGAACGCCGTGCTGGATGCCAACGGCCTCGTATCACTAGCAGTCGAGATGACAGGCATCTTATCCCCATGGCTGTAACGCATCGTGTAGCCGCGTCTCGATCCCTGAGTCAACAGATGGGGACGTTTAGAATACAACAACCATCTGCACGAGCAGTAAGACGACGTTTGCAGCAGCATGGACTATCAGCTCGGAGACAATGGCTGTTATTACCCTTGGCGCTGCAAGACAGACAGGAGCGCCTGTGACGGTGTACTCAACGGCAAACCTGAGTGCACGAATGGCAAAACGTCATTTTTTCGGATGAATCCGGGTTCTGTTTAAAGCATCATTATGGTCGCATCCGTGTTTGGCGACATCGCGGTGAACGCACATTGGAAGCGTGTATTCGTCATCACCATACTGGCGTATCACCAGGCGTGATGGTATGAGGTGCCATTGGTTACACGTCTTGGTCACCTCTTGTTCGCACTGACGGCACTTTGAACAGTGGACGTTACATTTCAGATGTGTTACGACCCATCGCTCTACCCTTCATTCGATCCCTGCGAAACCCTACATTTCAGCAGGATAATGCACGACCGCATGTTGCTAGTCCTGTTCGGGCTTTTCTGGATAGAGAAAATGTTCGGCTGCTGGCCTGGCCATCACATTCTCCAGATCTGTCGCCAATTGAAAACGTCTGGTCAGTGGTGGCCGAGCAACTGGCTCGTCACAACACGCCAGTCACTACTCTTGATGTATTGTGGTATCGTGTTGAAGCTGCATGGGCAGCTGTGCCTGTACACGCCCTCCAAGCTGTGTTTGACTCAATTCCCAGGCGTATCAAGACCGTTATAACGGCCAGAGGTGGTTGTTCTGGGTACTGATTTCTCACGCTCTACGCACCCAAATTGCGTGGAAATGTAATCACATGTGAGTGCTAGTATAATATATTTGTCCAGTGGATACCCGTTTATTTCTTCTTGGTGGAGCCGTTTTAATGGCCAGTAGTGTATATTCAGATGGGGCAACTTGCTTCGTGCCCACGTTGTGGTAACTTAGGACTGTGTGGCCTATTATTCTGATGCCGCCTCCCAGTGGCTGTTTCCTCTTACAGCCCTCGGCAGTTTAGAATGTGCTAGCCCCTGTAGCTATAATTTTACTGACAATCAACAACTTTGACAGTTGCAATATCGTAATTTTTATGTGGTTTAAATACTACCTTGTTATGAAATATTTTATGTGACGAGTACCTTTTGGTCTTAAATCTGTTCATCTGTTACTATATGTGAGTATAGTCTTCTATTAAATCTATTCGGATAATAATCATCTAAAAAAATAGTTCAGATGGCTCTAAGCACTATGGGACTTAACATCTGAGGTCATCAGTCCCCTAGACTTAGAACTACTTAAACCTACCTAACGACATCACACACATCCATGCCGGAGGCAGGATTCGAAACTGCGACCGTAGCAGCAGCGCGGCTCCGGACTGAAGCGCCTAGAACCGCTTGGCTACAGCGGCCGGCAATAATCATCTATCTTAGTTGTTTTCTGTGTTAATGATGTTGTAATATTTTAGGTAATCGTTGGCTTTTCTGATGAAGACAGCCATGCCGATATCGAAACCAGGATAAAGTAAAATCTTGCTACGACTGGTTGGCTGTTTTGTACAGATCATTAACTTTCATAACTTTTGCTTAACGCTTTTGAGGCATTGTTTAAAAAAAATTGTATATAGTAAATGTAAGTGGACGTAAAGGGCGCTGTTATGCGTCTAACTTTTCCTATGGTCTTAGTTTTTCCCTCTTTCCCATTTCCCAGAACCCTCTCTTCCACAATCCCAATAGAAATAGCACACGGCAATGTTGTAATTTCGGTCTCTTTTAAAATTGACGATATGATGTGTATGTAATTCATTGACAGCTTTTGTACGACTTCATGAAGTTCAGAATGCTTAAGTGTAGTTGTCACATATCTTGAAACCGTTAGCGCATTAATCACGTATGAGAATGGTAATCAAGTACTACTTTTATATTACAGTATGTGACGAAACTGCCATAGGGGCACAAAATGTCAAAGGGGCACCGTTTCCCCTCTAGGTGTCCATGAGGGTTTTGACACTAGTGATGTTCGTGTACGTTACATTTTCCAGCAATATCTCTAAAAATATTCATCACATGACAGTTAGAAAACCGACTCTGAATATCACTAGCGTCAAAACTTTCATGGACACCTAGCGTGGAAATAGTGCAGTGTGACATTTTTGTCAACTAAGAAAATGTGTTTCTTTTTACCTCTTCTAAATCCTTTAAAATTTTGTACGTACGGTTTTATACATCATAAACACACAGTATGGTTCCGCTGCCCCTACTGATTTCGCTTTATGCAACCCGCACTACCCCTGCATAAGTAACGGCATATAGACAGGCGATAGCCTCTAAGAGCTTAGGGCGATATTTAGTGAACGGAATCATAGCAGTCATATAGGTTTTGGATGGCTGTGTTGGTTTATTCCGTTTATAGTACTTAATCTTTCGTAAATGGTTCAGAAGAGCTGTCTCTTACAGCGTGTCTCAGCATCGGAAACAACGAAATTAATAGGAGATATTTAAACGAAAAGCGTGGAAGAACAGCTTTCCGGTATGCAACCCAATGAAAAAATTAATAAATGGGTCACTGCGTTAATATTCTAAAACAGTTTCATAAACAAAATCTTTACCAGTTATTCTGCGCCATTTTGACAATGTGCTTCACAACTCCGGAGCGAACTGGCCAACAACATTGTTCTGTTGTGCGAAGTTTCATAAAACAACATCGGTAGGGGCTGCTGAAACACCATGTACGGGGTGAACAAAAGGTCTCTCCGCAGTGCCGTATGATTGTTAGCCGCGCATGCCGTATGCCTCAGTGAATATACCGAAATGAAACTCAGTGAAAGACAAGTTATTAATTTGTTGAATATTCATTTTCACTTACAAATTTTCACATTAAATGTTGAAAGTGTCCCCCCTGTTGTTGAATTGAATACACAATCCAATTCGTCTAATCATGTTTTCTAACACAAGCTGTAACATTTCTTCTGTAACAGAAGCAGTGAAAGTGGATATTGCAGTTTTCAATTCATCGATGGATTTTGGACCGTTTTTGTAGACAGTTGCTTTCGCTGCACCCCAGAAGAAGTCAGGTGGTGTTAGGTCAGGCGATCGTGTAGGCCAAAGTCCCTGTGAATTATGCGATCACCAAAAACATAAGCAATCAGTGACATTGAAACGCGAGCTGTATGTGCGGTTGCACCGTCTTGTTGAATATAAACGTTCAGTATTTCACTTAACACAAGTTCTCCTATGAATGGGTACAGAGTATCACTGCAGTATCGTTTTGCGTTTATTGTTTCGTTGAAAAATATGGGACCCACAATCTGACGTCTAGAAATTGCAATCCAAACTCCTATTTTCACAGAATGAAGTGGTTCTTCATGCATTTGCAGTACTCCACATACGAGAATTTTGGGGGTTCATATACCCGGATGCCGCGCGGGATTAGCCGAGCGGTCTGGGGCGCTGCAGTCACGGACTGTGCGGCTGGTCCCGGCGGAGGTTCGAGTCCTCCCTTGGGCATGGGTGTGTGTGTTTGTCCTTAGGATAATTTAGGTTAAGTAGTGTGTAAGCTTATGGTCTGATGACCTTAGCGGTTAAGTCCCATAAGATTTCACACACATTTTTGAACATGTGCCCGGATGAATGAAACCACGCCTCATCAATGACAAACGTTTCATTAAGAATATCCCTTCCATTTTGTTGAACGAAATTTTTGAACCATCGACAATAATGCAGCCTCTTGCCATGATCTTATTTTTCAGTTCATGCACGACTGTCACTTTGTATGGGAAAAGTTCTAATTTTTTCCTTACAGCTGTGTGGGCCGTTCCGACAATAACACTGATTTCCTGGGCGAGGTTTTTTACTGATTTGCTCGGACTCATGGACATTTTATCGCAAATATCGAGCAGTTTATCCTCAGACAAAACGCTAGGACGACCACTTCTCGGTGTATCTGTCACTGAACCCGTACTTCGAAATTTGTTAATGTGGGACTGTTGTCTCCGGGAAAACTGAATTAAATGAAACTGTGTATTTACCGCTAGCTTTGAACACTCGTTCGACTAAAAACACACGTTCTTCAATGGTTAGCATTTTAACAGTGACAACAACGAAACAAAGGGACTGAACTTAAACGTTCACGTCAACACGTAACGACACACACCACCAATACTACTGACGCTGGCTGAGATAAACGAAACGGTGGAATGTTGGGAGAGTCCACTTGAAGGGAAGTAACCCAGGCAGGCGAACAAGCATACGACACGCGCGGTTAACCATCATACGGAACTGCGGAGAGAGTTTTTGAACTCCACGTATAACAAAGTAACAGCGGCGCGTGATTACGTAACAGATCGGACTTAGAATTCTCGCCAGTAGATTAAGCGCCAGAAGTTAAAGTCCGTATACATGCAATTCCCTATGGGACTTAGTCTCTGAAATAGTGATTTGTTAATAACTTCCGTAATTGTTAATATATTTCTGTCATATTTGGTATGTTTACTAATAGGACAAGGGTACATCGATTGTCACCATTATTTATGCAATATTTTGAATTCCGATTTTTGACGTTATCCCGGCAGCGCATACTAGCCGTACTAGGTATGCGCTGCTAGCTAGGGGTCCAAGACGTTTTCTACGCTCTACGCTCATTCCTTTCAATAGGTCTTCTTGGTCTTCCTTAGTACTTGCTATGTCGTCTCTGAACGTCAGCACTGGCACTTTTCACCCACGCATTTTTATTTTTATTTTTATGCAGAATACCCTCTACTATAGCGTTCAGTCGACATTTCTTCAGCATTGCCCCAGCGCATCGTCTGCAACTTCCCTGTTGTCTGTCGATGACTTAAGACGCGGCAGGTTGTGAAGTTGGGTTCAGCAGCGCTCCACAACAGACAGGCGGAACGCCAGCAAAGTGAATTAGACTCAATTACTTGAATTGGAGGAACTGAACACAATTGGCCGAGTTAGCGCGGTAGCCGCGGCGTTTTCCTCTTCCCCGACCAAACTCGGTGCGTTGGCAAACAGGGAGACAGTTGCGTAACCGATCCCTCAGTCACCGTCGGAGAGGCCACGCGCAATTGTTTAATTATGCGCTGCACTGGTCCACCTTGAGTAGTGTACGGCGCTCGGTGATCCGGAACGAGATCCGCTCGCGTCTTTTTTGTCCTCTGACGTGAGCTACATTTCTCTTTCATGTTGCGACACGACTTCTTTCTATAGGTTGCGTGGACCTTTTCCCTCCCTATTATAATTCAGTACTTCTTGCTCGTGAAGTGAGTCCGTTAAAGAATAGGAGCATTATGAGCCCCGTTGTTTTACTGTGGTCTGCAGTGGAAGAACGCCGCAACTAAACGCACTGGAGAAAATAATATTCACCCATCTAAAAGGACACTGCAGTCACTTTGCAGCACTGTGGGAATGGTATCAGGCCCTCATGTGACCTCCATCGCTGAATTGTGTGGTAGTGAAATGGTGTGAATGTGCTATCCGGCTGTAATCACTGCTGTATTTATTTATTTAACATATGGTGATATATGAAGGTGGCAGGGGTAAAATACAGGGAGCGAAAGGCTATTTACAATTTGTACAGAAACCAGGTGGCTGTTATAAGAGTCGAGGGACATTAAAGGGAAGCAGTGCTTGGGAAGGGAGTGAGACAGGGTTGTGGTGGTGGTGGTGGTGGTGGTGGTTAGTGTTTAACGTCCCGTCGACAACGACGTCATTAGAGACGGAGCGCAATCTCGGGTGAGGGAAGGATTGCGAAGGAAATCGGCCGTGCCCTTTCAAAGGAACCATCCCGGCATTTGCCTGAAACGATTTAGGGAAATCACGGAAAACCTAAATCAGGATGGTTGGAGACGGGATTGAACCATCGTCCTCCCGAATGCGAGTCCAGTGTGCTAACCACTGTGCCACCTCGCTCGGTCGACAGGGTTGTAGCCTCTCCCCGATGCTATTCAATCTGTATATTGAGCAAGCAGTAAAGGAAACAAAAGAAAAGTTAGGAGTAGGTATTAAAATCCATGGAGAAGAATTAAAAACTTTGAGGTTCGCCGATGACATTGTAATTCTGTCAGAGACAGCAAAGGACTTGGAAGAGCAGTTGAACGGAATGGACAGTGTCTTGAAAGGAGGGTATAAGATGAACATCAACAAAAGCAAAACGAGGATAATGGAATGTAGTCGAATGAAATCGGGTGATGCTGAGGGAATTAGACTAGGGAATGAGACACTTAAAGTAGTAAAGGAGTTTTGCTATTTGGAGAGCAAAATAACATGTTGGTCGAAGTAGAGAGGATATAAAATGTAGACTGGCAATGGCAAGGAAAGCGTTTCTGAAGAAGAGAAATTTGTTAACATCGAGTATTGATTTAAGTGTCAGGAAGTCGTATCTGAAGCTATTTGTATGGAGTGTAGCCATGTATGGAAGTGAAACGTGGACGATAAATAGTTTAGACAAGAATAACACTTCGACTGAACGTTGCATCACTCTAACCCGTCCGGTGACACAAAAGAGGACGCTGTTGGGCCTAAGTGCACGCCACTTGTCTGCCATTCAAATCAGTAATTATGGTTTCTGTCCTACCCCTCGTATCGTTGCTTGTTGCAGACCATTGCTACTGATGGTTTCACTTTTCACAGAAAGTAGTGTAAATGACTAGATAACAAGGGCAGAATATTTGGGTGTTTAGTTGGTCTGAAGATGGCAATTTCAGTTAGCGAAATTAGTTGTCTATACATCTATTTATTGTGATTTGGACAAATAAAACTTCTCCACTAACAAGATTACGTATTTCTTATCCCTAAACATTTAAACGATATGATGTGCTCACAAATTTACATCTTGCAGTCGAATACTACCGCATTTTATGGAAATCGTCTTCATTGTCAAATTACCTTATTTCTCGTGCGAATAATGGTTACCAGGAATTTCAGTCTGCCTGTGACACTTGGCTGTATAGCCGAGGTGCCTAAGGTACGCCTGTGCTGTGTATCCGTGGTAGCGGGTTCCAACCTTGGCGGTGGAAGAAATTTTCACCACCGGTAACTGGTCGGTAAGAGGAGGAGAGGAGGTGACATAAAGTTCCTGATCAGCGGACTGTCGTCCAATAAGCCGACGATTATCCTATAGAGAATTAAGTGCGAGGGCCGTTTGGAGCTGTAACGGAATGAGTTGGCAATGCGCCGGCACCGAAGTTCCACGCCTATTGTGAGAAATTGCGCGAACTGGACCTATGATCTGAATGGCTCCTTCACTAAAAGGTGGCGTGATTGCCAGCGTGCCAGAACTCCTATTTTCGTTCATTAATTACTACTGAATTATCGTTTAGATTCTGTATGTAATAATAAGGAAAAACTTAGCAATACCAATCTACTAATACGTTATCAAAACTTAATTTTAAAGTCAAGTTTTAGGAAAGATCTGACTAAGTGGAAAGAGCTGACACTGAATGACCAGCTAGCGAAGCTGTTTGCACTACTCAGTTTTAATCTAAAGTTATACACCAAGCAGTTCGGAAGTAGGCGAACTCAGATCGCAATAATATTACAGATACCAACTTACTGGCTCACTTTTTTATAATGGGCTTTCTCGCACACCTAGATCATTGACCCAGTGCCTTCATCATTTTTGTCAATGACGTCATTACTATTATCAGTGATGTTATCATCTTTCTCAACGTGAAGCCACGCCCTCTGCCCATCCCCTCCTTATCTCGAGTCAGTCATAACGAAGCGATGTATTATAATGATCCATTCTCGTCTAAGGAGGAAATTATTAGGGAAAGTTTTGATGGAACAAGAGGGGAGCTTTATAGGGGGCCGGAGAGTGGAGTGTATAAGATTTGCAGACGACAAGGTTGTGATGGTAGAGAGTGCAAGAGAGATGGAACAAATGTTAGATGATCTAAACACAAAATTAGGAGAACATGGAATGAAAATTAACAAGAAGAAAACTAAAAGCATGGTAATTGGAGGGAAGGGGACAAAATGCCGTATGAAAATAGGGGGAGAGGAAGTAGAGCAAGTGAAATACTTCAATTTCTTGGTAAGTGTAATAATGGATGATATGTATTGCTTACCAGAAATTAGGAAAAGAACTGAAATGGCAAAATAAGGATTCAAGAGCAAACAGAAATTACTTTGTGGACCACTAAACAAAGATCTGAAGAAAAGACTTGCCAAATGTTACATCTGGAGCGTTGCTCTATATGGTACAGAGACCTGGACATTGAAGAAGGAAGATGAAAGAAGATTGGAGGCACTAGAGATGTGGTTATGGAAAAGAATGGAAAAATTGAAGTGGGAAGACAGAGTAAGGAATGAAGTAGCATTAAGAAGGAAGGAAGGAAGGAAGGAATAAAAGGAATGGTGGAGGGAAAAAGGGGAAGAGGAAAAAGAATATATCAAATAGTGGACAATATAAAAGGAGACAAATATTCAGAAATGAAAGGCTGCCTATGGACAGACAAAAGTGGAAGAGGCTTAACACATGACAAGACATGCCGTAAGGCAGAATACCATACTACTACTCGTCTAACAGATCCTAAAATTTCCCTTCCATTCTTCTGTATACTATTGTTCAAATGTTCATGTGTGTGAGAATTCCTAAGAGACCAAACTGCTGAAGTCATCGGTCCCTAGACTTACACACTACCCAAACTAACTTATGCTAAGAACAACACACACACCCATGCCCGAGGGAAGACCCGAACCTCCGGCGGTAAGGGCCGCGCTCTCCTTGACATGGTGCCTCTAACCGCGCGGCCCCCCTCTCGCCCCCCCCCCCCCGCGGTTATTGTTATATTTATTTCAGCATTTTGTATATTAAGGGGAAACTATGTTACTTATCGTAGGAGGTGTTTCAGTGATGTATGCGGAAGTTCCTAAATTTAAGCTGCTTTTTTTGTGGGAATATGCAGGTTTCCTTGGTGTTCAAGTATTTACAACTCAGAGTGCATTGAAATTCAGTTCTTTCTCAGTCAATGGACAGATCTAAATTCGCTGAATAAAATTAATTTCTGCACATCAGGATTATTTTTCTATACTTTTACATCGTAAAAAGTAATACATTTTCCGTGGTTTGGCACTTGCTACGATTTCTCTGCAGAGTATGCAATGGGCTTCATAGTGGCTACCGGTAAAGGAAAACTACTTTCATTTCTATTTTTCGATGCATGAACGAGTGTGTGATTACAAGACGTCTGTCCCATGAAGTGTCCTTACATGAACAAATCCAGGCTATTCCTCATCACTACTTAGTATTGGCATGTTGAGAACTGTAACTTTTCTGTGAAGTAGGGCAATGACGTTGTAGTATGTTGATGAGTGTGCTTTCATTGTGTACATTTGGTGTGTATCTAACTTGTTTCATCAACAAATCATTCGGATTCAATGTTTAAAAAGGAACTATGGCTTATGTATTAAAATCCCATTCCATACTTAATGTATTTAATCAAATAATGACATAAAATTACTAGTATAATTAGGAGTGATATTCTAACCGTTTAGTTGAATGGATGTAGTAAAGTTATGTGTTCCTTTTTGTTTTTTAATCCGTTACCAGACTAAAATGTTAGGTGGGCCAGTAATCAAATGAGTAATTAAAGAAAGTTAATGAAAGTAAAGTAACAGTTATTTTCCTTAACAAGATTATTAAGTATGTGAGTTCCGTATCAGGAATCTTATTAAAATTATCAGAGAACGCCAAGCTTTCAGTTAGTGAAGCAACCTAAGTAAGCAGAGAGAAAAGTAATGGTAGCCTGGACCCTGTCAAGACTAACAGAGAGAATACTATCAGTAGCCTTTCACATATTTTACACTGCACGGATTTAGGCCACTTTTTACTATGACAGGAAAGTTTCAAGTTGCTTGTGCGATAGTTCTTGCTCTTATCTGTCCTTGCAACCTTCGGGATTGTGTGGATGATATTCTTCCACAAGTCTGATGGCAAGCATTCCAGCCTCATATATTTTATACCGTCACCTAATGACTTTCCAAACTCCGAATTAACGTTATTTACTATTCCTACTTTATTTTATTGTAAGTCATACAAACCTCTAATACTGGATCCCAAATTGACTCAAATTTCTCCTTCCATTACTTCAGCAGATAGTTCTTCCCCCTTGTAGAAACCCTCAGTGCACCTTTCTACGTATCAGCTCACTCCTTTGCGTTTAAAAGAGGAATTCCTTTTGCGCTTTCAAATTCGACTCCTTTGCTTTTTTTATTGGCATTTGTTTTGACTTTTCTGTATTCTGAATCTTTCCTTCCAATGACGGTTTTCCATTCAATTTCTTCATATCTCTCCAGCAGCCTTTTCGCTTTAGTTTCATTACATTTCCTGTTGGTTTCATGCCAATGTGACTTAAGCCTATAATTTTTGTCCTTCTTTCTCTCTTCAATAAATTGATTTCTTCATTACTAAACTGTGATCCAAGTATTTATCTGCTACCCGGTTCCCCATCCAGTCCAGTGTCTGGTTGCGGAATCTCGGTTTAAAGACTAATGGAAATCAAGGAGAAATTTGGAAAGTGAATTAAAATTAAGAATAAAGAAAAATATCTTTAGGGTTTATCAGTTACATTGTAATTCTGTCAGAGACGGCAAACAACTTAGAACAGTAGCTGAATAGTACCTTGAAAAGAGGTTGCAAGATGACCATCGATCAAAGCAATGCAAGGGTAAAGGAGTCTGGTAGAATGAAATCAAATGATGTAGACAGAATTAGATTAGGAAATGAGACGAAACAGTAGTCACCATTTGGGCAGCAAAGTACCTGACGGTGGCCGAAGTCGATACAGCATAAAATGTAGACCAGTAGTAGCAAGGAAAAGTTCTCTGAGAAAGAAATTTTTGTCAACATGTACAACAAATTTAAGTCTAATGAAGTCTTTTTTTGAGGTATTTGGATGTAGAGGTGTATGGAAGGAAAATCTGGCCGATAAACCTTTCAGACAAGAAGAGAACAGAGCTTGAATTTTGGTGATAGAAAAGCATGCTGCAATTAAATGAGTATATCGAGGAAGTTATGATTACTGAACTGAATTAACGAGAAAAGAGCTTTATTGAACAACTGATTCCATTTGGGGAGAAAAGAAATTTGTGGCGCAACTTGACTGAAAGAATGGGTCAGTTGGTAGGACATATCCCGATGCGTAAAGGAATCGTTGATTTGGCAGTAGAGGGAAATGAAGTGGTGGTGGGGGGGGGGGGGGATTGCAAAGGGAGACAAAAGGCTTGATTATAGTAAGCATGTTCAAACGCATGTAAGATTAGCGTGGAAACCTGCATTAAAACAGACTTCGGGATGAATACTGTAGAGCAAGTAGCAAAGGATTTTAAGGAGAAATGGGAAGGAAACTGAAGTCCACGGAGGAGGAATGTATACGGTTTGCTTATGAACGAAGGGCTTATTTCAGTAGTGGTACAAGTCCATTACCTCCACTTTTCTGTCTATAATGCTCCTGACATTAATGGTCCAAACAAACAGAAAGAAAGGTTCATCTCTAGCAAGAAGCCATATGCTTGAATATTTCTGGTATCTCGACTGTAGATTTTTCAGCGCTCATTTATCTTTAGGACTCTGTATCTCTAAATGAACAAAAATGGACGTACTACTATTGAAATAAGCCCTTCAAATCGTAGTTGTGTTAGAGACCCCTTATCAGTTAGATGGAGTGGATGGCACCTTGATTATAGATTGTAAAGTAAACATAAAACGAGTAAGGTAGGCAGCTTAAGTGTCGTGGTAGTGAGGAAATTAGGTAAGGAATAAGATACTGAAAGTAATAGACACATTTTAATATTTCGGGAGATAAAGATCATATAAATTGTGGAATGGCAATATCAAGAACATCGTTCCAGATAACGAGAGATATGTTAGCAGAGAATATAAATTTCTTTGGGGAAGCCTTTCAGGATGGCATTTGTTTGCGACTAAGCATTATACATGGAAATGAAAACTGCACATTAAGCAGTGCCGATAGCAAGACAATAAAAGTTTCCGAGACATGTTGATATAGAACAATGCGGAAGATTAGATGGGCGTTTTAAGCAACGAATGAACACTGATAGAATTGGGGAGAAATTTTTTTTACAGAACCAGGGTTAAATTGGTAGGATTCAGCACCAGGCTTCATGTAATAGTTAACTTGGTAATGGCGGGGAGGTAGAGGTAAAAACTGTAGCTGTGGACCTGGCTTTGAATACCTGAATACGACAATAGTTTCAAAAGCATAGGGTGCATTAGTTAAGTAGGTATGAAAAAAGTTACGGAAGTCAAACTAGCAAGAGGAGCTGCATCATACGACTCATGACTGCAGTAAAACAAGAAGCGAAGTGCTGAATCTAAGGCAAACTTATATTTCATAAGCAGCAGGGCGGAACCGTGTCGGATGTTCTCCGAAGTCAAACATGAGTAGAGGAGACCACGACCCAGGTATCTAAAGCCCTGTGGATCTCACGGCCGAAGGCAGGGAGTCGAGTTTCATAGTTTCTTTATTTCCGGCAACTCAGCCTTCTCGATGAGTATCGTTTGTACTGGGACTAAGATGGATTTTTAACCACAATAGAAGGACCTTCGAGATTATTCTACAGGGAAGTAACCACGGGTCGCGAAAGGAAGGTCACAGAAGACTAATGCAAATACAAGGAATATGAAAGATATAAGCAGGACAGTACTCACTACATAGTAAATAATAAGACCGACATATGTAGGACAGTACTCACGACAAAATAAACAAAACTGGAAGTGAATTATCATGCGGAATACCTTTTCCTATAGTTGTACATGACAATTTAAATCTGTGTGCCCAGTCTTTCTTGTGTAGACGTCACATGGCACTGAGGAACTCAGAGATTTTGACTCGAATCTCGGTTCGGCACACAGTGATAACTTCTGACATATTATCACAATAAATTCTACTAACGTGTGCGTCCTGAGAATAACTTTTAGGTTTTCTGCTCTGACAGGGAGGCCATTTCGGGCAGTTCGGTCTCATCCTGTTGTTGTTACTCATTTAGCACCACCCGGGAGGCAGGTGTGACTTAGGGTATGTCACGGACGCGAGTAACTTGCATACAATAAATCACATTGTTGGTGAATGCCCGAAACGAGCCTTCCGCTGACCAATAAATGACAGCCACCATGAATCACCTGAACGGCTCAACTGGATCAACAGATTGGACTTAGAAATCTAAGAACTCGTGTAATGTGCACATAATTTAGTATAATACTTTGGACATTTCATTCTGTACCTATATTTTGGTTGTCACTTCTTACGCTGTATACGCTTAAAATTATGTATTTAACCCACTTCTGTATCATGATACGATAAAATAAAATAAATCACAATAAAGGGAGGCCTGTGGCTACGTAAAATACACCATACCGATTCACGTCTTGGAGACTCACAGCGACAAATTGGTTCCCACAGTTCTGTATTACTATCAAGGTTTCATAACTGCGTTAAAATGTTTGTAAATCTGTGTGGTGAAGTAACCAAGAAGATGTAAATATTGATGCTTTTCATAACTATTTCGGGGACTGCCCTACTCGTTTGTTTACGTGTTACTGACACGTCTATTAGGGTAAAAGAGGAGGGGCTCCCCTCAAGAAAGCTTCTTTGAAAGCTTGTTTTGTTTATGTAAAGCACGTGAAGAAGAATGTATGTAATTTACGTTGCGTCACATCTGATGTTAAAATCATTAGAGACTGGGCTGAGTTGTGAAACAGGAGAAATGTAACTACTAAAATCTACCATGATATCTGTATTTGACAAACTAATTTTAATTTTGAGAAACAGTCATTTCTGTGTATTTACGAGGGGTGTTTGGAAAGTCCGTGCTAAGTCCGAGAGATGGCACCATCGGCGAGTATAGAGGTCATTTTTAGTTAGTAGCATCTTTGGAAAGAACGCACACCAAGTTTCAGCCATATTTGTCTATTTCTTTGTGTCTGGCATTCGTGTGAATCAAGGAAGTCGAGTGATTGTGAAAAATGGATGAAAAAGAATTTCGTGTGGTGTGTAAGCGTTACTTTATGAAAGGCAAAACGTCTCAGGAGACTAAAGACAAGCTTGATAAACATTACGGTGACCCTTCGATTAGAACGCCAAAATCCCGAGCTGGTTGGAGGTGCCTGTCCATGAAGTTCCAACCACTCTCAACTTGGGAGAGGTCCGGTCACTTTGTCGGCCGGGGCAGGGTTTGGCAAGCACGAATACAAGCAGTAGAAACTCTCGCAGTGTGCGGGCGGGAATTATCCTGTTGAAATGTAAGCTCGTGATAGCTTGACTTGAAGGGCAACAAAATGGAGCGTAGAATATCATCGACGCTCTGCTGTAAGAGTGCCGCAGATGACAACCAAAGGGATCCTCCTATGAAATAAAATGGCACCCCAAATCATCACATCTGGCTATCGCGCCGTATCACATTGGTATCTCATCGCTCTCCAGGGCTCAGTTCATAGCGGGACTCATCGCTGATGACAATTCTCTTCGAATCAATCAGATTCTAGGCCGCATGTGCCCAACACCTCTGCAAATGAGCTTGTTGCTATATAGAGATTAGAGCTCAGCTGCCCTTCCGAAAGTCGCCTGTTAGAGGTCCTTGTGGTCACTGAAGAACGAGCTGCACGTCGGATTGATGATAATGATGAATCCAGGGCCCTGAGTGCCTCTCTGAGGATTTCTCGATCCTCAAGTACTGTCGCCTCTGCAGCTCGATCGCTTCTTTCTTGACTCTGTGTTTGGCCATGGTTCATCTAAGGTTCACCCTGTGACGTATGGTTTCCATTTTGTGTGCCACAGTTTCACATTTCCTAGTTCGAAAAATTCAGTCAACATGCCTCTGTACCTACGTGGTTAGTATTGTTGTTGTTGTGGTCTTCAGTCCTGAGACTGGTTTGATGGAGCTCTCCATGCTTCTCTATCCTGTGCAAACTTCTTCATCTCGCAGTGCCTACTGAAACCTACATCCCTCTGAATCTGCGTAGTGTATTCGTCTCTTGGTTTCCCTCTACGATTTTTACCCTCCACGCTTCCCTCCAGTATTGAATTGGCAATCCCTTGATGCCTCAAAACTTGTCCTACCAACCAATCCCTTCTTTTAGTCAAGTTGTACCACAAATTCCTTCTCTCCCCAATTCTATTCAGTACCTCCTCATTAGTTACGTGATCTACCTATCTAATCTTCAGCATTCTTCTGCAGCACCACATATCGAAAGCCTCTATTCTCTTCTTGTCAAAACTAGTTATCGTCCCTGTTTCACTTCCATACATTGCTACAATGCATACAAATACTTTCAGAAAAGACTTCCTGACACATAAATCTATACTCGATGTTAACAAATTTCTCTTCTTCAGAAACGCTTTCCTTCCCATGGCTAGTCTACGTTTTATAACCTCTCTATTTCGACCATCATCAGTCATTTTGATCCCCAAATAGCAGAAATCATTTACTACTTTAACTATCTCATTTCCTAATCTAATTCCCTCAGCATCACCTGATTTAATTCGACTACCTTCCATTATCCTCGTTTTGCTTTTGTTGATGTTCATCTTATATCCTCCTTTCAAGACACTGTCCATTCCGTTCAGCTGCTCTTCCACGTCCTTTGCTGTCTATGACAGAGTTAAAGTGTCAGCGGCAAACCTCGAAATTTTTATTTCTTCTCCATGGAATTTGATTTGTACTTCAACTTTTTCTTTTGTTTCCTTTACTCCTTGCTCAATACACAGATTGAGTAACAATGTAGATAGGCTACAACCCTGCCTCACTCCCTTCCCAACGACATTACGGTCATACATTGCATAACGTTGGGAGTAAGGTTCTGCAAAAAATAAAGAACAAGAAAACATGATAGTGTGAGAGTGTTATGTGATACGATGAAAGTTTATTATTATTGCCACTCTCCCTCTCTCTGTCTCTCTCGCTCGCTCTCTCTTTTCACACACACACACACACACACACACACACACACAAAAGAAAAAATCCAAAAACCTACTGTCATACTCACTCACTCTCTCTCTCTCTCCCTCTCTGTCTCTCTCCCTCTCTCTCTCTCTCCCTCCCTTTCACACACACACACACACACACACACACACACACACACACACACACACACACAAACAAACAGACAAAAAAATCCCTAAACCTACTGGCATCCTGACTCTCTCCCTCTCTCTCTCTCTCTCTCTCTCTCTCTCTCTCTCTCCCTTTTCACACACACACACACACACACACACACACACACACACACAAGAGAGAAAAAAATCACAGACCCCTCTGAAAGATTGAGAACAACCAGTAGGAACACCTTCAACTGTTCCACTGTCAGCCATCTTGTTTTTACACCTTCAATTGTTCCACTGCCCGCCATGTTTGTTTTTAGAGCTGGTAAAGCAGTGAAAAAGTTACAGTGACAGTGACAGTGGCAACTCAATGTATAGTGTGTGACAGTGATGAAGATGATTAAAAGAGAAAATGTAATTGAAACATTAAGTAAATAGACACACACATAGAATTAAATAATTTCAGGCATAGATATGACAAGTTTTCAAATCGTAATTTTGGCTTAAACAATTTGTCTACTTTAAGGTATAAGTAGTTGCAGAAGACAAACTGTGCAACAAAACGGTCACTGTAGAAATAGAACACATCAGAAAAACCACACCATCTGGTAAAAAGGTATGAATTCGTAATTTATGTTTTTTTTTTCAAATATCTGTAATTACGATTTAAAAATTAATATCTACATGTATACAAACAGCAAAGAACACTCTTTATCTTTAACAGATGGAAAATAAAAGCCCACTGAAGATGCTGCAACTGCAGTGAAACATGATTGCTTTAAAAAACAAAATTGTGTTTCGCTAAAGGCAGGCAGTATCCAAAAACATACATATTATTTACTTGTGTTACATTTTTTACCAAATCCATTCTCTGTGTAATTACTGTATGGAATGTGTTATTCAAAATGTACTTTTTAACTGCTCTTTTAAATACGTTCGTTTTAGTTACCTAATCTCATTGGAAAATTTATTCCTTGGTAGAAAATAATGTGTACATACTGAATTTTATACCTACTCTTTCTCATTAAATGTCAGTTCGGTCTAGATCTTGTTACATGGTCACGAACAGAACTTTTTGTATTGTAATTATCAAATCTTTTATGTGCACGAGCTACTGGTATATGTATTCACATGATGAAGTTAAAATCAACAGTGTCTTAAACAGATTTTTACGACCTAACAGAAGAGACGAGCCACGGGCGGATTAACGAGGCGCAAAAATTTCGAAAGACGCTGAGACGGAGAGGCGTGTCAGCTGCAACTGGAGCGTTGCGAAGATGGCGTCGGACAAGGCGTTAGACGACGCCAACACCTGTTATGCAGCGACTGCTAAGACGGAAGCAGAGTGTTCCAGATAGCATCTTCCTTGTTAGCGACGATAGTATCGCGCGAGCACGGGCATAATAAAAAGTTGCCCAGGCCGCAGGGCGAGTTGGTGCGCTGCTAATCTGTCCCATCTCCCACACTGGAAGTTCCAGACCTCGCCCCTGGAGACGTTGCAAGTCAACAGGAACAACCCACAGCGCGAAATGTGGGGACGCTTAAGGCTCCAAGAATCGTACCGTGTTTCTTATTGTGAGAGAAGCAAACTGCCCGAGGAATATGCTAGTTGACTGAGTGCGGCGGCGCGGTTCCTTCCGTCCCTTTACGACGTACCTGCATCTACCTGTGAACATTGTCTCAGCAGATCATCAGTAGGGAAGCCGAGCGAAACCTACTGTACTTCGACGTGAACCAGGCTGCAATTAAAGTCACTAATCTACGTTTCGGGAGAAAGTTTTCACACGAAATGAAAGGTTGGAAATTTTGTCCTCAGTTAATATATTCTGAAACTTAGGTGAACAAGTATCACTGCCAAGCCCGTGATAGTCTTAACACAGTCACCCACAATCCCTTTCACTCAAGTTTATGGTGTTGCATTTCCCGAAAACGTAATAGCTACAAAAATACTTTTTTGATTGAGAATGCTCGCCAAATATTAAGTCTGTCGGTACCAAATGCAGTCACAGTTTTTAGCCACCGACCTGTTCAATACGCCATGCGGAATATATATATTTTCTCGTCACAAAATGCGCTTAAAAATCCCGAATTTCCTACACACCCATCGGAATAATTATACCGTCACTTTACCACACTTTTGATGTATGAAACACTGCTAGATCGGGCAACTTATCGTTTCCATCGGAACTACTACTACACACGTCCGAACTGTTTCATAGCTAGGCTCCCACTCTTCTCTAGAATACTCTAAGTCTTCTCTACCAGCTGAGAAAGGCGCGCGAAGAATATTGCTTTACCATTAGTCAGTTTACTCAACAGCCAATAGCAAAACAACATTCTCCCGCGTCAATCAGTGCTTTTCATCAATAACAAACCACAAAATAGTAAACCTAACGACAGTACTTTTTACCGACGTAATTATTTAATATGCTGAAGTTTTGCTTATGCATAAAGTTATTTACTATTGTTATTTATACCTGAATTAACTTTCCCTTTACCATAAACTTACTTTACAAATCTATCTACAAAAATCCCCTTTGTCCATATCCATACTTCTTCGAAATGTTCCCACACTAAATCGTACTACATAACTCGTTAAACAATTATCTTCATATTAACCTTAAACCACACTCACGCGTCATTCATACTGCTAAAACACATTTATAACATTTCACATACACAAAAAGACATAATAACACTTTTTGAAAATCTAGAACAGTTTATGAAAAACATTCTATTACTTTAGTGCACTCTAGTGGGCACAATCGAAACAAAAACTATCCAATATTGTCCTCCATCGGCTGCTACATAAACTACGTGCGCGTCCACTCTCGCGTCACCATCTGTCACTATCCAGCTCTGAGACACATCTCCCACTTAACCGCCTCCAAGGCAGGATCGGCGCTACGCCTCACGCGCATTTAAATACTATATAACACATCATTTGCCAGCCTCAAGGCGTGACCGTACGGATTTGCTACACTGCCGAACACAGTTAAACGATAATTTTCCTAAATCCTGTAACTGTCTCCCATTGCTTCACATAAGTTTGAAATCTGACTTAAATGTATCTACAAGTTTCCTCTGTAATTGTGCAAAAGTGTCACCATCGGGCATAACCACCCTTCAAAAACAAGGTGTAGACACATGCAAAGAAAAGGTAAAAGAAAAAAGGGCCAGAGTTAAGAAGTTCATGTGACTTCTAAGATTGGTTTATGATGTCACAATGGCACCAATCTTCACCACAATTCTGCCCAAAGGCGTCACGGAGATGTGTGATAAGAAGGTCGTCACTAACCTTTCTACCCACATTCCATCCCTTCCTTTGACGCCTCTGCGATGGAAGTTAGAATCGCGATTCTCAGCATTCAAATCTCGCGGTTTTCTTATGGGTATCCGAAGAAAATATTTCCGACGCACTGACGTTCAGAATCGACACGAAAAAGCCTCAAAGGGTGGCACATAAGTCATCAGTGAAACCTTTCATTTTCTTGGGGCGTTGGCTCCCACACATTTCGCGGCAGACGTCGACAATTCGCATTGACCGATAGGGCAGATGTGGTCTCTTTGAGGCCGGGATCTGGTGGGTTGGTAAAAAGTGTAAAGTGATTGTTGGTCAACTCACAATGCATACCGAATCTTGTGGTCCGTGGAATTAATCTAAGGACTAAAAAAACTCTGATACCGTTAGTTTGAGTTCTACAAATTATTTTCGGCAAGTAAGCGTGCCTCCATGAATAGACACTCATGTTGTTGTTGTTGTGGTCTTCAGTCCAGAGACTGGTTTGATGCAGCTCTCCATGCTACTCGATCCTGTGCAAACTTCTTCATCTCCCAGTACCTACTACAACCTACATCCTCCTGAATCTGTTTAGTGTATTCATCTATTGGTCTCCCTCTACGATTTTTACGCTCCGCGCTGCCCTCCAATACTAAATTGATGATCCCTTGATGCCTCAGAATATGTCCTACCAACCGATCCCTTCTTCTAGTCAAGCTGTGCCACATATTTCTCTTCTCTCCAATTCTATTCAATACCTCCTCATTAGTTACGTGATCTAACCATCTAATCTTCAGCATTCTTCTGTAGCACCACATTTCAAAAGCTTCTATTCTCTTTTTGTCTAAACTATTTATCGTCCAATTGTCACTTCCATACATGGCTACACTCCATACAAATACTTTCAGATAAGACTCCCTGACGCTTAAACCTATACTCGACGTTAAAAAGTTTCTCTTCTTCAGAAACGCTTTCCTTGCCATTGCCAGTCTACATTTTATGTCCTCTGTACTTCGACCATCATCAGTTGTTTTGCTCTCCAAATAGCAATCACTGGACTCGCATTCGGGAGGACGACGGTTCAATCCAGTCTCCAGCCATCCTGATTTAGGTTTTCCGTGATTTCCCTAAATCGTTTCAGGCAAATGCCAGGATGGTTCCTTTGAAAGGGCACGGCCGATTTCCTTCCCAATCCTTCCCTAACCCGAGCTTGCGCTCCGTCTCTAATGACCTCGTTGTCGACGGGACGTTAAACACTAACCTAACCTAAACAAATAGCAAAACTCATTTACTACTTTAAGCGTCTCATTTCTTAATCTAATACCCTCAGCCGCACCCGATTTAATTCGACTACATTCCATTATCCTCGTTTTGCTTTTGTTGTTCATCTTATATCCTCCTTTCAAGACACTGTCCATTCCGTTCAGCTGCTCTTCCAGGTGTTTTGGTGTCTCTGACAGAATTACAATGTCATCGGCGAACCTCAAAGTTTTTATTTCTTCTCCATGGATTTTAATACCTACTCCGAATTTTTCTTTTATTTCCTTTACTGCTTGCTCAATGTACAGATTGAATAAGATCGCGGATAGGCTATAACCCTGTCTCACTCCCTTCCCAAAGCACTGCTTTCCTTTCATGCCCCTCGACTCTTATAACTGCCATCTGGTTTCTGTACAAATTGTAAATAGCCTTTCGCTCCCTGTATTTTACCCCTGCCACCTTCAGAATTTGAAAGAGAGTATTCCAGTCAACATTGTCAAAAGCTTTCTCACGTCTACAAATGTTAGAAACGTAGGTTTGCCTTTCGTTAATCTATCATCTAAGATAAGTCGTAGGGTCAGTTTTGCCTCACGTGTTCCAACATTTCTACGGAATCCAGACTGGTCTTCCCAGAGTTCGGCTTCTACCAGTTTTTCCATTCGTCTGTTAAGAATTCTTGTTAGTATTTTGCAGCCGTGGCTTATTAAGCTGATAGTTCAGTAATTTTCACATCTGTCAACACCTGCTTTCTTTGGGATTGGAATTATTATATTCCTCTTGAACTCTGATAGTATTTCGCCTGTCTCATACATCTTGCTCGCTAGATGGTAGTGTTTTGTCAGGGCTGGCTCCCCCAAGGCTATCAGTAGTTCTAATGGAATTTTGTCTATTCCTATTTCATCTTCATCTAAATCCTAAAAAAATTCCAGAGTTAAATTTGCAACTGGTGTGGACACGCATATGTTACTGACGTCGCTGTCCAAAGCTGTAGGTCCGCGGCATTTCTTCGTGTGTCACTATTTTCATATTGCATTACCAAAGAACTGCAAGGAATAGTTTACACAACGTTTGTTTATTTTATGGTGGCAACAGGGGGAAGGGCGTTATCACCGAAATTCTGTTATTTTCCTTGGTAAACAATTGAGAGGCTACTTCCCCATTTGTCGTTGGTTACTGTTTCGCTATAGATATCGTCTGACGTGGGTCAGATTCAGTCGTGTTGTGGCGCTAGTTCTTTCACGTGTTTGTGCTGTCTTTCCGCATGCGTCACATTATGGTTTGTACAGTTGGCTTATATGCATGCACTGAGTGAGGAGCATGTGTTCTAATGCAGCTTCCTTTGGATTGTGGGATTGATAAGACGTGGAGCATAAAATTGTGTCTCTGTCTGTGAATTTTCTGGATGTGTTGTTGTCCAGGTATCTTTATTACTGTAACGGTTCCCGCGTACTGTACGCACTGATGCCAGCACAGACCAGATAAGACTAGTTCTCACAGTTAAAGACATACTGACGTGCGTCATTTTACCCTCTGCGGCAAATTTCCCCTCCGTCCCCTACTCCACCCGTGATGGTCCGAGACTGACAACACACAACGGCTGTAGTTCATAAGTCCCGTCGGCCATTTCAGAAATCTCTAATAGTTGCATCGACATTTCACTATGTCCGCCCCGATAGCTGAGTTTGGTCAGAGGGTTTAGCTACCCTTTGTAATAAAAAAAACTGAGTGAACGGATCAACGAATAACTTCAAAGAGTGTCATCGGAAGTCCGCCACGAACAAATTCAACGAACAATATGGAACAAAATGAGATCACAAAAAAAGTGGTCAGCGTGACGGATTGACGTCCTACGGGCGCGGGTTCGATTCCCGGTTGGGTCTGGGATTTTCTCCGCTCAGGGACTGGGTGTTGCGCTGTCTTCATTATGATTTAATACCCATCCAGCGCTCAGGTCGCCCAATGTGGCGTCGAATGTAATAAGATCTGCACCAAGGCGGCCGGGCCTACAACGCAAGGGTCCTCCCGGCCAATGACGTCAAACCCTCATTTCCATTTTCCATCTCACTATGTCGATTAGTCCCGAAGGTGGCACATTCCTCTGCTTGGGTTTATAGTGTCACTGAGACAAAATGCTGTTGGAGAATCTTCTTAAATACATTCCTGTCGGCGACATAATTTGTGAGTAAAAACGCTCGTTGACTAACGCTACTGTATTCTGAAGACGCGTTTCCGACGTACGTAAATAGAATAACACATATATTATTTTCAGATCATGATCATCTGTATGCAACTGAGTAGAGGCAGTAATTGTTCTGCCAGACGCCTTTACCTCTATCGCTTACAGCATCCTCAGAGGCGTGAAATACATATAGAAGTCCATTTGCATGTAGCACTCTCAACTAAGATTTACTGCAACTGTAAATGAAAGTTCCAAACATTTCTAACCTGTTGTGAGTTAACGAGCATTGCGCTCTCATTTAAATATATGGCCGAAAGGGTCAGCCTACAGGAACTGTGAAACGAACCCTGTCGTCCAGGACCGTGTGCCACAAAGGGCGCAGATTCACCACGAGGTGGGGAAACTCACAGGCGTCTATTGTCTATTGAGGCCTAAGCGCTGTAGTGTGCGAGTGAGACAGACGAGAACCTACGTCATAGGGAAACCCAGTAGAAGCCGTTTGTGGCCAAGGAGACGTAGCAGTGTTGAATATGGCGGACCTAAGATCGGCCATAAAAGGGAAACATTTACGAAAACTATTTAATTCTGCAGTAATGCAGGAAAGCAAGGCACAGTAATTTTAATCTGTCATCCTCCATAAATATTCATGGCGATTCCAATAAAACTTGAATATTGACCATATCTATAATAGTTTAGGATTTACTGTTAGAATGAAATTAACAAGTTCTGTAACAAAGACCTGAATCTGAACGGTTTGGTCGATCTTAACGATAGACATTTGATTTAGAAACGCATCAGTAAAATGACAAACTTTGTAAATAACAACTCTGTGACTCTATTTGTTTGAAAGGTATAGTAAATTAAATCTATCAGTATTTACAGTTAAGCATCAGATCATCATTTCCTCTACACAAGACACATTGAACGATGACAGCATGACACTTTGTTGAATCATTAGGGAATAGAATATTTGTTCCGAAGTTACTTTTGTCCTTTATTTATTTCTCAGAAAGCACATTGGTGCAAGGCTACTGGCTGTGGCATTCAAAGCTAAGATGGAAATTGTATTGGTTTTATGTAAAGGAATTTAACGTTTATTATGTAATGGATATTATTGTTTGAATTTTACCCATAGTGGATGCTGTCGAACTCCGTGACTGTTCCTTTATAGGGTGTAGAAAAATATCCGCTACCAGTCACAATAAAAGGTTATTTATTTGTCACACGGCCGGTTTTGGGCTTGCGCCCATCCTCTGGTGTTTATATATTCATGTACATGTTTATATTGTTGGACATTACTGTATAAATACAAAAAAATTATTTGCTGGTGACTAGACAGATACAAGTGGGACAATTGTAAGTGGTAAGGCAGCATTTGACGAAAATATATCTGTACTTACATAAAGATGAAGCACCATTATTACAGTTATGCTGTGGTGGTAGTTTTGCCACTTAGTTAGTCATGTGTAAAACTGTGGCAAAACTATCACCTCAGCGCCGGCCGGGGTGGCCGATCGGTTCTAGGCGCTACAGTCTGGAACCGCGCGACCGCTACGGTCGCAGGTTCGAATCCTGCCTCGGCCAAGGTGTGTGTGATGTCCTTATGTTAGTTAGGTTTAAGTAGTTCTAAGTTCTAGGGGACTTATGGCCTCAGAAGTTAAGACCCATAGTGATCAGAGCCATTTGAACCATTTTTTTTTACCCCTGCACCGGCCGGCGCTGAGGCGATAGTTTTGCCACAGTTTTACACATGTCTAACTAAGCGGCAAAACTACCACCACAGCAGAACTAAAATAATGGTGCTTCATCTTTATCTAAGTACAGATATATTTTCGTCATCTGCTGCCTTACCACTTACAAATGTCCCACTTGTACCTGTGTAGTCAGCAGCAAACAATTTTTTTGTATTTGTACAGTGATGTCTAACAATATATACATGTACATGAATATATAAGCACCTGAGGATGGGCGTAAGCCCGAAACCGGTCGTGTGACAAATACACTCCTGGAAATGGAAAAAAGAACACATTGACACCGGTGTGTCAGACCCACCATACTTGCTCCGGACACTGCGAGAGGGCTGTACAAGCAATGATCACACGCACGGCACAGCGGACACACTAGGAACCGCGGTGTTGGCCGTCGAATGGCGCTAGCTGCGCAGCATTTGTGCACCGCCGCCGTCAGTGTCAGCCAGTTTGCCGTGGCATACGGAGCTCCATCGCAGTCTTTAACACTGGTAGCATGCCGCGACAGCGTGGACGTGAACCGTATGTGCAGTTGACGGACTTGGAGCGAGGGCGTATAGTGGGCATGCGGGAGGCCGGGTGGACGTACCGCCGAATTGCTCAACACGTGGGGCGTGAGGTCTCCACAGTACATCGATGTTGTCGCCAGTGGTCGGCGGAAGGTGCACGTGCCCGTCGACCTGGGACCGGACCGCAGCGACGCACGGATGCACGCCAAGACCGTAGGATCCTACGCAGTGCCGTAGGGGACCGCACCGCCACGTCCCAGCAAATTAGGGACACTGTTGCTCCTGGGGAAGCGGCGAGGACCATTCGCAACCGTCTCCATGAAGCTGGGCTACGGTCCCGCACACCATTAGGCCGTCTTCCGCTCACGCCCCAACATCGTGCAGCCCGCCTCCAGTGGTGTCGCGACAGGCGTGAATGGAGGGACGAATGGAGACGTGTCGTCTTCAGCGATGAGAGTCGCTTCTGCCTTGGTGCCAATGATGGTCGTAGGCGTGTTTGGCGCCGTGCAGGTGAGCGCCACAATCAGGACTGTATACGACCGAGGCACACAGGGCCAACACCCGGCATCATGGTGTGGGGAGCGATCTCCTACACTGGCCGTACACCACTGGTGATCGTCGAGGGGACACTGAATAGTGCACGGTACATCCAAACCGTCATCGAACCCATCGTTCTACCATTCCTAGACCGGCAAGGGAACTTGCTGTTCCAACAGGACAATGCACGTCCGCATGTATCCCGTGCCACCCAACGTGCTCTAGAAGGTGTAAGTCAACTACCGTGGCCAGCAAGATCTCCGGATCTGTCCCCCATTGAGCATGTTTGGGACTGGATGAAGCGTCGTCTCACGCGGTCTGCACGTCCAGCACGAACGCTGGTTCAACTGAGGCGCCAGGTGGAAATGGCATGGCAAGCCGTTCCACAGGACTACATCCAGCATCTATACGATCGTCTCCATGGGAGAATAGCAGCCTGCATTGCTGCGAAAGGTGGATATACACTGTACTAGTGCCGACATTGTGCATGCTCTGTTGCCTGTGTCTATGTGCCTGTGGTTCTGTCAGTGTGATGATGTGATGTATCTGACCCCAGGAATGTGTCAATAAAGTTTCCCCTTCCTGGGACAATGAATTCACGGTGTTCTTATTTCAATTTCCAGGAGTGTAAATAACTTTTTATTGTGACTGGTAGCGGATATTTTTCTACACCCGATATTATTGTTACTTTATTTAGAACGTGAAAGTGGTCAAGCTTTGATTATTTAAATATGTTAAAACGTAAAATAATGTAGAATAAGCTGTAGCCAATCAGATGGACGGCTTCAGGAATGGGAACAGCCCTAGTCAGTTGAGCGGGGAAACGCGGTCGGAGACGGGCAGAGGACAGTTCTGGTCTAGACACCAAAGGGGACAGTTCGGCTGGAGACACGAAAGTGGATAGTTCGGATTGAGACGCGAAAGCGGACAGTCGGTCTATAGGCAGCTAGGAAGCGAAATGACTTAGAAAATTTCGCTTTGTGTGCTATCGCGGACTTAGTCTTTGAGCGGTGAACAGCCTCGCGTCTGGTGTGAACTCTAACTTTTCACATAGTTAACGAGTATTGGACTGGTAAATTCGCGATGAGATTGTGAATGATCGAACTGCGTCAAATGGATATGCGTTACAGTATAAAAGTAACTCTAAATACGATCACTTTCGCTACTAGTTTGCTCTCTGAATAAACATTATTCTAACCAAATCGGAACTGTGTGGCCTATATCATTTATGGGTCATTAATTTAGTTCTCGATGTTACTGTTACTGTTATCATGTGTTATTAACTTCATACAATTTCGCAAACTTGCCGTCAGCCAGACAATTTAACCAAAGGGTCACAAGTGTCTAATTTAGGGCGTGTAATGAGACACGTGCGGTTCAATGCCTAGACGAGTTTGAGCGAAGACATTTCGACAAAGAGGAACCGCATGTGAGCCCGAACATCTTTAGGATGTTAGCTCGCAACAACCTGTACAGAAAATTGGAGTAGAGATCAACATAAACATCATTTCCGCCATTTTTATTGCTCATGAAAACCACACATTTCATTTCGCATCTGCCACTTAATTTCGAACATTTTTCTATAGCACCACACCTCAAATGCTTCGATTCCCTTCTTTTCTGGTTTTACAACAGTTCATGCTTCGCCGGCCGATGTGGCAGTGCGGTTCTAGGCGCTTCAGTGTGGAACCGCGCGACCGCTACGGTCGCAGGTTCGAATCCTGCCTCGGGCATGGATGTGTGTGATGTCCTTAGATTAGTTAGGTTTAAGTAGTTCTAAGTTCTAGGGGACTGATGACCTCAGATGTTAAGTCCCATAGTGCTCAGAGCCATTTGAACCATTTTTAGTTCATGCTTCACTACCGTTCATTCCTGTACACCGAACGCGCATTTTCAGAAATTTATTCCTCAAATTAAGGCCTGTGTTTTATACGATCAGACTTCTCTTGGCGAGAAAAGCTCTTTTTCGCCATTAAGAGCCTAGCTACCCGTGAACATAATTTCTGCGGACAGCTACGCAGCTTGGGCCACGTCACTAGAGACTCAGTGCGGCTGCTAGCTGCCTTAGGCTAATAGGCTACATGTGATTCGATGTCACGCGAGTCGCAGGAGCTGCTAGTAGCTCCGCCAGTTTCCCTCGGTTGATAGCGGCCTTAGAGAAGTTCGGTGTGTTAACTGCAAGTTGGCCAAATGCCAGAGGGCGTTGCGGGGAGCGGTGGAAGCTAGCCTGGCCCCCATACAGACCGCCGCGGGCTGAGGAGCTGCGCAAGGGCTAACAAGCCATGCCCTACCAGCAGTGCAGGCATCTTAACCTGTGCTCCGTGCCTCCGACAAAGCAGAAGTCACGCACGGGCGTAATAAACCGCAATCCAGACTAACGTCGTCTTCTGTACTAACATTGAAAGGGTCCGGTAACCACCTTTCATTGCCAACTCTCGTAGTGGTCAAGTCGGCAAAGAGGTTACCGCTACTTGTGAGAAATCCACCTGCGTTAGGTTGGTGGCGGAAATGGCATCCTGGGGTTTTCCGGTCCACGCGGAGCGTGGAAGAGGCTGGAGAAGCGGGAGGCAGTCTGCCGCCGGTACGGGAAGGGTACACAGCTGTGCTCCAGACGAAGAAGGGTGAGTTCGACTGACCGCGTGGCACGTTGTCACATAGAGAGGAGAGCTTTTAGCTTTTGGTCTCGAATTTCATCTTATATAGATTTACTTACTGGGTTGCAGCAGGGAATGCAAGGCTTTTGTAGACTTTCAGTTTGATTCCCAATGCAGTCTTGACTTTGATCCGTGAGAGGAACGCGGCACAAAGGAGTTGCATATGTTGAAGTGCCCTCGGTTCAGAGTGAATGTTTATGTGCCTACAACTGTGTGTGTATGCTTCTAATCTTTTCCGGATCTTGGTAATTTTTGTGTATTTGTGAATTTTCTTTGTCTCATGTGATTAAAATTTGGCCACGGTCCATAGAAATTGTCTCCGCGGACCGAGTGGGCACGCAAGTCTGTTATGAAACGTGTAGTATTTCACAAGCAATTGTACACAGTTAGCATGCAACAGCAGTCTATAGATGCACTACATCAATGTTTTAAGGAATAAATAATTTTGCCTCCAATCTTGTCTTGTGTACCGATGTTACGTCGCCGTTACCTTCGCCATTTACCTTGTAGTTTACCTTGTTGGCCCACCTATAGCGTTTCCATGTGCACAGGTGTAGTGATTAGTGTCCCTTTTTTATCTGAAACAAATGCTCTGGAATAGATCGTGTTTTCACGAATCTTGCTGCAGGCTGCACTTACGCATGGTGTTCACGCCCTCTTTACTTTACTCAATATTTGATTCACGGGAAGAATGCCTGGATCATATTATAACTACATCCCATTCTTTATCAATGACTTTACAATGAATGTTCTTTTGTGAGCTTTTCTTATTAATAAATTAAGTAATTTTCCGACTCAGTGCTACCTCTTCTTTGTCGTGTGGCTAGAGTTGGTGGCGACCCTATCTTTTATATTGATTTCAGTGCCAAGTAGCATTTTCTTATTCAAAGTGCGCGTGGCTCTTTTAGCTATCAGGATACATTCGAAGGGCGCTTCATGCTTCTTGCACATAGCGTCCTTATATTCACGCTACTTATATTCACGCCACTTACAACATGTTCACTGAAGATCGCAAATGCAACAATTATACAGTGAGGTGACAACAGTCATCATCGTGTCAGATCGTGTCGTACCCCCCCCCCCCCCTTAGCCTGTTGAAGTGCAGTAACTCGACGTGGCATGGACTCAAAACATCGTTGCAAGTCCCCTGCAAACATATTGGGCCATGCTGCCTCGTTAGCCGTCCATCATTGTGACAGTGTTGCCAGTGTAGAATTTTGTGCACGAACTGACCTCCCGATATGTCACAAAATCCTCGATGGGATTCTTGTCGGGGATCTGGGTGGCCAAACCATTCGTTCGACTTGGCCACGATGTTGTTCAAACCAGTCATGAACAATTTCGGCCTGGTGACATGGCGCATTGTCATCCATGAAAATTCCACCGTTTTTTCGGAACATGAAGTCCGAATGGTTGAAATTGGTCTCCAAGTTACCGACCGTAACCATTTCCAGTCAGTGATCGGTTCAGTTGGACCATTCTACGTAAACACAGCCCGCATCATTGTGGAGCCACCACCATTGCACAACGCCTTGCTGACAAGTTGATCTCGTGGCTTCGTGGGGTCTATACCACACTCGGACCCTACCATCAGCTCTTACTAACAGAAATTGAGACTTATTTGACCAGACCAGCAGTCTAGGGTGCAACCGATACGGTCACCAGGAGATGTACTGTTAAGAAAGGTACTCGCGTCTGACGTCTACTGCCATAGCCCGTTAAGGCCAAATTACGCCGCGCTTTCCTAACGAACGCGTTCGTCGTACGTACCACGTTGAGTTCTTTGGTAATTTCACACAGTGTTGCTCGTCTGTTAGCACTGACGCAAACGCCACTGTTCTCGGTCGTTAATTGAAGGCCGTCGGCCACTGCATTTTCAGTGGTGGGAGGTAATGCCTGAAATTTGATATTCTCCTCGCACGATTCACGCTGTCGGTTTCTGAATACCGAGTTCCCTAACGACCTCCGAAATGGGATGGCCCATGCGTCTAGCTCCAACTACCGTTCCGCGTTCGAAGTCTGTTAAGGGGCTCCGGAAAGGCTCAAAATCATGAAAAGTTCAATTTTTACTTTTTTGCTTTTTCTGAATCTGCAGACTATTACCTTTTAATAGATATATAATTTATTCAATTCCGAAGACTACAACTATTTTTAAATTTTTTTTGAAATGTGTTCTACATGGGCGTGACCCACTGTGGCGCTGTGTGATATGTTAATTACCTTGCTGACGGTGATTCTAAAAGTTTCAAACATGTTCAAGGACTGAAGCCTTATGGTGATGATGTTTTAGTGCAGAAATTTGAGTGTATTGGACACGTACAGAAGCGAATGGGAACAATACTTCGGCGACTGAAAGCTTCGTACAAACAACAAAAGCTCAGTGATGGTAAAGGGTTGGATGGGAAGGGAAGGTTAACTGACAGTGTAATTGACAAAATACAGAACTATTATGGAATGGCTATTAGGCAAAATACACAAAGTGTCGACGAAATGAAGAAGGCTGTTTGGGCTCTTTTTTTTCATACTTCTTCAACCGATGAAAATCCGCAACATAGCTTGTGTCCCAAAGAAGAAGACAGTTGGTGTAAATATAACAAAGGATTGCTAACTGGTGAAGTGTACACTCATAAGCATAGTCTGCCTCATGCAATAATGGAGGTGATAAAACCTATTTTCAGAGACTTAGCAGCACCTGAACTGTTGAAAAAGTGTATTCACGGGAAAACTCAAAACTCCAATGAAAGTGTAAATAGTGTTATATGGTCGAGAATCCCCAAGACTGTATTTGTTGGAATAGAAAAACTTCACTTTGGTGTGTATGATGCTGTTACGACTTTCAATGATGGCAACATTGTAAGGTGCAAGGTATTTAGAAATATGGGAATGAAGATAGGTTCTAACATGGTACGAGCGATGCTTGCTTTAGACAAGGAACGCCTTCGGGCTGCAGACAGGGCTGTAAAGAGTCTAGAAATACAAGCAAGAGTAAACAGGAGGAGGAACAAGAGGAAGCTGGAGGAGGAGTTTGCAGAGGATGAAGATAATCCATCCTATGGACCTGGAATGCACTAAAAAGTTAATCCAATCTTTGTCGCTCGATTCCCAAAACTTTTATTTTCTCATACTAATTACATGTTTTCTAAGGATCTTCCAAACATATTTGTTTCAAACTTTCAGTAAATGTTACACAGTACCTTCTGCATAATTTAACACAGCCTTTTTCCAAAAACTGTATATTTTTGAATATATAAATAAAAATTGCAAAAAATATTGTGAATTTTCATTACAATTGAAAATAAATCATCTTTAATAACTGAACTAAAATTTTGTAAAATCCCAGTGTTAAGTTGTAGCCCATATTCCAATAAATAATCTGTAAAAAGTTCAACTTCCTATCTCAAATACTTTGTGAGGAAAGATGTAATTTATAAGCGTTATTTTAACATTGCAAGTATAGGGCGTTCTGGAGCCCCTTAAGCCCCGTAGTGCCGCTACAATCACATCGGAAACCAACTTACATGAATCGCCTGCGTAGAAATGACAGCTCCGCCAATCCACTGCCGTTTTATACCTTGCGAACGCAATACTATCGCCACCTGTATATGAGCCTATCGCTATTCCATGATTTTTGTCACCTCAGTGTATACTTGTATAACATGGAAATGGAACTGCGAATTACAGTGAAGTAGTACGCGGTAGCAGGGTAGACAACAATGACTACCTCGCACAATACTGTCAGCTGGCCAACGTTAGATATATCGAGAAACGAGTGACTTCCAGTCGAATCCTTCCGATTTCTACCGATTCAGGACTAGGGAGCTAATCGGTCTTACAGTTAACACATTATACACACATCAAAAAGAAGTTTTGCGGCACCTCGGTTCCAAGAGTTCTGGAACCTGCACAGAAAATTGGAGTAGAGATCAACATAAACATCATTTCCGCCATTTTTATTGCTCATGAAAACCACACATTTCATGTTGTATCACCACTCAACGACACCTTCACAGGTGGTGGTCCAGATTGCTGCACACACTGGTACCTCTAATAGCCAGTAGCACGTTATCTTGCATTGATGCATGCCTGTATTCGTCGTGGCATACTATTCACAAGTTCATCAAGGGACCGTTGATCCAGATTTTCCCATTCCTCAACAGCGAATTGGTGTAGATTCCGTCAGAGTAGTTAGTGGATCACGTCGTCGATAAACAGTCCTTTTCAATCTATCCCATGCATGTTCGATAGGGTGCACGTTGGGAGGACATGCTGGCCACTCTAGTTGAGCGATGTCGTTACCCTGAAGGAAGTTATTCACAAGATGTGCACGATGGGGCGCGAATTTTCGTGGATGAAGAGGAATGCCTCGCAGTATGCTGCTGATGTGGTTGCACTATCGGTGAGAGGATGGCATTCACGTATCGTAAAGCCGTTACAGCGCCTTCCATGACCACCAGCGGCGTTCGTCGGTCCCACATAATGCCACCCCAAAACAGCAGGGAACCCCCACCTCGGTAAACTCGCTGGAGAGTGTGTCTAAGGCGTTCAGCCTGACCTTGTTGCTTCCAAACATGTCTCCGACGGTTGTCTGGTTGAAGGCATATGCGACACTCATCGATGAAGAGAACGTGGTGCCAATCCTTAGCGGTCTATTCGGCATGCTGGTGGGCCCATCTGTACCGCAATGCATGGTGTCGTGGTTGCAAAGATGGACCTCGCCATGGACGTCGGAAGTGAAGTTGCGGATCATGCAGCCTATTGTGCACAGTTTGAGTCGTAACACGAAATCTTGTGGCTGCACGAAAAGCGTTATTCAACATGGTGGCGTTGCTGTCAGGGTTCATCCGAGCCATAATCCGTAGGTAGCGATCATCCACTGCAGTAGTAGCCCTTGGGCGGTCTGAGCGAGGCATGTCAACAACAGCTCCTGTCCCTCTGTATCTCCTTTATGTCCGAACGACATCGCTTTGGTTCACTCCGAGACGCCTGGACACTTCCCTTGTTGAGAGCCGTTCCTGGCACAAAGTAACAACAGGGACGCGTTCGAACCGCGATATTGACCGTCTAGGCTTGGTTGAACTACAGACAACACGAGCCGTGTGCCTCCTTCCTGGTGAAATGATTGGAACTGGTCGGCTGTCGGACCCCCTTCGTCTAACAGGCGCTGCTCATGCATGGTTGTTTACATCTTTGGGCGGCTTTAGTGACATGTCTGAGCAGTGAAAGGGACTGTGCGTGTGATACAATATCCACAGTCAATGTCTATCTTCAGGGGTTCTGGGAACCGGAGGTGACGCAAAACTTTTTTTATGTGTGTATGTCAAACCATTAGGACCGTTTTCAAGGAAAACTCTTTTTGTCAAAGCAGTAGGGCTTCATTTCCCACGAACATCACTTCTGAATTTGATAAGACACAGCGGCTACATCAGCGTACGGATGAAAATCAAATACAAAGACAATCACCCGTATGTTGAAACACTTGTTCCCTATGCTAACCACTGCAAACAATTCCTGCGAGTACTAGCGTGAGACAGGATTAATTTATGTTTCTCCCTAACAAAGAATGACACCGTTCCCGGACGCAGAGGTCTAAGACATAAGAAACAGGTAATGTCAGAGCCGGACAGGGTCGGGAATAAATCGTCCTGAAGTTACGGCCGCAGGACGGCAACCACTGAGCGATGGACGGTTTTAGAGGGTGTCCATTTAACGTAATTTGCCAGAGGTAGTGTCTGAAATGCTAACGAGTAAAGTTTATGATTCAGTTGTTTAAGCTGAAGAGACGTAGCAGACTTTAAATTCTTGCCCACGGCTGTGTTTAGAAGCAATTTTTCTGTGATAATCACTGGGTAAATTGTGTCTGCGGCATCAAATGCAGTGGAAGTATCAAAATTACAGTGATTTGTTAAGATAGTCAGCGGCTACACAGAAACAGCACACCAGTAAGGTTGGTCAAGTGTGGTAATGCAGTGTTTTAATGGTGAAATCTAATGGTGACATGTTTTAAAACTTGCTAATGTGTATGAAATTTAAGAATGAAGTTTTCTTTTTTATAAAAAAGTTTTAAACATGGCTGCGTAGTTCAGTGACCGTTTACAAAAATTGGTTCAAATGGCTCTGAGCACTATGGGACTTAACAGCTGTGGTCATCAGTCCCCTAGAACTTAGAACTACTTAAACCTAACTAACCTAAGGACATCACACACATCCATGCCCGAGGCAGGGTTCGAACCTGCGACCGTAGCAGTCGCGCGGTTCCGGACTGCGCGCCTAGAACCGCGAGACCACCGCGGCCGGCGACCGTTTACAAATTAAAGTTGAAGCAACTACGGCCCTCGAACAAAATATAAGACTTTTAACTAGGTTTCAAAGCTTCTATGAGTGCCTTCATCAGATGTTAAATATTCAAATTGGCCTATAACATAAGTACAAATTCACGAGAAAATTTTCTTTATATAAACGTGTAAGTACTGACTAACAGTACAAGAAAGAAAGTCACAATTTTTTTAAAAAAGAATGCACGGAAGGCAAGCCACTATAGGCTACCGAGCGATGTGCCGCATTGGCTAGAACACTGGACTCGCATTCGGGAGGACGAGGATTCACACACGCGTCCGGCCATCCTGATTTAGGTTTTCTGCGATTTCCCTAAATCATTCCAGGCAAATGTCGGGATGGTTCCTTTGAAAGGGCACGGCTACCTTCCTTCCTCATTCTTCCGTAATCTGATCAGACCGATGACCTCGCTGTTTGGTCTCCACCCACAAACAACCCACTATTGGCTGCTCATACGTATAAAGCCACAGGTAGCGACAGACTGAGGCAACCGCGTTAGCAAGTGCTGGCAGGTGAACATTACACCAGGAGTGCCATCTAGTAGCCGTAAACACACTCCTGGAAATGTAAAAAAGAACACATTGACACCGGTGTGTCAGACCCACCATACTTGCTCCGGACACTGCGAGAGGGCTGTACAAGCAATGATCACACGCACGGCACAGCGGACACACCAGGAATGGCCGTCGAATGGCGCTAGCTGCGCAGCATTTGTGCACCGCCGCCGTCAGTGTCAGCCAGTTTGCCGTGGCATACGGAGCTCCATCGCAGTCTTTAACACTGGTAGCATGCCGCGACAGCGTGGACGTGAACCGTATGTGCAGTTGACGGACTTTGAGCGAGGGCGTATAGTGGGCATGCGGGAGGCCGGGTGGACGTACCGCCGAATTGCTCAACACGTGGGGCGTGAGGTCTCCACAGTACATCGATGTTGTCGCCAGTGGTCGGCGGAAGGTGCACATGCCCGTCGACCTGGGACCGGACCGCAGCGACGCACGGATGCACGCCAAGACCGTAGGATCCTACGCAGTGCCGTAGGGGACCGCACCGCCACTTCCCAGCAAATTAGGGACACTGTTGCTCCTAGGGTATCGGCGAGGACCATTCGCAACCGTCTCCATGAAGCTGGGCTACGGTCCCGCACACCGTTAGGCCGTCTTCCGCTCACGCCCCAACATCGTGCAGCCCGCCTCCAGTGGTGTCGCGACAGGCGTGTATGGAGGGACGAAATGGAGACGTGTCGTCTTCAGCGATGAGAGTCGCTTCTGCCTTGGTGCCAATGATGGTCGTATGCGTGTTTGGCGCCGTGCAGGTGAGCGCCACAATCAGGACTGCATACGACCGAGGCACACAGGGCCAACACCCGGCATCATGGTGTGGGGAGCGATCTCCTACACTGGCCGTACACCACTGGTGATCGTCGACGGGACACTGAATAGTGCACGGTACATCCAAACCGTCATCGAACCCATCGTTCTACCATTCCTAGACCGGCAAGGGAACTTGCTGTTCCAACAGGACAATGCACGTCCGCATGTATCCCGTGCCACCCAACGTGCTCTAGAAGGTGTAAGTCAACTACCCTGGCCAGCAAGATCTCCGGATCTGTCCCCCATTGAGCATGTTTGGGACTGGATGAAGCGTCGTCTCACGCGGTCTGCACGTCCAGCACGAACGCTGGTCCAACTGAGGCGCCAGGTGGAAATGACATGGCAAGCCGTTCCACAGGACTACACCCAGCATCTCTACGATCGTCTCCATGGGAGAATAGCAGCCTGCATTGCTGCGAAAGGTGGATATACACTGTACTAGTGCCGACATTGTGCATGCTCTGTTGCCTGTGTCTATGTGCCTGTGGTTCTGTCAGTGTGATCATGTGATGTATCTGACCCCAGGAATGTGTCAATAAAGTTTCCCCTTCCTGGGACAATGAATTCACGGTGTTCTTATTTCAATTTCCAGGAGTGTATAAGTAGGCTACTTAACATTCAAATTAATAAATAAATGTCGTGTGACTAGGGCCTCCTGTCGGGTGGACCGTTCTCTGAGTGCAAGTCTTTCGATTTGATGCAACTTCGGCGACTTGCGCGTCGATGGGGATGAAATGATGTTGATTTGGACAACACAACACCCTCTCACTGAGCGGAGAAAATCTCCGAGCCAGCCGGGAATCGATTCCGGGCCCTTTAGATTGACATTCTGTCTCGCTGATCAATCAGCCACCGTGGGCGGACAACATCTATTGAAAGACAGACGAATATTATGATGAACATTATTCAGTACATGAGGCAAAAGCCAATATTTTGTTTGACAGCAGCAGATAAGGTAACATTTTGTCTACATCAGAGCTTAGAAGTACAGTTTAAAGGAAGAAATCACCATTATAGAAAACACAGAAACGGCTGAATGACACAGTCTGTAGAAAACGATATACATGAAATTGTGACTAAAGCTCTTTAGCTTAATATTTATATTACAATTGACGTGTAAATACTGTTTCTTTTTGTGCTGTTGATCAGTTTTCAGTCTTCAAACTGTATTTCTGACTTTAACATAAACAAAAAGTTACCAAGCTAGCTGTCGTCAAATAAAATTTTGCCTGTTGGTTCATGTACTGAATACTGTTCATCTTAACATTCACCTGTCTATATTTTACATGTTAAGTAGTCTACTTATATTTACGACTACTAGATGGCACTCTTGGTGTAATGTTCACCTGCCCGCACTTGCTAACGCGGGCGCTTCAGTCTGTTGGTACCTGTGGCTCTGCAGGAATGAGCAGCCCACAGTGGCTCGCCTTTCATGTATTCTTTTTAAAAAATTTTGTGACTAAAGCCCTTCTCGCTTGATATTTATCTTACACGTGACATGTAAATACTGTTCCTTTCTTGTACTGTTGGTCAGGACTTACACTTATGTATAAAAATTTTTTCCCATAAATTTTTTTATATTATAGGCCAATATGAATATTTAATTTCTGATGAAATCACTCATAGAAGTGTTGAAAGCTCGTCAAACGACTTACATTTTGTGACCGAGGACTGCAATTGCCTTAACTTTAAGAATGAACTGTTATCTAACAAGTAGATCAATAACTATGAGCTGTAAGCTGATGATAATAGTAATCATAAATTAAATTTTAAACAGTTTTGTTTTCCCATATCCCGTTTTTTACAGTAAATGCTCGAATTTTCTGTACTGCTGCAAGCTGACATTGTCGATGAAATGACTGGCGCCCCTCTCGAAAATTCCTCGCCTCTTCGGAATGCCTCCAAAAATTCCTGCAGCCCGGTCGTCACAGGTATTGACTTCCGTGCAATTTCTCCTGATATGTTGCAAGATCCGATGATGGCAGCACAGGTGTGTCGAAACCAGTAATCGATAAAAAGATGTACAAGTTGATTATAATGAAAGTTAAATTTTCAAACCGCTGTTCATAGAACAGCACTGGTCAGAATGACGTCAAATTGCAAGGGAATATTAGCGGAGAAGGAGGAAGACGTATGGCATAAGAAAAATAAATAGTTACAAATTGTAGCAATATACACTCCTGGAAATTGAAATAAGAACACCGTGAATTCATTGTCCCAGGAAGGGGAAACTTTATTGACACATTCCTGGGGTCAGATACATCACATGATCACACTGACAGAACTACAGGCACACAGACACAGGCAACAGAACATGCACAATGTCGGCACTAGTACAGTGTATATCCACCTTTCGCAGCAATGCAGGCTGCTATTCTCCCATGGAGACGATCGTAGAGATGCTGGATGTAGTCCTGTGGAACGGCTTGCCATGCCATTTCCACCTGGCGCCTCAGTTGGACCAGCGTTCGTGCTGGGCGTGCAGACCGCGTGAGACGACGCTTCATCCAGTCCCAAACATGCTCAATGGGGGACAGATCCGGAGATCTTGCTGGCCAGGGTAGTTGACTTACACCTTCTAGAGCACGTTGGGTGGCACGGGATACATGCGGACGTGCATTGTCCTGTTGGAACAGCAAGTTCCCTTGCCGGTCTAGGAATGGTAGAACGATGGGTTCGATGACGGTTTGGATGTACCGTGCACTATTCAGTGTCGCCTCGACGATCACCAGTGGTGTACGGCCAGTGTAGGAGATCGCTCCCCACACCATGATGCCGGGTGTTGGCCCTGTGTGCCTCGATCGTATGCAGTCCTGATTGTGGCGCTCACCTGCACGGCGCCAAACACGCATACGACCATCATTGGCACCAAGGCAGAAGCGACTCTCATCGCTGAAGACGACACGTCTCCATTCGTCCCTCCATTCACGCCTGTCGCGACACCACTGGAGGCGGGCTGCACGATGTTGGGGCGTGAGCGGAAGACGGCCTAACGGTGTGCGGGACCGTAGCCCAGCTTCATGGAGACGGTTGCGAATGGTCCTCGCCGATATCCCAGGAGCAACAGTGTCCCTAATTTGCTGGGAAATGGCGGTGCGGTCCCCTACGGCACTGCGTAGGATCCTACGGTCTTGGCGTGCATCCGTGCGTCGCTGCGGTCCGGTCCCAGGTCGACGGGCACGTGCACCTTCCGCCGACCACTGGCGACAACATCGATGTACTGTGGAGACCTCACGCCCCACGTGTTGAGCAATTCGGCGGTACGTCCACCCGGCCTCCCGCATGCCCACTATACGCCCTCGCTCAAAGTCCGTCAACTGCACATACGGTTCACGTCCACGCTGTCGCGGCATGCTACTAGTGTTAAAGACTGCGATGGAGCTCCGTATGCCACGGCAAACTGGCTGACACTGATGGCGGCGTGTGTCCGCTGTGCCGTGCGTGTGATCATTGCTTGTACAGCCCTCTCGCAGTGTCCGGAGCAAGTGTGGTGGGTCTGACACACCGGTGTCAATGTGTTCTTTTTTCCATATCCAGGAGTGTATGTCGCTGTAATCATCATAATTAAATTGTGGTCGACTACAGATGACAAATGAATTTTACAACAACGCGTAAGGTGTACGTTTGACGTTAAACAAACTGTACTACTCAGTGTGCATGGGTGTACAGGTGTGATACTGTTAGTTACGTAAGCCCATCCACCACGACAAGGTCATATCACACCGGATGGAAAAAAACGGCTTTTAATTGTCCTGAGGCAAAAAACAGCATAAAAGCATTAATAACATTGATTTTCAAGTGTTCTGAGGCCAAAACCTGCATAAAAAGTATCAATCACATAGGTTTTCAATTGTCATGAAGGCAAAAAGCATAAAAAGCATGAATGAAAATTAAATCGGATTATTAATTTCCGTGTGACTGGCGCAAAACACGTTCACTTTGCCGTCTACCGTTTTCTGCAACAAGTTAAAATCGAGAAACAGCATATTCCACAACTCATCAAAGTGTTTCCGGGGTCACGTTCAGAATGTGTTGCTCAATGCGTGTCTTCAGTCCAGCTAAGTTTGCATTGGGAACGCTGAACACAGCATCTTTCAGATAGCCCCACTGTTAGAAGTCACATGGATCAAGATCAGGTGATCGGGACGGCCAGGCTGTAGGGAAATGGCGGCTGATAATGCTAGCATTTCCGAAATGGCGCTTCAGCGGCTACTTAACTGGATTTGCAATGTGCGGAGGTGTGCCATCTTGCATAAAAATTATCCCATCCACACATCCATGCTGTTGGGGAGCTGGAATGACGTGGTTGCACAAAAGACACTCATAGCGCTTACCAATGACAGTACAGGTAACAGGAAGGAAGCACCTGTCTCTTCGAAAAAATATGGCCCTATGATAAACGATGCCGTAAACCCGCACCACATAGTGATCTTTTGAGGGTGAAGTTCAAAATGGTTCAAATGGCTCTGAGCACTATGCGACTTAACTTCTGAGGTCATCAGTCGCCTAGAACTTAGAACTAATTAAACCTAACTAACCTAAGGACATCACACACATCCATGCCCGAGGCAGGATTCGAACCTGCGACCGTAGCGGTCACACGGTTCCAGACTGAAGCGCCTTTAACCGCACGGCCACACCGGCCGGCGAGGGTGAAGTGGTACTGGTCGATTTTCGTGTCGATTTTCCGTTGCCCATATTCGACAATTCTGTGTATTGACATATCCTGGCAGATGGAAGTGGGCTCCGTCTGTCAACAAAACCTCCCATGGCCAATCAGTGTCCACTTCCATGCGAGGAAGAAATTCTTAAGCATAAGTCTCTCTTGCGGGCAGGTCAACAGGAAGCAACTCGTGCACGTGGGTAATTTTGAATGGATAGCAAAGAAGGATGTTTCGCAGGATTTTACGCATCGTAGTCACGTGTGTGTCCAATGTTCGGGCAATTCTCCGTGCACTACACGTTTGCACACCACCACTCGTCTTCTCCTTCATTGCTGTGGCCTCTGCTTCCATTGACGTCGAATCAATTCGTTTCCTCTCTCTACTAGGTTGAAAGGTCTCTGTTGGATTCCTTTCATGTTTAATTTCTTAAATCTGTTGTCATTTACGGCATAAATTCCTCGTCTAAATTTATTGTGGCGTTTCTGACTATCTGGGAGGAGACTGAGTAGTGGAACGTGTTATTTTTACACGTAAACAAGAACGATCTGTCACACTACTACACTTTAAAACACAGTTTATATGTAATTCATGTCACACAGTCTCATACGGAACCTACATCCGCTTTCTTTTATATACTGTATATGATAAGATACTGTCATCCCCCTTCCCTTTTGTGTGAGAGGATGAATGAGCATATGTATTTCTAGTTGCATGCTTGAGGGTAGCAGACAAGGCTGTCTGCTAGAGAACACTAGGACCAACGTCGGAACAGGTAGCTACGCTTCCTAAAAGCAAAGAGGTTTCTATCCTTAGTATGGTCCTGTCCGTCCGTTGTCATGTTGGTATAGGAAGCTGCCCCTCTGGCCACTTCCGTTGGTCTTTGTGAGCCACCCTCAGGAAGCACGCTGGGAGTAGGGCAGTTGCAGGGTGGCCGTGGCGAGCGTCTGAAGTGGTAAGATCTCCGGCTAAGCGCGTGTCTGTTAACTCCGTAGGACAATGGATTTCTTAAGTTCAGCCTAACTGAAAATTTAATCACTTTTATTTCGGGTTTAGGTCTAAAATATCCGATGTTATCTTAAATTGCAGCGCAGTGTAATTATCGTGTGAAGTTCAGATTATTTTTCGGTAGTTGCTTTGTTACTACTTTGTGAGTAAAGTGGAACCACGTGTTGATCAGTAACTCTAACTAAGTTCATCAATCTTAAATCCGAATATGCGTGAGATTATAACGTCTCGTCTTGAGAATATTTTTTTAATATAGCAACTTTTCTTTATGCTTTTCTTTATGTTCAACCCACGTGGGGTGTACTTTGCGAGACCAGTACCACGTGCTTATATAACTGTTTGACCCATCAGGTTAATAGTAAGACATTAGTAACCAGTTCAAGGTTTTTCTTTTGTCAATTGCTTTTCGATCTAATGTATTTTAATTATCAAAATTATTGTGGAGTTGTACGCTTTGTGTAAACAAAGTTGACCACGTGGAGCATGTGGTGTAATCATCAAAGTAGCCCTCAGCTATTCTTTTTGCGAAGACTTCACAAAGAGTTAATATGAATTTAGTATACCAGTGTGTGGTAATTACATGACGGACAGGATTGTGGTATGAACGTAATTTCTTTGGGTAAAAACTGAATCTGTTGGTTGTGGTTAATTTCTTCTTGCTTATGTTTCAATGTTCTTCGTGTGTTACTTTATGAATGGAGTGTTGTATGCAGTTTTCCAAATCTTGGCTCCATATTTTATGTGTTCCGTAAGATTACAATCTCACATTTTTTTCAATCGTAAATAAGGCACCAGCTCAGTTATAACTCACGTATAATATGCTCAAATTTCAATGAACAATCTTAAAATAAATTTCCAAATATAAACTGATTTCTTTCCTTTTATTTAAATTCTCCTTTTTATATATATATATATATTTTACCGGTTTTGTATGACTATTAAAAGATTATCATTAATGTTAGTCTGCTTGGTAAACCTAGACTAAATATCTGATGAAACAGTTGCCCAGTAATCCACGGTTAACGTCCCCAGACAGATCACGGCTTTTAACCCACTTTCATTGTCAATATTACACATCAGCATACAAAATTAAAGTTACAACATTACACATGGCGACCCTGTTCTGTGATTCCGCTAGACTCTGGAATCTCTGAAATGTTAGATTGCGAGCGTGTTATAATCTTAATTTTTTTCCCTACAGCGCTCAAACAACTTCTGCATTGTTTCCAAGCAGACTTTCAAAAGATTCACGGCGTTGTTGATCGGCGTTGCGTTGTTTGTCTTGTTGTGTTTTTTTATATTAGTGTGTTTTATATGTCTATGTGTTTTTTTATTCTCGCTTGTAAATTCCACTGTTTCGATCTGAGATTAAAATTTGTTTTGCGTGTGAAAAAGTGCGTACTAGGTTGGGTATCTTTCGTGTGACTGTCGTAATTTTTGTGGGACACATTTATTTTGATTAGTGTGTCGCATACCGGTTATAAATTGCACTAATGCAGACACGTAACCAAACTAAAAGTAAACGGTCCGACAACCTAACCAACATGGACCAAGGGGATAATTTAATTTCGAATGTTAACGCGTCGGGCGGTTCCGAAAATGCAATGGGGAATACTTCAGACGAAATGCAAGACAGGACGAACGGGCTCACATCAGAGCCACAAATTAATTTGCCTCCAACTAACCAAATTGATTTGGCAGAGCTCATGAAAGCCTTATTGCAACAAAATAAAGAATCATTTGAAAAATCGTTCCGAGAACAAAAAGAATCATCAGAAAAATCGTTCCGAGAACAAAAAGAATCATCCGAAAAATCGATCCGCGAGCTAGGCAAACAAATGACGCAGAAATCTGAAAAATCGATCCGGGAGCTAGGCGAACAAATAGACGAAAAACTAATGCAGCAGACAAATAAAGTCGACAAGTCGATGCAGAGAGTGTCCGATGATATCTCACAAAGAATAAACAATCTGGCAAGTGAGATAAAAAGTGATATTATGAAAGAATTAGGCCGTACATTTGAACAAATTGATGATCGTCTGCAAGCTTTAGAACAGAGCAAGCGGAGGGGCGATACCGAATCTAAAGAAAGCGAAGAACGGCTACTTAGGAATTTCCAAGAGCTGCGGGAAGAATGCCAAAGGGAACACCAGCAGGTAATCTCGAGGCTCCAAGAGGCGGAAACGCATTGTCCCACGTCCGTTAGCAACACAATAGCGGCCAACATTTTAGCGATCCATGCGTTGGAACAGCAAATAGAACAATTGAAGCAGACTGGGGCGGAGGACAAGAGACAAATTGATGATAAGATTGCGGCATTAGCGGACACTGTAGGCACGATGAAGCTGACGGAAAGCGAGAACAATACTACACCGGTAGCGGCCGCAGAGACCGAAGAAGTGCGTTCGCTTCTTAGATTTCAGAAGGGACAGTTCGAAGTGAACAGGCAAAACAGAGCTTTAACAGGCGAATTACAAGAACGCGTGGCGCATCTGGAAAACCGCATGACGTGTGATTCCGAACTCGCCAATAGCATTAAAAATAGCTGTACGAACAGTGCAGAGAGGGACTCTGGCCACGAGGGAGATTTTGACGACAGGGAAGAATGTAATTTGAGGGGCAGACATGAGAATAATAGAAACATTCAAGGGCCTCGCCAGGAGAAAATGCGGGGATTTGATTTCAAACATTTCCTTACGGTGAGAAAGTTTGAGATATTCCGAAATTCGCAAAAAGGAATACATCCACGAGCATGGCTCGAGCAATTTGAGTTCTGTCTTCCTCCCGACTGGGCAAGTTCACATAAGATAGAATATATGTGTGGCTATTTGGAAGGCGAACCGGCGATTCGCATGAGGTCGGCAGCGCGTCACTGCAACTCCACTCGGGAGTTTCGACAAGCCTTTCTGTCCGCCTATTGGTCGGAAGCGGCACAAGATAGGGTCGAACATGGCATAATTATGCTGCCAAATTTGAACCAGTCTGGTTTCGGCAGCCCTGCACGTCTATTCGACCACATGCTGCAGGCAAATCAATTTTTATACGACCCATACGGGCCTGCGGAACTAATTAGGATATGCATCACCAAATTGCCGATGCACTTGCGGCACGTCATTCTTGCGAGACGATGCAAAGAGGACGTGGAAACGTTTAAAACACTTCTCCAAGATTTGGAATATAATACAGCAGAATGCCCGCCTAATCAGGCACAAAGTTATTACGGGGCACAGCAGCGCGATCGCAGTCGTGGCCGTAGTACTAATCAACGGCGTGACTGGTCGTCGCGACGCGAACGGAACAATAATCGGGACAGGCCGTATAGAAACTGGGGTAACAGTCGCGAACACAGGTGGAACAACAGAAATGATCGAGGACGTGGACAAGATCGTGAACGCTACAGGTACGGCAACCAGAATCGATACGATGAATACGGTGGGAATAGGACTGTAGGCGGAGCACCTCATGATGTCGAAATTCGGCCGGCCAACCCTAGAAATAATCCGGCAAATGGAAATGAACAAAACCGGCAATGACAAACGATCAGCGCAGAAGGCACCCAATCGGAAGAAATGAGCGACATGGCAAATGACTAGAAAGGACAGTGAGAAGTAGAGAGGACGGTGAGGAGAAAGAATTGATTAGTTTAAATTTGTGACGTATGCATTTTGAATAATATGTTGGTAAAAATTAATGATAAAGATGTTTCTATGTGATGGATTGAAGTGATGTTTTAATTTTTTTCTCTCCTTGTGCAATTAGGATTTAGTTTGATTCAAACGTGAAGATAAAAGGTTTCTTTGTGAACGAGTAAAATGCTGTTTATGTTTTTTTTTTGTGTGTAAATTGAAAAGAGCCGCTCCTGAGAGAAGCAATATCTGCGTTGAATTAATGCAAAACTCAGGGGAATATCCGATCTGTGGGTATTATGGGTCTGGCAAACCCAGGTCCCCAGCTGTTAGTAGCCTTGTTTCCGATTTTCTGCGTTCAGTGCTACTATCTATCTATTACTATTCTATATCTGTCAGTATAAATGAGGATCTCTTACTATAGTATGCGTGCTGTATGAATATTTTAAGATAGGAGAACTCTGAGAAAGGAATGAGTAAGTTTGGAATCTTGAAAACAGGATGCGATAATACGATTGTTTAACCATTGGCTTCCCAATATGCGATGATATGTTAATATTGATGATATATGTCTTTTTTGTTCTTTATAGCTGAGTACGTAAAGTGCTGTCTGTGGATTTCGTAAGTATATTGATTCCCTTCAAGGTGAAAGAAGAATTGTGGTTTGTGTAATTTACGTGGCTCTGAAATATTATTGTGGTAGTCAAATACGAGCAGCTTTTCAGCAAATGGAGAATGGAACGGAAATATGGATCCTTTTTGTAGTCTTGATTGATGTTGAGCCAAAGCCTATAAAAAAAATTATTCTGCGTTAATACTTGTCCTAGAAAAGCGACGTTTATGTGTTTTGCTGATGCTGTGAGCATTACAGCTTACTGTTTTCGCTGGTGCGGGATGCACTGCAGCCTATATGATTTGTACTGAGGAAATTTCCCTCTTGAAGGTAGAGGATGATTAAATAATTTTGATTATGGGAACGAAGGAAAGCTTGGTTTAAGGTAATAAGGATAAAGCAAAACATTTGTCATTTAAACTACAGGAGGATTCGGATCTTTTGTGTCTGTTGTAAGTTCAATATGTTAAGATGATACTGTTTTACAGAATAGAGGTGACCACAATTTTGCCTTTCATGAGAAATGAATCCAGAATAACCACCACAGGCAAAATAACTGATTTGGAAGCGAAAGGTAACGTAAAGAAGGAACGAAATGGCAGCAAAATGGGTAAGAAAATGTAATATAACCTGTATAATGCAAATATTTTTAACCTTCTCAGAGTCATCTGCGTGATTAATTGTTGTGATAACGTAATTTTAGGTGAAATTTTCTTACTGTTTTACGTGTGAATATATGAGTATGATAAATGTATAATTGCGAGTCTCTTTTCAGGTGTGCGAACTGGTATAAATGTTTTGGCGTGTAAATAACCATTGTTCTTTTTAATGTGTATGTTTAAGGAAAGTTCTCCATATTTATCATGTGACAAGACGTATGCCGCGAGCGTCAAGAAGAGGAAGAATTAGAACAATGTTGTAGTGGTATATACACGGTGTTGAAATAGCATTGAAGTAGCTTATTGGCTTAACTAGTAGTGGATAGAAGTAGAATATTGAGTAATGCATGTTTATGGGTAGTTAGTTTGTAGAATAGACAACAGGTGTGCATGTATGTGTGTGTAAATAACATGTGAACCCTATGCTGTCCTGACCTATACTTGCACAAGGCATAATCCTATTCATTTTAGTGAATTAATAAATAGCATTTGATTTATTAAAACGTAAGTGAACCACATTAGTGATGTGGATTTAAATATTGTATTGTCAGTTCATTTAAATTTTTATTTTTATACTGTCAAGTCATTTCACTTTTATTTTTTTTACATTGTCAAGTCATTTAAATTTTATTTTATATTGTCGATTCATCTAATTTTTTTTATTTAAAAAAAAAAATATTAAGTCTCACTTTGTTCTTAAAAATTGTGAAAGACAATACTAAGTAGTATTATGTATGACATTGTGTAATCACATAAGGATGATGAAAAATTTCTGTGAATGCAGTTGAGAACGTGAAAGCGAACCGGCAAAACTCTTAAGAGACAGTGGGAGCAGCCAAACTAGTTGTAAACTGGCGGGTTTCCCAGCAGGACACGCTGTCAGCCAGGCCACTTTGGGAGCGCGGCCGACAACAAAAGAAGGTATGCGGCAAACACTTTCCCTTGTACCTGGAGCTAATGGGCGGCCGCCCCGGGCGACCCTTCCTCGAGGCGATGACCTGAGATGGGCGAGCGGTCCACCGCGCGGAAATCCATCTGCTGGCAACGCACCACACGCACGCGACCGTGACGAGACGGCCGCGGTGAAACAATACAAGGGGCGTGGAGCCTTTTGACAGGTACTGCCCAGAGAAACTTGCAGGCGTCAACGACGCCTATCGACATTTCCTGATGGATGCCTACTGTCAAGCGACAGTAAATCATGGTTCGATGTTCTCTGGTCGCTAAGGGTGGCACAAAAGAAGAGCCATTAAGTGTCATCCTTGCCCAGGAATATCAACCTGGGGTGTCAAACGAGGATACGGCACGAATTTGACAACACAAATATGGAACCAAATCGAGATGACGTGACACGGGAGAAACTTCATGAGAGGGCAGAGACGGCGGGATCGCACGCAACAGATGGACAAAAAAATCCCTACTGACAGCTGCGGCGACGAACCCCCCCTCTTTCCCCTATATTGTGCCTCGGAACAGTGGAAGTACTGAGTGTGTCACTGAACAGTGATTATACGGTTCTTAGTCCAGTGCATATACGTGTGTTTCTGTCAGAGAAACTCTGACTCGTGTGTTTTGCAGGAGTTCGATTTATTGGTGATTATTAGACTGACTCTTGTATTTTGCAGGTTCTATTTATTTTTTTTAGACATTGACTCTTGTATTTTGCAGGTGTTTTATTTATAGGTGTTTTTTTTGTTTTAGTTGTTGACTATTGTACTGTTTTATTTATCAATGTTTGTTTTTGTGTGATGTATTAGATTTGTGATATTTTGTTTCGTAAATTCATTGCTGTGGCATTGCTTCGTTTATCAGTCAGATAGCTTTTTATTCTCATTGAACTGTGATCGATTAGCCTTTGCATGGGGCATATTTACTGTGAGGAACCCCTTAAGGGTAACAATCACATAATTATTGTAGTTTCAGTATAATGACACAGTGCTCATTGTTTGCTAGCTAATTGAAATATAGTAGAGTGATTAAATTAGTGCCACATAGTTATTTTAATTCTACAAATTATTAGTTTTATAAGATATAGAATTTTTTTGCGATAACAACTTTGTAAAACATGTTTTTTCTCTTATCATTTTGTTGCTTTTGCGAATTTTGCATTGTAATGTTCTGCTTTTTAATACTGTTATTTCATGTTCTTTTTTTTAATTGCTGTGGCACCTTTGCTATTTTCATAAATTTTACTTGTTAATAAACAGTCATAAATTTTCCTGTGATCAGTTGGCTCTTGCAATGAGCAAATACTGGTGAACTCCATAAGGGTAACAACCAGAAATTGTTTTCATATTAATGACACAGGAACCATTGTTTTTACTTGCTGACCGAATTAGGTCTACAATATCTTTTAAATAGGTGTCACAGATTGTTTTTTGTTTCCTCGTTGAAATTGGTAGATTCTAAAGATGTGTTGAAATTATTGTGTTTTAGCAAGTAGCTGGTGACCTTTTGCCTTTTCTTTATTTTTTTTAGTTTAAGTAGGGTGTGAGAAGCCTGCTTGGGAATGTCCTAGCATGGCCAGAAAATTCCCTGCACAGTCTTTTCCCGGAGCGTTGGGGTTATGAAAGGTCTCTGTTGGATTCCTTTCATGTTTAATTTCTTAAATCTGTTGTCATTTACGGCATAAATTACTCGTCTAAATTTATTGTGGCGTTTCTGACTATCTGGGAGGAGACTGAGTAGTGGAACGTGTTATTTTTACACGTAAACAAGAACGATCTGTCACACTACTACACTTTAAAACACAGTTTATATGTAATTCATGTCACACAGTCTCATACGGAACCTACATCCGCTTTCTTTTATATACTGTATATGATAAGATACTGTCATCCCCCTTCCCTTTTGTGTGAGAGGATGAATGAGCATATGTATTTCTAGTTGCATGCTTGAGGGTAGCAGACAAGGCTGTCTGCTAGAGAACACTAGGACCAACGTCGGAACAGGTAGCTACGCTTCCTAAAAGCAAAGAGGTTTCTATCCTTAGTATGGTCCTGTCCGTCCGTTGTCATGTTGGTATAGGAAGCTGCCCCTCTGGCCACTTCCGTTGGTCTTTGTGAGCCACCCTCAGGAAGCACGCTGGGAGTAGGGCAGTTGCAGGGTGGCCGTGGCGAGCGTCTGAAGTGGTAAGATCTCCGGCTAAGCGCGTGTCTGTTAACTCCGTAGGACAATGGATTTCTTAAGTTCAGCCTAACTGAAAATTTAATCACTTTTATTTCGGGTTTAGGTCTAAAATATCCGATGTTATCTTAAATTGCAGCGCAGTGTAATTATCGTGTGAAGTTCAGATTATTTTTCGGTAGTTGCTTTGTTACTACTTTGTGAGTAAAGTGGAACCACGTGTTGATCAGTAACTCTAACTAAGTTCATCAATCTTAAATCCGAATATGCGTGAGATTATAACGTCTCGTCTTGAGAATATTTTTTTAATATAGCAACTTTTCTTTATGCTTTTCTTTATGTTCAACCCACGTGGGGTGTACTTTGCGAGACCAGTACCACGTGCTTATATAACTGTTTGACCCATCAGGTTAATAGTAAGACATTAGTAACCAGTTCAAGGTTTTTCTTTTGTCAATTGCTTTTCGATCTAATGTATTTTAATTATCAAAATTATTGTGGAGTTGTACGCTTTGTGTAAACAAAGTTGACCACGTGGAGCATGTGGTGTAATCATCAAAGTAGCCCTCAGCTATTCTTTTTGCGAAGACTTCACAAAGAGTTAATATGAATTTAGTATACCAGTGTGTGGTAATTACATGACGGACAGGATTGTGGTATGAACGTAATTTCTTTGGGTAAAAACTGAATCTGTTGGTTGTGGTTAATTTCTTCTTGCTTATGTTTCAATGTTCTTCGTGTGTTACTTTATGAATGGAGTGTTGTATGCAGTTTTCCAAATCTTGGCTCCATATTTTATGTGTTCCGTAAGATTACAATCTCACATTTTTTTCAATCGTAAATAAGGCACCAGCTCAGTTATAACTCACGTATAATATGCTCAAATTTCAATGAACAATCTTAAAATAAATTTCCAAATATAAACTGATTTCTTTCCTTTTATTTAAATTCTCCTTTTTATATATATATATATTTTACCGGTTTTGTATGACTATTAAAAGATTATCATTAATGTTAGTCTGCTTGGTAAACCTAGACTAAATATCTGATGAAACAGTTGCCCAGTAATCCACGGTTAACGTCCCCAGACAAATCACGGCTTTTAACCCACTTTCATTGTCAATATTACACATTAGCATACAAAATAAGAGTTACAACCTTACAAGGTTGCACACCAAATGAACCCGTCTTTTCGAATTTCCGAGTCATTTTCTCCAGACCCACGGCAGTCATCGGACCAACGCATTTTTTCAAACCCTTCAGTGTCCGGAACTTCTGCAGAGCTACGTGTGCACAGTATTCATTCTTGTAATACAGCTTTACAAACAGAGCGCGATCCTGCATTGAGACAGTCATGGCGAACGACGCAGACGCGGAAGGAGGAAAAGCCGTGTACCCGGCGTGTTTATAAAAACTTCTATGGGTCGTGCGCATGAGAGGTGTTTTCATTTACGTATTCTGACACATAGAGAGCCATCTACTGGTCAATTTTCGAACTATTTTTTTTTCTTCTGCCATACGTTTTCCCCCTTCTCCGATAATGTTTCGTTGCAATCTGACGTCATTCTGATCAGTAGTGTTATTTCTACAGCGTTTTGAAAGTTTGACTTTAATTATATTCACGCTGTACAAGTGATCTTGACCAACCTGATTTTTTTATAATGCAACGATTCAAATCGTCCACAACAGCTGACACAGTGTCAAACATTTATAATGGTTAAGATGGTAGTTTCAATGCTTGCGGTTGTAGGTATCTGGGTTGGGATGACGAACCATGTAGTGTCAAGCAATGGTAACTCCAGGGAGGAATTTCAGCAATGTAGGAAATGATAGATCGCTACTAGCCGTAAACAGGACACTTTAGGTTGCAAACAGGAGTAAAAGACACTAACATAAAGCTTTCGGCCACGGCCTTCATCAGCAAAAGAGAAACACAGACCATTGATACACACAAGTAAGCACAACATATGCACACATGACCGCCAACTCGGAGCTAGCGGCCAGGTGTGCTTGTGTGTACGAATAGTTCATGTTTCTCTTTTGCTAATTAACACTGTCGCCTAAAGCTTTATGTAAGTGTCTTTAATTGTGCCTGTTCGCAAGTTAAAGTGTCGTGGCCGCACGGTTTTGAGGCGCCATGTCACGGAATGCGCGGCCCCTCCCGCTGGAGGTTCGAGTCCTCCCTCGGGCATGGGTGACTGTGCTGTTCTTAGCATAAGGTAGTTTAAGATGACCTCAGGAATTCACACACGTTTGAACATATTTGAAAGTGTCTTCTTTACGATAAGTAAAAGCACTCCGTCTTCAGGCCACAAGTGGCCCATCGGTGCCATCCGACCGCCATGTCATCCTCAGCGGAGGATGCGGATAGGAGGAGCGTGTGGTCAGCACAGCTCTCTCCCAGTCGTTATGATGGTTTTCTTTGCCGGAGCCGCTACTATGCGGTCGAGTAGCTCATCAATTGGCATCACGAGGCTGAGTACACCCAGAAAAATGGCAACAGCGCATGGCGGCTGGATGTTCACCTATCCATGTGCCGGCCACGCCTGACAGCGTTTAACTTCGGTGATCTGACGGGAACCGGTGTATCCACTGCTTTAACGGTAAGTAGCATTCTGTCTTTTCCTATATTATTGAAACATGTGGTGTGTGCTGAATTAGACCGGTCAGCGAGCTGGACGCTAATAATAAATCATTAGCAGAACAAGAATTTATTAATTAAAGTTAACAGTCTTGTATTCTTCCCTGTCTCAGCGGCCTTGTCACACTTGTAGCGCTGGTCCTCATCAGGTCACCAACCAAAGTTATGCACTGTCGGGCTCGATTAGCACTTGGATCTGTGACCACCGGGTCTGTTGGCAAGGGGGGTACACCCAACCCTTGTGAGGCCAGGTGAGGAGCTACTTGACTGGAAAGTAGCGGCTCTGGTCACGTAAGCTGAGCGGCCGGGAGAGCGGTGTGCTAACCACTTGCCTCTCCATATCCGCATCCAGTGAAGGTTATCGGAACTGCGTGACTGATACGGTCGCAGGCTCGTATCCTGCATCGGGCATGGATGTGTGTGATGTCCTTAGGTTAGTTAGGTTTGAGTAGTTCTACGTTCTAGGCGACTGATGACCTCAGATGTTAAGTCACATAGTGTTCAGAGCCATTTGAACCATTTGACGGTTGTCAACTAATGAGGACATGGCGGTCGGTAGGCACCATTCAGCCTTCCGAGGCCTGTTCGAACAGAGAGTTATTCTTCTCTGTGTCGTGTCTGCCGAGACAGCTGAGAGGTGAGTGTGACTGCCATCCTACGGGCCCGGGTTCGATTCCCGGCTGGGTCGGGGATTTTCCCTGGTCAGAAACTTGGTGTTGTGCTGTCTTCATCATCATTTCATCCCCATCCGGCGAGCACGTCGCCCAATATGGTGTTGAATGTAGTAAGACCTGCACCAAGTCGACCAGCCCCGCAAGGGGCCTCCCGGCCAATGACGCCAAACGCTCATTGCCGGCGGCACTGCAGCACACAACTTCAGGGCTTGCTGATGCTGTCCCAGCAAACTCTGGGAGATGTCACCTTCTTACGTCTAGCTCACGCAATAACGGTGTCGGGCGGGCGGCAGGCGGCATCTACGTAGCCCATACGACAGGTCTTGCTGCGTTCTTACCAAAGTACTCTAGCGAGGTCTCGAGAAATCTTCAGTCCAGTCACAGATTTGTTTTTGTGCTCCATCCCCATTGGCAACCCTCGTTCTGAGAACGTTAGGAGAGCGCAGTTGTAAGTAGGCTGTTTAGGTTCTTATATTGGTAACGCCGTCGCCATGTAGCGCTCTCTGTATGAAAATCACTGGCTGTGCTGTGTGCAGTCTGTGGCTAGTTTGCATTGTTGTCTGCCATTGTAGTGTTGGGCAGCTGGATGTGAACAGCGCGTAGCGTTGCGCAGTTGGAGGTGAGCCGCCAGCAGTGGTGGATGTGGGGAGAGAGATGGCGGAGTTTTGATAATTTGTAATACTGGATATTATGAACTACTATATATATTATGACTGTTAAAGTAAATACATTGTTTGTTCTCTATTATCATCTTTCAATTGCTAACCTTGCCTACTAGTAGTTAGTGCCTTCCGTAGTTTGAATCTTTTATTTAGCTGGCAGTAGTGGCGCTCGCTGTATTGCAGTAGCTTGAGTAACGAAGATTTTTGTGAGGTAAGTGATTTGTGAAAGGTACAGGTTAATGTTAGTCAGGGCCATTCATTTGTAGAGATTTTTGAAAGTCAGATTGCGTTGCGCTAAAAAAATATTGTGTGTCTGTTTAAGCTCAGTCACGTGTATAAATGTTCAAAGGGGACGTTTCATATGGCGACCCTGCCGGGATTCGAACCTGGAATCTTCTGATTGTCTCTTGTGGAAATGCCATCTTTCTCTGTATCTATTCCTACTTTGCCAACAATTGTCATACGGGTGACGTCTGTTTTGGTCACGAATTCCGTTGTAAGAATAGCCTTGTAGCGTCCAGTTATTATTTCTGTCATCGCGGAATTGTGATGGATGTGACCTGCAATTTTTGTGCTCCTGTTTTCGCGTTCCGCGATTGTCAGTGTCAATTTCCAGTTCTTGTAAGAGCCCCTGAAAAGCTTCAATGTCGTCTTTGCAACGTCCTGCCAAAAGAATATGTCGTAAATGTTCAGGTAATTTGATTAAGCAAATGCGTATGAGTTCTGAGGGGCTGTATGGGTTTGACAGGTACTGATTCTTGTGCAACATGTCTTCAAAATATTTGACAAGGCTGGAAAATTCAGATTGTTCAAAGTGTTTCATCATCATGATGCTATGTTTTACTCGGTCTTGTGTAGCTTGAGACCAATATGCTGAGAGGAACGCATGGTAAAATTCTCTTTCACTGTGACAATCGTGAATGACCGATCGCATTCTTACAGCTGGTTCATTCTCTAAGTAGCCACACATAAATTCTAATCTGTGCTCTAACGACCAGTTGGGAGGAAAACAATGACAGAATTGATGGAGCCATGCTTGTGGATTAATGTCGTTGCCAGAATTCTTAAATGTTTTGAATTTACGTGTAGTAATGAACAGCTTATAGTCAAAATCATCATGTCGGCGAGTCACATGTCGGTCATTGTTACGTCGTTTCGGCGGTTCCATCTCAAAATTCGGTGTGCCTTGCCAATTTCTTTCATAATTTACGAAGTGTCCTGTGTTATTATTTTGTGGTTGTTCCGTATTTCTATGTCCCTCTTCCCGTACTGGAGTGCGAGTGTAATACTGGATATTATGAACTACTGTATATATTATGAATGTTAAGGTAAATACATTGTTTGTTCTCTATTATCATCTTTCAATTGCTAACTATGCCTACTAGTAGTTAGTGCCTTCCGTAGTTTGAATCTTTTATTTAGCTGGCAGTAGTGGCGCTCGCTGTATTGCAGTAGCTTGAGTAACGAAGATTTTTGTGTTTGTAAGTGATTTGTGAAAGGTACAGGTTAATGTTAGTCAGGGCCATTCTTTTGTAGAGATTTTTGAAAGTCAGATTGCGTTGCGCTAAAAAAATATTGTGTGTCAGTTTAAGCTCAGTCACGTGTATAAATGTTCAAAGGGGGCGTTTCAGTGTCTGTACAGTCCGCTTGTAGCTGCTTCCTAAAGCTGTGCCTGCTGCTGGACTGGCGCGCGTCTTTCACTTCCTGCTGCCAGCACGGACCTCTGCGAGAGCAGTGTTATTGCCGCCGCTGCCGCTGTCACCTCCGCGGAACGGCTGCGCGAACAATTCTCCACGCACGGACGCGCAGGCGCGGCGTAGAAAGCACCGCCGATGAGATCTGCGCGCCCGCTTTCTCCGCGGTTCGCGCGACGCCGCGCCTCACCGCAGCGCGACGCGAAAGTGAGTGCGCGCAGAGCGCGGCTGGCTAATCAGATTGCCGTCGCGGCGGCAGTTCGCGCATGCGCCGTGCCGACTGTCCCACGTCAGGCGCCGAGAGCAGCCGGTGTGGGCTCTGCAGCGCTTGTCCACGGAGAAGTTGGCTGTAGCGTCAGCACACGGATCGTGCTTTCGAACGTCAACGTTGAACGTGCCGACTGCAACGTGCTGCTGAACGCTCAGAAACGATGCAGCTTGTGCGTACGGCACGTGGGTCCCATTGTTGTATACGCGATCGCAACGCGCTTCAGCGGCAGTTGACGGCTGTATCTGACTCGTAAATCGTACTGTTTACGGAACTGACAGGCGTAAAATACCTATACTAGCTGTAATAAACTTACATTTCTTCACCTGGCCGTATGCTACTAAGGTTGTTCTGTCACTACTATACATACACTATGTGATCAAAAGTATCCGAGCACACCCAAAAACACGTTTTTCATATTAGGTGCATTGTAGTGCCACCTCGTGCCAGTTGAGTGAGAGTCGAAGAGTAGAGTGATCAATGCGTACACTCCTGTAAAGGGGATGCTACCGATCCGTAACTAAAACATTATTGTGCTTTTTTGTTTGATTTGGATGAACCTCGATGGCAGGTCAGGATATGACGTCATGTGGATGGTACATACATGTCCTAGAAATGTTGTTATATATAATAAAAGGTAAAATATGTAAAGAGATACTAATTTCTGTCTGTCACAAACACAAAGGTGCATTGAATGTTGTAGATTTAGAGTCATCACTTTCTAAAATGTTTATTGTGTTAGGATGTTAAAGTAGTTTACTGTTTGATATTACATAGTAGGTAATGGTGAGCTGTAAGGATTGTTTCTTATTTTTTTGCTAGAACACTTTCAAGAGGTATTAATTTCAGTGTGTCACAAACACAAAGGTGCGTTGTATACTGTAGTTTTAGAATCAACAGTTTCTAATATTTTCAATGTGATAGGATGTTAAAGTAGTCTACTATTTGATGTTGTAATTATGAGCTGTATAGATTGTTTCTTATTCCTTTTTTGGGGGGGGCACTTTCATGTTTTGTATGAGGGACGTCAGGTACAATCAATAGCACGCGTGTAGGCTGTATATAGAAAAGGGATAAATGTTGATGCTGTATGTGTAGAAAACTAGGGTGTATGATTTTATGTTTTTTAGAGCAAAGATTCTTTTATTATCAATGTATCTAATAGATCATACATGTAATCAATGAGTATTTAAATACTGTAAGAATATCTTTTTGTCTCTAATGTTGCGAGATGCACGGAAGGGTCTGACTGATTGGTTGTCGTAGCGCTGAGGTGCTACACAGAACGCGCCCATACCGCTAGTGGGAGGCCAAGCTGACGTCGCCATGGGAGAGGCGACAGAGCCGCGGCACTCCCCACTCCACTGCCGGTCGGGGTACACTCCACGCGCCCGCTACAGCAGGTCAACGGCCTGGGGTGACACGCACCTACTAATGGCCATTCATACGTTCCGCCACCCTTACGACTGGAGACAGTATCCCTCAGAGGCAAAAGCGGATGGTTTTTCTGCTCAACGGCTCGCGCGGCGGCGGCACGACGGGAGAATGAACGACGCGCGGCAGAGTCCGGTGGGCATTTTTTAACAGCAACTATTAACTAGTACTGGACTGTGGAGCCGTGAAACAAGATGACTGCTCGTATGTCTCCATAAGGTGGAAAGTGAAGGACTGGTGTTTCCACGTTGTGGGTGGTGAAAAGATTTTGTCTTTAGCAGACAGGACGATTGTTTCGTTTTGTCTTGACCACTGAACGGTGGGATCCATAAACTTTTGGCAGTGACTTGTTAAGTGTGCTTTGTAAATTGCATTTGGGATGCTTGTTGTACTTAAAGAGGACAGTTGTCGTATGGTGAATAATTATTGTCTGAATGCAAGAAACTTAAGTGGGACATTGACATTTGCATTTCTAGTAGGAGACATTTCTTTAATTGGTGCGGGAATAAGTGCTGTTTGTTGGAACTTACAGCTTTTAATTACACCATGAACTCAAAGGACAGAACCGTGGGTAATAGTAGTTGTAGGTCCATTTCTGGACGGCCAGATTCGTGTGGATGGTACTCTGAGAGTAACTATGACATCTGTGTTTAATGTGTTCAAAATGCCGATTTGAGTGACTTAAAGACTTTCGTCTGGGTAACCATGGGAGAGCTTTGACACCGAGACATTGTTTCTAGGAAAACTATCAGCAACTTTTTGACCCCAAGAAAATAACAGAATGAAATGATTCCATGTGACTTGCAAGACAGGGAATAATGTATTTGTATTTGTAACAGTGTACATTTTTTTATGTTTGATTCCTCAAGGGACAGCAAATGTAACTGTATTTCATTAACGTATGTGTTTAGAATAGTTAGTGTGTTTTTTTTTTGGTTTGTTCTGGGTTATCAAGTTCACGTTGCATGTTTATTAGAATATTTGGTACAAGGATGCTTTAATTATTAGCCAGTGGCATAATACTAATGTAGCGGCTCTTGTTGCATTGGTCAGTAAGGTTGTCACAGGGGACAAGAGTTTGCATTGCACAACAAATATCGGAATTAACTGATGCATTTTGATGTCGTGGACAATAATAATCTCGTCGGTGTGTTGACTGAAGCCACTTATTTTCATTATCACAGTGGTGATATTTCACATTGAAGTGTAAAGGAGGCTAGTCGAAATGCAAGTTCTTGTCGTCTAAATATGTAACAACAGAGAAATGAGCAGTAGAGTAAAATACGAGAGCTACTGGTGGATTCAAGCACTTATTGCTATTTACTGCGTGTATTGATCAAAGTTGATGGACTGACTAGCTCAGTAGCAGGTATCTGTACTGGTGGACAAGGATAAGGTTAAACTCACAGTCGAGTAGTGGTGGTAATTGCTTAAGTGATGATAGTTAATCAGGTATGACATGATGTCTTAGACAGACTATATTACGTAACCAGTATGTAATTTGTGGTATATTTCAATTTTTTTTTCTCAGTTTAATTTCTCGGTAGGTTTGACGAACATTTTAGAGTAATGATATGGAGCCTGACATTCTACATGTAACCAGTGTACTGAATTTTTTTCTTTTGTTGATTTTGTTTTGTATTTAGACATTGCCTTGTAAAGATTACTACAACGCAATTTATGAATGTCAGATTACTGGTTCTGTGTTTGGACGGTGAGCTATTTAAAATTTTATGAGTCCAATTAACATTTTTTTATTTGTTATAGAATTAGTGAAGTTTGGATTACTCATAAAAATAACAGAGATCCCGGTAACTAAGCAAATTTTTATCTCTCCATAATTTTTTATTTGTATGACGTAATGTTTTATTTGTCATTTGGATTGTTGTAAATTTGTATGTGTACATTACTCCGGATTGTGGAGAGTACAATAATGCAACAACTGTGTCAATAATTTGGTAAAGTAACAGCATTTGGTCGTCTATTTGAGGTCACCAGGGGCTAAGGTCTCCTCCTGGTTATTATGATGACTTGCTACGTTTGTTCGAATACAGTTTCCTTAAAAAAATGTTCGGAACTACCCTCGCATTCCAAGGATAGTACCATGCCATTTTTTCCTGCATGGGTAGCCGGTGGTGAAAGGGTACAGTACCGCCCGACATTAATATATTTACAACATACTTCATTATTCTTGTCAGAACAACATATTTTTTGTAATAATAACTCAATTTCACTTAATACATCGAAGCCGGACACCAGTGTAGGAAAGAATGACAATTTATTTATTTAATTGATCACATGTGCACTCCCACAAAATAAATACCTACATCCAATTTGGTGAGATGTGTGAAATGAATGAATTTCTGCTAACCACAGATAGTGAATGTGCAATATATGATCATCTTTGAGACGGCCCTTTGGTCACCTTTGGTGGAACCAAAGAGATGAAATTTACCTGAGCTTTGAGCGCCTGAAATGTGGCTGACTAATGGGTACCATGGTCTTCCCCCACCTCACCACAGGTGCGAGATGACCTGAAGAACGGCCATGTTTTCAGCATTCTGGCGCTGGATCTTGTGTTGGTAAGACCTGTCTTTGGTGTGCTCCGTAAAGACAAAAGAGTGGAGACATGGTATGCATGTGGAATACTTAAGAGTAGTTTGAAATAATAATTTCTCTGTTTTAGGAACTTTTGTGGGGAGAATTAAATGTCAGGCAGGTATTGTTAAGGGGATCATAGCAATCTTCGGAAGTGACCAACGGTCACAATGAAACCACGTGTTACAATAAGTTGAAATACTTCCGAGTGCTAAAGTTAAGCTGAATTACTGGCGTGTGTACTATAATTTGGAAATATTTAAAAAATGGTGTGTGCAGGACTTGAAATTAGAGACCAGTACTTCCACGTGGTGAGTACTGTATGAGTCTCAATCTGTGTATGAGACAAAGGATAAAGAGAAGTACTCGTCCATGGTATCAGTTGAGGACTCGCGTGTGTGATGAATATGTTCTTAATACTACTTTGCATGTTATGTTTCCGTGTGACGCTTGATTCAAACTATAATACTCTGAGAGTGAAGCAAGGTGAGTCAGCCGTCTATCAAGCAACGCCACTTGGCTTGCATTGCACAGGAAGACTTGCATATATCCTCCAGAGTTCATAGTAGGAAAGAAAAGCTACGAAGTGGGGCAGTGCTCGGCCACCATTGACTAGACGTTTTCGATTGGTGAGAGATCTGGAGAATGTGGTGGCCAGGGCAGCAGTCCAACATATCTGTATGCAGGAAGGCCCGTCCAGGACCTGCAACATGCGCTCGTGCATTATCCTGCTGAAATATAGGGTTTCGCAGGGATCGAATGAAGGGTAGAAACCCGGGTCGTAACACATCTGAAATGTAACGTCCACTGTTCAAAGTGCCGTCAATGCGGACAAGAGGTGACCGAGACGTGTAACCAATGGCACCCCATCCCATCACGCCTGATGATACGCCAGTATGGCGATAACGAATACACGCTTCCAATGTGCGTTCACCGCCATGTCGGCAAACACGGATGGGACCATCATGATGCTGTAAACAGAACCTGGATTCATCCGAAAAAATGACGTTTTGCCATTCGTGCACCCAGGTTCGTCTTGAGTACACCATCACAGGCGCTCCTGTCTGTGATGCAGCGTCATGAATAACCGCAACTGTGGTCTCTGAGCTGATAGTCCACGCTGCTGCAGACATCGTCGAACTGTTCGTGCAGACGGTTGTTGTCTTGCAAACGTCCCCATCTTTTGACTCCGGGATCGAGACGTGACTGCAAGATCCGCTACAGCCGTGCGGATAAGATGCCTGTCATCTCGACTGCTAATGATACGAGGCCGTCGGGATCCAGCGCGGCATTCCGATTCCATACTCTGCTAACAGTCATTGGATCTCTACCAACGCGAGAAGCAATGTCGTGATACGATAAACCGCAGTCGCGACAGGCTACAATCCGACCTTTATCAAAGTCAGAAACGTGATGGTACGCATTTCTCCTCCTTACACGAGGCATCACAACAAAGTTTCAACAGGCAACGCCGGTCAACTGCTGTTTGTGTATGAGAAATCGGTTTGAAACTTTCCTCATGTCAGCACGTTGTAGGTGTCGCCACCGGCGCCAACCTTGTGTGAGTGCTGTGAAAAGCTAAACATTTTGCGTATCACAGCATCTTCTTCCTGTCGGTTAAATTTCGCGTCTGTAGCACGTCATCTTCGTGGTGTAGGAATTTTAATGGCTAGCAGTGTACTTCTCGCAATGCCTATCGTGGATCTGTCTCACGCTATACCAGTGCACCAGGGGAGGAGCAGATGGCACCGCCTACCACCACCGAGCAAACTGATTTGCAAACAGCCGTCTCATGGGGCCATAAAATTGCTCTTGGCTTCCGGTACGACTTTAGTGCGTTTCCACCCTTAATTGAATTGAGGTAAGTGAGGCATTGTGTCCAGAGAAGAGTCAAGTTCGACTGAAGCGGCCGGCCAGGTTCGCGCCTCGAGTTATGAGCTACTTGTCGCACGAGCGGCGACTTAGCACCTCTGGCAGCGAGGGGGCGCGGCTTGTTCGCGTCCGGTAAGTACAGCTCCGCTGCCGGTGAGGCACAAATTACAGGAGGCGGTGTGGGTTCATTTCGGGCGGCGGCCGGCCCAGCCCGGCCTCCTGGCTATTCCAGGATCGTTAAGAGGCGGCCGACCCGTAAATTGCCCGCCTCGCCGGCTCGCCACCCCACGACACGTCTCGTTTCGACGCAGTAACTGCTTCCAGATGCCGCCGCGCGCCCGTCTGCCCAGACAACGACACATCACCGCCCGTGTCTCTCGCCTACGCGGCGCTACAAAAAGGCGCCCCCTGACTTCCAGGACGGACTCCACACTCACAGAAGAAGAAGAGAGTATGCGGGTGCACACACATGCTAACTATTATTTATCTATACAAGTAACTCATTTTGGAAATTTGTGGTAGTACCAATGGGACCAAACTGCAAAGGGCATCGGTCCCCCAGGCTTCCACACTGCTTAATCTAACTTAGGGGTAAGGACAACACACACATCTACATCTAAATTTGTACTCCACAAGCCAGACACCTATTAATGGATATCGGTACGGGATTAGTCCTTGTTTTGCCTTTAAGACGGTCTGAACTCTCCCTGGGGACATTTTCAGTGAGGTGTCTGAATGTGTGTTGAGGAATGGCAGCCCATTCTTCAAGTGCCGATATCCGTGTTGGTAGCGATGTTGGACGCGGATGTGTGAAGTTGACGTTGTAACTCATTCCAAAGCTGTTCCACTGGATTCTCTTCGGGATTCTCAGCAAGCCAGTCTCTTTCAGAAATGTTATTTTGCGCAAACCGTTACCTCACGCACGCTGCTTGATGAAAACGGTGCGCTGTCATGCTGAAACACACATCGTCTCTGATATTCCTCTAGTGTAAGAAGTACAAAAGGCTCAACAATGTGCTTATATCCTTCGGGATTTAGCGTTTTCTTTATTTTTAACTCCCTACGTACAGTGACTGTTTTTACTAGCTGGACTGCTGGTAGCACTCAGGAGTGATTCCGTCCACATGTTTCATGCTATTTCTTACAACAACCCTCCTCAATGGCCGATGGTCCTTTCCCGTCAATACATGAGGTCTGTCTTGCCTTGGTATAATTGTGTTTATTCTTCGTGTTTTTATTTTACAAATATGTTACCTACAGACCTGAGCAGCTTTAGATTGACTGAAACGTCCCTCATGGGTTTGTTACTCAGGTAACTTAGAATGACTAGTCCACGTTCGAAGACATCTACATCTATCTACATTTATACTCCGCAAGCCACCCAACGGGGTGTGGCGGAGGACACTTTACGTGCCACTGTCATTACCATCCTTTCCTGTTCCAGTCGCGTATGGTTCGCGGGAAGAACGACTACCGGAAAGCCTCCGTGCGCGCTCGAATTTCTCTAATTTTACATTCGTGATCACCTCGGGAGGTATAAGTAAGGGGAAGCAATATTTTCGATACCTCATCCAGAAACGCACCCTCTCGAAACCTGGACAGCAAGCTACACCGCGATACAGAGCGCCTCTCTTGCAGAGTCTGCCACTTGGGTTTGCTAAACATCTCCTTAACGCTATCACGCTTACCAAATAACCCTGTGACGAAACGCGCCGCTCTTCTTTGGATCTTGTTTATCACCTCTGTCAACTCGACCTGGTACGGATCCCACACTGATGAGCAATACTCAAGTATAGGCCGAACGAGTGTTTTGTAAGCCACCTCGTTTGTTGATGGACTGCATTTTCTAAGGACTCTCCCAATGATTCTCAACTTGGCACCCGCCTTACCAACAATTAATTTTATATGATCATTCGACTACAAATCGTTCCGTACGTATACTCCCAGATATTTTACAGAAGTAACAGGTACCAGTGTTTGCCCCGCTATCATATAATCATACAACAAAGGAGCCTTCTTTCTATGTATTCGCAATACATTACTTTTGTCTATGTTAAGGGTCAGTTGCCACTCCCTGCACCAAGTGCCTATCCGCTGCAGATATTCCTGCATTTCGTTGCAGTTTTCTAATGCTGCAACTTCTCTGCTACAGCATCATCCGCGAAAAACCGCATGGAACTTCCGACACTATATACTAGGTCATTTATATATATTGTGGAAAGCAATGGTCCCATAACACTCCTCTGTGGTACACCAGAGGTTACTTTAAAGTCTGTAGACGTCTCTGCGTTGAGAACAACATGCTGTGTTCTGTTTGCTAAGACACCCACGCCAGAAGCACGACCCGAACCTCCGACGGGGGTAGCCGCGTGAACCGTGGCAAGGCGTCCTAGAACCACGGCAACATCACGCGGCAATGTACTTTAAACACCAGTTCTTATATTAGGATTTAATGCATCTGCTAAAGTGAAACAAAAATTCTTTCCTAGGCAATCACAGGGATAACAGTTTACAAAACCAGCCTGGTCGTCGTAAGTGGTAGACACAAGCCTAGAGAAGAATCCAGGTAATCTGTGGTCAGGCAAACCTGTTGTCATCTACAGTGAGTCCAAAAAGTATTCGTCTAGCTGCATATCTTTTAGAAAACAAAGTCTGTGTAACATGGAAAGATACGTATACAACATCTAAAGAGCCAATCATGTATGGTTCAAATGGCTCCGAGCACTATGGGACTTAACTTCTGTGGTCATCAGTCCCCTAGAACTTAGAACTACTTAAGCATAACTAACCTAAGGACATCACACACATCCATGCCCGAGGCAGGATTCGAACCTGCGACCGTAGCGGTCGCGTGGTTCCAGACTGTAGCGCCTAGAATCTCACGGCCACCCCGGCCGGCCCTATCATGTAAGAAATGCCTCGGTAAGTCATTTTTGTTGAAAAGTAAGGAAAGAAATACATCCAAATCGACAGCAAGGTCAACAAAATAGAAAATGCAATACAAGAGCTAGCTCATAAAGTATTCGTCCAACATCTGAACGCGCCGAAATTATGCGCGCAGTGAATAAACTAGTCATTAAGAAACCAACCACGTATCGGACGCCCTCACACTTTGACTGATGCAGACGTGAGATTTATCAGGAGGCAAATGAAGAATAAAACCTAAAATCAGCGCTCCTAAGTTGGCTGGGGAGTCAGTCAGGAACCGCGCTGCTGCTACGGTCGCCGGTTCGAATCCTGCCACGGGCATGGATGTGTACGATGTCCTTAGGTTAGTTAGGTTCACTTAGTTGTAGGTCTAGGGAACTGATGACCTCAGATGTCCCATAGTATTTAGAGCCTTTTGAACCATTTGGCTGGGGAGTTAGAGTCTATGGCAAAGAAGGTATGTGCCAACACAATCAGAAATACCTTCAAAACGTATGGGTATTACGGCCGGGTATTGCGAAGAAATTTTGGGTCAGTGAACAGAACCGAAAGAAATGTCTTCATTTTGAGATGGAACATAGTAGAAGCCGACCTCGGGGAAGATCAGTTTGGATTCCGTAGAAATACTGGAACACGTGAGGCAATACTGGCCTTACGACTTATCTTAGAAGGAAGATTAAGGAAAGGCAAACCTACGTTTCTAGCATTTGTAGACTTAGAGAAAGCTTTTGACAATGTTGACTGGAATACTCTCTTTCAAATTCTAAAGGTGGCAGGGGTAAAATACAGGGAGCGAAAGGCTATTTACAATTTGTACAGATACCAGATGGCAATTATAAGAGTCGAGGGACATGAAAGGGAAGCAGTGGTTGGGAAGGGAGTAAGACAAGGTTGTAGCCTATCCCCCAAGTTATTCAATCTGTATATTGAGCAAGCAGTAAAGGAAACAAAAGAAAAATTCGGAGTAGGTATTAAAATCCGTGGAGAAGAAATAAAAACTTTGAGGTTCGCTAATGACATTGTAATTTTGTCAGAGACAGCAAAGGACTTGAAGAGCAGTTGAACGGAATGGACAGTGTCTTGAAAGAAGGATATAAGATGACCATCAACAAAAGTAAAACGAGGTTAATGGAATGTAGTCGAATTAAGTCGGGTGATGCTGAGGGAATTAGATTAGGAAATGAGACACTTAAAGTAGTAAAGGAGTTTTGCTATTTGGGGAGCAAAATAACTGATGATGGTCGAAGTAGAGAGGATATCAAATGTAGACTGGCAATGGCAAGGAAAGCGTTTCTGAAGAAGAGAAATTTGTTAACATCGAGTATAGATTTAAGTGTCAGGAAGTCATTTCTGAAAGTATTTGTATGGAGTATAGCCTTGTATGGAGGTGAAACATGGACGGTAAATAGTTTGGACAAGAAGAGAATAGAAGCTTTCGAAATGTGGTGCTACAGAAGAATGCTGAATATTAGATGGGTAGATCACGTAACTAATGAGGAAGTATTGAATAGGATTGGGGAGAAGAGAAGTTTGTGGCACAACTTGACCAGAAGAAGGTATCGGTTGGTAGGACATATTTTGAGGCATCAAGGGGTCACCAATTTAGTATTGGAGGGCAGCGTGGAGGGTAAAAATCGTAGGGGGAGACCAAGAGATGAATACACTAAGCAGATGCAGAAGGATGTAGGTTACAGTAGGTACTGGGAGATGAAGAAGCTTGCACAGGATAGAGTAGCGTGGAGAGCTGCATCAAACCAGTCTCAGGACTGAAGACCACAACAACAACAACAACAACATAGCTTGAGGCTGTTGCCAATGGGCATCACTGTGGGGGTCCGGATGGGAGTTTGTCGGGGACGGCCAGCTCGTCCCACGCATCCCCCGATCGGGATACGACTGTGGTTGCCCGGGATACTGCCCGCATTGAGGCTGATCCCTCACCTGTGGTAGAGTGGGAGGTCGTCTCAAGGTGTGGCAGGGGGCGAAAGACATTCCGGAGGGCTGAACGGAAGGCCTCTCCAGTTTGTCTGACGAACCGGTTTCAGGCTCTGTCTCTGGCTGATACTCAGGCTGATACTGATCTTCGGCCTGACATGGCTGCCTGTCCTGTTCCAGAGGTTGCCCCTCAGTCTGCAAGATCCGGGCGGTCGCAGAGGGTGGGCTTACTGGTAGTTGGGAGCTCCAACGTCAGGCGCGTAATGGGGCCCCTTAGGGATATGGCAGCAAGGGAGGGGAAGAAGACCAAAGTGCACTCCGTGTGCATACCGGGGGGAGTCATTCCAGATGTGGAAAGGGTCCTTCCGGATGCCATGAAGGGTACAGGGTGCACCCATCTGCAGGTGGTCGCTCATGTCGGCACCAATGATGTGTGTCGCTATGGATCGGAGGAAATCCTCTCTGGCTTCCGGCGGCTATCTGATTTGGTGAAGACTGCCAGTCTCGCTAACGGAATGAAAGCAGAGCTCACCATCTGCAGCATCGTCGACAGGACTGACTGCGGACCTTTGGTACAGAGCCGAGTGGAGGGTCTGAATCAGAGGCTGAGACGGTTCTGCGACCTTGTGGGCTGCAGATTCCTCGACTTGCGCCATAGGGTGGTGGGGTTTCGGGTTCCGCTGGATAGGTCAGGAGTCCACTACACGCAACAAGCGGCTACACGGGTAGCAGGGGTTGTGTGGCGTGGGCTGGGCGGTTTTTTAGGTTAGATGGCCTCGGGCAAGTACAGAAAGGGCAACAGCCTCAACGGGTGCGGGGCAAAGTCAGAACATGCGGGGACCAAGCAGCAATCGGTATTGTAGTTGTAAACTGTCGAAGCTGCGTTGGTAAAGTACCGGAACTTCAAGCGCTGATAGAAAGCACTGAAGCTGAAATCGTTATAGGTACAGAAAGCTGGCTGAAGCCAGAGATAAATTCTGCCGAAATTTTTACAAAGGTACAGACGGTGTTTAGAAAGGATAGATTGCATGCAACCGGTGGTGGAGTGTTCGTCGCTGTTAGTAGTAGTTTATCCTGTAGTGAAGTAGAAGTGGATAGTTCCTGTGAATTATTATGGGTGGAGGTTACACTCAACAACCGAGCTAGGTTAATAATTGGCTCCTTTTACCGACCCCCCGACTCAGCAGCATTAGTGGCAGAACAACTGAGAGAAAATTTGGAATACATTTCACATAAATTTTCTCAGCATGTTATAGTCTTAGGTGGAGATTTCAATTTACCAGATATAGACTGGGACACTCAGATGTTTAGGACGGGTGGTAGGGACAGAGCATCGAGTGACATTATACTGAGTGCACTATCCGAAAATTACCTCGAGCAATTAAACAGAGAACCGACTCGTGGAGATAACATCTTGGACCTACTGGTAACAAACAGACCCGAACTTTTCGACTCTGTAAGTGCAGAACAGGGAATCAGTGATCATAAGGCCGTTGCAGCATCCCTGAATTTGGAAGTTAATAGGAATATAAAAAAAGGGCGGAAGGTTTATCTGTTTAGCAAGAGTAATAGAAGGCAGATTTCAGACTACCTAACAGATCAAAACGAAAATTTCTGTTCCGACACTGACAATGTTGAGTGTTTATGGAAAAAGTTCAAGGCAATCGTAAAATGCGTTTTAGACAGGTACGTGCCGAGTAAAACTGTGAGGGACGGGAAAAACCCACCGTGGTACAACAACAAAGTTAGGAAACTACTGCGAAAGCAAAGAGAGCTTCACTGCAAGTTTAAACGCAGCCAAAACCTCTCAGACAAACAGAAGCTAAACGATGTCAAAGTTAGCGTAAGGAGGGCTATGCGTGAAGCGTTCGGTGAATTCGAAAGTAAAATTCTATGTACCGACTTGACAGAAAATCCTAGGAAGTTCTGGTCTTACGTTAAATCAGTAAGTGGCTCGAAACAGCATATCCAGACACTCCGGGATGATGATGGCATTGAAACAGAGGATGACAAGCGTAAAGCTGAAATACTAAACACCTTTTTCCAAAGCTGTTTCACAGAGGAAGACCGCACTGCAGTTCCTTCTCTAAATCCTCGCACAAACGAAAAAATGGCTGACATCGAAATAAATGTCCAAGGAATAGAAAAGCAACTGGAATCACTCAACAGAGGAAAGTCCACTGGACCTGACGGGATACCAATTCGATTCTACACAGAGTACGCGAAAGAACTTGCCCCCCTTCTAACAGCCGTGTACCGCAAGTCTCTAGAGGAACGGAAGGTTCCAAATGATTGGAAAAGAGCACAGGTAGTCCCAGTCTTCAAGAAGGGTCGTCGAGCAGATGCGCAAAACTATAGACCTATATCTCTGACGTCGATCTGTTGTAGAATTTTAGAACATGTTTTTTGCTCGAATATCATGTCGTTTTTGGAAACTCAGAATCTACTATGTAGGAATCAACATGGATTCCGGAAACAGCGATCGTGTGAGACCCAACTCGCTTTATTTGTTCATGAGACCCAGAAAATATTAGATACAGGCTCCCAGGTAGATGCTATTTTTCTTGACTTCCGGAAGGCGTTCGATACAGTTCCGCACTGTCGCCTGATAAACAAAGTAAGAGCCTACGGAATATCAGACCAGCTGTGTGGCTGGATTGAAGAGTTTTTAGCAAACAGAACGCAGCATGTTGTTATCAACGGAGAGACGTCTACAGACGTTAAAGTAACCTCTGGTGTGCCACAGGGGAGTGTTATGGGACCATTGCTTTTCACAATATATATAAATGACCTAGTAGATAGTGTCGGAAGTTCCATGCGGCTTTTCGCGGATGATGCTGTAGTATACAGAGAAGTTACAGCATTAGAAAATTGTAGCGAAATGCAGGAAGATCTGCAGCGGATAGGCACTTGGTGCAGGGAGTGGCAACTGACCCTTAACATAGACAAATGTAATGTATTGCGAATACATAGAAAGAAGGATCCTTTATTGTATGATTATATGATAGCGGAACAAACACTGGTAGCAGTTACTTCTGTAAAATATCTGGGAGTATGCGTGCGGAACGATTTGAAGTGGAATGATCATATAAAATTAATTGTTGGTAAGGCGGGTACCAGGTTGAGATTCATTGGGAGAGTCCTTAGAAAATGTAGTCCATCAACAAAGGAGGTGGCTTACAAAACACTCGTTCGACCTATACTTGAGTATTGCTCATCAGTGTGGGATCCGTACCAGATCGGGTTGACGGAGGAGATAGAGAAGATTCAAAGAAGAGCGGCGCGTTTCGTCACAGGGTTATTTGGTAACCGTGATAGCGTTACGCAGATGTTTAACAAACTCAAGTGGCGGACTCTGCAAGAGATGCGCTCTGCTTCGCGGTGTAGCTTGCTCGCCAGGTTTCGAGAGGGTGCGTTTCTGGATGAGGTATCGAATATATTGCTTCCCCCTACTTATACCTCCCGAGGAGATCACGAATGTAAAATTAGAGAGATTAGAGCGCGCACAGAGGCTTTGAGACAGTCGTTCTTCCCGCGAACCATACGCGACTGGAACAGGAAAGGGAGGTAATGACAGTGGCACGTAAAGTGCCCTCCGCCACACACCGTTGGGTGGCTTGCGGAGTATAAATGTAGATGTAGATGTAGATTCAAAAAGGAAGACTTAGGAATAGAGTAATATTTTCTGACGAGAGTAAATATAACGTATTCGGGTCGGATGGGAGGCGAATGGTGTGGCGTAAGAAGAATGCGGAGATATTGCCACGCAAGCTTGTGCCAACGGTTAAACACACTGGTGGCTCCTTGATGCTGCAGATGTTGGAAAATTACATTTCATAGAATGGCTCACCATATGTATGTCAACATTTTAAAGGACAATCTGAATCCTAGAGCCGAAAATTTAGTTCTGCAAGGAAATTACATTTTTCAACAAGATAACGACCCAAAGCATACGGCTCTAAATACAAGGCTGTGGATCCTGTACTGTACCTCAAAACAACTTAACACCCCTCTTCAGAGCCCAGACATTAATCCTATTGAACACCTTTGGAAAGTACTGGAAGATAGGAGAAGAAACATTTCTAACGAGAGAGACCTAAAAGAAGCACTTCAAGACGAATGGAACAAAATTCCAGCCTGCCTGACGGCAAACTTGTTCAAGTCGAGGCCCAGACGACTGCAAGCAATAATAGCTGAAAAGGGTAATCCCACTAAATATTAATTTTTGTAACTGAAATCGTATTTTCAGATTGTAAGTTAAAAAAATGAGTGGACGAATAGTTTTTGGAGTAGCCGTTGAATAGATTCTCCATTTTGTCAAATTTGTTATCGCTATGGATGTATTTATTTCCTTGTCCATCAATAAAAATTGCTTACCAATGTTCGTTGCATATGACTGGATGTTCACATTTTATGTTCCGTTCCATTTACGTGACATATACTTTTGGACTCCCTGTATGTATTCGCACTCCAAAGAGATGTCCAAGTGAGATCCAACAAACAGCCCAGTCATGCACACACACAGCGTCAGCGAGGTCGGTACTATAGCACAACGCGATACGAACTGAATTGTACCGCGAAGATGGCCGGTTGTATTTCCTGCATGACGTCACAGGGCAGGACCCAGTGACAGCTTGCGGGCGCATCTCAACGACTACAGATGAAGTCTTTTGGCAGCGTGAATAATAAACTATCGACCTGGCTGTTGAAGAAACACATACACACCCTCTACTGTAGCTGTTATTGCATAGCAAAATGTACTCTAGAGATGTACCACAGTTTAGGGTGTCTTCTCGTTCCATTTGAAGCGCCCAAAGAAAACTGCTGGAACGTCTCTTCATGCACTATTATTAGCCTAATCTTGTGCAAGCAGTAATCCCCCCATCACCCAGCTAACAGCAGTTCTTTAAACAGTGTAACTTCCAATTATAGAACAGCTCCAAATGTCAAACACTGGATGAGTATAGACTGGGAGTCTGCATATTGCTTTAGGAAATGATAGTTTTTTCATAAATGTCAGTGTTAACGACGTCATACCTCCTCAACTATGTGTCATACTGTAACGTAGCAAGTTAATACGAGATGACATTCGTTGCAGTAAGGCACGCAACCTTTTGGTACGGTGGTTGCAGGATGGCTAAGTTGTTTTTTTTCCGCTGTGCTCACAGCGCAGCTGACGCTGCCTGCCGTGAGAACTGCATACATAGCGCAGTTAGTCAATACGAAGATTCATATCTCTACGAATCTAAATAATCCATATTAGTTATTATCCGATTTTGTTCAAATTTGGTACACAGCCTTTTGTTATTAATGGAATGATGCTGTAAAAATATCAGAATTTTATTTATTATAGTACTGTAGATAAAGAAAATTACCTAAAAGTTCTAAAACCCATGCTTGTTTTTCAAAAACGTGTTACCTACAAATACAGATTGACTGGCATTATCATTTGAAGCCATTACAAAGTTTCCAGTGCATAACAATCAATTAATTACAATTTTTTAACACTTTAGTCATCGTGCATTACGCAATACAAAAATCGGTCAAAATTATTATTTGATTATATTTTGTTGTCTGAGTGCGTCAGAATGATTGAGAGAGAGAGTGTATGTTAAAACTTAATGTTTCATTCTTCATAAAACCGTGTACAAATAGACCGTGGGAAAGTTATGGGGCAACCATGATTCAGATGACTTATGACGGTGCGAGCTTGCTTTTGTCTAAAACCAGCCAGAATGAAAGTTAGAGACGGAATAAGTTTATTTATCAATTTGGCGAATAATTCGTACTTCGCTTAATTTGGTTAAACAATATACTAGAAACTGAAGTTTTAATTACGTTAATTTCTATCAGATTATTGATTGGATAAGGCACGTTTTGCCGCGAGAACATTCTGATTGGTCGTTTAGATCAACAGCCAAACAGAATTAAGCTGTTCCTGCTTGAAAATTGTGTAGTGGGCAGTTAGTAGAACAGTTATTGTCGCTTGCTAACCGGCCTACAAATAACACCATGCTAGATAGTTCCGTAAAAATACTCTGAAAAATGAAGAAATAGTGGGTTACTTGCGGTTCGAATACATCGTGACCGAAGCGACTGGAGTTAAGAACATTTTAAGGAAAGTTTGGTGTTTCTAAATTAAACAGTTTGAGAGTTATGAGCATGTGAACTTTGTGGTCGTAGTAAGAATTCCGCGTAGCATGTTTCGTGCTCTGTACGGAATACTTTGGCGAGCACTTCTTTCGAAGAAGACCACTGAAACGAACGAATGTTTAACTCGCGAATAGTTGTGGGTCGGTTCCTGGTAGAACGTGAAAATTAGTCGGGTCGGACGTGCAAAAATTCTGGCTGCTTTTCGACTGAAACTATGTTGTACAGACAATGAACTTTGAATGCTAGAGCATTACCATATTAAATATGGACTTGATGGCCATTTCATCTATCACAAAGCGAAAAAAGGGTCCAACAAAACATTCATATTTCTTTACGTACTACACGAATATGCAATAAAAAATCAGAGTTCCTATTCTAAAAAACGCGTTGATATCCGTTTGACCTATGGCAGCGCCATCTAGCGGGCCAACCACTCCGCCATCAGGTGTCCCCCTTCCAGCTAGACAAGTTTCGTTCTTTGCAGTTTTTCGTTTGACCCTTACTTCGTGAGATATTTGGCCCGGTCACGATCAATGGACCACCCTGTATACAGGTTGGTCTGAAACGGAGTGAAAAGCTTGTAAGGATGTTGGAAGATAGGCTGTGATGAGAAATACTTGTTAAGAAAATAATTCGATACGTTGTGCCGCTTCCGAGTTAATTAGCATGGAATTTAGCCAATCAGGCCGCTTCGCGCACAAATCAAAGCGGCTCGCCAGATACAATTAGCGGTAGCGGCTCACACAGCGTAGGTGATATCGCAGTTCGATTCTTACTACCGGCTCTGTTTTTGTATCGCTCTCTTGTTCGCTTTTGTGAAACCAAATGCGGAACACGTTTGGCGACTCCATCTCTGGCGGGCTGCGTGAATTTCCACGCACAACTGCCTGATTCGGTAAGTTGCACCGTTTTCGAGTTAATTAGCATCGGTTAACTTCAATGCTAATTAACTCGGACACGGCGCAACTTACAGAATTTTTTTTTCTAAACAATTATTTCTCAGCACAGGCTACCCTGCAAGACCCTTAAAAGCTCTTCAGACTGTTTCTGACCACCCTGTATATAAATATTGAAACATAATGAGCTGTATGAGAAAAACGACAATGAATTTTGATCAATACAATAGGCAACATGTGATAAAATTATAGAACGGTGAAACGATTGTGAATTACTATTTTAGATCCATAAATTTTGAAAATCTTTTTATTCCTCCCTATCTTGCGAAAGGCAAAGGTCCCGAGTTCGCGTCTCGGTCCCGCACACAGTTTTCATCTGCCAGGAAGTTTCATATTAGCGCATACTCTCCTGCAGAGTGAAAATTTCATTCTGAGAAAGAGGGTATTCAAAGAATACGTGAGCGATTCGATATACGATCGCTTAGTCGGCACGGGAGTATTACGGAGATGCTCGACAAACTCCAAGGCAAATGCTACAAGCTTAGCTTTGTGCGTCGCGGAAAGGCTTACCATTCACATATCGAGATAGCTCCAGGAAGCAAACTGGCAACGGACTAGGAGGTGCTGAAAAGTAATGCCTCCGAATTTTTTATTTGAAAATTCTTGAAATTTTTTAAATAAAATAAACGTTGAAACTTCCTGGCAGATTAAAACTGTGTGCCCGACCGAGACTCGAACTCGGGACCTTTGCCTTTCGCGGGCAAGTGCTCTACCATGGCTTGCAGAGTGTAAATCGCATTCTGGAAACCCATGTCTCCGCTATATCCTTTCTTTCAGGAGTGCTAGTTCTGCAAGGTTCGCAGGAGAGCTTCTGTAAAGTTTGTAAGGTAGGATACGAGATACTGGCAGAAGTAAAGCTGTGGGTACCGGACGTGAGTCGTGCTTCGGTAGCTCAGATGGTAGAGCACTTGTCCGCGAAAGGCAAAGGTCCCGAGTTCGAGTCTTGGTCGGGCACACAGTTTTAATCTGCCAGGAAGTTTCATATCAGCGCACACTCCGCTGCAGAGTGTAAATCTCATTCTGGAAACATCCCCCAGGCTGTGGCTAAGCCATGTCTTCGCTATATCCTTTCTTTCAGGAGTGCTAGTTCTGCAAGGTTCGCAGGAGAGCTTCTGTAAAGTTTCGAAGGTAGGAGACGAGATACTGGCAGAAGTAAAGCTGTGGGTACCGGACGTGAGTCGTGCTACGGTAGCTCAGATGGTAGAGCACTTGCCCGCGAAAGGCAAAGGTCCCGACTTCGAGTCTCTGTCGGGCACACAGTTTTAATCTGCCAGGAAGTTTCATATCAGCGCACACTCCGCTGCAGAGTGTAAATCTCATTCTGAAAATAAACGTTATTAACATTTCACACCTTTATTCTTGATGCCTACGTACTCGCCGCCCTCTGCCGCTAGAGGGCTCCTAACTGCAGTGTGTATCATGGTATACCTACGTGACTTCTACGTGATTGCTCTGCTATTCACAATAAAGTGCCTGGCAGAGGGTTCAATGAACCGCCTTCAAGCTGTCTCTCTATTGTTCCACTCTCGAATGGCGCGCGGGAAAAACGAGCACTTATATTTTTCTGTGCGGGCCCTGATTTCTGTCATTTAATCGTAATGATCATTTCTACCTACGTAGGTTGGTGCCAACATAACGTTTTCGAAATCGGAGGAGAAACTGGTGACTGAAATATCATGAGAAGATCCCGTCGCAACGAAAAACGCCTTTGTTTCAATGATTGCCACTCCAATTCACGTGGCACTATCTACCCAATTCGCGATAATACAAAACGAGCTGCCCTTCTTTGTACTTCTTCAATGTCATCCGTCAGTCTCCTCTGATGTGGATGCTACACTGCACAGCAATAGTCCAGAATATGGCGAACAAGGGTGGTGTAAGCAGTCTTTTTAGTAGACTTGTTGCACCTTCTAAGTGTTCTGCCAGTGAATCACAGTCTTTGGTTGGCTCTACCCACAACATTATCTATGTGATCTTTGTAATTTAGGGTGTTTGTAATTGTAATCTCTAAGTATTTAACTGAATTTACAGCCTTCGGATTTGTGTGACTTATCGGGTAATCGAAATTTAGCGGATTTCTTTTAGTATTCATGTGAATAGCTTCACACTTTTCTTTATTCAGGGTCAACTACCACTTTTAGCATCATACAGATACCTTATCTAAATCATTTTGCAAGTCATTTTGGTCACCTGGTGACTTTACAAGACGGTAAATGATAGCATCATCTGTAAACAATCTAAGACGGCTACTGAGATTGTCTCCTATGTCGTTAATACAGATCAAGAACAATAGAGGGCCTATAACACTTCCTTGGGGAAGGCCGGATATTACTTCTGTTTTACTCGATGACTTTCCGTCTATTACTTCGAACTGTGACCTTTCTGGCAGGAAATCACGAATGCGGTAGCATAAATGAGGCGGTATTTCATAGGCACGCCGTTTGGTTAGAAGACGCTTGTGAGGAACGGTGTCGAAAACCTTCTGGAAATCTAAAAATATGGAATCAATTTGACATCCCCTGTCGATAGCACTCTTTAGTTCATGAGTATAAAGAGCTAGTTGTGTCTCACAAGAATGATATTTTTTGAATTCGTGCTGACTACGTGTCAATAAATCGTTTTCTTCGAGGTACTTCATAATGTTCGAATACACTATATGTTCCAAAGCCCTACTGCAAATCGACGTTAGTGATACGCACCTGTAATTCAACGTATTACTCCTACTTCCCTTTTTCGGTATTGGTGTGACTTCATCAATTTTCCAGTCTTTAGGTACGGATCTATGTGTGAGCGAGCGGTCGTATATAATTGCTAAATATGGAGCTATTGTATGAGCGTGGTAGTGCGTAAAATAGCTCTGTCGGTGAGTGAGAAACAGCTCTCTGTAATCGTGTTTCAAATGCGAAGAGTTCCTCCACACTTGGAGCACTCTCTCCAGCGAAATTCCAGCGCCGGACCACAGACCAGCGCTGCGACGTCTGAAGCAATCCGACGCCTTGGGTTCAGTGTCATCTACCACCTTCCTTACAGTCCCAACGTGGCTCCATCTAATAGTGTATTTTAATACGACAGAATGCCGTCTTAGGCAATGTACAACACTGAAAACATTTGATAATGGCACTTAGAAGCCGAAATCATGATTGTGTAAGTGTAAATGTAACGCTGTAAATAAACAACAGTCTAATGGCGGTACCGACTTTAAAGATATATGTTATGACTGTGGCCCCGCGTTATGAAGAAACTGTTAAATGGCTCCATCCGATTTTCATGTATTTCCAAAACTTAAAGAACACCTTCGAAAACTTCACTTTGATAGTGGTGAAGCGGAGCTAGCAATGGTAAGGTTGTGGCTCCGTCAACAAAGACCTGCATTCTACACTGACGGTATTAACGAAGTGGTCTCTCATTGGCAGAAATGTGTTCATCACCGGAATGACTGCTTTAAGAAATAAGTATGTAGACATTGAAACCTTCCCGCCTCCTCTATATCTCTTTTGCAATGCAACCTTCCCTTCTACAATAACCTATTAAACCTTCCCTTAGGATTTCTATCTCTTGTTTGATAATAACAAATGAAATCTTCTCTTTTAAATTAATTCTCTTTCTCAATCTTCGCATACAAATTTAAATACTGCTTATTAAAAGTGATTTTCTGATTATTTCGACGAAACATAGAATGTGTCGTCGTCGTGGTCCTCAGTCGTTACCTGCAATAACCCAAAACTGTTCCTTACCTTTTTTACTGTTACTGGATCGCCATCTGCCGGCTACATCGAACTGCAACATGAATATACAGTACTTACTCTGTTTTACTGTACTCTATTAGCTGCTAGTGGTCTGTCATAATAAGTGGCTGTATTTATTACCAAAGCTGACATTCTTTAATAGCAAAGCTGATGTTATTCTTTAATTAATTTGACTGAAGTTACGTAATTCATAGTTTAACTTTTTCTTGACAACAATAAAATTTTGCAAAGTTTTACGTTTATGGTTTTTGGGATGGATTAGAATCAGTAATGCAATATTGCTGGCAAAAATTAATTATATTCTGAATGAAATGATTTTACAAACGTTCAAATGGGACTTACTTTTTACAATAATCTAACAATTAGCATTGCGCAAACATACCTTCAGTAGTCTTGTGTTTCTCAAAAAAATAATTCAATAATATTAGTTCCTCTTATGATGATGGTTAGCTGATGTCTCTGTACATCCGTTTATAATCTCTTGTAAATCACAGCTAGTGGCTGGTAGGCACACCGCTCCTCTCAACCTCTCGCTTCAGACCTGCTACCGACTCGCTTCACATCTCGCTTACTACTGACTTCCTGCGAACGCTAAAGTGCGGTCTCTCCCGCCAACAACGCTTTCTTGTGCAGACAGTCCCTGCTACCATTATAAAATGTATCAATGCGCGGTCTTTCCCACTCATTTCTTAAAATGTATCCATACGCGGTCTGTCCCGCCCTTTTTAAAATTATGTCAATGTGCGGTCTCTCCTGCCAACAATACTTTGGTGCAGACATTCCTTGCTACCACAATTAGTTCCAATACGACAAATATTAATTATTCCTACTTAATCCTGTTAATGAAATATAAACATCTTTCATAAATTGTGGTTTCACAATAGACAATAGAAATATACACGTCTTACAACATGATGAATAAAGATGTGGAATGTTAATGGCGTTTGTTTTAAATTCAAAGCTTTAAGAGTTTTCTCATAAAAAAATTCAGAGGCTTTATTTTCAGCACGGCTTCGTGTTATTACTTGCCACATACGTCTCGCGAAATGACCACAAAAGAGAGAAATTAACGCGGAGGTTTTCAACAATCATTCTTCACAGGCAGCATTCGCGAATGAAACAGGGAAGGGGGTTAAAGATAGTGGTACGAGAAGCACTCTTCACCATACATCGTAAGGTGGCTTGAAATCTTTGTAGATGCAGATGAAGATTGTCCGTATCCTGTATTCGTTGCTAAACATTCTCCAGGTTCAGTAAGCAGTAACAGCGCGCAGTGCCTTAATAGCCCGGAAATATCGTGTTCAGCTGTGGTAATGGATATTACGAGGGTTAGGAGCGCAGCTACACGACCCGTTAGTAACAGGACTGTCATCCAGTGTGTCTGTGGCGGTAACCGCCATTCGAGAGACAAGTAGACGACTAGCGTAGGCGTGTCGCCCAGCGGGGAGATAATTTCGTTATGTCTAAAGGCACACGCCGCGTCCGGAACGGGCCGACAGCTCCGGAGGCATCTGGAAGCGACAACGCCTCCGCATCTGTGCTCGAGTAAGAACTGTTGGGCTGCCGCGTGGGTGGTCCCCAGTTTTTGTAGCGCGGCTGCGGTGGTTGAGCCCGAAGCGATGAAAAGCGGGGCGCACCAGTTCGCCCGCACGTCAAGTAGCAGAATGGGCTTTATTTATATCGCGCACGGGACGAAAAAATACGCGGTATCTGCGATGTGGCTCTCTTCAGAAAACGTTGTCGACAACGGTGCACTCCACTTGTGGCGGGCGCATTTCTGGGGAGAGCAAAGAACCTTCAGAGGTCAGAGATTTATACTGTGTTGAAATACTGGCTAAACAGGGGCCAGCGGTTCACACGAGAATTTGTCATGGTGCTCGTATATGAAGAACGAGAGAGGAGTCTTGATGGTGGTTTACAACAGCAGGAACCTAGAAGGCGTTTTGTGAAACTTTAGGAACGCATACATACGTCTTTACGTCCAACATCGACGAGGGGAATTATGACGCAAGACAACCCAACACGATGGCACTTCACAGTTTTGTTCTTTCTTTTAGGCAACGCAGCCTTCCCTACTGTGTTTTATGGGGCTTTCATTCCAGAAGAAATCTTTTATGAAATAATCGACTTTCACTGCTGAGCGTGTGGCCTGGATCTCAACTAATACAGGCACGTACTATTCTTGGAAGGATGTCTTTTGTCGACCAGTTCGCCCATGCAAGTCTAGGCCTACCGAATAAAATTATCAGCATAGAGAGTTGCTACCTAAAAATGGCACCTGAATAACAATACCCGTAGTATTTGTTATCTCCGGTAGTAATCACACTCTGTATTAATAGTTTCACCTGAGTGCTCAGACATTTGTGAGGGCTAACGTATGACGATTCTCTCTAGGAATAATTCACTTACACTGAGTAAATGACGTGTCATTTGCGAAGAATGCTACCAATTCTGACTGAGTTAAACTAAGTCAGCTTCCAATTAAGATGTCGAGAGAAGCTACAGTTAAACTGAGTAAAACACCAAAATTCTACCAAAAAAAATACTTCCAGCAGAAATTTTTCTGGTAAAACATACAGCGATCATTTAGAATCTCTAATTAGCATTCAAAGTCCATCATTACGCTCAAGAACAACTGCAATGTCATGCTAGGCCCAAAACAGATCGATACTTGACCAAGCAGAACTCAAAAAATGAATTTTATTTCAACATTTTAAGTAATTTCACTCTCTAGTCCGCGAAGTTATGTATGATGTCTGGCAGCTGCTTCATCCTCTCCCGGTTATGGGTTGCATCATGCTACTGGCCAGTTATTCTGTTCACCGGCCACTTTATTAGCAGAGACGCCCCGTAATTTAAATTATGTTTCCGGTAACATATCTATATTCCGATATATTAAAGACGGCTGCGAAAATTTTTAGAAATTTGTGGTAAGTTCATCGGTCCCTAGGCTTACACACTACGTAATCTACCTTACACTTACGCTAAGGACAACACACACACACACACACACACACACACCCATGCCCGAGGGAGGACTCGAACCTCCCACTGGTTTAGCCGCGCGAACTGTGACAAGACGCCTGAGACAGCGCGGCTACCCATCGAGGCTATGGCTGAGAAACAGCAACTGTGTAAATCTGAAGAGGTTGCCAACCAGTTGCAAATAATGGTTTATTAGCCCTTGACCATGGTTTCGACATTTGTAAAAATATCTTCTTCAGAAGTAGTGACCTTATTACGTCACATGGCACAACAGATTAGATGAAGCAGAGCAGCCGTTGTCATAAACAAAATTGATGAAACAACACTTATTGCAAGCCATGAAACTCACACGCACTGTACACACTAGCGCCATCACAAAGCAAAGATGACCGAAGTCGGAAGTTACCGATAGAGAAATAAATAATCAACGGGTGACGTAGCAGAAATGCTGTCCCTCTGTTTCTTGACAAGGGAGAGAGCAGTACTCAGTGCAGAATTTAAACAAAAACCACCATCTCTATTTATAAGGTTACTTGCTAATTTAATTTCAACAGCTTTCTTAATAGCACTATCCCAGTAGCTGGAAGTGCATGCCAGAAACTTTTGTTATTATATTTCACAGGATGACCAGCGCCAAGTTCGCATTTCAAATATGTTTGTACTAAATAAGACAATACTTTTTACTGAAGCATATATGTAGACTGAAGCGGCAAATAAAAGTTTTTACCAAGGTCGGGTATCGGACCCAGGTTTCCTACCCACTAGGCAGGTGCACTTGAAACGTCCCCTTTGAAAAATTATACAAGACTATGCTTATACTGACACACTATAATTTTAGCGCAACGCAATCTGACTATCAAAAATCCCTACAAAAGAATGGCCCTGACTAACATTAAACTATACCTTTCACAAATCACTTACCTTACAAAAATCTTCATTACTCGAACTACTGCAATACAGCGAGCGCCACTACTGCCAGCTAAATAAAAAATTCAAACTACGGAAGGCACTAACTACTGATAGGTATAGTTAGCAAATGAGAGATTTTAATAGAGAACAAACAATGTATTTACCTTAATAGTCATCAAAAGTCATAATATATACAGCAGTTCATGACATCCATTTTTACAAATTTCAAAACTCCGCCATCTCTCTCCCCACATCCACCACTGCTGGCGGCTCACCTCCAACTGCGCAACGCTACGCGCTGTTCACATCTAGCTGCCGCTGCCCAACACTACAATGGCAGACAACAATGCAAACTAGCCACAGACTGCACACAGCACAGCCAGTGATTTTCATACAGAGCGCTACGTAACGTTGCCAATAAGAAAATATAAACAGCCTACTTACACACTAACCACTATGTCACCCTGGAACAATAGCCATGCACAATTTCACTTGACTTGGCTTGGCTTGGCTTGATGCGGTTCGAACTTATGGGTAATACCAAGTGGTGTGATGCGTAAATGGGAATTTGGATTGTGGAGTGAGGTGTGCTAGGGTTGTCCATACAGTTGTGGGAAGCCACTGTGCCTACTGAGAAGACCGGGCTCGAATCCCAGCCTTGGTACAAATTTTCATTCGCCGTTTCAGATGTTTGATACTTGTAAAGGTCTCGGGGACCATATAATTACATTTCTTTTGAATGAATCCACTGGCGGTTCATGAGCATTCGCAACAGTCTTAGAAACGGGTCGTTCGATGGCCAACTTCTATTGGAATCTTTTCGCTTCTATTATAGTGTATTTTTACTCGTGTCATTTTTTGCTATTAATTATGGTACATCGTGTTTACGTCATCCACTCCAGTCTGTTCCTTGGTACATTCTTTTTTTTCTTTCTCTGCTATGTAGGTACCCAAGATTGATGGCCTGTAATCTTTACTGCATCAATCGATACTCGTTTTTCCAACTGAAATTATCTTTATCGTTTTGTGCAAGTTCGCGCGCATCTTGTTTTTTGCAAGGTAGTTCCGTGTATCCACATAACTATCAGTTATTAACGTTCATTTGTTCCACTTTAAGTTTATTTGAGCATTTTGTGTATACTCAGAAGAGATAACTACGACAAATCCGAAAACGTTAGGCTTCCAGCGATTCTTACGTTCAGTTAAAAAAGAATTGGTTAAAATAAAAATTATAAATATTAATGTAAATCATATCCTAGAAAAAGGCATGAACTTCTACTTTTTAATGTTCTAATCACACTTTAAATTTTAATATGGATGTAACATTTTTGAAAGTTATCTTTGATGCATTATTGTCTTCTGTAATACGTTGGCACCAAATGTGGCAGAGAGCTGGTTTGGGTTGTTAAGTTACAGACTGTGTCGGCAATGCTACTGCACTTCTTACTAGCAGTGTTTGCTGTAATAAAACTAGATGTTAATATAGCTACTTTAAGGTTTTGGCAAATCTGTATGGAAAGAGTTATGGACTTTGTGGACGTTGCAGCAAAGTTAGTAATAAAAAGTGTAGAGTCATTTCATTTTTGGAGTATCTGAAAGGGATTTAGCTGCCCCACGGACACCGATGCCGCAACAAGATAAATTGATAAAGAACTTTTCTTCTACTTTCTACCATTGCAGTAAATGTGATATACACATAAAACGCAATGCTGATAATTCATCTACGCAGTTCCTTATTAATTTTTGCTCAACTTAGCGGGAGGCTTAGACCTATTAACTCACAGCATGAATCCTCTCAATCGATATCTGCCCAAATCTCACTTATTTAACGGTTTGCCCATTAAAAGTCCGAATCTCACTGTCATACCCTCGGACTGTCTGCTTATTGTTTCAAACATATTACAAGCATTGTTTCTATAATTTTGCTTACTTTACCAAACGTTCTCAATACAACTTTCTAGACTTCTGTTTATTTCATACCTGTCCATCGGGTAGTCGTTCTCAGTAAATACAAAAAACCAATCAAATCCATCTGTAATTTCCGTGTTAATTTGACTATTTTCTTTTGTGTTCGTTGCACATTGCTTTAACGTTATTTTAAACGATTTTCTGTTTCTCGAGGCAACCTGACCACTGAAAGCATCAATGGGTTTACAACAGCCGGTGACAGAGATTTTCCACAGGGCATTCTCCACTGGCGTCTGGATCAAATCTGGTTTTCGCTCTTCCGCTCCCACTGATTTCTGAATTCGTGTTCATTATCTTCTGCCAGCAGGACCACTGACAGATTTTTAGCTCAGTATCCTATCATTATTAAAAGCATTTCTTACTGCAGATGCCCTTGCTCTAGTTCCGTAGAAAGAAAGTGGTCCGTAAATAATGTACGTTACGCACACAGCCTGAAAAACAGATATCCGTGGCTTTTGTAGGTAATAACTCATCTGAGCCTAAAATTGTCAAAGGTAATTTGAACAAACTAAACAGGAATATCGTGGCTGTGCTATAGCTTTAGAGTATAATAAATAGTAATGTAATTTGCCACTATGTGGTGTAAGAAGGACCATTCCTTCTGAAGAAGGGCTAAATAAAATTTTGGTTTGTAACTGGTTGGCTAATTTTTTCAACCGCTTCAAATTTATACACTTGCTGAATCGTAACCATGCTTAAGATTTTGATAACAAATAGTCACAGAAAAGAGTGTGAATAAATGTCGTAATTTTTACTGAATATTTAGCACATCTGAAAACAAAACTCAGCATCTGCTATTAAAGTTTCATAAGACTGTTGTTCTGTCAACCATGTTATACGGAACTGCATATTTTAGTTCAGAGATGACGTTACTAGGCAGTATTAAAGGATGTAAAAGAACAACACAATCAGCATTTTTGAAATATGAAACTAAGTAAATACGAAATACTCGGCTGTAAACGATGGTAAGAAACGTGTTGGTTGTTTCGAGAAATTTCGCAGATAAGTACGTTATTCAAAGACATTAGGTCTCTTACCGTTGTTTACAGTTGACGTCTTAGTATATGCAGCGTACAAGAAAAGTTGGGGTACAGTAAGAGAAGAACGCATCGTGAGAGATTACCATTAAAAAAAAATGACCAAATCCGAGTAGGATTCGAATGCTGAAAGTTTCGTACAAAATTAGTTATGTATAGATTTGGTTCATCCATCCTGGGGATTGAGAATCTTAACGATTTTTGTCTGTTATCGGTATCAATGCTGCCAACATATTCGTCTCGGGAATTCCAAGACTGTATCAAAGTCTCCATAGTAGTTCCTCTAGCTAGCCAGGACGTACAAAAAGAAGCGAGTATGGGACTTTAGTTTATGTATGTACAGTGATAAGATTCAATAAAACATTTTTTCTTTACTTAACAAAACATGGCTCCAACTTACATATTATGTTTGCATGAGATAATATTTTTCTGTTATGTTTTTGAAGGATGATGGACGCAATACTTGTTCAAATAGCGAAAGACATTTTTATGTGATATAATTACAATTTAAAAAGTTTCAGAAATTTTACTTTACTTTTACTATGAAACCTTGCCTCTTGCCGAAGACCATGATTCTAGGTCATCGGGATGTGTCCTATAGATTCCGATAAGTGCGTTTACGATTGAAAAAATATGTGGAATAAATGACCGAATCTTTCAACTGCATTCACTCCAAGGCAGCATAGACTTTAGGAAGTGACGTGAATCTGAACTTGATAAGCCAACCCGACTTCGTAAAAGACGGACAGACAGACAGACAGACAGACGGATAAAAAATAACAACAAATTTCTTCCGTCTGATATAACTACAAAATAACATATTTTGGTTTATTTCCTTTACTTGTAGTGTGGAGCCTTGCTTCTTTCCGAAAGACATGATTCTAGGTCAACGGGAAGTGCACCATATGCATTGATGAGTGAGTTTTCGAGTATCAAAATATTTGACATAAATGGCTGTGTCTTTTGATTGAGTGACATAGAAACTTAAAATTTTTGTGCCGCTGTCGGACCATAGAACTTAATATGTGACGTAAATTTGGACTTGATACGTCTACCCGTTTCTGAGAAAAAGGGTTCTTAATAGACACAGACAGACAGACAACAAAGCGATATTTTCACAGATTGAAACACGGAACCCTAATAAAAGACATCTAACCGGAAGTAAAACGAGAACGTTGAAGACGAAGGAGCGGATGATAACTGTAACATGCAAAACTACTTCCCTTTAGGGAATTGAATACTTCTATCAAATCTGCTGACGTCGGTTTGGTGATTAATCTTTAACTTCTGGATTTCTCAGTATCCTGGAGATAACTAATGGTAGTTATAGTATGAAATGGAAATGAAGTCCCATGCTTCTTTACAGAGCGTAGGGGAACGATGCGGGAGACCCGTACCGCCTTACAAGGCAAGGTCCTAATGGAGGTGGTTTGCCGTTGCCTTCCTCCGACCGTAATGGGGATGAATGATGATGATGAAGACGACACAACAACACCCAGTCATCTCGAGGCAGGAAAAATCCCTGACCCCGCCGAGAATCGAACCCGGGACCCCGTGCTCGGGAAGCGAGAACGCTACCGCGAGACCACGAGGGCGGACTGGTAGTTATAGTAGTGAGATATAAATCAATATACCAGCAATGGTTCAGTAATTCCCTTTCTTTTCACTAGCTGATGTTAAAGTTCTCGTTCAAACTGTATCAAACGTTTTCTAGAATCTATGAATATGAGACCAAGATGTGATGGATATTCCGCGCGCCCTTCAAAACTACCTCGAAACATATTAACAGAATATTCCGTCGGTTCTTGGTAGAACAACATTATAATAATAAATGAAAAGCACCAGTTTGCTTTTGTTCTACAATATTATTTTTATTGCTAACCGGTTTTCGGCTTACAAGGCCATCTTCAGGCATTTACTGAGTATTATCACCAAAGGAGTTAAATGTTAGCAGACAACATTGGAAGAGAAGTACCACATCTAGAGGGAAGTAGAAACATACAGAGAGTAACATCTTTGCAATGAAATAGTAAAAACTGAACAGTACATAAATAACAATGGAGTTGACAGGAAAACCTTTAGCACATAATAAGAATAGCATGCCAATGTTAGCAGACAACATTGGAAGAGAAGTAACACATCTAGAGTGAAGTAGAAACATACAGTGAGTAACATCTTTGCAATGAAATAGTAAAAACTGAACAGTACATACATAACAATGGAGTTGACAGGAAAATCTTTAGCACAAAATAAGAATAGCATGCCTACATAACAGTTTCTATTGATAAACAAAACTATTGAAATAAGTTAAAATTAGTACTAGGCAAGGCTGCATCAAGAGGTATGAAACATGGAGAGTAAAACACAACCAATTAAAAAAAGAAGAGACAGTTGTCAGTTTTTACTATTTCATTGCAAAGATGTTACTCACTGTATGTTTCTACTTCACTCTAGATGTGTTACTTCTCTTCCAATGTTGTCTCCTAACATTTAACTTCTTTGGTGATAATACTCAGTAAATGCCTGAAGATGGCCTTGTAAGCCGAAAACCGGTTAGCAATAAAAATAATATTGTAGAACAAAAGCAAACTGGTGCTTTTCATTTATTACCTCGAAACAGTTAGTACACCGTTTTAGCGGTTTCCAATTCACTCAAGAGTTATTGTGGCAACGGTCCACACGGAGTACAAGAAATGATTACACTTACAGATCAATAGCACAAGCGGGGACATATAAACGACCGAGAGGCTCCGTCAATAATTATGGTGTACACTTACGTGGCAATGGTGTTTGCGCAGCAATCGCCGACACAGTGTAACTGAGGTGGAATAAGGGGAACCAGACCGCAATCGCAGAGGTAGATGGAAAACCGTCCTAAAAACCATCCACAGGCTGGCCGGCACACCGGACCTCGACACTAATCCGCCGGGCGGATTCGTGCCGGGGACCGGCACGTCTTCCCGCTCGGGAAGCAGCGCGTTAGACCGCGCGGTTAGCCGAAACACCTGAATTAGTACGTGGTGTAGCTTCCACGAGCGGAAATGCAAGAGCTGACTCTGGCATCTAGTCCATCATATGGATGGCGAATACTGTACTGCGATGCGTCAAGCCACGACCGCTTGACCTGTTCCCATAGTGAAGAATTGTTGGCTGACGATTCGCACGAGTCACTTCTCGTCCCATCACATCCCACACGTGCTCGACTGGGGACACATCTGGAGACCGTTCTGAGCAGGGATATTGTAACTAACCGGTTACTACGGGTTATTACGTTATTATTGGGAATGTAAATGCTTATTGCTTGGGCAGTTAACCTGAGAGGATTAGGGTCGCCACCGACTCTAACCATACAACTAATCGAAGGTTTGGTCGAGTCGGAAAATAAATTAATTTGATCACAGACCAAAAACTCACCAAAATGCACACGTGGTGAGGTCGCTCATAGCGGATACGATGTAATTAATAGTATTCCCCGTACACTGTTCGCGACAATCAAACATTTAAAATAAAATAGCACATGCAAGAACACTGTGCAGAAGATCAGCTCCCAGCAACACACCTGAAAATAAGACTTAATCTAAAGCATTTGTTATAATATACTAGGGGAGACTAATCACTGGACCTGTGCATAAGGAAACGCATTGGATGTGCTAACGGGAAACCTACGAGGTGAGTGGCTTAGGTGCAAAAACGTAATCTCGGAACACAAGAGAAAATTGTAGATAAAAATCATTTATTCCTAAGGTAAGGATGTGAGGCCTGTACACGATTCCTGATAACACGTGGTTTGTGGAGACACAGTTTCTAGGTATAGTGCCAAATTCCAACAATATCACAACACACAATCATGTTAACATTATCTAAAACAAACATGCGATCGGACAGTTAGAGATGCCGGTAGCCCAACAACTATAATGTTCTACCACGTGGTTGGCTCCCCACGGACGAAAGACACATAAAGCACGGAAAATTTACGAGAAGGCAAAGCTCTAAATATTTAGAAAGGTGAAAGCTTATGCAGGCACAGCTGAAGGCAAACAGACATTCATACAGAAGCGAGTGCTCACTTCTTATCGACACCTTTGTGTGGCGTTCTTCCAGCGGATCCAAGTCTGCTACAGAAATTTGCTAAAAGAAAAATCTGCCAAAGTTTAGCATTCCTTGCTGCGACAAGGCAACGCAATCTTCCAGATTTGAAAAGCGAGACCAAAAGCTAACAGCTCTCCCCTCGCCAAATAACAACGCGCCACGCGGTCAGTCTAACTCACCCTTCTTCGACTGGAACACAGCTGTGGACGCTTCCCGTACCGGCGGCAGACTGCCCCCTTTTTCCCCTCCAGCCTCCTCCACGCTCCGCGTGGACCGGAAAGCCCAAAGATGCCATTTCCGCCACCAACCTAACGCAGGTGGATTTCTCACAAGTAGTGCAAACCTCTTTGCCTACTTGACCACTACGAGAGTTGGCTATTCTGTACCAGTGCTGCTGAATCTCTACGACTATCGCAGACTTTCTGCAGCAGACTACGCCCCCGTCTAGCAACGTGACACACAACCACATTCATTCAATCACGCCACTATGAGAGTAAAGAGAAAAGAGAAACAAGGAAAAGAAAGATAAATACTTGTGAAATTGGGCTACCGGACTAATGAAAGGTGGCTACAGGACCCTTTCAATATTGCTGCACCTCTTGCACAGCATGTTGAGTTTCATGGGTAGTGTGTGGGCGGGCAGTATCCTGTTGGAACAATGCATCACCTTCCTGTTGTAAGAACGGCAAAAGAAAGTGTCTTACAACGTTCAGGCCATAAGGCCTGGCCAGAGGCCAGTGTGTCTTGGACGAATCACACTGTACAGGACAGCGCTCACCAGGTCTGCGTCGTAAGCGGAAACGAGCATCACTTACGTGCAGGCAGAATGTCCTGCCATCGCTGAAGACCACGGCGCCCCATTCTGTCTTCCAAGTGATCCTGCAACGACACCAGTTGAGCAGTACACGTCGATGCTATGGAGTCAGTGGAAGATGGACAACAGGTGTGCGTGTCCGTAGTCCCACTGCCAATAACCGGGTCGCAAGTCCACGCATAGGCCCTCTTGCTGTGGTAGATATTACGGTCAGCCACTGCTGCCCTTACAATACGACGATCCTGACGGGCGCCTGTGCAGCGTGGATGTCCACAACATCTCTGAAGGGTGCGATTTTGTCTACGTGATCAGCGACACCAGCTTCTCTGCGCAAGTGACACAGAGCGTCCAATTTGAGTAGTAATTCTCCGAAAAGACCATCCCGCCACTCGGAAAGCCACAATGTGACGCATTCCAAATTCGCTCAGTTGCCTGTAGAAAGCACGAGTGCATCTCCCTGGCGTGGCTGCGTGCTTGCTTCGCTCGTGTGCACCACACTGAGCCTTCTGGCTGCAAGCACTCTCTATTAAAGGGTATCTACATCTACAGCTACATCCATACTCGGCAAGCCACCTGACAGTGTGTGGCGGAGGGTACCTTGAGTACCTATATCGGTTCTCCCTTCTACTCCAGTCTCGCATTGTTCGTGGAAAGAAAGATTGTCGGTATGCCTCTGTGTGGGCTCTCTCTGTTTTTATCCTCATTGTCTCTTCGCGAGCCATACGTAGGGGGGGGGGGGGGGGGAGCAATATATTAGTTAACTGCCGGCCGGAGTGGCCGTGCGGTTTGTGATAAACCTTTTGCATTTTCTTTATGTTTTCGTCTTCCTTAAAGGCAAAGAGACAAGATGAAGCGGTAGCCCATCAATAGAGCCTATGCCTACCGTCATGTATTTTTTGACTTTCAGTTGTTAATAAACAGAGGATTTTTTCTGGTACCGGTAGGAGCAAGGGGGGATTCGCGCTCGGCTAGTGAAAGAGTGAGAAGCACGTCAATATTTTAGCGAGTAATTGTAGACCGCCATTTTGGGGTCGCTATGAATAAGTGAGGAGTGTGGATTTTATATGTGCACCGTTCAGAAAAATACAGTATTGTTTTATTAACAGAAAGGTCGTGTGAGTTGTTATTTCAAATAGTGCAATAATTACAACCCCTGAAGCCCACCTGTGTACTTTGGAAAATTACGAAGATCCGATAAGCTTAATAGGAACACGGTCAAGACTTCAAAGGTGAACGCGGCGACCAAACATAGTATTATAAAGAATGGTAAGCACAAATCTACAGCGGGGAAAGAAACTACTCCGCCCTGCAAAATAATATGAACTAATACGGACTTATTTCCAGGCACAGCTCAGCTTATTGTGCTTGTCATTCACGCCGAAAAATTAATTTCATTAATTCAATACATTTTAAGAAGCCACGCATATTATTATCATCTATTCCATTATTTTATTATACTATAAAGTGGCGACAGGTGACAGGCACGATACGCAGTGGGCAAAACTGTGAGTACTAGTATTGTTAGGAAAATGAATATACATGTATGTTAACGATTTCTTTATGTTCCATGTACGCTGATGATGTGACGGAGACGATGATGTGGTACTGAAGAAATGCTATAAAAAAGGAAATAATAAATAAATTAGAAGGAAAAAAGGCGACAGTACCGAGAGCACACAACAAAGCACAATAGAGGAAGTACGATTTACAAGACAACAATCAGGTAGGACTGCGCAATGCATATAGAGAATGCGTTCCCAGTAGACCTATTAGAAAATCCATCCACCTATTTCCTAAATTCCAGAACCTAAAGCTTCAGATATTAACGCTATTGTAGTCAAGTGGAGATAATGACATTTCTTTATTAGTATAGAAAGTATATTGACTAAAGAATAGCTGAGACTATAATTACATACAACTGTATATGCATTTTTTTTTCGCGTGAGAAGTAGCGCGGAAGTAAAATCTTAAAAAAGAAAATTTTTATTTTGATAACTGCAGTGGTATAAGGATTTCTATAATGGAGGGTCAAAACAATAAGGAAATGTCATTCGAAAATCATAATGCGAATGTAGTGGATGTTCATTTGCAAAATGCAACAATGAGTGGTTTGGAACTGTTTAACGGTGATTATTTGGATGCTGGGCGCGACATGCCATTGTTGCATTCGACGCCCGTGAATACAGAACATTTAATTACAAGCAATACGTTAATTACAGTAGACGTAACTAATGGCACCTCGAGGCCAGAGAATATTTTAAATGAGAGCAGTACGCGTTGTACGGACGCAGATGTTGACAGGCGTAGGCCGGAAGTGAATACGGAAGATATGCAAGCCTTATTTCGAGCCTTAACAGAATCCATACAAACAAGCATGAATGCAATGAAAGCAGACATAAATTCAAAAATGTCGGGCTTAGAGACTAAAATGTCAAGTTTACAAACGATACAAGCAGACATGACTAACATGAAAGCAGACATGACCACAGTGAAGTCCGAGATCGAGAAGGTTAATACAAACATGACACACATTTCAGACGACGTAAAAAATTTGCGCACAGAACTCAATAGTCTGGACACGAAGTTCACACAGCAGATTTCACAAATCTCCATGGAGGTGGATAGTAAAATTAATGAACAAGTACAAATTTCGGTTCACGGTATGGGTGAGAAATTAAAAGGCATAGTGGGCGAAAAATTTGAAACACTAACACACACGTATCGACAGGAGCTATCCGGAATTAGAGAAACCCAAGAGAATTTACAGGCAATGCAAAAGAATACGCAGGTCAACTTAGACAATGTACAATCAGAAGTAGCGAAACTACATTCTTTCTGTAACGACTTGCCAGAAAATGTAGAAAAAATCACATTGGAGGTAGGATTACTTAAGTTAGAAAACAAGAGGATCAACTCAGACATTGTGCACCTTTATGAATCGGTGAAGAGCAATGCAAAGGACGACAATACAACGTTCGCAGAAAAATGCGTACGTGAACAGCGTACCTATGTGGAAGCAGTAAAGGAAGTAATGGGGGACAAGGAAGAAGAAATCTTAAAACGCGTAGAACATGATATCAGGCAGTTAGAACAACGGTTAAGAGACGAAATAGTTAACAAACAAAGTACGGTAATATCATCGCCTGGGGCGGTAAGCGGAGCGATAAACAGCCATCCGCCAATGGGAGGAATCAGTGGCGCGGACAACAATGCCCAACCCACGCCGCGCAACCGCATGTCGACGCGCGACGCGAGCAGCGGGCAAAACTTTGCTGAAACAAATATACCATCACCGCAGGGAAATGCTGTTCCGCCGTGCTGGACAGCGTTGTTAATGGATGAGAGCTTAATAAAACATCGACAGTTTCCCGTATTCTCAAATGAGAAAAAGCGAACGCACCCAGTGGTGTTTGTCCGAGCCTTTAGAAACGTACTGCCCAGGACTTGGACAGAAGCTCAAAAAATTAAATATGTAGTAGGACACACCGAGGGTGATGCCCTTTTGTGGGCTACGGAGATGTCAGAACTTTGCGAGACATATGAGCAGTTTGAGAATGCATTTTTAGATAAATACTGGTCAACAGCTATCCAGGAGAGGTTAAGACGAGAGATATTTAACCCAGTACCATATCATTCAAAATTCGGGGGGCTAAGAAGCTATTTTGAAAAATACCTAAACAAGACCCGTTACTGGAATAATCCGATATCTCATGCCGATGTACTGAAAATCTTAAAGAACAAGTTACCTGCAAATGTTAGGGAAAAATTAATAACTGTTCCCGAATATGATCTGGAGTATTTTCTTTCAGTGCTCGACTCAATAGATCTGATTCATGAGGATGGGCAAGCCACACCTAGTTATCGTAACGGTAATGAGCACAACCCAAACGGGAAGAACTACGGTAACGGCAACGGCTTTGGAAATTATAACGGTCGTGTGCGTATGAATGAACGGCATCCATATGTACCGCCGCGCCACAACGGAAATCCGTACAATCGGTCTACCTACCAGCCACAGAGTGGCCGAGGGTCGTACGAAACTAAATATCAGCCGTATAGGTACGGTAATGGCAGAGACAATAGAAACTCGAGGGAAAACTTCGACAATGGGCGACAAGGAAATGCAAATTACCAGGAACGGAATATGCAACACAGGGATCCGAGAGATAACAGGCAGCCCGTACAGTCAAATCGAAACAACCGGGACACGAACTGGCGAGCACGCGAACATACAGTAAACATAGTAGAAGTGACGGCAGAAAATGAAACAATACCTTTACCGGCCCCAGGAAATAATAATCGAGCGTGACTAGAGGAAGAAGGTAATGAACTGTCAGTGTGCCACAGTACTAATATGAGAGACTTAAACACTAAAGCGAACAGGAACGGAAAGGAGGAAGCAGACACTGAAACAAACCTACACATACAGCATATCCGGAATCTATTTTTAAGGTATGATAAGGGCGCAGAAATGAAAGAAGACTTGTTTATCGAAGAGAAAGAAACAACACGCAAGGTAAGTGAAATTATTCAAGCAATAATAAAGGTAAAGGTGGGAAACATAGATGTACTAGTTGTTTTGGATACTGGCGCGTCGACAAGCCTGATGTCTACTAGCTTGTTCAAAGAGATAGCGAGGGAAGTAAATGTTCCCACACTACCTGTAGAGAACTGTAAGATCGTAACGGCGACGGGAAGTAAATCTAAAGTTATAAAATTACAGGCCAGCATACCCATTAGCATATGTGGCGTAATTTTGCAGTGTACTTTCTTGTTGGTAGACAAACTTATAGTGAACTGTATGCTTGGTATGGAGGTGTTCAGAAGATATGGGATAAAAATAGATATTGGCAGCGGGGAATGCCAGTTTCATGTAGGGGAGCGCACGCTGACTATGGACTTAATAAGAACTACAATGACAAATCAGGTTAGGCCGATACCAGACATTAATGTTAAATTTGTCTACCCTCAACCCATAGTGGTAAAGGAGATGGAACTTGATGACTCTGGTAGGGAGATCCTCGATGAGCAAATAGTAGACAGTAAAATAAATAAATCCACTTGTCTTAACAATGAACAGCGAAGTGAACTGACAAAATTACTCTTCAAATATCATAACATTTTTCGTAAACAACCTAGTGTTATTAAGGGATATGAATATAAAATGGAAGTATACCCGCATGAAACTTATTGTAGAACGTCTTATGGCACCCCTTGGGCAAAGAAAGAGGCAGTAAGAGAGGAAATAGAGCGCATGATTAGTTGGAGGGTTATTGAAACATCGCACTCACCTTACTGCAGTCCGATTCTCGCAGTTGGTAAAACTGACGGAACGGTGCGGTTGGTGTTAGACGCGAGGGAAATAAACAAAATCATCGTTCCTCTAAGAACAAGGCCAGAGAATCTAGAAGAGCAGTTATTAAAGTTCCATGGCGTTAAGTATTTAACATCCCTTGATTTGAAAGCTTCGTACTGGCAAATTTTATTACATGAAGAGAGTAGAAAGTATACAGCTTTCATAAATGCCGGGAGGAGCTACCAATTTAGGGTGCTGCCTTTCGGATTAAATGTGAGCGCTGGTGTCTTTATTGAAGCATTAGACAGGGTTCTTGGACCGGAACTGCTTAGCCAGGTTACACTCTACGTTGATGATTTATTAATTGCAACTCAAACATGGGATGAACATGTAAGTATTTTGGAAAGGATTTTGCAAAAATTTGATGAATACAATGTCACAGTTAACTTTAAAAAGTCTGAATTCGGAAAGGAAAAAGTAAAATTCTTAGGGCACATTATTTCACCAGCAGGAATTCTACCTGACCCCAGTAAACTAGATGCGATACGGAATTTCCCAACACCCTATACTAAGAAACAATTAAAAGGTTTTCTAGGTATGGCCTCGTTTTTCAGGAAGTTCCTGCCACAACAATTATTGAACAGTAGTTCACTATTAAACTTACTGCGTAAAAACCACAGTTGGTTGTGGACTAAAGAATGTGAAAATGATTTTCAGCAGATTAAGCAGGCGCTGATTAACGCGCCTATCCTGAAACACCCAAATATGGAATTGGATTTTTGTTTAAGCACCGATGCTAGTTATCAGGGGCTCGGTGCGTGCCTGTTTCAAATAATAACAAAGGATGGTAAGGAAGAAGTCAATGTAATCAGTTTTGCCAGTAGAACCCTCACAGAATGTGAAAGATCTTATTCCGTAACTGAGCTAGAAGCATTAGCAGTAGTTTGGGCGTTTCGTAAATTTCAATATTACCTTTGGGGAAAACATACCAAAGTTTACTGTGATCATCAAGCCTTGTCTTTTCTTCTGACGTGCAAGTTGTTACATAAGAGAATAGCGAGGTGGTGCCTGTATGTCCAAGAGTTTGATTTTGAGATAGTGTACATAAAAGGGGAACAGAATGTTTTGGCAGATGCACTATCACGGTTACCTCAAGGTCTTACCGATTTCCACGAGTTAGAGGAACAAACATCAGACTTCAAGGTCCTTTTAATAGAGGATGGAACTTTTAAACCATATTATATTAAAATGTGCAAAAACATGCAACGTTTACAGGAAGAAGACCCGAGATGGAGCAAGGTAAGGAAAAAATTGCAAGCTAGAACACACGAACGTTTAGAGCAGTATTACATTATACATAATAGCGTCCTCTTTCACAGAAGAGATCGACGAATGGATAAGTGGTGTGTGTGCATACCTCAGGAATACGTGGAAAACTTAATTCAACACACGCACCGCACATGGGGGCACTATGGAGTGCTGAAGTGTGCCGCCAAAATTTCTACGTATTGTTATTTCCCTAATATGAGGCGACGTATAGAGCAAGTAATCAGACGCTGTGCGGTGTGTCAAAAGGTCAAACATCAGAATAGGACCAGTCTTAACGCACTAAACCCAATAATACCAAAGCAACCAAGAGATCTTGTATCTATTGACGCCGCAGGTCCTTATCCCCAAGCCCGCGGCGGAGTTAAATACATCGTAGCCCTGTATGATGTTTTTAGTAAGTATCTCCAGCTGTACGCAGTCAAAACAGTTAGGTCAGGGCCAATTATAAGGCGAATTCTGGAAGACTACATACCACGCATCGGGAAACCACAGGCAGTCCTAACTGATAACGCCTCAAATTTTACATGTGACCAATGGAAATCATTTTTAAAATCACAAAACATACGTCATATTTTAGTATCCAAGTTCCACCCGGAAGCAAGTCCCGTCGAACGGTGCTTCCGTGAATTTAATAGGTTTATCCGCACATATATACCACAGAACCAAAGGAAATGGATAGAATACCTGGGTCCGTTTCAGCACATAGTAAATCACTTACCACACACATCCACAGGGCACACACCGGCCGAACTAATGTTTGAAAAGATGGAGCTAGATGAATGGGCAAAACCGATACCTAAATTAAGGCACAAAGACGTAATCTTAGAAGAGAAAGTACGGCGAGCGCTAATAACATTGGAAGAGCAAGCTCAGATAAGGAAAGGAATTTACGACAGGAAATTGAAAAACGTAACAGAATTCCAGATTGGACAGGAGGTACTACTAAGAACGCATCCGAAATCATCGAAATTAAAGGCATTGAATAGAAAATGGCAACTGTTATATGTTGGTCCGTATATCATTGTTGACAAGCCACATCCGGGGTGCTACTTGATAGGAAATATAAAAAAATGGTAAAATAAAAGGCATGTATCCACATAAAGATTTGCGGAAATTTATTAAATGAAAATTCAAATCTCATTCTGTCCTTATCTGTTGCATCAGTAAAACGCAAGAAGGTAGGAGGTTTGTCGCTCTTCGACGAATAAACCGACTGGTGCTCGGTTCCTCTCCAGCTAGGGGGTACAATATTTATATTTCCGGTGCCCTCTCCCTCTTCTACTATCCTGCTTAATCAATAAGGAATGTTCAATCTTCTTTTACTATCTAACATGCAGAGAGTGAGATTCAGCCTAGTGAAAATAAACTTTTCTTGTATTTTGATATTGTACTTTCTTGAGATTTAATTCACAGCGCGCGAGCTTTAAGCGAGAGGCAAGAGCGATGGGGTATACTGAGCCGTGCTGCCGCGCTTAAAGCAGAGCGTACTTCAACAATTATATACGGAGCGGCTTAACAGCTGATCGTAGGGGCCAAGTAGGCAAAAAGCAAGGTTGAGTTCAGTGTCCCCTGTACGATGCGCAAAGACACACTGCGCACCGCGACGGAAACCATTCTAGAATTTAAGCGAATCGGCATCCACACCGCCTAACCAGCTGGACAAAATAGGAGCAATAGGAAATAGAGTACCTATCAGCTAGTTACTCTGACGTAGACGAGCAACACAAACTAAACGAGCAGAGACATTTATTCCTAAGTCGGTGACTATACTGTAAAGAGCATTAATGTTAAGGGTAAATCATTAGTTTAAGCATATGCAGCTTTAAGAAAATGAGCACATGGACGCAAGTAAGCTATAAGGAGAGTAGAATACGCTAAATTTGTGAACTCAACATATTCTATTGAATGTACATAGCTAGGAATAAGTATAAGTATTCGAAGTAAATGACCTATCCGACTATATACAACAGGACTAAGACAAGTTGAAAAAGGAAGTAACAACATGTACACTTGAAAGAACGCGATTAGCACATAACTTAAGAACTAAGCGACTTACATACAACACATACGCGAGCGAAGATGTGAAAGGTAGAATGAGACATAAACATAGAAAAATGCGTGTGACTGAGACGTGCGTGTGACTGAGGCATAAACTATAAAATAACATATCGTAGAACTACACTTCTTTACAGACAACATTAGAAGTAGTGAGCTTAATGTACAGGGAGAATACATATCCACAAATTTGTTATTACAGAGCTCACCTATGTTAGCTGCTATTAATTACACGATACCTTATAGTATAAGCAGCAAAATAAAGCTGTAAACATGAATTGAACAACACGCGGGAGATAAGCTAAGTAAATACAAACACCAACCAATACGCACACAACGTAATTGCATGAACTTAAAACAAAAGAACTGAGGGAAGTACTGTATGTTTATAAAAGCGATATGGAGAAATAAATGAAATTTCACTGCTGGATAATATTTTGAAGTAGAGAGAGTGAAAGGTTTTATTAGATTCGATTGAAGGTATTAATTAGTTAATCTACGTTTGTGGTGACTTACCGTGCATGGAGTGAATCTAGGAAGAGAATGAAAGTGTATTAGAGTAATACGAGTTTATTTATATTTGTGGAAAGAAATAAATAGTGCGGTGGTTCTAGTGTGAGAACCCGGTAGGTAGTACAGGAGTATAAATGGCGATTTATGTGGAATATTTTTAATGAATAATTATATGGGTATACGGCGACGAATATGAAGATTAATGTTACAAGGGTACCTAGGAAAGGGCCACGAAGCTGACGTAAGAAAGAATACACTATATAGTTTTAAGTCTTAGAATGAATGGTTGTATGAGTGGGGAAAGCAAAGTATGATGATGCATGTACGGTAAGTAATTATGAAAACGAACATCACGAAGAAGCAGTGAGTAGTATAGGAGAAACAGTGAAGTCGATAGTAACAATGGTACATGGTAAACATTTAAAACACACCACAGCACAGTGATTTGCTACACAGACATCAGAATGTAAAACCACACAGTATGAAAAATATTTCCTTAGCGACTAACTGTTACAGCTCGAGAAACTATAAGGTTAATATAAATGAAAATATGATACACGATTCGTATGAGGAATGAACACAAAATGCAGTGAAACAATATTTTCTACACTGAGTTCTTGCACGCAGAAGCGAAAGCATCATTTTAGCACTTGCGCGTTCTTATCTATCGGTAATGAATTATGAGTGGAGCAACATAAAAAAAAAATACGGTAAAATTATCGGTCACACGTCACAAAGGTAAACATGTACATGTCGTCGAATCAATAAGACAGAAATATGGCTTGAAATATATATTTACGAATGTGGAATATTACGACGGTTAACAAGCAGTGATGAAGTCAGTTTGTCAAGGGATAAAACATTCACCACACTCGCTCACAAACGAGCATTTGTAAATATTATACATAGTATGAAGATTTATCAAATGCCAAAGATAGAATAAGTACACTAACGACGCACTACAAATAGCAATCCTAGAAGTAGCTTGATCTCTGAAGCAGACCTTAGCAAATCCTGTTTTCCATGTAGTGAGTAGTGCTGGAACGTATTTTCTATGTGTATTTTTGATGCTAAAAAGACGCAGGAGGTTGGACCTGCAAGTCAAGAGAAAAACAAAAATTCAGAACAAATGAGAGATTCCTTCTAATTTACTTATTAGTGTGTAAGATGGATGATGCCTAACATGGAACCCATATAGGAAATGTGAAGGTGACTTGTACATTTATGTGTCAACTTTGCTATTGCCAATGTCTATGTCTATGAAAATATGTATGTAGTATTGGATGTAAAAACGCGCAGGAGGTCGGTCCTGCAAGACAATAACAAGAAAGAGCAAACATTCAGAACAAATGCAAGATTCCTTCTAATATACTTATTGCTGTGTCAGATGCTGCTTAACATAGAGTCCATATACGAAATGTGAATGTGAATTGGACATTTATTTGCCAACTATATTATTGTTAATGTCGATGTCCATATAAAATGTATGTATGTACTCTTTTCTTCTTTTCTATGTGTATTTGTGGACGTAAAAACGCGTAGGAGGTCGGTCCTGCAAGATAAGAATAGAAAATGCGAATGTTCAGGATAAATGAAAGATACTTCCTGATTTACGTATTAGTGTGTAAGAGGGTGCATGTCATGGAGTCCGTATATGAAATGTGGATGTGAATTGTAAATTTATGTGTCAACTCTATTATTGTCAATGTCTATGTCTATGTATGTACCATTATCAATTTTATGTGAGATTTTATACTTGAAGAAGAACAACTTATGTATGTATGTGAAGTGCAACGCGACGGACGAGTAAAATACTCGCACGTGTGAAGTGATACAAAAATATTAAGGCGTAATAATATTGAAAATAACGGCTCGGCCGTAATATGAGTAAACGCTGCAGTCTAGCAAAGTGAATACAGAGAGTGTGATGCGTGTGCGACGGAGATATCAGAGGAAATCAGTATGACCACGAGTTGAGGTGTGAGAACCGCTAACTGTAATGCACGACGGAAGATAATGCCGTATCCTGCAGTGCGGCTCTTACCTTCAATGTCACTGGCCGAAATCCTCGCCCAGGCGCGAGATGAGGTATTGGTGTTCTTCGGTTGAGCGTTGGAGCTGAATCCGTCGTATCCAGTATCCGGACTGGAGGGCAAATACAACACCGACTTCACGAGCCTGGAGCGACATTACAGTGTGGGCGCGGGCAGTGCTGCTGCTCACGTGGCGTTTGCGTCACTGAGTAGGGCGCGTTAAACAATGAGCTGCTGCTGGTCGTAAGTGCAGCGGACAATGAGATAACGTGTGTCGAAAGGGCAGCTTATCAGAATGGCTAATAAACCAAACACCAAGGAGAAAAACAATTATTAAAATATGGTGGAAGGACAATGTAAGAAATGTAACATTTTCCTCCTGATAATACTACTTAATAAATGTAAGGAGAAATAAGAGACTACGACGTTAGCATGCCATGGACGTGCGATAGGTAGTATGAATATATGTGAATGTAATTACGTGATATAAGTATATGTGAATGTATTTATATGTATGAAATTGTAATGGCCAAGAAAATGAGCTTTTTAGATATATTTGTAGTAACATAAGGGTATTAAAACTCCATTGACGTGCACCAAGTGACTGAACTATGAGCCCCAAGGTTAATAAGACTACTGTATACTGTCTCCCTAAATAAAGAGACTTATTTCCGACAGTATACAGTAGGGGGGCATTTGTGATAAACCTTTTGCATTTTCTTTATGTTTTCGTCTTCCTTAAAGGCAAAGAGACAAGATGAAGCGGTAGCCCATCAATAGAGCCTATGCCTACCGTCATGTATTTTTTGACTTTCAGTTGTTAATAAACAGAGGATTTTTTCTGGTACCGGTAGGAGCAAGGGGGGATTCGCGCTCGGCTAGTGAAAGAGTGAGAAGCACGTCAATATTTTAGCGAGTAATTGTAGACCGCCATTTTGGGGTCGCTATGAATAAGTGAGGAGTGTGGATTTTATATGTGCACCGTTCAGAAAAATACAGTATTGTTTTATTAACAGAAAGGTCGTGTGAGTTGTTATTTCAAATAGTGCAATAATTACAACCCCTGAAGCCCACCTGTGTACTTTGGAAAATTACGAAGATCCGATAAGCTTAATAGGAACACGGTCAAGACTTCAAAGGTGAACGCGGCGACCAAACATAGTATTATAAAGAATGGTAAGCACAAATCTACAGCGGGGAAAGAAACTACTCCGCCCTGCAAAATAATATGAACTAATACGGACTTATTTCCAGGCACAGCTCAGCTTATTGTGCTTGTCATTCACGCCGAAAAATTAATTTCATTAATTCAATACATTTTAAGAAGCCACGCATATTATTATCATCTATTCCATTATTTTATTATACTATAGGTTAAAGGCGCTGCAGTCTGGAACCGCAAGACCGCTACGGTCGCAGGTCCGAATCCTGTCTCGGGCATAGATATTTGTGATGTCCTTAGGTTAGTTAGGTTTAACTAGTTCTAAGTTCTAGGGGACTAATGTCCTCAGCAGTTGAGTCCCATAGTGCTCAGAGCCATATTAGTTAACTCTTCGGTGAAGGTATGTTCTCAAAACTTCAACAAAAGCCCGTACCGAGCTACTGAGCGTCTCTCTTGCAGAGTCTTCCACTGGAGTTTATCTATCATCTCCGTAACACTTTCCCGACTACTGAATGATCCTGTAATCAAGCGCGCTGCTCTCCGATGGATCTTCTCTATCTCTTCTATCAATCCTATCTGGTATGGATCCCACACCTGTGAGCAGTATTCAAGCAGTGGGCGAACAAGTGTAATGTAACCTACTTCCTTTGTTTTCGGACTGCATTTCCTTAGGATCCTTCCACTGAATCTCAGTCTGGCATCTGCATTACCGACGATCAACTTTATATGATCATTCCATTTTGAATCACTCCTAATGCCGACTCCCAGATAATTTATGGAATGAACTGCTTCCAGTTAATGACCTGCTATGTTCTACCTAAATGATAAAGGATTTTTCTTTCTATGTATTCGCAGCACATTACACTTGTCTACATTGAGATTCAGTTGCCATTCCCTGCACCATGCGTCAATTCGTTGCAGATCATCCAGCATTTCCGTACAATTTTCCATTGTTACAACCTCTCGATATACTACAGCATCATCCGCAAAAAGCCTCAGTGAACTTCCGATGTTATCCACAAGGTCATATATATAGTATATCGAGAGGTTGTAACAATGGAAAATTGTACGGAAATGCTGGATGATCTGCAACGAATTGACGCATGGTGCAGGGAATGGCAACTGAATATATATATGCGCTCTGTTATCTAGGAACTCCTCAATCCAATCACACAATTGAGCTAATAGTCCATATGCTCTTACTTTATTCATTAAACGACTGTGGGAAACTGTATCAAATGCCTTGCGGAAGTCAAGGAACACTGCATCTACCTGGGACCCTGTGTGTATGGCCCTGTGAGTCTCTTGGACGAATAGCGTGAGCTGGATTTCACACGATCACCTTTTTCGAAACCCATGCTGATTCCTACAGAATAGATTTCTAGCCTCCAGAAAAGTCATTATACTCGAACATAATAGGTGTTCCAAAATTCTACAACTGATCGACGTTACAGATATAGGTCTATAGTTCTGCACATCTGTACGACGTCCTTTTCCAATATTTTGAAACGCTACCCTCTTCTAGAGACCTACAATACACCGCTGCATCCACAAGCCGGTAGAAATCAGCTTCATCCCTAAACAGTAGTCTAAGCGGAAACGACGAATTTCGTTCAGCCTGCATGTCGCCCATTCTGCAAGCTGAACCCCACAATCTGGATCGTCTTCAGTGATATGTTGCACCATGGTGCATTTTCTAAGGGCGCCTTTTATGTGCGGTGAGAACTCGCGTTATTAAAGTACACCTCACCCAAGTTACATGCGAGATACTGGCAGTACAACGCTATGGGTGCCTGCTGAAGTTGACAGAAACTCAGCTGAAATTGCTTCATCCTTAGCCGTTTTAGCTTTGTCTACCAGAGAACCAATTTCATGTAAATATTGCAAGAAAATTCACCATCGCACTGCGAGTAATGGGTGGTCTGTATAGCTGGCGTTGGTTGAAATTCTCTGCAGTAACACGGATCCTCCACTCTCAAGTTATCAGGACTATCGCTGTGCGTTCTGCCGTCTGCTTGAACGTCACGGTGACGAGTAAATGTATGCTCAAATGGAATTCACTTTCCATTTTCTCGTGTAGTACTCTACCTGTTCTCTGTGTCATATGATCTCCTTTTCATCTGAAACTTACGAGTTGCGTCCGAGACTGCGGCTTCCAAATAGGCCACCGTGTTGGTACTAAAGTGCGAAAGATGTTGCCCCTCCCAGTCTAGCACTAGACACCAAAAAGAAAAAAAAAATTGGTAGACGAGATAATGTACAAGTACAGACAAAAAAAATTCAAATTTCAGAAAAAAACTGGATAATTTATTCGACTGATAGAGCTTCGCGAACAGAGCAAAATAATGCGTTGGTCCATTCCTGGCCCCTGTGCAAGCTGTTATTCGAGTTGGCATTGATTAGAGAGTTGAGCAACCGCGACCCTAGCCAACGTAGAGTATGGAAAGGAGGAGAAGAAGGCGGACATTATCTTGCTGAAATGGACGCTCAAGATGGTTTGCCACAAGGGCAACAAAATTAGGCGTCGAATATCGCAAAAGTACCGCTGTGCGTTATAGAAGCAAAGGGGTCCTGCTATGAAGAGAAATGGCACACCATACCATCACTTATGATTGTCGGCCAGTATGGCCGACGAAATTCAGGTTGGCGTCTCACCGTTGTCTGGGACACCTCCAGACACGTCTCCATCCCGGAATCTGATTGACTGGAGTAAAATCGTCATCAGTGATGAATTCCGCTTCTAAATGACAAAGAACTCATTGAGTGCTGTATTGCAAGTTCAATCGTTAGTAAGGCTCACTTGAAAGTGTTATGTCAACAATTACGACAGGAAAAATATCCGGTGCTAGTAAGTCACCGTGTGGAATAAAAGTGCGAAAGAAAATGGGTTTCGGTGAGATACAGGAATCAGACTTCTAGGGGATGTATGTAGTACACTTCACAGATTGAATGTCGGCAACATTCAAGAAATATTGAACACAAACCACTAACTACCACCATGAAGACAGACTGAAAAGTGGCGCACCACAGTGAGCACAAAGGGTCGCACTATCAAGATCGAAAGCGAAATCCTTGCGAGCTACAAACCGCGCAGGAAGCTCAGCTGGGTATCTCCCCCTTAAAGAGTGCGTATAGAGTCGTACTGATGTAATGGTATGATGAGAACTGATGGAATGTGACTGCATACAATCGAGTGCGAAACAGTCTGTCGTGGACGTAATCGTGGAAGTGTCAGTCCTTTAAGATGTAACTGCAGATAATGTAATAATATCCAGAATGAGATTTTCACTCTGCAGCGGAGTGTGCGCTGATATGAAACTTCCTGGCAGATTAAAACTGTGTGCCCGACCGAGACTCGAACTCGGGACCTTTGCCTTTCGCGGGCAAGTGCTCTACCAACTGAGCTACCGAAGCACCACTCACGCCCGGTACTCACAGCTTTACTTCTGCCAGTACCTCGTCTCCTACCTTCCAAACTTTACAGAAGCTCTCCTGCGAACCTTGCAGAACTAGCACTCCTGAAAGAAAGGATATGGCGGAGACATGGCTTAGCCACAGCCTGGGGGATGTTTCCAGAATGAGATTTTCACTCTGCAGCGGAGTGTGCGCTGATATGAAACTTCCTGGCAGATTAAAACTGTGTGCCCGACCGAGACTCGAACTCGGGACCTTTGCCTTTCGCGGGCAAGTGCTCTACCAACTGAGCTACCGAAGCACCACTCACGCCCGGTACTCACAGCTTTACTTCTGCCAGTACCTCGTCTCCTACCTTCCAAACTTTACAGAAGCTCTCCTGCGAACCTTGCAGAACTAGCACTCCTGAAAGAAAGGATATAGCGGAGACATGGCTTAGCCACAGCCTGGGGGATGTTTCCAGAATGAGATTTTCACTCTGCAGCGGAGTGTGCGCTGATATGAAACTTCCTGGCAGATTAAAACTGTGTGCCCGACCGAGACTCGAACTCGGGACCTTTGCCTTTCGCGGGCAAGTGCTCTACCAACTGAGCTACCGAAGCACCACTCACGCCCGGTACTCACAGCTTTACTTCTGCCAGTACCTCGTCTCCTACCTTCCAAACTTTACAGAAGCTCTCCTGCGAACCTTGCAGAACTAGCACTCCTGAAAGAAAGGATATAGCGGAGACATGGCTTAGCCACAGCCTGGGGGATGTTTCCAGAATGAGATTTTCACTCTGCAGCGGAGTGTGCGCTGATATGAAACTTCCTGGCAGATTAAAACTGTGTGCCCGACCGAGACTCGAACTCGGGACCTTTGCCTTTCGCGGGCAAGTGCTCTACCAACTTTTTTTTTTTTTAAATCATAACTGTGCAAAATAAAAAAAGTAAACTTTTCACTCGAGGGAAGACTTTTTTATTTTTATTTTTTTTATTTTTTTTAATTGTTTTAGTATATGAAGGAAGGAAGGAAGGTAGGAGAAACAGAAACCTTTATTATTCACAAAATAAACATAGTACGTCCTGACACATGATAACTGTTCTGGAAGGAACCTCGCTGCCGTCCTACCATGCAGCATGAAATAACAACAAAATCAAAATGGGGCCACCTCCGGCACCGTAAAGAAAAGTATTTATGGATATGAAAACAAAATTTGAAGTACATCCATTTGCTAACTGTTCAAGCGTGAGTTTTTCGTAGGTCGCATACTCGCATAGTGTTCCTAGTCGATCACATTATTTGGTCGGTTTCACAACGAAAGCACCGCCGCTCATCTTTGCGCACCCGGCACACCCCAAGGATATGGCGGGTCCGCAAAAACCGTTACCAGGAAATTGGCATACCAATCCTTCTACTTTTGTAGCCGTAATAGTTTTGTGTGTCCATCTTGCAAGTATTGCCAGTAATCCAGGACGTTCAGTAAGTTCGTACGTGTGTCTCTATAAATGTAATGGACCGTCATACCTGTGATCCACGCCACTGCGTTCGTCTTATGACGCGGGAAATACGTTTCTTCTGGAAAAAATACTATGTCAGAACAGACTGCTGTATAGATAGTGCGCCGCATGAACGCTATTATTTTTCTTGCGAGAGTCCAGACAGCCAATGCCTCGCCGCAGACCAGCCGATGGTCGTCCGTATCCAGCACGCCGCATCGATGACACAAGGGCGAATCCGTCAAATGTATTGCGTACTTTTTCTCATTTGTAGGGTATTTTCGGTTGACGACAATGTACCATGTTGACCTGACTGATGTAGGTAGATGGGGGTGGTGGACCGTGCGCCACACCACGTGCCAATTGACAGCTGGACGTTTGCGTTCCACCCTATTCCGGGCGATCTGTCGAAGAAGCAGATGGTACACGTCCTTCGATGTCGACTGTCGGGTCGTCGGTAAACGCTCTCGAACGTAACTGTGTTCCACGAGGAACGTGCGCACATACGTTAAAGGGGGTGATATATGGCCGACACTGACCGGAGGAAGATGCGATGTGGGTACGAGTTCTTCGATGATCGTCCCCGTAAGCGAGTGATTCCTGTTGCGCCACCGTTTGAGCACAGTATTAATATACATGGCACGCGCCTTCTCGTGCACGTTCACTAAACCAACGCCCCCCTCTCGCGCTGGGAGGGTAAGCGTGTTGTACTGTACCTTAAAGAGTTGTCCCAAGCACACATAGTACCCAAAAGCCGCCTGAATCCTCATAGCCATCGTGCGCGTCAAGGGAAGAAGGTGTGTCAGGTGGCACATCATAGGCGCGAGATAAAGGTTGACGAGTAACACTCGCTGCAGCATATCCATCGACCGTAGGGCGTTTAGTCGTACTGCCGTGCGGACTCTGAGTAACAGCTTTCGGTAGTTGTCCGCAGCCGTTCTCGCTGTCTCTTTATGAAAGGTGATACCTAAACAGCGGGGGGTTTCCACCGCAGGTAAGGGTCCTTCCGTTCCTGGTTCTAGTCCACGCCCCACATGCATGAATTGTGATTTTCGGTAGTTGACCACACTTCCAGCTGCCATCCCATACGTCTGTAGCGAATCCAGTGCTGTTTGAGTCTCCCTCTCATTCCGTACGAGGAACACAATATCATCCGCGTATGCTCTGCATTTGAATGATAATTGCCGTAGGGAGATCCCGGTAAGACGGCGGCGAAGGCCTGCGAGGCACGGTTCTAAGGCGATCGCATAAAGGAGGATCGACGCGGGGCAACCCTGTCTCACTGATCTTAAGATCTTAAAATACTCAGTTCTCCCTCCGTTGACCACCATCGCTGATCTGGCGCCGTGCAACAACCGCATCACTGCATTGGTCAATAATGGCGAGACACCCATCCTGTTCATCACCGCCGCGAGGTACACATGATCCACGCGATCAAAAGCATGATCGAAATCTACTGCAACCATCGCCCCCCGGAGGCGGCATGCAGCCGCGAGGGCGACGACGTCACGATAGTCTCCCAAGGCTGTGTGGATATTACTGATGCCGCCAAGACAAGTCTGATCGGCATGTATTCGATTCTCCAGCGACTTTTTGATACGACTTCCCAGGATGCGCATGAAGATCTTGTAGTCACTATTAAGGAGGGTCAAGGGGCGATAATCACAAGGCCGTTTGCCACCACGGGGCTTCGGTATTGGTATCATGAGCCCTTCCGTGAACTGAATGTGAACCGGTACTTCTTGCCGCAGAAGCTCATTAAACATACATAGCCACATCGGTGTCATAATGGTCACAAAGGCACGGTAAAATTCCAACGGGAATCCGTCTGGACCTGGGGACTTGTTGCAAGCACCTCGTGTAATCGCTTCCTCCAGCTCTTCACACGTAATTTCAGATAACCCGTCCGCTTCCCCGTTCACACTCGTCGCGTCGGGGATCTCTTCCAGGACGTTCCCCAGCTCCCTCTGACCCTCCCCGTTGCTCGCATAGAATCTGCTAAAATGATCCGTGAACGCCTGTGCTATGCCCCTCTGTGTTGTAAAACGACGGCCATCGCCGAGATCGATCTCATGTATTAAATTCCTGCGTCTTCGTCGTCTTTCCTTGATCACATAATGCATCGAGGGAACCTCGTTGGGCAGGAAATCCTGCGACCTCGCGCGTATCATCGTACCTGCCATCCTCTGCGTCGCAAGTTGTACCAGCTTCGCCTTAACTCGGTGGACGGCCGTCTGGCGTTCTGGTGTAGGTGGTTGAGCTAACAGTTCCCGGAGAGCCGTAAAGTAAAACTCAGTGGTCGTGCGCTGCCATTGAGAAACCTCCTTCCCGTAACCTATTAACGTCCTCCGTAAAGCTGGCTTCGCGCACTCGATCCACCACTGCAGGACAGAACCGAAAGAATTTCGTCGACGGAGGCAGCCATGCCACGCGTCCTCCACCATGCGTCGGCATTCTGCATCTCGCAGGTGGGAGACGTTCATCTTCCAATTACCCCTCCGTCTCCACACCTGCTGTCTATTAAGGTTAACCGTACAAATATATGCCTCGTGGTCTGTAAACGCCGTCGGCCATATTTCTGCGTCCACCGTCGACATTGCTAACGCCCTTGAAACGTAGATCCGGTCCAAACGGCCCGCGGAGTGGCTAGTAAAAAATGTATATCCTGGTTGGTTGCGATACTTCAGGTCCCATGTATCGACTAATTCCATCCCGTTGACCAGCTCCCTAAGTTCTTGGCTAGTAGTATAGTTAGGTTGTTGGTCTTTTCTATCGAGCACACAATTAAAATCTCCGCCGAGTATGCAACCATCGTATCGTCCCTGGAACAACGGCGTAACCTCATGAGCGTAAAAATCTGCTCTGTCCCTTCTCCTATCCGAGCCTGACGGTGCGTATATGTTGATCAAACGTATTCCACCTATGGTCACGGTCGTACCACGGGCAGAAGGCAAATATTCTACTTCGTCTGCACGTATCCCTTCCTTTAATAGTATAGCTGTGCCAACGCCCCTCTCGTCACACGGGGAACAGTAAATGTCGTAACCGTAAAAGTCCGAGGGGGGAAGTATCCGAACTTCTTGTAATAGTGCTATGTCTAAATCCGCAGCCTTTATCATGTCACTTAGCATCTTGATTTTTACCGGCGTCCCAATGCTATTGATGTTAACAGACCCTATCCGATAAGCTTGTTGCATGGCTGTCAACGTAGATAGGGCACCGTACGGTCGCTAATTCTTCCGTACATAGGCTGCTGTCGTACTAACGTCCCCCGCCGTCCTCTCATATGGTCTGCCGTTATTCCGTGCACTCTGCCGGTCGTACACCGGGAGGGTGCGTGGGAGCAGTTCCTCCGGCATCATCTGTTCCCCACGTGGGTGGGTCTTCGGACCAGTCCCCTAGTGTCCCAACGTTGTCGTGCGGTGCAGGTGCCGTAGCCTCCTCAGTAGCCTGTTGCCGTCGATCGAGCGCCTTCGCTGTGTCTGGAGCATCGTCAGCGGTAGGTCGTGCCGCCGTCCCGCTGGCCACCGTTGCATCCACGCTAGGCAGTTCTTCAGTATCCATGGTCGTCTGTTCTGTACCCGTAAACTTCTCAGAATTGTCTGCTAGATCAGAGTGGTCGTTCTCCACCGTGAGGCGGCGCTTCTTCCGGCGTTTTGGTGATCGCTGTTTACGTTGCCGGGCCTCGGAATCAGAGGTCAGCATGGTCTCCAGTTGTTCGTGGGGGACGTCGGAATCATGCGCCGTCGTATGATCGACTTCTCCAAGTGCGTTATCTGAAGGGGCCGCAAGAGGAACCGAAGAGAGGGCGTCCTGTGACTGCTGCAGGCGGTCCACCGCAACGTCGTCTTTCTGTGGCTCGCCACGATCCGCCGCTGTCTGTGTGTTCAGGTAGGCGTCTGTCTCGCGGCCCACGTCATCGCGTAATGCGGCGACGTAAGTCATGGGGAGCACAGTCGGATGCGGCGTGAGGGGTGGATCATCCCGTGGCAGCTGTAATAACCTTCGTTGAGCACACTCAGAACGTATGTGTCCCTCCTTCCCACATCCAGAGCACGTCCTTGGTTGCCCGTCATAAATGACAATCGCTCGACAACCGGCGATGTACAAGTATGACGGGACGTGTTTTCGGAGTTCGATCCGTATTTGTCTGACGCCATTGAGGACAGGATACGTCTTGAAACTCGCCCATTTTTCAGCCACGTGGGATAGGACCGTTCCGTAAGGACGCAGGGCGTCTGTCACCAATTCTTTTGGCACTTCGAATGGAAGCTCAAAGACGCGGATCGTGCGGAGGCCCATGCCGGCGTGTTCAACTGTTACCGCTCCAACATTCCCGTCCGAATGACAGAAACGAAGTCCTTGTCGGTGTCGAAGTAGTAGTTCGTCACATGCCGCTTCATTTATGAGCTTGACATAGACCACGCTGCTGACTATAGATAAATGTATTCCGACTAGAACGTCAGGTTCGATTTTCACCTCGTCCCGTAAATAACGTTCGATCTCGTAAGCCTTCGGTCGAGCATATTCGTTAGCAAAACTAAATTTCAGTGTCGATTTGCGGAACGACAAGGCCATGATTCGTTCTATGTATACCGCCACACACCGCTACACACGTAACGTAAACACCTCTCGCGCAGACGTGCAGCAGGGACGTAAACACCGTCCGAACCGCTGCGCCGCCGAAGGCTGACTTCCAAATAAAACTCATTATTGTTCAACGACGCTACTCATTACGCTAATCCTACCACACTCAACTGAGCTACCGAAGCACCACTCACGCCCGGTACTCACAGCTTTACTTCTGCCAGTACCTCGTCTCCTACCTTCCAAACTTTACAGAAGCTCTCCTGCGAACCTTGCAGAACTAGCACTCCTGAAAGAAAGGATATAGCGGAGACATGGCTTAGCCACAGCCTGGGGGATGTTTCCAGAATGAGATTTTCACTCTGCAGCGGAGTGTGCGCTGATATGAAACTTCCTGGCAGATTAAAACTGTGTGCCCGACCGAGACTCGAACTCGGGACCTTTGCCTTTCGCGGGCAAGTGCTCTACCAACTGAGCTACCGAAGCACCACTCACGCCCGGTACTCACAGCTTTACTTCTGCCAGTACCTCGTCTCCTACCTTCCAAACTTTACAGAAGCTCTCCTGCGAACCTTGCAGAACTAGCACTCCTGAAAGAAAGGATATAGCGGAGACATGGCTTAGCCACAGCCTGGGGGATGTTTCCAGAATGAGATTTTCACTCTGCAGCGGAGTGTGCGCTGATATGAAACTTCCTGGCAGATTAAAGCTGTGTGCCCGACCGAGACTCGAACTCGGGACCTTTGCCTTTCGCGGGCAAGTGCTCTACCAACTGAGCTACCGAAGCACCACTCACGCCCGGTACTCACAGCTTTACTTCTGCCAGTACCTCGTCTCCTACCTTCCAAACTTTACAGAAGCTCTCCTGCGAACCTTGCAGAACTAGCACTCCTGAAAGAAAGGATATAGCGGAGACATGGCTTAGCCACAGCCTGGGGGATGTGGCTAAGCCATGTCTCCGCTATATCCTTTCTTTCAGGAGTGCTAGTTCTGCAAGGTTCGCAGGAGAGCTTCTGTAAAGTTTGGAAGGTAGGAGACGAGGTACTGGCATAAGTAAAGCTGTGAGTACCGGGCGTGAGTGGTGCTTCGGTAGCTCAGTTGGTAGAGCACTTGCCCGCGAAAGGCAAAGGTCCCGAGTTCGAGTCTCGGTCGGGCACACAGTTTTAATCTGCCAGGAAGTTTCATATCAGCGCACACTCCGCTGCAGAGTGAAAATCTCATTCTGGAAACATCCCCCAGGCTGTGGCTAAGCCATGTCTCCGCTATATCCTTTCTTTCAGGAGTGCTAGTTCTGCAAGGTTCGCAGAAGAGCTTCTGTAAAGTTTGGAAGGTAGGAGACGAGGTACTGGCAGAAGTAAAGCTGTGAGTACCGGGCGTGAGTCGTGCTTCGGTAGCTCAGTTGGTAGAGCACTTGCCCGCGAAAGGCAAAGGTCCCGAGTTCGAGTCTCGGTCGGGCACACAGTTTTAATCTGCCAGGAAGTTTCAATGTAATAATATGTTTTACAGGCACCGTAAAAAAAAATCCAGAGGCTTAATTTGTCCGGCGGTTGCCGGTGATATGAATTGCAATATCACACACTTTTCAGAGAGGGTAGTTTGCTCTAAAAGACGATGATTTTTTTTTCCTTTTTTCCTCTAAAGGACTGTGATTTTCATTATGTGTACATATATATATATACAGGGTGAGTCACCTAACGTTACTGCTGGATATATTTCGTAAACCACATCAAATACTGACGAACCGATTCCACAGACCGAACGTGAGGAGAGGGGCTAGTGTAATTGTTTAATACAAACCATACAAAATGCACGGAAGTGTTTTTTTAACACAAACCTACGTTTTTTTAAATGGAACCCCGTTAGTTTTGTTAGCACAACTGAACATATAAACAAATACGTAATCAGTGCCGTTTGTTGTATTGTAAAATGCTAATTACATCCGGAGATATTGTAACCTAAAGTTGACGCTTGAGTACCACTCCTCCGCTGTTCGATCGTGTGTATCGGAGAGCACCGAATTACGTAGGGATCCAAACGGAACGGTGATGGACCCTAGGTACAGAAGAGACTGGAACAGCACATTACGTCCACATGCTAACACCTTTTTATTGGTCTTTTTCACTGACGCACATGTACATTATCATGAGGGGTGAGGTACACGTACACACGTGGTTTGCGTTTTCAATTACGGAGTGGAATAGTGTGTGCCCCGACATGTCAGGCCAATAGGTGTTCAATGTGGTGGCCATCGTATTTGTTTATATGTTCAGTTGTGCTAACAAAACTAACGGGGTTCCATTTAAAAAAACGTAGGTTTGTGTTAAAAAACATACTTCCGTGCATTTTTGTATGGTTTGTATTAACCAATTACACTAGCCCCTTTCCTCACGTTCGCTCTGTGGAAATGATTCGTCAGTATTCGATGGGGTTTACGAAATATATCCAGCGGTAAAGTTAGGTGACTCACCCTGTATATATATATATATATATATATATATATAATTTACGACAAACTTCATTAAAGAATAAATATAGTGAGAAGCAGTGGTTAGTATGCCCAATTCTTCGAAACCCATTCAAAAAATTGGGCATACTAACCACAGCTTTTCAGTATATTTATTCCTTAATGAAGTTAGTTGTAAATAATACGTCTCTTTTTTCCAACTAACTGCTTCGTACACAGTATCAATACCAGGAATAAGATGTATATAAAGATATAAAGATTTAAAATCACTTACTCTTGCCCAGAAAGGAGTCCAGTATTCAGCAACGCATATTTCCAATAAGTTACAAGCAACTATTAAGAGTTTAGTTTAACACAAGGCACAATTTAAACATAATTGAAAGGAGTTTTTGGTTGTCAACTCCGTCTATTCCATCCATGAACTTCTCAACAAGTGCCGTAGGCCATTTTAATGAAAATTTATTATACTTTAATTTTTGACAATACTTGATTGTAACAGCCAAGTAACTACCTACTGTGTGAATGATGGATGTATGGAAAGCAGATATAAGTCTTAAGTCCCCAAATACTGGATGTTTAATTTTAAATCTTGTACATTATTTGACTGTTCTTAACTGAGGATCATTGAAATGAATAATTTATTTTAATTTTTGACAATACTTGGTTGTAATAGGCAAGTAGCAATCTACTGTGTGAATGATGGATTTAATGGAAGCAGATGTACATAGTAAACCTGTAAATATTAGAAGTTTTATTTTAATTCATGTACATAATTTTACTGTTTATTGACTGAGGATCATTAAAATTAATGAAACTCAAGTTTTTCTAGTTACATTTTTGTAATGTGTTTATCTGACATGTTACACACCCAGGAGGATCCTCTCTTTTGTGGGTCCATGAAATGAATAGTTAATCCAATCTAATCTAATCTAATCTAATCGCAGACCAGGAATAAAGCAACGGCAAGTTATTTTGACCAGCTATTGGCCGAAAGCAGTGCAGTGGTGGTTCTCGTACACTCACTGCTGTGACGTAAATGTTCCCTACTGCCCTTGCAAGATCACACACACCGAGAAAGAATCGTAGTGGGCAGAGGATCTCCAACTTCTCGCAGCACAATAAATAACATTCCAGCGAATATACCATCCACATTAACATGCGATCTTGATAACACTCTCTTGTTACCTCTAATTTCCAGGATTACTTTCATATGCATTTTCTGTTCAAATGCCATTTGGTCGTAGTTGAAAACAAATTCCTTACTGAACGATGGGATAAGTTTGTTTATGTCGTCTACAAATTTTCGAACAGACTCCGCAGTTTACTGTGCATAGGCAAGTTGAGGCTTTCTTTGAAGTTTCGTTATCTTACGTCTTCCAATTCTGTATCAAAGTTTGAAGTGATACATTCATCCACTGCTTCCCTTCAAATCACTGTACTCTTTGTCGCTCGCAGTTTTATATGTGTAACGTAGTATGTCGGTATCATGCAGATCCTGTAAACTGATAGAGCATCCTTGAAACGCGCAAACACAAATTTTTGTACAAGTGCGCCTTGTCATTCCTTAACTATCTGTAGTTTGTCATATGTCCTAAGCGATTATATTGTTGCAGACGTACTCTAAATCTGCTAATAATAGTTTTTTACTATGCTGCGGATGATATTCCACGTAAATAATTATGTTTGGTTCCCATCCTTAGAGAACTATTATCATTTACTCTATTCCACTAGAGACTGGATTTGTGGCTCTCTGTCCGACAAGGATGACGAACTACATTTCGCACAGCAGATCGTATGCAACACCTCACATTCCACTGAATCTTTCTGCAGAAACGCTAATACACTCCTGGAAATGGAAAAAAGAACACATTGACACCGGTGTGTCAGACCCACCATACTTGCTCCGGACACTGCGAGAGGGCTGTACAAGCAATGATCACCCACACGGCACAGCGGACACACCAGGAACCGCGGTGTTGGCCGTCGTATGGCGCTAGCTGCGCAGCATTTGTGCACCGCCGCCGTCAGTGTCAGCCAGTTTGCCGTGGCATACGGAGCTCCATCGCAGTCTTTAACACTGATAGCATGCCGCGACAGCGTGGACGTGAACCGTATGTGTAGTTGACGGACTTTCAGCGAGGGCGTATAGTTGGCATGCGGGAGGCCGGGTGGACGTACCGCCGAATTGCTCAACACGTGGGGCGTGAGGTCTCCACAGTACATCGATGTTGTCGCCAGTGGTCGGCGGAAGGTGCACGTGCCCGTCGACCTGGGACCGGACCGCAGCGACGCACGGATGCACGCCAAGACCGTAGGATCCTACGCAGTGCCGTAGGGGACCGCACCGCCACTTCCCAGCAAATTAGGGACACTGTTGCTCCTGGGGTATCGGCGAGGACCATTCGCAACCGTCTCCATGAAGCTGGCCTACGGTCCCGCACACCGTTAGGCCGTCTTCCGCTCACGCCCCAACATCGTGCAGCCCGCCTCCAGTGGTGTCGCGACAGGCGTGAATGGAGGGACGAATGGAGACGTGTCGTCTTCAGCGATGAGAGTCGCTTCTGCCTTGGTGCCAATGATGGTCGTATGCGTGTTTGGCGCCGTGCAGGTGAGCGCCACAATCAGGACTGCATACGACCGAGGCACACAGGGCCAACACCCGGCATCATGGTGTGGGGAACGATCTCCTACACTGGCCGTACACCACTGGTGATCGTCGAGGGGACACTGAATAGTGCACGGTACATCCAAACCGTCATCGAACCCATCGTTCTATCATTCCTAGACCGGCAAGGGAACTTGCTGTTCCAACAGGACAATGCACGTCCGCATGTATCCCGTGCCACCCAACGTGCTCTACAAGGTGTAAGTCAACTACCCTGGCCAGCAAGATCTCCGGATCTGTCCCCCATTGAGCATGTTTGGGACTGGATGAAGCGTCGTCTCACGCGGTCTGCACGTCCAGCACGAACGCTGGTCCAACTGAGGCGCCAGGTGGAAATGGCATGGCAAGCCGTTCCACAGGACTACATCCAGCACCTCTACGATCGTCTCCATGGGAGAATAGCAGCCTGCATTGCTGCGAAAGGTGGATATACTGTACTAGTGCCGACATTGTGCATGCTCTGTTGCCTGTGTCTATGTACCTGTGGTTCTGTCAGTGTGATCATGTGATGTATCTGACCCCAGGAATGTGTCAATAAAGTTTCCCCTTCCTGGGACAATGAATTCACGGTGTTCTTATTTCAATTTCCAGGAGTGTATTTCACCTGCCACTGCTTTCTCACTCTGCGAAATTCCTTGGGTTCCTTTCTGACGAAATGTCAGCTTCTGAACTTTTGTTGCAGATACAATGCAATGTTTGCTTTGTTAGCGTTGCCGTTACTCTGCTTTGTATCAACGCCACTACCACTGTAGCTCTGTTAAGAGTTACTCAGCGACTAAGCAGTTCAACTACACTCCGAAGCCTCATGCTGTGCTCACCATTGGATACCTCGCGTCCTATCCCCTGTTGCCATTAGCAGCCAATATTGTGGCTGCATGGTAGACAATATGCGGGGCGTCGAATGACGTAAACATCATTGGCCTTTTGTAACCTTGCCCTCAAGGGTTCCTTGTAATCCCTGATGATCAGTTTCTTATTTTTGGTCCTTCGTGGCAAATCATCCTGAGTTGCATATCAGTATTTCAACAAGATAATGGCCGCCCGCACGTGGCGAGAGTTTCTACTGCTTGTCTTGGTGCTTGTCAAACGCTACCGTAGCCAGCAGTCTTCGGATCTCTCTCCCATTGAGAACGCTTGGACCATTGTAGGGGGAAGCCTCCAAATCTCGAGATTTTGATCATCTAGCGTGCTAGTTGGATAGAATGTGGCACGACAGCCTTACCCTACCAGCCAGTGCGATGTCGAATAACTGCTTACATAAGGGCCAGCGGTGGACCTCCTCGCTATTGACTTGCTCAGTTTGTGAAGCTCTTTGCCTTGAAGAGATCATACATTTTTTTTCTGAAATGGTGATCATTTGATTGTCTGTACATGTAGGTCACATCTACCGACTTCTGTCCCATCCGGATAATTTTTTCGTGGTGCGTCTTAGAGTATACTGCACTAAATTTATTTACCTGTTTTTGTTTTAGAGGAGTAGTTACCACCTACAGGCCACCCTGTACAGCCGCGGTTTGTTCTCTGTATGGGAGCTATAATCTTCGTTTTCTGACGGAAAAAACTGTTGTTTCGTCTCGGGTGAACACTTCACGCATGCAGGAGGCGCGCTTGGGATCTGGACCGACATCTGCTCGCGCAGAACTCACACCGCTTGACTTCCGCGTAGTACAGGCGTCGCGCGGACGCAGAGTTCTTCCCCGAAGATCGCGTTTCCCATCAATCAGCTGTCCGCAGCGTCCCATCGAGGATGTCAGCTGGCGTGTGACGTCAGCCGCCCACTCATACAGCAATCGAAAGCCCCTTCTCTTCTCAGTACTGAGTTTTCCTGGGAACAGTGGCCACTGTGGCCAAATTCCTGGGATAACACGCTAGCGTCCTCGCGGGCTCTAAGGTCCCAGTGCGTCATCAGGATATAGTACCCCGCCTGTCGTAAATGAATCACCGTGTTTACGGATAAACCAGTTTCGTAACTTTAGAGATATGATAAAATGTGGGTACTGAGAGCGCCTCGTGACGCAAGCGCTGCATCTAGTGTTGCGCTGGAGAAAATGCATGGCAGGCAGCGTCCGAGCACAACAAGTGCCTGAGCAAAAGTATACGGACACCCCTATATAATACGGACTTAACCTCCATACGTCACGGGAGGCGAACCCGCCAGAACAGAATGAAGCAGGTACTTTTGTTGTAGTTAAGCAGTTGTACCAACAGTACAAACAAGAGACTGTCCACACAGGCAGGAGAACATATATATTTCTCCTTAACAACAGGGAGAGACTAAAAATGAGATTTCTTAACTCATCTAGTGTATTGATACATTACCTTACTGGTCATGGCCCTTATGCCACGTATCTATACAAAATCAGATGAATGATGGCTGCGACTGCGGCAGTGTGGGCTCGCCAGAACACACATTGTAGGACTGCACGCACTATGAAGATGCAGCGGGTAATGGAGGTCACATATTAAGGATATTGGATCGCAAAGCAGCACTAAGGAGCGACTCGACGTGGCGCGTTTTGGACGATACTCCAGCCGCAGTATCCAGGAAGCCCAAGGAAGACTTCAGGAGGTATTCAACCGTAAGTTATCACGCTGCCATCCAAGCTAGACAACATACTCTGCAGCTAGAGAGAAGATAACTGAGGACGGCGACCACTGAATGTAGTACGTCCCAAGAATCTACATTACTTGGTGCAACTGCTCATGGAAATGTGGAATTTAAGTAGTAACAGTGATGGGTGGAATTACTTGCTGTAGTGAAAACACTGCTGACGTACTGCCCAACGCCCAAGAAATGCAAAAGGCTATGGATGTTGACAGGGGTAGTATGAGGGCCAATCCAGTAGCGGAGACAACCATCTACAAGTTAAGGGCACCAAAATAAATCAACAAACAGAGAACAAATTCTGTACTGCTTGTAGCAGATTAGTAGCTGCGTAATTGGTTAAGGATTTTAATATAGTTTTGTAATAGTAGAAGTAGTTGTATCTTTTACCTTTATTTTTTAAATTAAGTGTCAGAAATAGATAATTACACTACTGGCTATTACAAATTGCTACACAAAGAAGAAATGCAGATGATAAACGGATATTCATTGGACAAATATATTATACTAGAACTGACATGTGATTACATTTTCACGCAATTTGGGTGCATAGATCCTGAGAAATCAGTACCCAGACCCACGACCTCTGGCCGTAATAACGCCCTTGATACGCCTGGGTATTGAGTCAAACAGAGCTTGGATGGCGTGTACAGGTACAGCTGCCCATGCAGCTTCAACACGATACCAAGGTTCATCAAGAGTAGTGACTGGCGTATTGTGACGAGCCAGTTGTTCGGCCACTATTGAGCAGACGTTTTCAATTGGTGAGAGATCTGGAGAATGTGCTGGCCAGGGCAGCAGTCGAACATTTTCTGTATCCAGGAAGGCCCGTACAGGACCTGCAACATGCGGTCGTGCATTATCCTGCTGCAATGTAGGGTTTCGCAGGGAATGAAGGGTAGAGCCACGGGTCGTAACACATCTGAAATGTAACGCCCACTGCTGAAACGCCAGTATGGCGATGACGAATACACGCTTCCAATGTGCGTTCACCGCGATGTTGCCAAACACGGATGCGTCCATCATTATGCTGTAAACAGAACCTGGATTCATCCGAAAAAATGACGTTTTGCCATTCGTGCACCCAGGTTCGTCGTTGAGTAGACCATCGCAGGCGCTCCTGTCTGTGATGCAGCGTCAAAGGTAACCGCAGCCGTGGTCTCCGAGCTGACAGTCCATGCTGCAGCAAACGTCATCATCAAACTCTTCGTGCTGATAGTTGTTGTCTTGCAAACGTTCCCATCTGTTGACTCAGGGATCGAGGCGTGGCTGCACGATTCGTTACAGCCATGCGGATAAGATGCCTGTCATCTCGACTGCTAGTGATACGAGGCCGTTGGGATCCAGCACGACGTTCCGTATTATCCTCCTGAACCCACCGATTCCATATTCTTCTAACAGTCATTGGATCTCGACCAACGCGAGCAGCAATATCGCGATACGATAAACCGCAATAGCGATAGTCTACAATCCGACCTTTATCAAAGTCGGAAACGTGATGGTACGCATTTCTCCTCCTTACACGAGTCATCACAGCAACGTTTCACCAGGCAACACCGGTCAACTGCTTTTTATGTATGAGAAATCGGTTGGAAACGTTCCTCATGTCAGCACGTTGTAGGTGTCGCCACCGGCGCCAACCTTGTGTGAATGCTCTGAAAAGCTAATCATTTGAATATCACAGCGTCTTATTCCTGTTGGTTAAATTTCCCGTCTGTAGCACGTCATCATCGTGATGTAGCAATTTTAATGGCCAGTAGTGTAATACATAATTTATTAGTATCCAAGGAAATGTGATTTGTATGGCCTATTTCAGCTTCTCAGGTAAATAAATGTTGTGTGACTAGGGCCTCCCGGTAGACCGGTCGCCGGGTGCAAGTTATTCGTTTTCGCTTCGGGGTCTTGCGCGTCGATGGGGATGAAATGATGATGATTAGGACAACACAACACCCAGTCCCTGAGCGGAGAAAATCTCTGACTCAGTCGGGAATCGAACCCGGGTCCTTAGGATTGACATTCAGTCGCGCTGACCACAAAGCTACCGGGGGCGGAAAGCTTTTCAGGTAAAAAGCAGTAATTACAAAGAATAAATAAATAAATACAGTACGCTTGTCCGTCCTTTTCTAGAGTACTGCTGCGTGATAAGAGTATCTTATCATTGACGGAGGACATCGAAAAAATTCAAGGAAGGGAAGTTCGTCTGGTATTATTGCAAAATAAGGACGAGAATGTCGCAGATATGAAACGTGAGCTGGGGTTGGAATCATTATAGCAGTCGGCCGCTGTGGCCGAGGGGTTGTAGACGCTTCAGTCTGGAACGGCGCCGCTGCTACGATCGCAGGTTCGAATCCTGCCTCGGGCATGGATGTGTGTGATGTCCTTTGGTAAGTTAGGTTTTAGTAGTTCTAAGTTCGAGGGGACTGATAACCTCAGATATGAAGGCTCATAGTGCTCAGAGCCATTTGAACCATTAAAACAAAGGCAATTTTCGTGGCGGCGAGATCTTTTCACGAAGTTTCAAATTTCTCCTCTGAATACGATATAATTTATTGACTCCCACCTACAGAAACAATCATTAAATAAAGGAAGAGAAGTTAGAGCGCTCACGAAATACGTAAGAATATGTCTTTTTTTTCACGCGCATTTCGAGAATGGAAAGTTAGAGAAACAGTCTGAAGCTATTAGGTGGATCCCTGCCGTAAGTGTGAATCGCAGAGTAGTAATGTAGATGCAGATGTAGGATGAGTCGATCAGGAGTGCCCAGTGTCCAAGAAATAGAAAAGCAACTGGAATTACTCAACAGAGGAAAGTCCACTGGACCTGACGGGATACCAATTCGATTCTACACAGAGTACGCAAAAGAACTTGCCCACCTTCTAACAGCCGTCTACCGCAAGTCTCTAGAGGAAAGGAAGGTTCCAAATGATTGGAAAAGAGCACAGGTAGTCCCAGTCTTCAAGAAGGGTCGTCGAGCAGATGCGCAAAACTATAGACCTATATCTCTGACGTCGATCTGTTGTAGAATTTTAGAACATGTTTCTTGCTCGCGTATAATGTCGTTTTTGGAAACCCAGAATCTACTCTGTAGGAATCAACATGGATTCCGGAAACAGCGATCGTGTGAGACACAACTCGCTTTATTTCTTCATGAGACCCAGAAAATATTAGATACAGGCTCCCAGGTAGATGCTATTTTCCTTGACTTCCGGAAGGCTTTCGATACAGTTCCGCCCTGTCGCCTGATGAACAAAGTAAGAGCCTACGGAATATCAGACAAGCTGTGTGGCTGGATTGAAGAGTTTTTAGCAAACAGAACACAGCATGTTGTTATCAATGGAGAGACGTCTACAGACGTTAAGGTAACCTCCCCACAGGGGAGTGTTATGGGACCATTGCTTTTCACAATATATATAAATGACCTAGTAGATAGTGTCGGAAGTTCCATGCGGCTTTTCGCGGATGATGCTGTAGTATACAGAGAAGTTGCAGCATTAGAAAATTGTAGCGAAACGCAGGAAGATCTGCAGCGGATAGGCACTTGGTGCAGGGAGTGGCAACTGACTCTTAACATAGATAAATGTAATGTATTGCGAATACATAGAAAGAAGGATCCGTTATTGTATGATTATATGATAGCGGAACAAACACTGGTACCTGTGACTTCTGTAAAATATCTGGGAGTATGCGTATGGAACGATTTGAAGTGGAATGATCGCATAAAATTAATTGTTGGTAAGGCGGGTACCAGGTTGAGATTCATTGGGAGAGTCCTCAGAAAATGTAGTCCATCAACAAAGAGGTGGCTTACAAAACACTCGTTCGAACCTATACTTGAGTATTGCTCGTCAGTGTGGGATCCGTACCAGATCGGGTTGAAAGAGGAGCTAGAGAAGATCCAAAGAAGAGCGGCGCGTTTCGTCACAGGGTTATTTGATAAGCGTGATAGCGTGACGGAGATGTTTAGCAAACTCAAATGGCAACTCTGCAAGAGAGGCGCTCTGCATCGCGGTGTAACTTGCTCGCCAGGTTTCGAGAGGGAGCGTTTCTGGATTAGGTATCGAATATATTGCTTCCCCCAACTTATACCTCCCGAGGAGATCACGAATGTAAAATTAGAGAGATTTTAGCGCGCACGGAGGCTTTCAGACAGTCGTTATTCTCGCGAACCATACGCGACTGGAATAGAAAAGGGAGGTAATGACAGTGGCACGTAAAGTGCCCTCCGCCACACACCGTTGGGTGGCTTGCGGAGTATAAATGTAGATAGATGTAGATGTCTTCGAACGTGGACTAGTCATTCTAAGTTACCTGAGTAACACACCCATGAGAGACGTTTCAGTCGTTCTAAAGCTGCTCAGGTCTGTAGGTAGCATATTTGTAAAATAAAAACACGAAGAATAAATACAATTATACCAAGGCAAGACAGACCTTATGTATTGACTGGAAAGGACCATCGACCATTGAGGAGGGTGGTTGTAAGAAATAGCATGAAACATGTGGACGGAATCACTCCTGAGTGCTACCAGCAGCCCAGCTAGTAAAAACAGTCATGTAGGGAGTTAAAAATAATGTGGTGCAATTATCGAACAGCTACTCGTAAGCCACCAAGTTGCAGTATGTGGGTGTTTTCCGTGGTTTTATAGCGATCTCCTTATTGCGATTAAGAAAACGCTAAATCCCGAAGGATATAAGCACATTGTTGA